>NC_044040.1:172094348-172750448 GCF_901765095.1 Microcaecilia unicolor
GGCGGAGGAAAGTCAGTGATGGCAGCGGGCAGGCAACACTGCCTGCCCGAAGAATTTGATGGCCAAGGTAGGGTCGGTGAGGGACTGGATCGGGAGGGCAGAAGGAGGGAGAGCTGGCTCGCCCTTTCCAACAACCGGCTCGCAAGTCCGGCCAAAATTTAACAACCGGATCTTGCGAGCTGGAGCGAGCCGGAGCGAGCTGGCTCCAGCACACCACTGACTCTTACCCTCTTGTATATTACAACCTTTTCTTCCACCTCAGTCTCATTGCTTTTCTTTTTTTGAAGTCCACTCCATCCGTCTATTTACTCCTTTATCTCTCCAAGTAGCAGTCATTTATTGACCCCCCCCCACCCCCCCCCCCCCCCCAAGTCCCTTTCTTCCTTTCTCATTGACTTTGACTCCTGGCTTTCCTTCATTCTTGGAGATTTTAACATCCATGCTAATAATCCCTCTGACTCTTATGCTTCTCAGTTTCTCGCTTTAACATCCTCCTTCTATCTTCAGCTGTTCTCCTCCATACCCCTACTCACCAGAATGGCCACTCTCTTGATCTTATCTTCTTCTCCAACTGCTCACTCTCCAGTTTCTGTGCCTCATTTCTTCCCCTCTCTGACTATCATTTGATAACTTTCATACTTACACACCCTCCCGTCCAGTCATGTCCAATCTCCACCAATACATTTAGAAATCTTCAAGCTATTGACTCTCCTACTCTGTCCTCCAGTGTTTCAAACCTCTTCTTGACTACTATGTTATCCAAGTCTGTCAATGAGGCTGTCTCTTCCTATAATACTATTCTCTCCTCTGGATGCTTTTGCTCCTCCCATTCTCTGTTCTATAAGGTGTACCAAACCCCACCTCTATAATCCACTACCTACTTTCCTGTGCCCAATCTGCCGAACGCCTTTGGCTGAAATCCCATGCCCATGCTGACTTTATACATTTCAAATTCTTGCTGACCTCCTTCCAGTCTGCTCTTTCACTTGCCAAACAGGGCTACTACATCCAGTTGACAAACTCTCTTGGCTCAAACCCTCAACATCTCTTTGCCACACTGAACTCTCTCCTCAAAGTGCGTTCTACTCCAACTCCACCTTCACTTTCTCCCCAGACTCTGGCTGAGTACTTTCATTATAAGGTTCACAAGATTAACCTTGAATTCTCAACCGTCACCTCCTCCTCTCCTTCCCTCAGTCCATTCTTTCAACCCTCCTTCAAGCCCCGCCTCCTTTTCTTCCTTTTCTGAAATCACTGAAGAGGAAACTGCACATTTTCTTTCCTCCTCAAAACTAACTACCCATTCCCCTGATTCTGTTCCCACTCATCTACTTAACACTATCTTTCCTACTGTCATCCCTTCTGTCTGTCATATCCTTAATCTTTCACTTTCCACTGCGACTTTTGATGCCTTCAAACAAGCCGTAGTTACATCACTCCTCAAGAAACCTTCATTGGACCCTACCTGTTCTTCCAACTATCACCCCATCTCCCTCCTGCCTTTCATATCCATGATACTTCAATGTGCTGTTCACCGCCTTTGTCTTGTCTTTCTTTTATCTCAAGCTATTCTTGATCCACTTCAATCTGGCTTTTGCCCTCTTCATTCAGCTGATACTGTGCTTCCTAAAGTTTCCAATGACCTATTCCTGGCCAGATCCAAAGGTCTCTATTCCATCCTCATCCTTCTCGATCTATCTGCTGCTTTTGACACTGTTGATCACTGCCTACTCCTTGATATGCTGTCCTTACTTGAATTTCAGGGCTCTGTTCTTTCCTGGTTTTCTTCTTATCTCTCCCATCTTACTTTTAGTGTATACTCTGGCAGAACCTCCTCCACTTCTATCCCACTATCAGTTGGTGCTGTACCTCAGAGCTTTGTCTTGGGACCTCTTCTTTTCTCCATCTATATTTCTTCCCTTGGTGCTATGATCTCATCCCATAGGTTTCAGTATCACCTTTATGCAGATGACTTCCAGATCTACCTCTCCAAACCAGAAATTTCAGCAGGAATCCAGGCCAAAGTATGAGCCTGCCTGCCTGTCTGATATTGCTGCCTGGATGTCTTACTGCCATCTGAAACTGATCAAGACTGAGCTTCTTATCTTTTCCTCTAAACCAATCTCTCCTCTTCCTCCATTCTCTATCTCTGTGGATAACACTCTCATCCTCCCTGTCTTATCAGCTCATAACCTTGGGGTAATCTTTGACTCCTCTCTCTCTGTTTCTCTGCACATATCCAACAGACTGCTAAAACCTGTAATTTCTTTCTCTATAATATCATCAAAATTCATCCTCTCCTTTCTGAGCACACTACCAAAATCCTTATCCACACTCTTATCACCTCTCGCAGACTATTGCAACTTGCTTCTCACAGATCTCCTACTAAACCATCTCTCTCCCCTTCATTCTGTTCATAGTTCTGCTGCACGGCTTATATTCCGCCAGTGTCGCTATGCTTGTATTGGCCCTCTCCTCAAGTCACTTCATTGGCTCCATATCTGTTTCCACATACAATTCAAACTCCTTTACTTGACTTATAACTGCATTCACTCTGGAGCTCCTCAGTACCTCTCCACTCTTATCTCTCCCTACACTCCTCCCCAGGAACTCCATTCATTAAGTAAATCTCTCTTATCTGTACCCTTCTCTTCCACTGCCAGCTCCAGACTCTGTTCCTTTATCTTGTTGTATCATATGCCTGGAATAGACTTCCTGAGCCAGTACATCAAGCTCCATCTCTGGCCGTCTTCAAATCTAGGCTAAAAGTCCACTTTTTTGATGCTGCTTTTAAATCCTAACCCCTATTCACTTGTTCAATACCCATGTCTGTTTTATGATTTCCATCTTAGTAATTCCCTTATCCCTTATTTGTTCTGTTTGTCTATCTTCATTAGATTGTAAGCTCTGTTGAGCAGGGACTGTATCTTCATGTTCAAGAGTACAGCACTGCATATATCTAGTAGCGCTATAGAAATGATTAGTAGTAGTAGTAAGGATTCCCACGCTATTCCCAAGCTAATCAGTTAGTACACCGTAATGTAACTGCACTAATGGGTCCTTTTACAAAGGCGCGGTAGCTTTTTTAGTGCATGCTAAAATTAAGCATGTGCTAAACACTAGAGACACCCATAGGAATATATGAGTGACTCTAGCAATTAGCACGTACTAAAAACACTAGCACGCCTTTGTAAAAGACACCCTAACTGATTAGTGCAGACACACACCCCTCAAAAAAAAAAGTAAAAATATTTTTTAGCACACACATGTTTGGCATCCCATGGTATACCATTTTATGATGTGTTGGGCATGCATTTTAGCACACGCAGCTTAGTAAAAGGGTCCCTCATTCTGTATCTGAATCAACTGAGAAGTCCTTTACTAAGCTGCATTAGGAACTAATGTGCACCTAAATACTTCAATTTTTTTTAGGCTGCGTTTCAGGGGTGACGAGTGTCCTTGTACTAACCAGATAGCACATCTGTATCGCTGAGCGCCAACTGGTTAGTGCACTGATAACACAGGCAGTAAGTACTTATGCAGTAATTTTTAAAAGGGAAGGGAAAGGGAAATAGGACTTGATATACCGCCTTTCTGAGGTTTTGGCAACTACATTCAAAGCGGTTTACATATATTCAGGTACTTATTTTGTATCTGGGGCAATGGAGGGTTAAGTGACTTGCCCAGAGTCACAAGGAGCTGCAGTGGGAATCGAACTCAGTTCCCCAGGATCAAAGTCCACTGCACTAACCACTAGGCTACTAATAACAAAATTATCACTTGGCCCTTAATGCTAAAAGATAGGAAAAAAGGCCATTTTTTATGGCCTTTGTTTGCAGGAAAGACCCGCCTGAGGGTGTGCTAAGGCTTTTTTTTTTTTTTTTTTAGCTGCAGCTTAGCAAAAGGACCCCTAAGAGACTTGTGCAAGATCACAAGAAGCCATGGTGGAATTTGAACCAGGTTTGCCTGATTCTCCATCCACCACTCTAACAAGTAGGCTACTCCTCCACAAATACACACTTGCTCAGATTTTGGTATAAAATATTCATGTACGTCGTGTCTCTACCTGTGCTCTTCCCAAACTCCTTCTCCGAAGAGGCCTGGTTCAGATCATGTAAAGGTAGGCACAAACTTTCTCCATGCCTGTTTTATATGTGTGCAGTATCGGGGTAATTTTATAAACTATATTTTATCACAGCTTAGTTTATTGTGGGAATCACTAATCTGTGGTAAATTCAGTGCCACAGTTTAGTATTCCCACCCAGTAAATGAATAATGTAACGTGATCAATCTCACAAGTCGTATTATTCTTCCTGGGAACGTTGGGGGGCCCTTTTACTAAGCAGGGTAAGCGTCTACGCACGCCCAATGTGCACCAAAATGGAGGTACTGCGTGGCTCTTGTAGTAATTTAATTTTTGGCACGCGTCCAATACGTGCAGCCAAAAAATAATTTTTATTTTCTGCCACGCGTATCGGATGCACGCCAAGTGGCATTTGGCGCATGTAGGTCATTACCGCCCGGTCACTACGTGAGACTTTACCGCTAGGTCAATGCCTGGCAGTAAGGTCTCAGATTCAAAATGAACAAGTAGTAGTTTTCATTTTGCCGCACATCCATTTTCGTCAAAATTTAAAAAAGGCCTTTTTTACAGGTGCGCTGAAAAATGATTCTGCACGCACCCAAAACTCGGGCCTTCACTACCGCAGGCCATTTTTCAGCGCACCTTAGTAAAAGGACACCTTCTTAAAGAGTCAGAGCTAATCAGAAATGGCACCTGTCTGAAAGACATCACTGAATCCTTCCCACCTTCCTAGACCCACTACACTCCTGAAGACCTTCCTCCCCTAGTGGTACTACTACAGACTACTGCTGAGAGTCATCCAGCACCATTTTGAACTACTCAGATCCTGATGGGAAAAGAGCTCCTGGGGATCACGCCTATCTCAGCAGTTTGACACTAGGAAACCCATCAGTAGGCCTCATGGGAAGGGGTCTTCAGGAGGGTATGGGGTTGTTTTCTGGAGTTGTGACTGGTTTGGAGATGTTTTCTAGGGTGTGGGGAGGGGTCTATGCATCACTTTTGTTTAGCTCCAGCTCTTTATGATCTTCTTGGAAGCATTGGATCATGTGTTAGCAACTCTGTGTTCCCAGGGAGGAAAAATAATGCCATCTCAAAGCTGTTTTGCATGACTAAAACAATGTACAAAATTTAATGAAAGTTGCATTATTTGAGTTGCATAATAATGAGGTGACTAGCATCTCATTACTGTGTAGCACACATTTTATCAGAATGCATGATACTTTACCGTAATAACACAAGATTTTGCCATTTTACATTCGTTAACAGATAAATATTGTGCATATTAGTAACTATCCCACTCAATTTGTTAGAATAATACTAGTGATTGTCAGAGGGGATCAGCTGCCATGTTCAGGGGAATCAGCAGTCCGGTCAGGTCAAATCGAGGATGAGGGCCTCCAAGAACAGGGCCAATGCAGACCTGCAACTTTTTTGTTTTGTTTTTTTAATGTTGCCTTTCCTGTCAGTGCAACATTTCACAATTAGCTTCAGATTACTGCTGTGATTTTAATGAAATTTGGTTTAGAAATTATGAGTTGCTATTGTTTTAAACATAACCTAAATATGAGAGAAGGACACCCATCTCCCGATTTGTGTTGGAAGATGGGCACCCTTCTCTTTTGAAAATAAGCCTGATTTTGTTATTTAGAATTTGTTCACACCTTTTTCAGTAGTAGCTCAAGGTGAGTTACATTCAGGTACACTGGATATTTCTCTGTCCCAGGAGGGTTCACAATCTAAGTTTGTACCTGAGACAATGGAGGGTTAAGTGACTTGCCCAAGATCACAAGGAGCAGCAGCAGCAGCAGCGTGATTTGAACCGGCCACCTCTGGATTGCAAGACTGGTGCTCTCCACTAGGCCACTCCTCCATATCTTACAAAAGAAACTTTAATAAACTGACAATCTACCTGTGGCGTACCAAGGGGGTGGCGGTGGGGGCGGTCTGCCCCAGGTGTCAGTGGGTGGGGGCGTGCTCCGTTGGCGCTGCAGACTGCAGGCAGCCCTCGTCTCCTGCCTCCATCCTGCTGTGCCTTAAAGAAAAATCTGAAAAGCGGCATGGCAGGCATGCTTCACGTCTGCCCTGCCTGCTTGTAAAAGAAAGTGGCAAATCTCCTCGTCGACGTCGGGGCGGGACCCAGTGAGGGAAGACCCGACGCAAAGTCACGACGTTGACGAGGAGATTTGCCGCTTTCTTTTACAAGCAGGCAGGGCAGACGTGAAGCATGCCTGCCATGCCGCTTTTCAGATTTTTCTTTAAGGCACAGCAGGATGGAGGCAGGAGACGAGGGCTGTCGTCTCTCCACGAAGGTGGTAGGTGGGTCGAGTTGGGGGGGGTTTAGATGGGAGATGAGGACTAGGGAGGCGGTTTTCAAATGGCAGAAGGAGACTGGGGAGGGGGGCCTCAGATTGGAGAAGGGGACTGGGGTGGGGAGGGGGGTCTCAGATGGGAGAAGAGGGGAGAAGGGGACTGGGGTGGGGAGAAGGGGGGTAGGGGGTCTCAGATGGGAGAAGGGGACGTGAGGAGGGGGTCTCAGATGGGAGAAGAGGGGAGAAGGGGACTGGGGTGGGGAGAGAGGGGGTGGGGGGTCTCAGATGGGAGAAGGGGGACGTGGGGATTGGAGTCTCAGATGGGAGAAGGGGACTGGGGTGGGGAGGGGGTCTCAGATGGGAGAAGAGGGGAGAAGGGGACTGGGGTGGGAAGGGGGATCTCAGATGGGAGAAGAGGAGAGAAGGGGACGGGTGGGGAGAAGGGGGGAGGGGAAGGGGCCATGCGAGAAAATGGGAGCCATGCCTGGGGCTGGTGGGAAAATGGGTCTGGGGCTGAAAAGGGGTCCCTAATGCAAGGCATGTGGATGAAGGGGGCTGGAACTGGGGGGCTGAAAAGGAGGGTAGGTGGGATAAAGGGGCTAGTACTGGAACTGGGGGCTGAAAAGGGGCAGGGGCAGAAACTGGGGGGACTGGGGGCTGAAAAGGGGACAGGGAGAAGTGGCTGGGGCTGAAGCTCAGGACTGGTGAGAGAAAAGGGCTGGGGATGAAACTGCGGACTGGTGGGATAGTGGGGCTGAAAAGGGAGGGCAAGTGGGAGATGTGGGCTGGGGCTAGAACTAGGGGCAGGTGGGATAAGAGGGCTGGAACTGGGGGCTGAAAAAAGGGGCAGAGAGAGAGAGGGGACAGACGATGGATGGATGGATGGGGGGGAGAGGGGAGGGCAGACCCTGGATGGATGGAAGGGGGGTGAGGGAGGGCAGACCCTGGATGGATGGGGGGGGAGAGGGAGGGCAGACAGTGAGTGGAAGGGGGAGAGAGAGAGGGCAGACAGTGAATGGAAAGGGCAGGGAGAGAGGGCAGACATTGGATGGCGGGGACAGCAGAGAGGGCAGACACTGGATGGCAGAGAAAGAACGAAGACAGATGCTGGATGGAAGGAAGACAGTGAAAAGAAGATGAGGAAAGCAGAAACCAGAGACAACAAACTGTATATAAAATATATATTTTTATTTCTTTTTTTTTTTTTTGCTTTAGGATAAAGTAGTATTGTAGCTGTGTTAATAAATGTTTATAATAGAACATGTAAATAAGGTAATCTTTTTATTGGACTAATTTTAATAAATTTTGACTAACTTTCGGAGAACAAAACCCCCTTCCTCAGGTCAGGTTAGGACACTGTAACACACTATACTGTATTGACCTGAGGAAGAAGGTTTTGGCCTCTGACAGCTAAATGTATTAGTCCAATAAAATGGTATTTTATTTTCTATATTTGTTTTATTTCTATTTGTTAATTTGTAAAGTGGTGATTGGTATTTTAGTTTTTTTCAAATTTACATCTGCTGTCTTTATATTTTGCACAGTACTAGGGGTCATTTTCTGTTTCTGTGATGTTGCATTGTATGCAGAGTCTGGCATCTTGGGGGTTCAGTTTAATTTTTTAACTAAATAGAAAGTTTATGATTACTTGTTCTATAGTGGATTAGGGTGTATCTGTGTTTGTGAAAAAGACATGACTTTTAGTTGGCATTGACTGTGCAGGATTGACGATCTGTACTATCTGTCTGGTTTCGTTTTACAATAGGTGAATTGATGTTCTAGTGCTCACTGTAGTGTTTAAGATGCTTTCTTTTTCCTTGTGTGACTCGTAGAAATTACTGCTTATGGTATGGTAGAATTGCTCTATAGGTCCTGAGTGTTTTGTATTCTCAGTATGCCTAGTACTGAATTTTGGAGGGGGATGTTAAAAAATGACCGGCTCCGGGTGTCAACTACCCTAGGTATGCCACTGCAATCTACAAAGTCTGCAGCACCAACAGGAGGGTGCTTAAGGGGCTAGAGGGAGAGGACATGAGGGATAAGCCCCAACTCCATCTTTTCTTCTCTCTGCATCAGTGCTGGTTGAACCAGCCACCTCTTGCCCAAACTCAACACAAAGTAAAAGGGAAAGCTTGCAGTGTAGTATTCCCCAATTATTTCTTACAGCAAGCCACTTCCAAGCAATGCCATATAGTGAAGGGCCCGTTCATGGCCTCTGCACCAGGCCCCTATTTGATTAACCCTCCATCCTTCTCTGGTTCATGGCTTTTTCCTTTCACCTATTGCCAGGTTGCAGCCACACTCAGAGGTAACATTGCAAACAAGGATTTATTAACAGATAATTAAAATAAAGGCAGGACTGGCGTATATGTGGCAGGTTTGTTTAATTAATTGATTAATTATTAGTTGTCACTTCCTCCAGGGAATCCAGAGCAACTAACAACCTAAAACATAAAATAAATATTAAAAAAAGGTACATTATATCATCATCCTCACCAGTCATTTCTATTATTTTCAATTATGCATTTACTGCTTGAAATAATCCTCCTGTAACTTACCTTGAACTACAACTGAAAAAGGTATAAGCTAAATCCAAAATACCTTCCCCTCCTTTATTTCTTTTGGTAATGTGTTCCATAATTGTAGACCCATAAATGAGAATACTCCTTGTGACCTTGGGCAAGTCACTTAACCCCAGGGCTGGCTTAACCATTGAACGAGGTAAGGTTCTGGCCCAGGGCCCTGGCGATTAAGGGGGCCAAAATACCCAGCCTCTGACCTCATCTGGTGTACAGGTTAAGCCTTTTCTTCCCCCTCCCTCCCTCTCCCCCACCAGTCCAGTCTTTCCCCTTCTTTCGTTCCCTTCCTTGCAGGGCTGGCACTACACCCTCACTTCTCTTACTCTCCCGCATATTGGTCACTGGCAGCAGCAGCAGCAACAGCAAGTTGCCTTTGACCAACCCCTGAGTCTTCCCTCTCCCATGTTTTGCCTCCTCTGATGCAATTTCCTGTAGATGGGACACGGCAGAGGGACGACCCAGGTACTGGCTGAAGGCAGCCTGTCAGACTGTTGCTGCTGCTGCTGGCGACCAATGTAAACTTTAAAGGACTGAGGGGGTATGAGAGAGGTGAGGGAACAGTGCCAGACTCGGTGGGGAGGGGGAAAGAGAGACTGGACTGAGGTGGGGGGAGAGATGTCAGCTCAAGGGAGAGAGAGATGCTGAACACACAGGAAGGGAGGAGGGAAGGGGCACTGGAAGCAATACAGTTGGGGGGGGGGGGGTGCCACCAAAGCAGTTTGGCTCAGGGTACCACTGTCCTTTGAGACAGCTGCGCTTAACCTTCCATTGCCCCAGGTACAAAAACTTAGATTGTGAGTCCTCTAGGGACAGAGAAAAGTACCTGTATATAATCTGTACAGCACTGTATACATCTAGTAGCGCTATAGAAATGATTAATACTAGTAGTAGTATTTTGGTATATTAGCAGGCATCATGCAGGGCTTTGTATGTGTAGGTGGTGGCACTTTTATGTGTAAGTTGAATGGAGGAATAACCTAGTGGTTATATCATGTGGCTGAGAATCGGAGAAGCCAGGATTCAAAACCCATTGATGCTTCCTGTGGTTTTGGCCAAGTCACTTAACCCTCTATTACCTTGGCTACAAACCTACATGTTACAACGTTAACGCCGTTGATGCTTGGGAGCTGTTGCTATCGTATTTGAATTAGTTGGAGAGGGTAACCCAAGGAACTTTAGGAGGGTCCAGATGAAGTCTGAGTTCCTTATGTTCATCTGAGAATAAATTCAAATGGTAGATCTGAACCGTCTCTGCTCTTTTTCATAATTTAAAAAGAACCTAGTGTATAGGGTAGCAAAGGTAATCTTAGAGGGGAAAGTACACAAGCAGTTCCAGGTACCACCACCCTACTGTCAACAAGTGCTTTAGTTGATACATACCTTCAATTGGCACCCACTCAATATACCAGTCTTTTTTGGACGAGGGTAATCCACATTTCCTTGTCATCTACCAGACCATTCCAGACTAATGGGTTGAGTCCATCTACCAGTGGAAGGAGACAGAGAAAATAGTTCCAAGTAAACTGCCCCTTAAGAGTATCGTGCAGCCTGGAATGTCCAGTATTTTCTCTGTTTCCTAGTGGATGATGGACGGATCGTGCAGCTTCTCTGGATTGCTGGATCGCCTCTTAGCTCTGCGCTTTTCTCTACTTTTCTGCAGGGAAATGGCTTTGTTCTTGGTCTGGAGTTTGACTCTCCCTTAGCTGGTTTTTCCTCAGTTTGGTGTTTGTGGCCAGCTTCCTCTTTGTTCCTGGCCTGGCGAGAGTTGTTTCTTTCTCACTGCCTTATGGCTGCATTTTGCTCCCTATGGTCTGAGGATTCCAGATCTGTGGTGTTACCTCCCTCTTGGCGGGCGTTCTTTCTCTACGTTGACTGCTGCTCCATCTCGCTTGCCTAGGAGGGAGGTCATTGTGGCTCAGAGACCATTTGGGGGCCGAGAGTGTCTCTTGGGGCATGGGGTCTTCTCTTCTTTTAGTTTTAGTCCCTCTGGGCTAGAGGAGTGCAGTGCCAGGTCTGCATTTCCACGTTGTGCTCCTTTCTTGTTGGCCTCCTGGCATCACCTTCTTCTCTGGCTGTTCCCCGGGGCTCTATCTATGCATTTTGCTTGTTGAGCACAGCTCCATTGCTGCATGTTGAGCACAGTTCCATCACTGCATTTGAGCACAACTCTATTGCTGTATGTTGAGCACAGCTCCATCACTCTATGTTGAACACAGCTCCATCGTTCTATGTTGAGCGCAGCTCCATCGCTGCACATTGAGCGCAGCTTCATTGTTCCATTATTATTATTATTTGTAGCATTTGTATTCCACATTTTCCCACCAATTTGCAGGCTCAATGTGGCTTACATTTGCCGTAATGGCGGATGCCATTTCAGATAGTAGAATTGCAAAGGTTATTGCGTATGGTGCCTACGTACATGATAACATACATGGAACATAACTTATATGGAAAAGATCATGGTATATATATACCATGTGTGTACATACATGGTAGAGAAGAGTAAATATGGTATTGCCTGAAGGTTTCAGGGTGATACATTGCATTATAATCTACATTAGGTCATCGACTGTAGAGAGATCTTGTTTTGCATAAGGTTTAGGGTGGTGGTGTCTGTCATGTGATAAGAGTTCGTTTTTGTATGGTTCGTGTGTAGTGTTATTATTTAGTATTTAAGATGGATGTTTATGGTATGCCTTCTTGAAAAGCTCTGTTTTCATTAGTCTTCGGAAGATGATTAGGTCTTGCGTTGTTTTTATGGCCTTCGGTAGTGCATTCCACAGCTGCGTGCTGATGTATGTGGATTTATATTTCAGCCCTTTGCATCTAGGATAGTGGAGATTGAGGTATGTGCGTGATGATCTCTTTGTGTTTCTCCTAGGCAAGTCTATGAGGTCTGACATATAGTTCGGGGCTTCTCCGTAAATGATTTTGTGGACCATGGTGCAAACCTTGAACGCAATTCGTTATTTTAATGGGAGCCAGTGCACTTATTCTCTTAGGGGTTCGTTTTTCGTTTTCCCAAATATGAGTCTGGCTGCTGTGTTTTGAGCTGTTTGAAGCTTCTTAATGATTTGCTCTTTGCATCCGGCATAGATGGCATTACAGTAGTCTAGATGACTTAACACCATTGATTGTACTAGGCTGCGGAATACTTCCCTTGGGAAGAAAGGTTTGATTCTTTTAAGTTTCCACATTGAGTAAAACATTTTCTTTGCTGTGTTTTTCGCATGGTCTTCGAGTGTGAGGTTTCAGTCTATTGTGACTCCCAAAATCTTCAGGCTGTCTGAGACTGGTAGGCTGTAGTCTGGGATGTTTATGGTGTTGGGTTTGTTTGTGTTGTATTGTGAGGATAGGATGAGACATTGTGTTTTTTCTGCGTTCAGCTTCAGTTGGAATGCGTCTGCCCATGAGTTAATTGTCTGGAGGCTGTGTGTGATTTTATTTGTGATTGCGGTTAAGTCTTGTTTGAACGGGATGTATATCGTGACATCGTCTGCATATATGTACGGGTTAAGTCCTTGGTCAGATAGTGATTTGGCTAATGGTGTCATAATTAGGTTGAAAAGGGTTGGTGAGAGCAGTGATCCTTGTGGTACTCCACATTCAGGTTTCCATGTTGTTCATGTTTTTGATTTGGAAGTCACTTGATAAGTTCTTGTTGTTAAGAAGCCTGTAAACTATCTTAGTACGTTTCCTCCAATCCATGCAGTTCCGCCATCCCATGTTGGGCACGTCTCCATCACTGCATGTTGGGCAAGGTTCCACACTTCCAGGTTGGCTTTAGCTCCATCGCTGTATGTTGAGGACAGCTGTATCATGGCATGTTGAGTGAAGTTCCTTCGCTGCATATTCTGCAACCTTTCATCTCTGCATGTTGAACACAGCTCCATTGTCGCATGTTGAGTGTAGTTCTTTCTCTGCAGGTCTCAGTGTGGGGTGCAGTTCTGTGCCTGCGTGTAGAACACGGCTCTGTGTCTGCCTGTGGAATGCAGCTCCTTGTCTGTGTGTGGCATGCAGCTCTCTCTCTCTCTCTCTCTCTCTCTGCGTATAGAATGCAGCTCCACCACCTGTTGAGTGTGGCTCCATCTCTGTGTGTTTAGCACAGCTTTTCTCTGCAGTCTGGGCGCAGTTCCAGGGCGATATGTGGAGCACAGCTCTGTGACTGCAGGTGCTGCACAGCTTCATGTCTGCGTAGGAAGCATAGTTTCTTGTCGGCGTGTGGAGCGCTGCTCCTTGCCGGTGTCTGGAGCGAAGTTCATTTCCGGTGTCTGGCGCACAGCTCCTTACCATTGTCAGGAGCGCAGCTCCTTGCTGGCGTCCAGAGCGCAGATCCTTGTTTGCATGTGGAAAGCAGCTCCTTGTCTGCGTTTTATACACAGTTCCATCGCTACCGCAGCTTCAGTTCTGCAGGTACCTCTAACATCCAGCTCTTTCAGTGGGGCACTGCTCATCCTCTGTCTGTTACTTTCAGCTTCTTCTCTGCTTTATCAGTGCATTTCTATCTTTGCCAGAGGTTTGCAACCTTTCTGTGCCCGTGATGCGTGGCTCAGTTTGTGTGATTGAGTACAAATCCGTTTGTTCTTGTTGAGCACGGATCCTACTCTGCCTGATGAGCGCAGCTTCATTTCTGTCCCTTGAGCACAGTTCAGTCTCTGACTGTGGAGCGTATTTTCACCTTTGCCTGTTGGGCACTGTTTCACCTTGTCGGTCAACCTCAGGTCTTTTCTGCGGATTGGATACAGTAACTTCTCGGCAGCTGTAGCATACCACAGTTTAGATTGCTAGACAAGGCTGCCTTGTCTCCTGTTAGCTACCATTCCTGTGGCACCTTTTCTTCCCATAGCCTCTTGGTGGCTGGCGAGAAGCTTCTCCATTGCTGGAGTTTGAATTCGTCTCTGCTCCTTTTGTGGCTTCTTGGCACCTTGGGGGTCTTTTCTCTACAGTATGGCTCTTGACTCTCTTTCTTTTTGTCTCCTTTTGTTCTCGTGGCTCTGTCCTTTCATCCCTGAGCGAGCTGGTTTAGGAGTACTCTTTCTACGGTTGTACCTTGGTATGCTGCTGTCCTTTCTTCATGGTCTCCTGGAGAGACTAGCGCTCCAGTTAGTTGGTTCTCTCGACTCTGGAGTCTCTTCTTATTCTGTGGAGTTTGATTCTCTCACTAGGCGTGGGTATGGGTGGTTCCTGGGCCCTGCTTGCTTTCTTCTATGAAGTGTGGCGCACTGTTTGGGGTTGTGTACTCCTAGTACTTGTTAGAGTCGCTTCCTCCGATCATCTTGGACTCAAGGCAGACCGGCAGGTTTGGGAGTTGGTCTTTGTCCTGCCAGGGTTCGGAGAAGTGGATCCTGGTCTAGGAGAGACAGTTCTTCTCCTTGTTGCTCAGATACGACTGTTGCCTTCCTTCCAAGGGGGGGGTCCTTTAGCATGAGTATCTTTGCTGCTTCTTTTGCTACTATCAGGACAGGAGTATGTAGTTTTTCTTTTGCTCAGTACGTTTGTTTTACGTCCTGAAGAAAAGGCTAGACGAATTTCATATTTAATATAAAAAGTAGTTTATGAACTGAATACCAATCATATTCAGGAAGCATTTCTTGATAAGCAATATACAAGTCAGAATGAATGATTAAAACAAAGCAATGTACAGCAAAGAAATCAGGATGCTATATACAGACAAAGAAAAATTCAAAATGCTTACTTATTTCTTTGTTTCACTCTCCTTATAATCTTCTCCTGATATCACGTGCTTGCAGGCTGTACCATACCATAAATCCTACAGCAGAACATATGCTGCATCTGGTTCCCATTATCCCACAGACTTTCTGGAGCCTGCCTTTGGCTGATGTGGGCCTCATGTCTCAGGAGATTTAGTGTTGAAACAGCTTGCTCTGCATGTTCTTTGAAGCTTTCCACTTCTATTCTTTTATGCTTTTATTCAACATTTTTATGCTTTTATTCAACATCCTCCCTTTGAGGACTGATATTCCAGGCCTCAACACATCTGTTTCAGCTCCAGTCTGTTTCCTTACCTCCCTTCTAAATCTCCTCCCCCTTGTTATTTATGATATGCTGTGCCTGCAAGCTCTGCCTTCTCATCATCTTTATACATCTTTCAATATTTCTGCTGACATATTAACGTTCTATTCATTCCTGATTTCAGTTACCATTATCATTTTAAAAGCATCCTGGCACATCTTTGCAAACATGCTAATACATGTTGCATTAAACAGATTCAATTGTACTAGGGTACAAAATTTATATTTCTTTTGAATACAGACAGTGAGTTTCATCAAAGGGAAGTACACTGTCATTCTTATGTTTCATATAAGAACAATTATAAGGATAATGCCCAATTGCATTAGTTAATGTGGCATTAAAAATTACACAAATTAAAAGCATAACATTCATTGAATCAGTTGTTACAACATTCTGCGTGTAAGTGCACTTTATCGGAGGAATGTGTTCAGTTGTTGGTGTCTGATTAATAGTATGACATGATGTCTGTGGGTACTTGTCCATAAGCAAGGCTTGCTTATAAATAGTCTCATTTGTCCAATGAAGGTTTTCATCATCTCTTACACAGGTATTATTGGGATCACAGTCATGGTGCCCACTCAATTTTATCATTGTAGTCCCATACATCATAGCTGGCAAGGACAAGGATGTGGGCACATATGATACAATCAGTCAAATTCAACATCTTGGCCGCTGCAACAAGTCTATTATCATATGTGTTCATTGTCCATTAACAAACAACAACAGTCCAATACCATCATGTTTATTCTTTGTCCACTTCAATATTATTAGTTCGTCGAATATCTGATAAATGTATCCAAGAAGTATGACCTTCCAGACGGGCAGCGGTCTGAGTAAGGGCTGTGATAGCAAAAGGTCCTACATACACAGGATCCTTCCATGTTTTATGTGTAAAGTTCTTTCGTAGTACTAAATCACCTACTTTAAAAGCACAAACATCATTAGTAGTCCCTGCCTGTGATGCTACATTTGTTCGGATCATATCACTTGTCAGGTTCAACATCGGTTGTAGCTTTTGCCAGTACTGAGCTGTGCTATCAGTACTTGCTGTCTGCATCGGGAAGAAATGACGTCCTGTCTGAATTTGGAATGGGGTCAATTTAGTACGCCCATTGGGTTGGGCCCGTATTGTCATTAATGCTAATGGCAATACATCAAGCCATGTATATAATTTTCCCACCATTTCTTTATTGAGAGATTTTAATAAGACTCTCAATTTTGTTTTTAAAATGCCATTGTAGCGCTCCACCAAACCATTGGAGGTGGGGCGATACACTGATACTTTCCTGTGTGTTAAACCCATAATCGTTTCCATTTCTTTCAAAACACTGTTATTAAAATGTGTCCCGTTATCAGAAATTATTCTAGACGGACACCCATGGCTTGGCATAATATGAGTTATCAGGCATTGTACCACCTCATGTGCTGTCTCCCTTTTACATGGAAATGCTTCTATCCACCTTGAGAAAGCATCCACCCAAACTAACAAATATCTTTTTCCCTGCACTGGAACAATCATATCGGTAAAATCAATATACCATTCTTTTGCTGGGCCTTCTGGTATTGGAAGTGTCCCAGGTGATATTTTAGGACCTCGTTTAGGTATGTTAATATTGCATACCATGCAATTTTGCACAACCTGTTGAATCAGGTTATCAATTTTTAAAGTCCAAATCTTTGCTCAAATTGTTGCCTCATTGTTTCCTTATTCCAATGCATGGTTGCATGCCACTCAGCCAATACCTTAATCGCCTGGCTCATTGGCATACAAGGTAATCCTTCTTCTGCATTAAACCATTCACTTCCCAATTTCATACATCCTCTCTTCAACCATTTTTCACTTTCCTGTCCCTCTGGCTGCCACATTTCAATCTTATCTACATTCGTAAGTGGCCCTTCCTGTGTCTGTCTAGTATTATACAAAATCTTTTCACTTTGCTTAACCACCTCCGTTGCTGCTGCATCAGCCATTGCATTACCTAGTGCTTCAAAGGTTGGCTTTTCAGTGTGGGCCGGGGTCCACACAACTGCAGTTTTTCTACCTTCACGTTCCCTTCTTGCCAAAATTTCAAACAGCAATTTCCAATATGTGTAATGTTGTAAATTTTTACCTGCACTGGTTATCATCCCCCTACGCTGCCATTTTAATATATGATACTGTAGTGAACTTGCAACGTAACCACTATCAGTATATATAGTGACATTTTGAGTCATATCAGTGTGTTGTAAGGCCGTAATAACGGCTAAAAGTTCAGCATGCTGTGCAGTATGGTCAGGAGGGGTTTTATATTGTACTTGCATTATCTTTCTTAGATTCTCATCTACCTGCACGCAGGCAAAGCCTGCAACAGTCCTTTCACAAGCTCCATCTGTAAACCATATTAACCCATCAGATAAGGGTTCAAAAGTAAGACAGTGAAATGTAGGGATTTCTATAGTATCAATCTCACCCTCTAGATTGACAGGAAAAAGCAGATCTACCTTATTTCTCTGTTCTTTAGTTAATGGTATTATTCTTATATCTTGTCCTAAAAGTACTGCTTGATATTTTCCAAATCTAGTGGCTGTCAATGCCGTCTGGCTAGGGCTCAACAGCGTTTTAATCGTGTGGTTGGTATGTATTACAATAGGAACAAAAGGCATTTGTGCTCTCCATTTGCCTACTGCAGCCACTATAGCTGTCAGTAACTTTGGTATTTCTTTCATTCCCTTTTCCACATGATTAAAAGAGCCTGACAAAAAAGCTACTGGTGCATTTACTTCATTATTTTGATTAATCATAGCTGCCCAACTATTTCCCATGTCTTTTACCCACAAATGCACAGGTGATTGGATATCTATTACTGCTAACGGTCCTGGGGATAACAAATCCCTCACAATCTTAGCCAGCACTATTTTATCCTGCTCTTCCAACACAATTAGTGTATTCTTTGGTGTGGCTGCGGGCAGTTTCAAATGTTTATAAAGTCTCATTACTTTTTGTGTATAATTTGGTATCCATTGTCTGCAGTAATTTAACATTCCCAAAACAGCACGTAACTGGGTAACTGTTTGCGGTACCGGAGTCTCATTTAAAATAGATATAACTTCCGGTATAATGACCTTATGTTCTGCTGAAACATTTTGTCCTAAAAAGGTGACAGTAGACTGAGCTATAACACATTTCTCCTTGTTACATTTATATCCTAACTCTCCTAATAACAAAAATAATTTTCTAGTCCATTCTAGGCATTCTGCTTCAGTCTCAGCAGACAGTAGAATATCATCTACATAGACAAACAATGACACCGTGTCAGGCAATTGACTCCTGAAATCCTTTAAATCCATCATTAGTTGTTTTGAGAATACCGATGGACTATCAGTAAAGCCTTGAGGCATCCTAGTCCACCTGTATGCCTCATTCTGTACTATAAATGACGTCAAATCCCTAGACTCTGGATGAAGAGGTATTGAAAAGAATGCATTAGACAAGTCAATAACAGTGTTATATGCATATATATTCTGGGTATGCAAAAGAGTAGCGGGGTTTGCACAAATCGGAAATTGATTTCTTGTAACCTCATTTAGCTCTCTTAAATCATGTACTATCCTTACATTGTTTTCCCCTTTCGGGACCGGAAACAATGGGGTATTGTACGGGGATACTGAAGGTTCAATAATACCACATTTCAATAATTTACCAATGTGTTCCAGGGTTTTGGATACTAATTTAGGTCGTATGGGGTAAGGGTCTTGTTTCGGCCCCTTTGCCCCTTCTATTAATTCTATCTTATGGGGTTTTGCATTTATGGCTAGTCCATATGGTGAATCACTTGTACTCCAAATATGTTGCGGTAATTCTTCCATAACCCTTACTTTATTTTCATTATTCAACTGTTGGACCATAGTGAGCAAACTTGGTATTTCTTTATTTCCAAAATCTAAACAGAGTCCTAATTGAGACAACAAGTCTCTACTACACAAATTTACTGGGCAATCAGGTGCCACTAAGAAGGGTACCACAGCCTCCCTTGAACCGTGCGGTTGGCATTCCAAGCGCACCAGAGTCGGTTCCGTTAGCCTTTTTCTTTGTTCTATCCCCGTAAATCCCACTGTTGTTCTATACTGATTTGAAAGCTTAACTCCCTGCGGTTTTGCACATAACACAGAGGTACTCGCCCCTGTATCTATCAAAAATCTCACAGGAGTTCCATATTTTCCAATTGTCAATGTAATAAAGGGCTCCCTTGTGTCTAACCTGAAAATCATTCCCTCCTCCTGACACTGGTCTGCTTCCAGTCAATAGCATTGGTCTGGAATATTCTGCCAAGTTGGAAAGGCATTTACAGTACCCTGTCTCTGTACTGCAGCCCCTGGTCCCTGTGATTGCATCGCCGGCTGCTGTATTGCAGTCTGCGGGGCACTCGCAGGTATCCCTACTACTTGTGGCATTAATCCTTGCTGCGTCTGCATTTGTACTTGGGGCATTCCTGCATTCTGATAACATTCTGAGGCATAGTGACCAAATTGATTACAGCCCCAGCATTGTACATGCGTCCTTCTATTAGGTGATGGTCCTGATCCTTGCATCCCTCGACCTCTACCCCTGCCTCTAACCATGCCTCGTCCCCTTGGTTGGTATGGCCGGCTATATCCTGGTTGTACATAGTAAATGACCTGTGGAGGTGAGGCAGAGGGCATTACCATTGTTTCCTGTTTTTTGTTTCTATCCTGTTCCTTGCTTTCCAAATCCTTTAACTGCATAGTCATTAACTTAGAAGTTAATTTAGCCTGTTCTTTCTGTGGGGTCTCTATCAGTTTACGATGCACATTACTAAAATGCATCAATGTCTCTCTTATTTCTGGCCACGGCTTTGAGGACAGGGCAATGACAGCATCTAAATTCTTACGCATATTATCAGGCAGTGTGGACATAAATAGGTGTAAAAAAACTGCTACATTATGATCCACATCCGCATCTTGCCCTGTTTGAGCCTTATACAAATTTATACATTTTGTCAAATGTGCCGAAAAATCAGTTTTAGGGTCCCATTTATTTGCCGTTATGGCTGAAAAATCAATCGGTGTTGGATACATCACATGCAGAGCTGCAGAAAGAGCAGCCTTACTATTCCCTGCGTATACATCCCCATCCACAGTATGTGATGGCAGGCGCTGATATCCACACTGCACTGCCAGTTGAGAAATACTGATACCCGATGCTGCACAGAAAGCTTTAAAATCTCCAATAGTCAATTGAGTCCCTGCAGTTGCCTGTTCTATCCCATCTAACCACATACGAGCTCCTTTCACTATACTGGGAATTTTTGCAACTAAAGTTGTAACATCTACGGGGGTGTATGGTTTGTAATGGCGTACTCGATTACCAGCTGCGTCTAAGCGCGTCATAACTGGCATGTGTAAAGCACTACTATCTAAAGCACTGCAAATCTCCTGTTTACCTTCCTCTTCCACCTCTTCTTCAGCCTGTTTCATTTTGTAAAACCAATCGTCCCAGTACTCCAGCCCTGCTTTAATAAAGTCCAGGCTTCCCGCCTTGGGGCAATATTTATTTATTACTTTTGTCAAATTCTGTACATCCTCATGTGAGGTAGGTCCTCCCTTATCACAGGGGAAAAGGAGGTTTTTAACTTCCAATAGGTTTTTAGTAACTCCCCACCATTCTGCCCCATATTTAGTTTTATCCAATCTCACAAGTTCTGCAGCTACATAGGTTTCCTTAAAAATTGCCTTTGACGGTCTGGGTGTCAATTTGGGCGGTGTTTCCCTGATTTTAGACGTGGGTGTCTGAGGATCCACTCTAAGGGAAGGTTCAGGGGGTGACTCGGTACATAGCCGAAGCCGTCCCTCAATTTCAAATTGAGTTGCCAGGTCATATTGTTCTGATGTAATTAAAGTTTTCAAATCAGGGTAAGTGCCTGATTCTGCACTAGATTTTCCTTTTTCTTTCTGTCTCACCCGTTTTTCCTCCTTTTTCTGTTCCCTAGTCCCCACATCACTGTCCTCATTATCCCCTCCCTTTTCACTTTCTGAATCACTGGGGGGGTCATCAAGAGCCGAATACCCAGCGCATGGCACAGAGCGCTTTGACTTTAATTCCTTCATTTTATCAGTCGCCCTTATGGGGCACAACGTGTCCCTGCTAGATTCATATGACGGGGGATTATTTCTTTCTGCCTCTTTTTGTATCCTATCTACATCAGCATGAAAAAGATCTGCTGCTAAAGAAAATAAATTCCAAATTGTAAGATGCTTCTCTAAGCTTTTCTTCTTCTTTTTATTTTGTTGTAAGTATTCCAGGAGAGATAATAATTTTGGACGATCAAATGATCCATACTGAGACCAGTTTGCATCATATTTGATCCATTTCTCATGTATTTTTTCAATCTGTTTTTTTTCTAACGGGAATAATTCTATGACATGCTGCAAAGGGGAGCATTTTTTTGAACTATCTAAATCTAAATACATAGCATATACAGGGGGCTTTTCTTTCTTATCTGCTCCTTTCCCTTTCATTTTATTCTGACTATTACAATTTCTCCTATAGAGCCACAACCTACAAAAATATACTAATGCACTTAAACAAAGAAAATATACAAAAAAGAAAACTACAAAGCTAAACAAATATACCACTAATAAGTCCACAATGTAAGCTTACTCACGCGTCTTCTTATTTCTCTTTAGCAAGCTCAGGAGTCGTCACCTGTATGTCCACGTCAGTAGGTTGATCACGTCCACTTACGTGGTGCACAGAAATCAGGTTTAAACAACGCTTGCTTTGCTTTCAATCCTGTAAAAAACTTCATTAACAACACACACTTAATTTGTCATTCGTCTCGCCTTCTCTTTTCCGTGTGCGGCCTACTCCTGGCTGGCTCGCCACTTTGAAGAAAAGGCTAGACGAATTTCATATTTAATATAAAAAGTAGTTTATGAACTGAATACCAATCATATTCAGGAAGCATTTCTTGATAAGCAATATACAAGTCAGAATGAATGATTAAAACAAAGCAATGTACAGCAAAGAAATCAGGATGCTATATACAGACAAAGAAAAATTCAAAATGCTTACTTATTTC
This sequence comes from Microcaecilia unicolor, assembly GCF_901765095.1. NCBI lineage: Eukaryota > Metazoa > Chordata > Amphibia > Gymnophiona > Siphonopidae > Microcaecilia > Microcaecilia unicolor. The sequence goes on from NC_044040.1 coordinate 172,116,433, forward strand.
TTTGTTTCACTCTCCTTATAATCTTCTCCTGATATCACGTGCTTGCAGGCTGTACCATACCATAAATCCTACAGCAGAACATATGCTGCATCTGGTTCCCATTATCCCACAGACTTTCTGGAGCCTGCCTTTGGCTGATGTGGGCCTCATGTCTCAGGAGATTTAGTGTTGAAACAGCTTGCTCTGCATGTTCTTTGAAGCTTTCCACTTCTATTCTTTTATGCTTTTATTCAACATTTTTATGCTTTTATTCAACAGTCCTACGGCTTCAGTTCATTTTTTAGTGTCTAACACTGTTCCATTTTGGTAGCCTGGTGGTTCGGATATTCAAGTCCTTTTCTGCTGATCAGTTTTTGCTATGTGTATAGCTTTGTTGATTTTTTAACCTTCTGCAATCTTCTTCCCCCCCCCCCCCCCCCCCCTTTGGGAAACTACTTTGCTATATCCCATTAGTATGGACTGGTCTGGTATAGATGACAAGGAAGGAAAAATTATGTTTTTACTTGATAATTTTCTTTCCTTTAATCATACGAGACCAGTCCAGATGCCCTCCCTGGCTTAAGTCTTTCAGAGTGTTGTTTCCTTTAGGTATCCCTGGCTGTTCCACAACTCTTCAATACGGTGGGATGTCCTACAGCACTGTCTACTTCATCTTCTCTATTTAATCTCCTGCCACTTATTGTTGTGCCAGCTCTGTATGACTCCTGTTACTTGGGATCACAGAGTTCTTTCCCCGGATTCAGGGGTAGATCTCTGTGCTTGGGCAAGCTCGATATAGACCATTCCCTCCTACTTACTTTACTGTGAGGGGAGGTTGCAGTTGCCTTCGGCCAAGCAGGAACAGTGAGGTTCTGCATATTGGCTCCAAGAGTTTGTCTGTTTGGTATTAACTGTGTTTTCTTCTAAACTTCAGAGCACCATTGTTTGGCTATTCAAAATACTGAACATTCCAGGCTGAACGATACCCTTAAGGGGCACTATTTTCTCTGTCTCCTTCCATTGGTAGATGGACACAACCCATTAGTCTGGACTGGTCTGGTATGATTAAAGGAAAGAAAATTATCAGGTAAGAACATAATTTTTCCATTCTATATCTCAAACAACCCAATGTCCTTTCAATTTATGCCTTCTAATTGCACAGAAGAGCAGTTTACAGTGTAAAAAGCCATTATTATTGATTTTAACAATTCAGCTTGATTTAAAAAACTTTCAGTATATTATAAAGATAAAGCGGTTTGTACTTAACTTTTCATTCCGAAAAAGTAGGACCTGTGGCCGACATGTGGCATGTTTTGCATCAGATGCGTCAGGGTCTGGTCCACTACAAAAAGTAAAATTAATATAGAATATAAGTAGCACTGCTAAAAAAATTGTCTAAATTTACTCACCATTATGCACGCCATGAAGCAACATCTCTTTAAACATGGCGGCACAGTGATACCAGTTAAATAGCTTAAACATGGTCCCTGGCCAATCAGTTTTAAAAAATGTACAACCAATCAGCGATAGCGAAAATCGATCAGTGAAAACAGGAGTTTGTACGTCACAGCAATGAACCCCAATCCAATTTATTGTTCAAACCCCTAGGGGATATGAAGTGTCTAATATAAATATCCAACGTTCCTTGTAATTCAATAATTGTTCAATATCTTCACCCTCCCGCCCCAGTTCCCATTTATCAATAATTCACCAATGTAAGTCAGTTAAAAGGTGATATTTATCCATGCTGCACAATAGGAGCTGTTAAGATTTGGGTATTGATACGAGACTTGTGTTCCGCTAATCTTTGTTTTACTGGACGTGTAGAATGTCTGACATAGATCAAATCACATGGGCATATAAGAACATAAACCACATTCATGGTATCACAGGTACATATAAGTACATAAGTAATGCCATACTGGGAAAAGACCAAGGGTCCATCGAGCCCAGCATCTTGTCCACGACAGCGGCCAATCCAGGCCAAGGGCACCTGGCAAGCTTCCCAAACGTACAAACATTCTATACATGTTATTCCTGGGATTTTGGATTTTTCCCAAGTCCGTTTAGTAGCGGTTTATGGACTTGTCCTTTAGGAAACCGTCCAACCCCTTTTTAAACTCTGCTAAGCTAACCGCCTTCACCACATTTTCCGGCAATGAATTCCAGAGTTTAATTACACGTTGGGTGAAGAAAAATTTTCTCCGATTTGTTTTAAATTTACTACACTGTAGTTTCATCGCATGCCCCCTAGTCCTAGTATTTTTGGAAAGCGTGAACAGACGCTTCACATCCACCTGTTCCACTCCACTCATTATTTTATATACCTCTATCATGTCTCCCCTCAGCCGTCTCTTCTCCAAGCTGAATAGCCCCAGCCTCCTTAGTCTTTCTTCATAGGGAAGTCGTCCCATCCCCACTATCATTTTAGTCGCCCTTCGCTGCACCTTTTCCAATTCTACTATATCTTTCTTGAGATGCGGCGACCAGAATTGAACACAGTACTCAAGGTGCGGTCGCACCATGGAGCGATACAACGGCATTATAACATCCTCACACCTGTTTTTCATACCTTTCCTAATAATACCCAACATTCTATTCGCTTTCCTAGCCGCAGCAGCACACTGAGCAGAAGGTTTCAGCGTGTTATTGACGACGACACCCAGATCCCTTTCTTGGTCCGTAACTCCTAACGTGGAACCTTGCATGACGTAGCTATAATTCGGGTTCTTTTTTCCCACATGCATCACCTTGCACTTGCTCACATTAAACGTCATCTGCCATTTAGCCGCTCAGTCTCCCAGTCTCGTAAGGTCCTCTTGTAATTTTTCACAATCCTGTCGCGAGTTAACGACTTTGTGTCATCAGCAAATTTAATTACTTCGCTAGTTACTCCCATCTCTAGGTAGAGTTAGAACAAGCAACAATGGTTCTATTTTTACCTGGCACAACCCAAGAAATCCCAGTAATAGTTGAGGTACATCATTGACAATGCATTCAAGTTGTGTGTCTATTCAACTGAATCATAATCTAATCGTTTGTAAGATAACATTTCCCCCATAGTTTTACCTCTCCGAAAGGCCACAATGGGATGTTAAAAAAAACAGGAATGCATAGAGAAAACCTCCCAAAATTTGTGAATCATGGAAGTGTCAAAAGCGCTACCATCATTATAAGGTAAAACCGCTACAATTCTAGCTTCTGATTCCTTGAATTTGTACTGTAGTAGTAATTCATAATTGGTGAATTTTGCTCTCAAATATGCTTTTCCTGATGATGAAATGTGGATAACCCCTCTTTTAAATGTTCAGTTATTTGTTTCACATGCATTTCAAACTGAGCTGCAGAGGAGCAATTTTGTTTAATGCGCAAAAATTGGCTGACAGGCAAGCCTTTTTTTACAGTGTGTGGATGGGAGCTAGTGTAATGTAGCAATATATTATGGGATACTGTTTTGCGATATAGAGTAGTCTGGATCATATCCTCCTCTCTATACACCCGTACATCCAAAAAATCAATTGTATGGTTGTCAAGTTGTAATGATGATGTCAACAATTCTTGCCATCGTTCAATTGAATCTTCCCACAAAAAGAAGATGTCATCTAAAAGCAATACCACAGTCTTATTTTGGGGAACCATTCTGATGTATATACAAGTGTCTCTTCAAATTTGGCCACAAACAAGGTGGCTGCTGATGGCGCCAACAATGCCCCCATTGCTACACCTCGTTTTTGTTGTTTAAATTGATCTCCAAATAGGAAATCATTTTTTTCAATCATTAAGGAGGCTAAATCCAGCAAAAAGGAGTAGATATTCTCTGTGGACTACTACGCCTGCCTAATTCCCCTTGTGGTATTTGGGTATAGAGGGAAGTTATATCCATGGTATCAAACACAGATTTATCTGTCAAGTGAATTCCCTGTAAATCCCTTAGGAAATAAGTGGTGTCCTGCAAGTAAGAAGAAGCTTATTTAGCCAACAGACTCACCTGGTAATGTGCAATATTTAGTAGTATCTGAAAGTTGTCTACTAACCTCTTGTTGGTAAATCTGTAAACTGCACCATTGTTGCCCCTCCTTTATCCGCCTTCAAAATAACCAACTTGATGTTCATCTCTCAAAGCCTGAAGGGCGTGTCATTGGGCATAAGTGAGATTGTCTCTAGTGAAACGATTTCTCTGTCTTTCAGAAGCTTTCAGTTGGTTTATCAGTAGATCATGATAAACTTGGATGGCAGGATCTAGGGGACCCAACGGAGAACAATTTGATTTCAGTTGAATTATAGAAATATCTTGCATGGTCTCCCCATGTTCAAAAAAACTTCCTTAATTGAAGTTTGCGGGTGACTTGTTTGATCACAACTCTCATCTGGAAGGAATCATATCTCAAGGAAGGCACAAATGCTAAACCTAATTCCAATAATTCATATTGCTAAGTAATTAGCTAGTAATTAGCAATCATGGTCACTGTGAATCTGTGGACGTCCATGCTCAGGTATGCGGTCCTCTCTGGTGAGTTTGATTGTAAAATTCTGTCTGTGAACCTCCCCGGTTGCGTCTCTTTGGACGATGAGCCTCTGGAAATGGATGGTCTGGTTTAGATGTATCCTTTTAGTGTTCCTCCTCACTGCAATCAGAGTCATAAGTGCTCTAAAGCTTGTATGAGTCTGTTATCTTTATTCATCCAATTGTACACATTATGAGACTTGTAATCCTTCTCGTCTCTTTTTAACTTATTAATTTTCATTTTTCGTAGCTGTTCTCTGAACATCTGAAATTTTTGATGTAATCCACTGTGAGATTTGTTAAACTCATCCAAGGACAACCCCTGTTTTATATTCTCGGAGATCGTAGTTGTTGTAGTCTTAAGCTCCATTTCTAATTTTGATGTAAACTCCACTATCAATAACCTCAAGTCTTTAATATATTTGTTTAAAATGGCATTCCATTTATTAATGAAACCCATATCATTGGTAAGTAACTTCAGGGGCTTATAAATATGAAGACCACTGGGAATCACTTGGGATTTAACATAATGGGCTAACGTGTTTCTGTGTAGAGTTGCCTTCATCATTCGTTTATATTGAGTCTCTAATTCCATCCATGTGTTGGCACTGGAGGATGCTGATTCCGTACCCAGAATAGATAATCTTTGAAGTAACATTTCTTCCTGTTCCACTGAATAGGTAAATTCTACTGGATCCGTGGTAGTCATAGCGAAGGCCAAAGTGTTCGATAAATCACGTTCATCTGGCATCCACTCAATACACCAGTCTTATTTGGACGGGGAGTAATCCACATATAGTGTATCTCAAATAACCCAACATCCCTTCAATTTATGCCTTCTAAATGCACAGAAGAGCAGTTTACAGAAAAAAACTCTTAGCTTGAAAAATTATTGGATATTTACATTAGACATTTTATCCCCTAGGGTGTTTGAACAATGAATTGGATCGGGGTTCTTTGCTGTGACATACAAACTCCTGTTTTCACTGAATGATTTTTGCTGTCGCTGATTGGTTGTACATTTTTTGAACTGATTGGCCAGGGACCATGTTTAAGCTATTTAACTGGTATCACTGTGCCACCATGTTTAAAGAGATGTTGCTTCATGGCGTGCATAACGGTGAGTGAATTTAGACAATTTTTTGAGTAGTTCTACTTATATTCTGTATTAATTTTACTTTATGCTTTTTTGCAGTGGACCAGACCCTGACGCAGCTGTTGCAAAACATGCCGCATGTCAGCCAGCGGTCCTAATTTTTGAAAATGATAAGTACAAACTGCTTTATCTTTATAATATACTGAAAGCTTTTTGAATCAAGCTAAATTGTTAAAATCAGTAATAATAATAATAATAAATAAGTCAATATAGACCAGTGAGGAAGCAAGGCGGGCTAAGAGTTTTTTTTCTGGCTCTTATGAAATAATTTCCCACTGAGGTCTATGACTTTTTACACTGTAAACTGTTCTTCTGTGCATTTAGAAGGAATAATTTGAAGGGACATTGGGTTGTTTGAGGTATACTATTAGTTGATACATGGGCATTTGTTAGGAGGTTGTTGAGAGGAAGAGAAAACCCATAAGCAAATATTAGTTCCATTCTATTGGCCATAGCTATATTCAGTTTTACTGTCAGTCCTGTCCAACATGTCGGTTAACTAAGGCTGGTAGAGTCTGTACTGCCCTCTTAGTGTTGCCATGGACCTCTGGAAAGGATCACCCGAGGCAACCAATACATTCTCATCATCCTTGATTATAGACACGGTACTCACTTGCCAACCAGGATATTTCACAGAGCTCAACATATTTCTGCTCTCTTTGATTGCTTTATGAGAGGAAACCCCAGGGAATACTGGATGTTGGCTAAGATACTTGGGAAGAGGAGCAAAGCCCAGGATAGAATTTGGTGGACTATATCCTTCAAATGCAAAAGTGGCTGAAGACAGCTGGAGAAACTGCCAAGCTATGTTTGGAGAAATTCCACAGTACACAAACCCAGGAATATAATTGCTCTACAGTCATGCAATATTCCAACCAGGAAACTGAGTTGGTACTACTACCATCATTAGACAGTAAGCTACAGTGTCAGTGGTCATCAGGAAATTAATCAAGAAGGTGGGCCTGTAAACTACAGAGTGGCCCAATCAGACAAGTGGAAAACAGCCTGGATCCCTCCATATGAACCTCTTAAAGATGTGGATCACCAGAGCCTTTGCTTTAGTCTAGGGAGAAGATTTTGGTCCAGAAGCTCCATTTGAATCTGGAATGATTACTGGTCTCATTCAGGAACACTTATTGGTTATACAAATGTAACAAAGTCTAACCAACATTAAAATAGTTAACCCATTCATGCTAACTTGCTTTTAAGAATGTTCAACTGCCTTTTTTGTTTTTTTAAAAGAACTACCCAACTTCATACACCACGATTCAAAATACACAATTTTTAAGTATCACTGGATGATTTACAACACAAAAGAATCAGCACTTATCTTTGCATTGTCCAATGGGACCACAGTTTCACTTTGGTAAGTTTCCTCAGGGACATCATGCTGTCATAGACTTAACATCTCATGCATTGTTGTAGTCTCTGGAGAGTCTGCTAGCAAATGAACCAGATTTTGGAGGTTTATTTGCAATCAGTATCTTCAGAAGGGCCGCTTAATGTCATCTTTACACTGTTCTGAACTGGCGGGTGTTATCCCTTCCCACCAGAAGATGGATGTAGAGAAAATTGAATTCAACCAGTGACATCACCAGTTATAATCTGTGGTGCTCTCTGGAACAATCCTGTATTTTTCTCTACCTTCCAGTAGGTGGGAAGTTGTGTTTGGCACAGTTGGTCCGACAGCAGTTGCAGTCAGATAGAGTCCCACCTCCCCTCTGGTGGGGCCCCTATAGGCCTCACTTTGGGTTCTAAGCAGCATAGGACTGAGGGAAAAGTGCCTGAGGTAGAAGAGGACTCCAATGTCTTCTCAGACAGTTCACAGGGGACTCTAAGTCTGAGGCTTCCCATCTTGGGAAGTGGGGGATGAGTGGTTCCATTTGATCCAACTCTTTCAGCGAGAGGAGCTGTCTCTTATTGACAAAGTTACTAAGACCTTTTCTATGCTGTGAACTTCGGTTGCAGACCCCATTGAGGGGGATCTGCTGCTGGAGGGGGTCGCTGGGCCCCCTAAGCATTTTTCTCTGCACAAGGATCTTATCTGCATGATGATGGGGGAGTGGGAAAATCCAGATGGTTCCCTTAGAGGTGCCAGGGTTCTGGATCACCTTTATACCTTCACTCTGAAGGAGGTTGAAAGATACTGGTTTTTTCTTGATGGACCCTCTGGTCACATCAGTTACCATGGCAACTGCTGTGCTGGTCCAGGGGAGCTCAGCTCTGAAGGAGCTCCATGACACGAAGGTGGAGCAGCAACTCCACCTGGCCTTTTCTGTGGGAACATCTAGTGTTCAGGCCATTTGTGGCAGTTATGTGGCAAGGGCCATCCTGCGATGGTTGCATATTAACTCTGGGCCCACCCAAAACGTTGGGTCTGGCTACGCCACTGCACAGGAGACAGTAGTGTGGGTCTGCACTACTGACTACTGCGCTAAACCCCGCATTTGCTGTCTAACACAGCTTAGTAAAAGGGCCCCAGAGAATATTATATATTGGGGTTTGTACTGTATTTTTATAGGTTTGGTTTACCTATGTGAAAATGGCCATTATTTTGTTTGCCTGTACACTTGCAGAGAGTGGTTTCAGATCTGCAGTAGAAAAGTATGAATAAATATTTTATTTGCTCATAAACCACTTAAATTAAGTTTATTTGATATACTGCTAATAAAATATTAAGTTAGATATATAAATAATTTGGGAATAAAATGTATATAGATCTTTAGAATGTGAATTTATGCAGATACTATAGAATGAAAGTGGGAATATTCCTGCCCAAGTAGGAGCAAAAGAGACAGATATGAAACATTGTTTATGTTCTGATAGTGAACATTTTTGGAGGCTTTCCTAGCTGGAATCCTGGAATACCACTGATGTCACAAAGGAGAAGGTGCGTAAGAACAATTGATGCTAACAGCATGTGGTCATTGGGGTGTGACCTAAGGATTATGCCCCTTTTGAGCCCCGTGGCACCACAAGGAGATGCAAGGAGATGCCAACCTGATGTGTAGCATATTATTTCTTCTTCTATGCTCTATTAGAAGAAGATATTTTATATGTAAGTAGAACTGACATACTACTACTACTACTACTATTAAACATTTCTATAGCGCTACTAGACTTACGCAGCGCTGTACAAATTAACATGAAAAGACAGTCCCTGCTCAACAGAGCTTACAATCTAAATTGGACAGACGAACAGACAGTTAGGGGTGGGGAAATTGCAGTGGTAGGGGTGATAAGTGAGGGTGTTGAGTAAGAGAGTCATGGTTAGGAGTCGAAAGCAGTAGCAAAGAAGTGGGCTTTTAGCCTAGACTTGAAGACAGCCAGAGACTGAGCCTGATGTACTGGCTCAGGGAGTCTATTCCAGGCATAGGGAGCAGCGAGACAGAAGGAACGGAGCCGGGAGTTAGCAGTGGGGGAGAAGGGGGACGACAGGAGACATTTACCCAGCGAACGGAGTTCACGGGGAGGAGTGTAGGGGAGAGATGAGAGCGGAAAGGTACCGAGGAGCTGCGGAGTGGATGCACTTGTAGGTCAAAAGGAGAAGTTTGAACCATATGCGGAAGCGGATAGGGAGCCAGTGAAGCGACTTGAGGAGAGGGCTAACGTGAGTATAGCGACTCTGGTGGAATATAAGACGCGCAGCAGAGTTTTGGACAGATTGAAGAGGAGATAGATGGCTGAGCAGGAGACCAGCGAGAAGCAAATTGCAGTAGTCTAGGTGAGAGGTGATAAGGGTGTGGGTAAGGGTTTTGGTAGCGTCCTCGGAGAGGAAAGGGCGAATTTTGTTAATATTATAGAGAAAGAAACGACAGGTTTTGGCAATCTGCTGAATATGAGCAGAGAAAGAGAGAGCGGAGTCAAAGATGACTCCAAGGTTGCGCGCAGACGGGACAGGGAGGATGAGAGTGTTATACACATTTAATAGGTGGAAGAAAAGGAAAGTGTGTGTCCCCAAAGTTCAGATTTCATCTCCTAAAATTGTGGGACCTATGGATAACCATATCATTAAATCTGGTGAGTTGAATATATCTAGTGCTTCCTCCTTGGAACCAGGCTCCTCCTAAGCCCAAGAGGGAATATTACTCCTCCCCACTCACTGGTCACAAAATCTAGGCCTGAATTGGCCCTACTTGATGAAGTGACCATGAGATCCTTATCGAAGGAACCTACTGTGCAGGACACCTCATCTTCAGTCACGATCTACATCCCGTTCAAACATGATCTAAAGGAAATCTCCAACGAGATCAACCAAAGCCTCCAAATAATGCACTCCTGGGCGGATGCATTTCAGTTAAAACTCAACGCAGAAAAAACACAATGTCTTATACTCATTTCACAATATAACACAAGCAAATTCACCACAATAACCACACCAAATGTTTCCCTACCCATCTCAAACATACTGAAAATTCTCAGAGTCACCATTGATCGAAACCTCACACTTGAAAACCACGTGAAGAATACAACTAAGAAGATGTTTCACGCCATGTGGAAATTTAAAAGAGTAAAACCTTACTTCCCTAGATCCATCTTTCACAATCTGGTACAATCAATGGTACTAAGCCACCTGGACTATTGCAACGCACTATACGTTGGCTGCAAAGAACAGACTATCAAGAAACTTCAAACAGCCCAGAACACTGCAGCCAGACTCATATTCGGAAAAACAAAATATGAAAATGCAAAACCCCTAAGAAAGAAACTGCACTGGCTCCCACTCAAAGAAAGAAGCACGTTCAAGATATGCACGATTGTTCATAAAATCATTTACGGAGACACCCCGACCTACATGCTAGACCTCGTCGACCTACCTCCTAGAAATGCTAAAAGATTTGCCCGCACATTTCTTAATCTACACTTCTCCAGCTGTAAAGGATTAAAATACAAACTAACACATGCGACCAGCTTTTCATACATGAGCACACAACTGTGGAATGCACTACCAACAAAACTGAAAACAATTAACGAAATAACTTACTTTCGCAAATCTCTAAAAACCTATCTCTTCAACAAGGCCTACCACGAGAATCCATAACTTAACTATAACACTTCACCACCCCACCCTGACTCTAAATGACGTCTTTCTTTAAAGGTTGGCCTAGTTTTTCTCTGTCATCCTTGATCTCTTTGTAATACCAATTGTATCTTTTACCCTGTAATGGCGATCCCATAACAGATCTTTGTAAGCCACATTGAGCCTGCAAATAGGTGGGAAAATGTAGGATACAAGTGCAATAAATAAATAAATAAATACATACATACATACATATATTGCCTGTTCCACTTCCTGTGAAATTTCCTAATTCTTTAACCCAACCAGTAGAAAATGCAAAATCTGATATTTCTTTAATGGACTTTTGGAATGTTGTTATTCGTATTGAAAACAGTATGAAAGGGACTGTTCCCCAGTTGTGTGACTTCCCCAAGGCAACAGTTGACAAATTAGATGAAATTGATAGAAGAATTGGCAAAGTGGAAAATAATGCTTCTGCATTAAGTTAAGAGTTTTAATGCAACTGGATTGCATGGTACTTCATAGACGTTTGGAATTTATAGAAAATACTTATCATTCTAGGAATTTAAAGGGGTCTTTTACTAAGGTGCGCTAGCATTTTTACTTGCACTAGAAATCAGCTGGTGCTAAATGTTGAGATGCCCAGTGTGCTTAGATTTAGGTACTGAAATCGGTGTGGATTCTATAACACTATTCGTATCTTAATTGGCTTAACAAGCTAATGAGCACCGATAACAAAACTTAAGCAATAATGATCACTAATTAACATTGATTAGAATTTAGGCGCACAGCTCGCTAAGCGTATTCTATATCGATGTGCGCCAAACTTCTAACGTGCGGAGACAAAAAAGGGGTGTGGTTATGGGCAGGGAAATGAGCGTTCCAAAATTTAGGTGCCTAGTTCTAAAAATATAGCCCAGTGCGCCTAAATCTATACACTGAGATTTTCACTAGGTTTTCACTGGCGTAAATGGATGCGCGCAGATATCTGCGCTGAAATATCAACTAAGCATATTCTATAATCTGCACCTAAATCTAGGTGCCGATTATAGAATGCACTTAATCGGCACTGATTTCAGTTCTGATTTTTAGGTGCCATATATAGAATCTCCTCCATAATGGGCGTCTCAGCGTTTAGCACCAGCTGATTTTTAGCAGAGGCTAAAAATGCTAGCATACCTTAGTGAAAGACCCCCCCCCCCCCCCCCCCCCCCAAGATTGCTAAATTTTCCTATCATTCATTTCTGAAACCCAGAGATTTTGATTAGGCATTATTTCTCTGAGATACTAAAGCTCTCTAATGCTCAAGAGATTGGTATCTCAAAGTTATAATATCTGTCTAGGGATATCCTGAAAACTGATGGTCAGAGGCAGACCTAGATGTTTTAGAAAGAGCTGAGAGCACTTCTCAAGCTATTTTTCCTAGTAGGGGAACCCTTCTGGTTTCATTTATTTCTGAAAAAAGATTGTCATGAAAGCTTATTTTCAATATAAGGAAATAAAGTGTAATCCGCTTAAGTGCAAAGGTCTGGGTCCAAAGAAATGCATGCAGTTAACCGGAGTGTGCACTTAACCGTTGTGACCCAAAGAAGCTTGACATCTGATAAACATATGTACAGTACTGTTTATTATTATTTGTACAGTATACAGTCTCCGTTAACTGACAGGCTTACTTGAAGTAATCAGGGTCCTCTGTACACTAATGGGTCTGTGTGTTCCATAGACTACGTCTGCCAGACGGTAAAAACTGTCATAGCACTAACATCCAGTGGCCTCCAGATAGGCCCGCATGGTGTTGAGACTCTCCAGCGCTCTTGCAAAAGTGGCAGGTGGAGGTTGTTGAATTTCGTCAGCATATGCCTCACTGCTCATTTCATCCTCTGTTTCATCATCAGCCGTTGTTGCCTGCGTGTAGGCGCATATCTCCACATCAGTGCTGTCTTCAGCTGTTTGTAGATCGTAATCAACAGCTATGTAGCGATGAAACTTCTCTTCAGTAACACCAGCTGGGATGTCAATAACCTCTTCATCTGACACGTTTGCAACAGCTGCATCTGTTTCGTCCCTCTCCACATCCTTAACAAAGCTTGCCCGTTTGTAGCAGTTCACAATGGTTGCCTGTGTGATATGATTCCAGGTTTCTTTCTGCATATATAGGGAATCCAACAGTGATAGATTACAAGCCAGTTCAACAGCAGGTTTATCCTTGCCAGTCTGGTCATCCATAACGCTCATCAGACGACGTAGCACAAGAGCCCGATAATGTTGTTTGAAATTGGCTATTATGCCCTGATCCATAGGTTGGATCAGAGAGGTAGTGTTTGGTGGCAGGAAGACCACCTTGATGTTAGACAGCCTGACATCATCCTTGTGTGCAGCACAATTATCACAAAGCAACAAAATCTGACGCCTTTGTGCCGCATTCTAGTGTCTAACTTCTTTAGCCACTGCTTCCAAATTTCCCCAGTCATCCATGAATTTGCGTTAACCTCATATGACACAAGAAGTCACGTAACTGTCTTGAAGCAACGGGGCTGTTTGCCCTTTCCAATGACGAGGGGTTCCAACTTCTCACTCCCATCCATATTGCAGCAAAGGAGGATCATCAGTTGGTTCTTCGATGTTTTACCTCCAATAGCTTCGGCATGTTTGAATGCAAGTGTTCCATCAGGAATCGCTCGCCAATAGAGACCATTTTCGTCAGCATTGAAAATGTCACGAGGTGCAAACTCGTTCAAGATGGTAGGAAGAACTGAAACAACCCAATTTTCAGCACCAAAGTCATCAGCGTCTTGTTTTTCACCATGCTGTTTCTTGAATTTTATGTTGTTCCTCTCCTTCCATCTTTCCAACCATCCAACAGTGGCTTTGAATTCAGTTAGTCCAACACTTTCAGCTAGCTGGTTAGCTTTCTCTATAATCAGTGAACCACTGACAGGAAACTGTCTGCTCCTGACTCGAGAAAACCACCGAAGAACAGCATCTTCTACCGCCTCAGCTGTTCCTGCCCGTTTTCGTTTCCGTTGTGGATTTGTATTGTTTTGCCAGCCTTCCAGAAGCTGGTCTTTCTGCTTCAAGGCACGTGAAATTTGGCTGGGATTGACACCATATTCTTTAGCAATAGATGCTTGATTTTGTTTGTTTTCTAATTTTTTAAGAACTTCTATTTGTTCAGCCAGTGTTAGTCTTACAGTTCCGCTGCAACGACGACGAAGACCCCAGTGTACAGTCTAACAAAATTCTTTTGCTTATTCTGCCTGTGGCAGCTAAAGGGGTGGTAAATTTGAAATCTCGTTGGTTGTCACGCGCCAATCGGCTTCCATATTCCATGCACGCGCTTATGCGGAGTCTTTCCGGCAGAGGAGCGGTCTTAAACCATGCATGTAAGCAAATCTTGCACTTATCAGTGGTGCGCTAAACCAAAGTTTGTCCCCATAGAAATTGATGGCACCAAAAACGGGACCGAAGTACAGCATGCAGTTAAACATAGCATGCGCTTATCCGACGTGCACTTAAATGGAGTGCACTGTACCTTTTTGTAGCCAAATTCTTCAGCTTTTCCTAGATGCAGCACGTTTGACTCAGCTGAGGTGTAAGCCCTTTTTGGCACTGAAACCTCAGGTGATTTAAATGGGTGCTACTTTCTTTTTACAATTATCTTGTAGTTGTGTAATTATCTGTTTTGTTTTCTTTGAACCCATTCATTTGGAAGCATTTATTGCTAATAAAGGGAAAGTAGACTAGTTAAATTTTTAGTTGTCTTATTATTCTGGAATAATCTGTCTTAAATAGGTGGGGTGGATTTAGGTAATAACTATAGATTAGGCATTCATATAAAGGTCTTTCTTTCTTTCTTTCTTTCTTTCTTTCTTTCTTTCTTTCTTTCTTTCAGGGCCGTGCCAACATGGTAAGCGTGGTAAGCACGGCAGGGGGGCGCTGTCCTCTAGGGGGCGCCGTCGCACCATGCTTACCTCGCCCTCCTGCTCCCATTGCCCAACTGTCCGCCCTCTTCTCTCTGCAAGATCCCTTTCCTTTTTTTTCTCCTTTGTACCTCCGTCTGGCAGCTGATTTCAAGAAGCCGGAGCAGCACCGCAGGCAGCCATCAGCCATTGGCTGTCAGCTCTGCAGCCCCACCTCTCACGTCGCTGCGCTCCTCCGGGGCTCTCCTTCAGGCAGTGTTGCCAGGTGGGCGGTTTTACCGCCCAATTGGGCGGTTTTCCGCGACCCGCCGCGGGAAATTTTTGCCCGCGGCGGGTTGCGGTTTTTTGGGCTGTTTTTTGGGCTTCCGGGCGGTTTTTTGTGCGGCTTTTTCGGCCGCGGGGGGCGGGGTTAGTGACGTTTTTGGGCGGGGTTAGTGACGTAGGAGGCGGGGCCGATGACGTGGGAGGTGGGGCCGGTGACGGGGAGGCGGGGCCGGTGACGGCGGGGGCGGGGTTAATGACGGCGGGGGCGGGGGTGATGACGCGGGGGTGGGGGTGTCAGGGGCGGGGTTTGGGCGGGTTTTGTGCTGCATTGGGTGGGAAAAAAATTTTCCACCTGGCAACACTGCCTTCAGGGGCAGTGACATAGAGCGCGAGGAGAAGCTGCAGAGCCTGGCTGCCTGCGGTGCGTTCCTGCTTCCTAAAATCAGCTGTTTTTGTACAAACCAGAGCCAATGATGGTGGCCTCCTAGTGTGGAAAGATTCTTTCCACACTAGGAAGCCACCATCATTGGCTCTGGTTTCTTATTTGTAAACCTTGATCTCCTGCACTTGGTGTCCTAAATGTGGATAATTAGCATCAGTTAGTTTATCAGCCTCTGCATATTTTCGCTGCTTTCCAAACACCCACGCTTCCGTTCTGTCACAGAAGATTATGGAGACAGATTGCAGAGAATGAATGTGCTAAATGAGATTGGGACAGAATGGAACAGCAACTTGGCCAATAAATTCCTCGTGAGGTGAGAGCCTTATCATACATTACACCTTGGCTTGTTTCACACTCTTCCTTCCAGCCTCTTAATCCAAAGCCCCCACCAAGAGTGACGTTTCACTAATTTCGAAATTACTGCCGATCCTTATGGCTTGGAAGAAGAAATCATGTTAAAAATGTTTCCTCGTCTAACCTAAAATAATAGAAGGGTTATATATTGGGTTTGACACAAGAGACAAACTTTTTTTTTTTAACTTCACACTTCGCAGTTTTATGGCCTAAAATATGCAATGTGAGAACTTAAGAAACTGAAATTGTGGTCACATTTGAAATGTATTGTATGATGAAAATGTGTTTTAACAGTTTGTGCCATCATCAGTACTATGAACTTTATTTAAAACAATTGGAAACTAGTCCTTAAATTGTTGTCTGTATTTTATGTTTCCAGAAACTTTGGCATCGATTAGTACTAAATACAAATCATAGTTAAATGAATCATATTTACCTGTGCTACAATTACCCGGATTTAGTGAATCCTAACTTTCTGAGCGCTTTAAAATGTGGAAACGAATGCAAATTGCATTCTTTCGTAGGCCAACCTTCTGTTTCCATTTTCAAAGCAGAAAATTACTGCTTGAAGGGCCTGAGAATAAAAATCACTAAGATATTAGTAACATACAGCTTAGTCCATCTACAAGAGCAGCTGAAAAAAAACTATCCTATTTTGACTGAAGCTCTTTTCAACATTTCCATTTGGGGGAGGGGCGAAATAACTGATGTTTACATTTTGTTTTCTGCCTTGAAACTTTGCTATGTAAATTCAGGAAGCCCGTGGGAAATCTATTTAGAGAAAAATATAAACCATATTTTCAGAATGCAGAACCTTGATTTTCCTGCTTTTATTTATTCATTGTTGTGTTATGATTTATTTTGCTTGCTTGTTTTTCTTTTTAACATCTTTGGTGCATAACTGGTGGACAGCACTGAGGCCAAAATGTCCTCAAGCTGGTGAATCTACTTGCTTTATGTCAGCAGGTGATGAGTCAGCACTTTTCCTGCTTACACTTTGCTAGATTGTCACAGTACTGCACAGTTTTATTAATTTATTCTTTAGGGCTTTGGGGTATCTGATGTTAAAGACACTGTTTACTTTTCTTTCTAAGGGAACCCAGTGTAGAAGTAAAAGGCTTATAATCTAGTATTAAATGGAGTTTTGTTTTGGGTTTTTATTGGAAAACCAAAAGACACACAAACATGGTTTAGGATAGTAGGGTGAATTCATGTTTTCATACTGTCAACCTTAGGTGCAAGCAAAGGCTAAAAAGAGCATAGGGTCCTAGAAGATGTTATGCAGATGTTTGTCATTTTGTATTGTAAAAATATATAATGTGCCTATTTAAATACACTTTGACTGGAATTAGTTACTTTAATATAGGGCTCTATATTTCTATTTAATAAATCTAAAGGATTTCAACAGGCAGTTTTCTTAGGAGATGTTATGCAGACAGATCACTTCAGGGAAAAATGTTTAAAACCTGTAACAATAAGATAAATGTTCTAACCCTTTGATATTGTTGACTATCTGTTAAAATGCCACATGGGGGGGGGGGGGGGGGGGGGGCGCCAACTGATAGTCTGCAGGGGGGCACCAGAGACCCTAGACACGGCCCTGCTTTCTTTCTTCCTTCCTTCCTGATATCTTGTTTCCCCAATAATGTGGGCTGTGATTATATTTGTATTACCTTGACTGTTCTTGAGATATAGAAACAGCTTTCAATTGGTATTTTTTTTCGGTGAGAAGTTCTTATCTTATTGTCTGTAATCATGAAACAATTTAAAATAAATAAATAAATAATAGAAGGAATTTTCCTAAAATAAAAGTACTAACTTATCTGTTATAGTAAATCATAGGTTGGTGAATAATCACAAGACAAATGTGGGGTCTTGTCAGCTAGTCCCCTTTTTCTTTCCTCTTTTGTTTCTTCTAGCCACAACCAATTCACAGCACATCCGTTAGGAGAAGTATTTACCTTTTCAGCAGCGCCTCACTAGAAACTCAAAATGCATTTTTCTATCTGTCACAACAAAGTTTCAGTAGATTAATCATACTTGGAGCAAGATCAGACAATGTGTGGCTAGTTTCTTTCCATTCTTCTTGTACATTGTTGACTTCCTTAGATGAAGTTATTTTTGCTGACATTCTTGGCTTGCTGAGCTCAAAAGAATCATGTACATCCTCTACAGTGATATATTCAAGTCTATACAAAGCTTATTTGAGAGCAACAGGCCAAATGAATGTACAAGACACATGTGCAGTCCCAAAAAGTTTGGAGAAAATAATTGGAAGTGTGGATCTTCTGTGATTAACACACAGGAAACAGCGAAGGTGACTCAAAAAGAGGACTGGGCAGTGCTCGAATACAGAGTTTATTGAACAATCTACAGACTCCACAAGGCTGTATTTCGGCCAATGGGCCTGCTTCAGGAGTCTCTTAATGCTGTTTGTGTAGCATATGCCTCAACTCAGGCTAGGATTGTAGAATCAATCAGTGCTGGTAGTGGGTCTTGGCAGGTAAATGAAATAACTGCTGTTACTTACTAACTTGCAGTACTCAGGAGAAATTGCGAATTGTTAGATAATTTCTCACAAGTACTACAATTTAGTAAGTAATGGCGATTATTTTTAAATTTACCACTTAATAGCTTCACTATGTGCCCCTAGTCCTGGTATTTTTGGAAAGAATAAACAAGTAATTCATGTCCACCCATTCCATTCCACTCATTATTTTATAGACCTTTGTCATATCTCCTCTTAGCCATCTCTTCTCCAAGCTGAACAGCCCTAGCCACCTTAGCCTTTCCTCATAGGGAAGTTGTCCCATCCTCTTTATCATTTTCATCGCCTTTCTCTGCACCTTTTCTAATTCCACTATATCTTTTTTTGTTAAATGCGCTGACCAGAATTGCACACATTATTCGAGGTACGGTCACACCATGGAGCGATAACAAAGCCATTGTAACATTCTCATTTTTGCTTTCCATTCCTTTCCTAATAATACATAGCATTCTATTGGCTTTCTTAGCCGCTGCTGCACGCTAAGCAGAAGGTTTCAAAGTATCATCAACGATGACACCTAGATCCTTTTCCTGGTCGGTGACTCCTAATGTGGAACCTTGCATCATGTAGCTATGGTTTGAGTTCCTCTTTCCCACATGCATCACTTTGCACTTACATTAAAAGTCATCTACCATTTGGATACCCAGTTTCCCAGTCTTTTAATGTCCTCTTGCAATTTTTCACAATCCTTTTTCAATTTAACAACTTTGAATAACTTTGTGTCATCAGCAAATTTAATTACCTCACTAGTTAGTCCCCTCTCTAGATCATTTATAAATATGTTAAAAAGCAGCGGTCCCAGCACAGACCCCTGCAGAACCCCACTATCTACCCTTCTACATTTGAGAATACTGACCATTTAACCCTACTCTCTGTTTTCTATCTTTTAATCAGTTTTTAATCCACAGTAGAACACTACCACCTATCCCATGACTCTCCAATTTCCTCTGGAGTCTTTCATGAGGTAATTTCTCAAATGCCTTTTGAAAATCCAGGTACACGATATCAACCAGCTCACCTTTATCCACATGTTTGTTCAACCCTTCAAAGAAATATAGTAGATTGGTGAGGCAAGATTTCCCGTCACTAAATCCATGTTGGCTTTGTCTCATTAATCCATAAGCCGAATACTATGGAAGATTGCTTGTCATCACTTTCTGGTACTCCTGGTTGCCCTGGAGTGGCCACAGTGTGTTTGGTACATGGACCTGATGCAACTTTGGTGGAGCTTCCTCTGCCCTGGGGCAGGGTTTGTTGAAACAAAGGCCAGTGGACATGTAGTATCCCAATCCCTTCAATTCTATCAAGACCTCAGGAACAGAATAGAGCAGTCCTGTTGTACTTCAATGTTTGTGCTTGCCTATCATTATTGTACTTCTTTTCTTTCTGTATGATGTAAACCACCTTGATCTTTGTAGATTTGGTGGTATATCAAGTTATCGAGTTTGAATAAATCATAATACTAATGTAACTATTGTTAATGAACCTATATAAATGATATTATTATTTACTGTCACAAATATCAATGAATATACACCACAGAATGGGAAGTAATTAAGAAAAAATAATCTTATTTTGCAGGTGATTGTGAGATGGTGGAAAATCTCACTTCGAAGTGAATTTAGGGATACGAAACCTGGAGAACTTAGAGAGTCTCATCAAGACTTCCTAGAGGATTCAACACTTCAAGGTAAGAGCTAAAAGTATTTTTCTTAATGGAGGAATTCATAGTCAAAGCTTCTGTCCACAGCATATAGACATTCTTTTATTTACCATAGATGCTCAGATATAGGTCATTCTCATGTACAAGTTACTACTACTACTACTACTATAAATCACTTCTATAGCGCTACCAGTCATGCGCAGCGCTGTACAATTGAACATGAAGAAGACAGTCCCTGCTCAAAAGAGCTTGCAATCTAAATCAGGACAAACAGACAGGACCAAAAAGGATAAGGGAAGGACAAACAGAAGGACACATAAGGATAAGATAAAAGTTACAAGTCAGGAGTCGAAAGCAGCATCAAACGGGTAGGTCTTTAGCCCGGATTTGAAGGCAGCCAGGGATGGAGCTAGACGTAATGGCTCAGGAAGCCTATTCCAGGCATAAGGTGCGGCGAGTTAGAAGGAGCGGAGTCTGGAGTTAGCGATGGAGGAGAAGGGTTCAATTAGGAGAGATTTGCCTAGTGAACGGAGTTCTAGGGAAGGCGTGTAGGGAGAGATGAGGGTGGAGAGGTAGTGAGGGGCTGCAGAGTGAATGCACTTATAGGTTAACAAGAGGAGCTTGAATTGTATACGGAAACGGATAGGGAGCCAGTGAAGTGATTTCAGGAGAGGGCTGATATGGGCATAACGACTTTGGCGAAATATTAGTTGTGTGGCAGAGTTTTGAACAGATTGAAGAGGAGAGAGATGGCTGAGTGGAAGACCTGAGAGAAGCAAGTTGCAGTAGTCTAAGCGAGAGGTGATGAGTGTGGATGAGGGTTCTGATAGCGTGTTCAGAAAGGAAATGGCGAATTCTGGCGATGTTATAAAGGAAGAAACGACAGGTTTTAGCAATCTGTTGAATATGGGCAGAGGAGAGGGAGGAGTCGAAGATGACCCCAAGGTTGCGAGCAGACGAGACAGGAAGAATGAGCGTGTTATCGACAGAAATAGAGAATGGGGGAAGGGGAGAGGTTGGTTTAGGAGGGAAGATAAGGAGTTCAGTTTTGGACATATTGAGTTTCAGGTAGCGGTGAAACATCCAGGTAGCAATGTCAGAGAGGCAGGCAGATACCTTGGACTGGATTTCTGCCGAGATTACTGATGTGGAGAGGTAGATCTGGGAGTCATCAGTGTAAAGGTGATACTGAAAGCCATGTGATGAGATCAAAGCACCAAGGGAGGAAGTATAGATGGAGAAAAGGAGAGGTCCTAGAACAGATCCTTGAGGTACACCCACTGACAGCGGGATAGAGGAAGAGGAGGAACCACCAGAGTATACACTAAAAGTACGCTGTGAGAGATAAGAAGAAAACCAGGAGAGAGCAGAATTCCGAAATCCAAGTGAGGACAGCGTGTCAAGGAGTAGGCTGTGATCAACAGTATCAAAGGCAGCAGAAAGATCGAGAAGGAGGAGGATAGAATAGAGCCCTTTGGATTTAGCCAGGAATACATCATTGGAGACTTTAGTAAGTGCTGTTTCAGTTGAATGAAGGGGACAAAAGCCAGATTGGAGTGGATCAAGAATAGGTTGAGAAGAAAGAAAGTCGAGGCAGCGATGGTGGACAGCACTTCTAGTAACTTGGATAAGAAAGGAAGGAGGGAGATGGGGCAATTAGTTGGAAGGAGAGGTAGGATCCAGAGAAGGTTTTTTGAGGAGTGGGGTGACTACGGCATGCTTAAAGGCATCAGGGACAGTCGCAGTGGAAAGTGACAGATTGAGGATATGACAGATGAAAGGGGTGACAGCAGGAGAGATAGTGTTGAGTAGGTGAGTGGGAATAGGGTCAGAGGAGCAGGTGGTTAGCTTTGAGGATTGAAGAAGAAGTAAAGTTTCTTCTTCAGTGATTTCAGAAAAGGAAGAAAAGGAGGTAGGGGTAAGAGGGTTGGGAGAGTGGACTAAGGGAAGAAGGGGTGGAGGAGAGCTGGTTGTGAATTCAAGTTTTATCTTGTGAACCTTATCATGAAAGTAATCAGCCAAAGTCTGGGGAGAAAGTGAAGGGGGAGTTGGAGGAGAAGGCGCTTTGAGGAGAGAATTAAGCGTGGCAAACAGACGTTTAGGGTTTGAACCAATAGAGTTAGTCAATTGGATGTAGTAGTCCTGCTTGGCAAGTTGGAGAGCAGACTGGAAGGAGGTCAGCAAGAACGTGAAGTGTATGAAGTCAGCATGAGCATGAGATTTAAGCCAGAGGCATTCAGCAGAGTGGGCACAAGAGCTTATGTGACGGATTGTAGGGGTCAGCCAAGGTTGAGGTTTGGTATGTTTAACAGGACGAGACACGGGAGGAGCGAGAGTGTCCAGAGCAGATGACAGAATAGTATTATAGGAAGAGACAGCCTCATTGACGGACTTGGTTGACATAGCTTTGAACCATAGCAAGAAAATGTGATGGCTTGAGTATAGGTCACTGTCCCTCTCCTTCCCTCGGGATTCAGCATCTCATCTCCTGTTCCTTCACGCATGATAATTTTCAAATAGGAAGTATGCACATGTCTCTGTAAAAGCCTGGTATAACTTAGGCATATATTTGATGCATAAGTTAGGCAGCTTGTTGTTAAATTACCCTTCCTATGGGTAACTTTGTAGTTGTGTCCATGCATAGAAAATACATGCACATTTTGCCCTATGTGGACTTGCGTGAATATTCAAAGCAAATGTTTGCACAGTTTCTAGTATCAAAATTACCCAATGGAATTTATGCACTTACATTTATATCTGCTGTTTAGCATGCACCAAATTTCTGAGCTGATTTACATGCATTTGTTCAAATTTTCAAAACTATGTGGCCCGTCAGTAAGCTGCGGTAAGCACTAACGCATGGTTACTGCAGGTTAAAATGCAATTCCACGGGGTGCACTTAGGTGCCCCACAGTAGATTTTGCATGTGCGTGTACTATTCATATGCTAAAAAATAAAATTTACTTTTTAGTGCTGGGGGTGTTTTGGGGGCAGAGAATGGGCATAGCTATGCTAATCAGTTAGCATGTGGGCATTACTTTGTGGTAACTGATGAGCACAGAATTAGCATGTGAGCCCTTACCAAATAGGTGTTGGCAAGTGCTCATGTGGTAATGGCCACACTCTAATGGGAAAATTAACACTTGGCTGTTATTTCAGGAATAAGAAAATTGCCCATTTACAAGCAGCGCTAAAAGTGGTCTTAACGCACGAGAAAGATCCACGCTGAGGACAGAGCAGGTCACTTTTTAGCTCTGCTTAGTAAAAATGGCACCTATGTGTGTAAATGCAAACCTCTACCTAACCCTGCGTCAAGGAGTGCCTCTTTGGAGTCTGGGTAAATCTGTATGCAGGTTGTGCACACATAAATACACCTGCATATTGACATGACAATCAAACATATAAACGGCGAGTGACCATACTCACTCGCAAATGCGCAGTAGAGACTTCCCTGTCTGTCCCGCCCCCGCGTCAATACGTGATGATGGGAGGGGCGGGACAGAGAGGGAAACTGCGCCGCCGAGGTTGCTACCCCTCCCCCCCCACTCGGAGTCGCTGCCGCCGCCGCCCCTCCACCCGGCCCCGGCCCTTTCTTCCCTTCTGAACTTACACATCCATTTGCCGAACGCAGCAACGCACATCAGCTGAGCTGCCCCTTCCTTCTCTGCCTGTGTCCCGCCCTTGCTGACGTTACGTCACAGGAGGGCGGGGCCACAGGCAGAGAAGGAAGGGCCCACGGCAGCTCAGCTGATGTGCCTTGCTGCGTTCGGCGAATGGATGTGTAAGTTCAGAAGCGAAGAGAGGGCACGGCCGGGTGGAGGGGTGGCAGCAGCGGCGGCGACTCCGAGGGGGGGGGGAGCGGTGGTGACCTCGCAGGGGGGGGGAAGGAAAACTTCAATACCAGCCCGTTTTTACGGGCTCAACGGCTAGTTTTATATAAAATCCCATTTCCGTTTTACCCATGGAAGAAATTTTGAAATGAATAAAGGTCTGGGTTTCCTATCACATTATAAACCATAAAATTATAGTGCTTTGTTACTTTCTGGTTACTCATCCATCTCTTCCTGTTTTTCACCCCCATCCTCACTGCTGTCTTTCCCCTTGAGACTGTCATTGAAATGCTTTTATGTGTCACTTATATATTCCGATATTGTCATCTTTTTCTCATACTGTGCTGACCTGAAGAAGAAGGATCTGACATTTGAAAGCTAGTCAAAAATATGTATTGTTAGTCCAATAAAAAAAAGTATAATCTTATTGTTAAACTTTTTATTTTGTTTGATTTCTATATATTAACTTGAAAATTACCCTCTGTGGAGGCAGTTCTATAAAGGGCACTAAAATGTAAGTGCTCAAAATCTGGGTACTAAGCTAGTATCCTATAATGGCAAATTAGTACACCTAATCCATTATTGAATACTAATATAAGTCGGCAATTAGACACTTAAAGTTAGGTGCAACCACTTATACTTGCTCTATGGCAGGTGTAAATGGGCATACCTAAAAGTAACAATTAGGCACCTGTCAGTATTCAATAAAGCATGAGCTTAATTAGCTGGAGTGCCATGCCCCTCCCATGTGAATTCCTCTTTACAGTTATGCGCGAGAACACTTAAGTGCCAAGTTATAGAATAACACCTAAATGCAAGGTGCCTAACTGTAAACTCATTTTGGTACTTAACTTCCATTTCAATGCAAAACGTTAGGCGCTTAATTGGCACCTTACTTTTGGCGCACTATATAAAATTAGGGGGTATATGGGCAATTTTCAAATAGTCTTTATATTTATGACGTGCACAGCTAATTTTAGCATGTGTACTTTACACTAATTTTCAAAATTAATCAGCATAGGTAGTTTCTGTTTGAAAATTTGCAATAAAGTATGTACATTTAAAGGCCTATTTTACCAAAGTGGTTAAGCAGTTAACATGAGAAGATTTGAGGCAACATGGTTTCACCACAGGAAAATTGTGCCAAATGAGTCTGATTGATTTCTTTGTCTGGGTGACCAGAGAACTTAATAAAGGACATGCGCTAGACATAATCTACTTGGATTTCAGCAAAGCCTTTGATATGGTTCCTTACAGGAGACTCCTGAATAAGCTGAGTGGGCTGAAATTAGGACCCAAGGTGGCAAACTGGATGGGAAACCTTTCAGTCAATCTTTGTTAAACCCGTGTTGCCTTGGATTTTGTAACCCATTGGATTCCAGGAAGTTCACTATTCTTTCCTCCAACAGTGCCTCCATTTTTTTCCAACCATCAAAGTGAATCATACTGGCCTGTAGTTTCCCATTTCTTCTCTGTCACCACTTTTTTGAAGAAGGACCACATCTGATCTTTTCCAGTTCCACAGAGCTACTTCCATCTCTAAAGATTTATTAAACAAATCCTTAAGAGGATCTGACAGAGCTTCTCTGAGCTTCCTCAATATCATGGGATGGATCCCATCCAGTCCCATTGCTTTGACCACTTTCAGCTGTTCAAGTCTGACGGTGAGTCTGACGTCGGTGCCGGGGAAAATGGTAGAGGCTATTATTAAAAACAAAATTACAGAGCACATCCGAGGACATGGATTACTGAGACCGAGTCAGCATGGCTTTTGTGTGGGGAAATCTTGCCTGACCAATTTACTTCAATTCTTTGAAGGAGTGAACAAACATGTGGACAAAGGGGAGTCGGTTGATATTGTGTATCTGGATTTTCAAAAGACGTTTGACAAGGTACCTCATGAAAGGCTACAGAGGAAATTGGAGGGTCATGGGATAGGAGGAAATGTCCTATTGTGGATTAAAAACTGGTTGAAGGATAGGAAACAGAGAGTGGGGTTAAATGGGCAGTATTCACAATGGAGAAGGGTAGTTAGTGGGGTTCCTCAGGGGTCCATGCTAGGACCGCTGCTTTTTAATATATTTATAAATGATTTAGAGATGGGAGTAACTAGCGAGGTAATTAAATTTGCAGATGACACAGTTATTCAAAGTCGTTAAATCGCGACAGGATTGTGAAAAATTATAAGAGGACCTTACGAGACTGGGAGACTGGGCAGCTAAATGGCAGATGATGTTTAATGTGAGCAAGTGCAAGGTGATGCATGTGGGAAAAAAGAACCCGAATTATAGCTACGTCATGCAAGGTTCCACGTTAGGAGTTACGGACCAAGAAAGGGATCTGGGTGTCGTCGTCGATAACACACTGAAATCTTCTGCTCAGTGTGCTGCTGCGGCTAAGAAAGCGAATAGAATGTTGGGTATTATTAGGAAAGGTATGGAAAACAGGTGTGAGGATGTTATAATGCCGTTGTATCGCTCCATGGTGCGCCCGCACCTTGAGTATTGTGTTCAATTCTGGTCGCCGCATCTCAAGAAAGATATAGTAGAATTGGAAAAGGTGCAGCGAAGGGCGACTAAAATGATAGCGGGGATGGGACGACTTTCCTATGAAGAAAGACTAAGGAGGCTAGGGCTATACAGCTTGGAGAAGAGACGGCTGAGGGGAGACATGATAGAGGTATATAAAATAATGAGTGGAGTGGAACAGGTGGATGTGAAGCGTTTGTTCACGCTTTCCAAAAATACTAGGACTAGGGGGCATGCGATGAAACTACAGTATAGTAAATTTAAAATAAATCGGAGAAAATGTTTCTTCACCCAACGTGTAATTAAACTCTGGAATTAGTTGCCGGAGAAAGTGGTGAAGGCGGTTAGCTTAGCAGAGTTTAAAAAGGGGTTGGACGGATTCCTAAAGGACAAGTCCATAAACCGCTACTAAACGGACTTGGAAAAATCCAAAATTCCAGGAATAACATGTATAGAATGTTTGTACGTTTGGGAAGCTTGCCAGGTGCCCTTGGCCTGGATTGGCCGCTGTCGTGGACAGGATGCTGGGCTCGATGGACCCTTGGTCTTTTCCCAGTATGGCATTACTTATGTACTTATGTACTTATGTAAGTTGTTCATAAACACTTTATTCTGTGAATGGTACGATTATCTACTCCATTTTGATATGTACCTTTTGTCAGCCAACTGTGATCCTTCTGCAGGATATTGTTCTGTGAGCATAGAAGTATTTGTTTAGCACATCTGCTTTTCCCTTATCATTTTTCATATAACGGTTCACAGCATCTTTCAGCCTTATAATTCCATTTGTAATCCCCCATTATATGGGGATTACTGAGTGATGACAACTTTCCCAAGAGTCACTGGGGGGAGAGAATGGGATGTCCCCATGTGAGAAGGAAGTCCAGCCCGAGGGGTGTGTTGTTGAAATAAACCTTGGAAAGAAAGTGGATTTGTTAGTTGATTGACAAAAGATGTGGAGCTGGAAGTAATAAAGGCTCTGACTTGTAGGAGAAAGTGATCTGTGGTTGCCTGTACCCCTGCCGGGACCCTTGAAGGAGAGGGGGATCCCAAAGTGAATAAATAAACTTAGGCTGATTAAAGAGTAGTTGCTGCCCCACTAAATGGCAACTGTGAAGGTGTCGGAGCTGAGGGTGGGTAAGGGGAACCCATCCTGAAGCAGGAATCTAGAGAGGGTAAGCCTGTTCAAGGCCAGGGTGTAGTTCAGAAGGACAGCCTAAAGGGTCTGTGCCTGAGGGAAGTGAATTGTGATTAAAGAGAGTAAGGAGCAGCCTTGGATTATTACCAGCCTCTGGGATGGGTAAAGGACAGGAAATATTATAAATGTATAAATACTGAAATTACCAAGAAGATCAAGTTGGAAAAGAGGATTGTGGTTGTAATACACAATTTTAAATGGACATGAGGAGTTCTACTATACAGATGGAGTTCTAATGTAATTTGACTGCCGATTGCAGAAAGCTCAGTAAAGTTAAGTTTGCAACAAAAGATACTATTAGAGTGCTGTGTGATTTCTTTAAACAGGAGTAAGGACTCTTTCTCTCTGAACTGGTGAGGCACTGTAAAGAAGCTCCATTTAATTTCCAAATCCCCGGATTGCTATTGTAGACCATTTACTCACTCTGAAGCTCGAACTAGAAGGACTATGTTGAGTGGAACGTGCAGAGTGAACATGAATGTGGTGTGGTGTGGTAAAAGTAATAGTGTCCCTGTGACCCAGGTCAGTCGTGGAAGGAGCTGAGTTGAATTGGTTGGGAGACCCAGATTACACATTTCTAGCCTTTCTTCTTTTACTAATGTACCAGAAAAAAAGCATTTTCATTTCTTCTTACATCTCTAGCCATTTATTCTTCTGCTTGTGCTTTTGCAGGCTAAATCTCTTTTCTCCGAGGACAAGCAGGCTGCTTGTTCTCACTGATGGGTGACGTCCACGGCAGCCCCTCCAATCGGAATCTTCACTAGCAAAGTCCTTTGCTAGCCCTCGCGCGCCCGCGCGCACCGTGCATGCGCGGCCGTCTTCCCGCCCGAAACCGGCTCGAGCCGGCCAGTCTTCTTTTGTCCGCACTCGGTACGGTCGTGTTTTCGCCGTGTCGAGCCCCGGAAAGTCGACCTCGCGCGTCCTTTTCTTTAGCGTGTTATTTTTTTCTTCGGAAAATCCTTAAAAACTGTCGGGAAGTACTCCGGAAGCCCCCCGGGCCTCGTTTGCCCCTTCCCGTATTTTTCAGTCTTTGCCCCGGTAAGTTTTCTTTCGTCGTCGGGGTAGGCCTCTTTTTGGCCTCGGTCGAGATTTTCTCCCTAAAACTTTTTGGTGCTCAAATTCGTCATTTCGGATTTTGATTTCGCCAGCGTGATTTTTCCGCCCATGACATCGAAGCCTTCCAGCGGCTTCAAGAAGTGCACCCAGTGCGCCCGGATCATCTCGCTCACTGACAGACACGCGTCGTGTCTTCGGTGTCTGGGGGCCGAGCACCGCCCTCAGGCCTGTAGTCTGTGTTCCCTTTTGCAAAAGCGGACTCAGGTAGCGAGATTGGCCCAGTGGAACGTTTTGTTCTCGGGCTCTTCGTCGGCATCGGCACCGAGGGTATCGAGTGCATCGACGTCGTCAGCGTCCAGAGCTTCATCCTCGGCCGCCAGTGCATCGAGGCATCGGCCCTCTGCATCGGCGCCGGGACATCGGATAGCTGCATCGACGTCGGTGGTACCGGGATCCCGTCTGCTGATGTCGTCGGACGGTGGTGCATCGTCGGGAGTGCAGGTGAGGGCTGTCCATTCCCCTGCTGGTGGCGGTGAGCCTTCGGGTGGGTCTCCTCCTACCCTGAGGGCTCCTGCGGTACAGCCCCCCCGAGACCGACCTCCTTCGGCCTCGGCCCCGAGGAAGCGACGGCTGGATTCTACGTCCTCCTCGTCGGTGCCGGGGAGCTCCGGTGACATGCTTCGGAAGAAGTCGAAGAAGCATCGACACCGGTCTCCTCCCCACGTCGGCACCGAGAGCTCTGGGTCGCCGAGGGAGTCGGCACCCAGCAGGTATCGGCACCAAGAGGACCGCTCACCCTCTGTTCAGGAGGTGTCGATGCGCTCCACTCTGGACAGCCCGGAACAGCCTCCTCGCCCGGAACAGGTTCTGACGTCGACGCCTGCATCGACCTCTCTGCCTTTCTCTGCAGCCGTTCTGAACGAGAGCCTCCGGGCCGTTCTCCCAGAGATTCTGGGAGAGCTGTTGCGCCCTACCCCTCCGGTACCGGCGGTGCTTGCGCCTCCGGTACCGTCGAGCGTGGCGCCGGCTGGCCCATCGCCCGGGGTGAGGTCCCCGACGTCGGTACCGCGTGCGGTGCCGACTGCGGCCACCTCCCAGGAGGGCTCCCCGACTACGTCGGCGGAGGGAGCTTCGCCGATGCGGGCGAGGGAGTCTACCTCTCGACGCCCCCATCGTGGACGGGGCTCCACGGAGTCGAGCCGGGTGAGGTTGCAGACACAGGTTCGTGAACTTGTGTCTGACACCGAAGGTGAGGCCTCGTGGGAGGAAGAGGAGGACCCCAGATATTTCTCTGACGAGGAGTCTGAGGGTCTTCCTTCTGATCCCACTCCCTCCCCTGAAAGACAGCTTTCTCCTCCTGAGAGTCTGTCTTTCGCTTCCTTTGTCCGGGAGATGTCTACGGCCATCCCCTTCCCGGTGGTTGTGGAGGACGAGCCCAGGGCTGAAATGTTTGAGCTCCTGGACTATCCTTCTCCACCTAAGGAAGCGTCCACTGTTCCCCTGCACCATGTCCTAAAAAAGACATTGCTGGCGAACTGGACAAAACCATTAACTAATCCCCACATCCCCAAGAAAATTGAGTCCCAGTACCGAATCCATGGGGACCCAGAGCTGATGCGCACTCAGTTGCCTCACGACTCTGGAGTTGTGGATTTGGCCCTCAAGAAGGCTAAGAGTTCTAGGGAGCATGCTTAGGCGCCCACGGGCAAAGACCCTAGGACCTTAGACTCCTTTGGGAGGAAGGCCTACCATTCTTCTATGCTCGTGGCCAAAATCCAGTCTTACCAGCTCTACACGAGCATACACATGCGGAACAATGTGCGGCAGTTGGCGGGCTTGGTTGATGCTCTCCCCCCCGAGCAAGCCAAGCCTTTTCAGGAGGTGGTCAGGCAGCTGAAGGCGTGCAGAAAATTCCTGGCCAGAGGGGTGTATGACACCTTTGATGTTGCGTCCAGGGCCGCTGCTCAAGGTGTGGTGATGCGCAGGCTCTCATGGCTGCGTGCCGCCGACCTGGAGAATAGACTCCAGCAGCAGATTGCGGACTCGCCTTGCCGTGCGGACAACATTTTTGGAGAGAAAGTCGAACAGGTGGTAGAGCATCTCCACCAGCGGGACACCGCATTCGA
This sequence comes from Microcaecilia unicolor, assembly GCF_901765095.1. NCBI lineage: Eukaryota > Metazoa > Chordata > Amphibia > Gymnophiona > Siphonopidae > Microcaecilia > Microcaecilia unicolor. The sequence continues at coordinate 172,147,021 of NC_044040.1, forward strand.
CAAGTTCTCCCGCCGGCAGCCTTCAGCATCTACCTCTACAGGTAGAAGATTTTTCGGGGGAAGGAAGACTGTTCCCTATGCTTCTGGCAAGCGTAGGTACAATCCTCCTTCTCGACAGCCTGCGGCCCAGGCTAAGCCCCAGCGCGCTCGCTCTCGTCAGCAGCGTGCGCCTCAGCAAGGCCCCTCGGCTCCCCAGCAAAAGCAAGGGGCGAGCTTTTGACTGGCTCCAGCAGAGCATAGCCGAAGTCCAAGTGTCAGTGCCGGGCGACCTGCCAGTCGGAGGGAGGTTGAAAGCTTTTCACCAAAGGTGGCCTTTCATAACCTCCGATCAGTGGGTTCTTCAAATAGTCCGGCAAGGATACACCCTCAATTTGGCTTCAAAACCTCCAAATTGTCCACCGGGAGCTCAGTCTTACAGCTTCCAACACAAGCAGGTACTTGCAGAGGAACTCTCCGCCCTTCTCAGCGCCAATGCGGTCGAGCCCGTGCCATCCGGGCAAGAAGGGCTGGGATTCTATTCCAGGTACTTCCTTGTGGAAAAGAAAACAGGGGGGATGCGTCCCATCCTAGACCTAAGGGCCCTGAACAAATATCTCGTAAAAGAAAAGTTCAGGATGCTTTCCCTGGGCACCCTTCTTCCCATGATTCAGGAAAAAGATTGGCTATGCTCTCTGGACTTGAAGGACGCCTATACGCACATCCCGATACTGCCAGCTCACAGACAGTATCTGCGATTTCAGCTGGGCACACGTCACTTCCAGTACTGTGTGCTACCCTTTGGGCTCGCCTCTGCGCCCAGGGTGTTCACAAAGTGCCTGGCTGTGGTAGCAGCGGCGCTTCGCAGGCTGGGGGTGCACGTGTTCCCATATCTCGACGATTGGCTGGTGAAGAACACATCCGAGGCAGGAGCCCTGCAGTCCATGCAGATGACTATTCGCCTCCTGGAGCTACTGGGGTTTGTGATAAATTATCCAAAGTCCCATCTTCTCCCAGTGCAGAAACTCGAATTCATAGGAGCTCTGCTGGATTCTCGGACGGCTCGCGCCTATCTTCCAGAGACGAGAGCCAACAACTTGTTGTCCCTCGTCTCGCGGGTGCGAGCGTCCCAGCAGATCACAGCTCGGCAGATGTTGAGATTGCTGGGCCACATGGCCTCCACAGTTCATGTGACTCCCATGGCCCGCCTTCACATGAGATCTGCTCAATGGACCCTAGCCTCCCAGTGGTATCAGGCCGCTGGGGGTCTGGAAGACGTGATCCACCTGTCCACGAGTTTTCTCAAATCCCTGTATTGGTGGACAATTTGGTCCAATTTGACTCTGGGACGTCCTTTCCAAATTCCTCAGCCACAAAAGTGCTGACTACGGATGCGTCTCTCCTGGGATGGGGAGCTCATGTCGATGGGCTTCACACCCAAGGAAGCTGGTCCCTCCAGGAACGCGATCTGCAGATCAATCTTCTGGAGTTGCGAGCGATCTGGAACGCTCTGAAGGCTTTCAGAGATCGGCTGTCCCACCAAATTATCCAAATTCAGACAGACAACCAGGTTGCCATGTACTATGTCAACAAGCAGGGGGGCACCGGATCTCGCCCCCTGTGTCAGGAAGCCGTCAGCATGTGGCTCTGGGCTCGCCGTTACGGCATGGTGCTCCAAGCCACATATCTGGCAGGCGTAAACAACAGTCTGGCCGACAGGTTGAGCAGGATTATGCAACCTCACGAGTGGTCGCTCAATTCCCGTGTAGTGCGACAGATTTTCCAGGTGTGGGGCACCCCCTTGGTCGATCTCTTCGCATCTCGAGCCAACCACAAAGTCCCTCAGTTCTGTTCCAGGCTTCAGGCCCACGGCAGACTGGCATCGGATGCCTTCCTCCTGGATTGGGGGGAGGGTCTGCTGTATGCTTATCCTCCCATACCTCTGGTGGGGAAGACTTTGTTGAAACTCAAGCAAGACCGAGGCACCATGATTCTGATTGCTCCTTTTTGGCCGCGTCAGATCTGGTTCCCTCTTCTTCTGGAGTTGTCCTCCGAAGAACCGTGGAGATTGGAGTGTTTTCCGACCCTCATCACACAGGACGAAGGGGCGCTTCTGCATCCCAACCTCCAGTCTCTGGCTCTCACGGCCTGGATGTTGAGAGCGTAGACTTTGCCTCTTTGGGTCTGTCAGAGGGTGTCTCCCGCATCTTGCTTGCTTCCAGGAAAGATTCCACTAAGAGGAGTTACTTCTTTCTATGGAGGAGGTTTGCCGTCTGGTGTGACAGCAAGGCCTTAGATCCTCGCTCTTGTCCTACACAGACCCTGCTTGAATACCTTCTGCACTTGTCTGAGTCTGGTCTCAAGACCAACTCTGTAAGGGTTCACCTTAGTGCAATCAGTGCATACCATTACCGTGTGGAAGGTAAGCCGATCTCAGGACAGCCTTTAGTTGTTCGCTTCATGAGAGGTTTGCTTTTGTCAAAGCCCCCTGTCAAGCCTCCTACAGTGTCATGGGATCTCAATGTCGTTCTCACCCAGCTGATGAAACCTCCTTTTGAGCCACTGAATTCCTGCCATCTGAAGTACTTGACCTGGAAGGTCATTTTCTTGGTGGCAGTTACTTCAGCTCGTAGAGTCAGTGAGCTTCAGGCCCTGGTAGCCCAGGCCCCTTACACCAAATTTCATCATAACAGAGTAGTCCTCCGCACTCACCCTAAGTTTCTGCCGAAGGTTGTGTCGGAGTTCCATCTGAACCAGTCAATTGTCTTGCCAACATTCTTTCCCCATCCTCATTCCTGCCCTGCTGAACGTCAGCTGCACACATTGGACTGCAAGAGAGCATTGGCCTTCTATCTGGAGCGGACACAGCCCAACAGACAGTCCGCCCAATTGTTTGTTTCTTTTGATCCCAATAGGAGGGGAGTGGCTGTAGGGAAACGCACCATATCCAATTGGCTAGCAGATTGCATTTCCTTCACTTACGCCCAGGCTGGGCTGGCTCTTGAGGGTCATGTCACGGCTCATAATGTTAGAGCCATGGCTGCGTCGGTAGCCCACTTGAAGTCAGCCACCATTGAAGAGATTTGCAAAGCTGCGACGTGGTCATCTGTCCACACATTCACATCTCATTACTGCCTGCAGCAGGATACCCGACGCGACAGTCGGTTCGGGCAGTCAGTTCTTCAGAACCTGTTTGGGCTTTAGGATCCAACTCCACCCCCCGAGGGCCCTGTTTGTTCTGTTCCAGGCTGCACTCTCAGTTAGTTGGTAAATTTTTTAGGTCAATCTCAGTTATGTCCTCGCCGTTGCGAGGCCCAATTGACCATGGTTGTTGTTTTGAGTGAGCCTGGGGGCTAGGGATACCCCATCAGTGAGAACAAGCAGCCTGCTTGTCCTCGGAGAAAGCGAATGCTACATACCTGTAGAAGGTATTCTCCGAGGACAGCAGGCTGATTGTTCTCACAAACCCGCCCGCCTCCCCTTTGGAGTTGTGTCTTCCCTTGTATTGTCTTGCTACATACTGGACTGGCCGGCTCGAGCCGGTTTCGGGCGGGAAGACGGCCGCGCATGCACGGTGCGGGCGGGCGCGCGAGGGCTAGCAAAGGACTTTGCTAGTGAAGATTCCGATTGGAGGGGCTGCCGTGGACGTCACCCATCAGTGAGAACAATCAGCCTGCTGTCCTCGGAGAATACCTTCTACAGGTATGTAGCATTCGCTTTTCAGCGTCTTTCAGTTATATCTGGTATTCTTTTCTGTGTTCCTCATGAATGCCGCCTCTTTTCCCTTTATTTTTTCAGCTTCTTATTTAGAGAACCATACCAGATTCCTTTTCAGCTGTGTTCACTTCTCTGGGCTGCTTGAGGTCCTTCACTCCTCCTCCTCCCAACCATAGGCCAGCATTTCCCATTCCCTTGCCTACTCTTCTCCTGATTTCCAGCATCTCCCCCATCCCCCAGAAGCTGTCCAGTATCTTTACTTTCTACACACTCCCCCCCCCCCCCGAGTTGTCCAGCATCTGTTCTCATCTCCCCTTCCCTTGCTTAGCAGTTCCCCAAAGTCCAGAATTTTCTTTTCCCTAAACCCTTCCCCCATGTTCAGCATTTCTTTCTCTACCTTCACCATGTCCAGTATCTCCCCCTCCTCTCTCTCCTCATGTGTCGAGCATCATATCTCACCTTCCCTGGCCCTCTCATGTCCAGCATCTTCCTCCTCTTCACTTCCTTCCCCCTGTCACCACCACCACCACCACTGTACCTCTGCCCAGGCCCAAGGCTCAATTAAAAAAAAAACCGGCACAGCACAGGGTCTTGAGCATAGGTTTACCGTCAAGGCCTATCAGATGCAAACTTCTTGTTGAAGGGGGTCGGGACATAGCAGGGCTTAAGTGAGGTCCTGTGCTGGAAGGCTTCACACTGAAAGCTGCATTAATGTGACCAGAGCCTTGCTACTGCCCCCCAAAATTTCCAACTCTAGGCAGACCTGGTCCTGAGATTGTGGCTGTTCTCAATTCAACTGGCTCAAGAGAATTTCATTACTTGACAAAGGTGTTAAACACTGTTTAGAGGATTTAGAGGCTGATATTCAAATAAACGTTCAGCACCTAAACTTAGGTATGTAAGTTAGGTGCCAAAATGTTAGGTCCTAAATTTAGGTCTGCTATTCACATGTCGAAATTTAGAGGCATAAGTCAAATGCCTCATTCTGTAAATCAGTAGTAAGCTCCTAAATTTTTCCCCTCCCACAAACTGCTTCTGTAGCCACTTTTTTAGAATTTTAAATTTGGGGGCCTACTGAAATTAGACTTGAAAACTTAGGCACTGAACCCTAGTTAATTTTCAGTGGGACATTTTAAAATCCTTTCTCAAAGTTAGGCTCCTAGACCTTTTGAAAATCAGCCTTTTAGAATTAAGATATACTGGTCTTTTGGCATGGAAATAGTTACCAAAATTGTAAAGATTATCTGGCAATAAGTAGTGTCAATAATTGTAAATATAACAGCATCTTGGATTTCCTTTAATCACAGTTCAGATTAGCATAGTGTTTGGCCAGAATATTCTGGAGTATGTCAGCAATTTGTGCCGAGGAAAGTTTGACTTCCTTGAACGACTTCCTGAAGGATTACTACTGTATATCATGACCTTTTTGGATCTTGAAGATATTGCAAGACTTTCTCAAACCTCTCACACATTTGAAAAGGTAAAATAATATGTTATTTGTTACAGGTTTTTTAAAAGCTGTATCTGGTATATACAAGCTTTATGGTTGTTTTTATTGGGACAAAGTGTGTGCTAACGTTTTGTTTTCCTTCCACAAGCAGGATTGAGTCAAGCACACAAGTGGGTGCCAACTGGATCCTAAACAAAGCTCCGCCGACAATTTGTGTGAAGTAGCAGTTCTTGCCTTTTCTACTGCAGCTTGCTCCTAAGTATGGAACAACACACCAAGCTTTGGAGTCACCCACTTGCGTACTTAATTCAGTCTTGTCTGTCCATGGAAAAGGCATTGGAAGACGTGTTTTATGTAGACAACAGGATTGATCAGGCATACAGTACCTCCTACCTCCCCAAGACTTCCTGAATGTCTTGAGCTTTCAAACTAAGGGGGTCTTTTACAAAGGCATGCTAGTGTTTTTAGTGTTTGCTAATGATTAGTGTGTGCTAAATGCTAGAGACACCCATAGGAATATATGGGCATCTTTAACATTTAGCACACTCATATGTTTAGCGTGCGCTAAAAAAGCTAATGTGCCTTTGTAAAGAGGGCCTAACTGACTTGCTGAGGAGACTGCTGCTCATAGGAAGGACTGTGCACACTCAGAATGTACTACATTCTTTTTTAATTAATTTTTTCTTCAATTGCATTATTACAAATACAAAATCAGGAAAACTATACCATGAAAATAGTATTAACAAAAATATGGTTCAGGAAAATAGGTGAAAATAGCCCACTTCATGAGGAGAATGGAGACAATTAACTCAAGAATATAGTACATTCTGAGCTTGAAAATGTCTGTTATAGGTGATAAACAATTCTTACTCAGACTTTACACAAATTTTCAAAGAAAAAATAAGTCATACTTTCACTTTGAAACTTATTGCAGGTATAGCATACTTGTGGACATTTGCTATCTGCTATCTTTGGAAAATAACATGAATAGACTTGTGTTATTTTTGTGATCCTGCCTATAACCTGCCCCTGGCAATGTCTCTCTTAAATGTAGCTTAAAAATACACTATGTTGTTTTAAAATTAATAAATAAAGTTTAAAAGAAAAGAAAAAAATACACAGGTGATTCCACAATGCATATAATTATTTAATTCTTTTGAAGGAAGGCAATTTTCAGATAGCCAAGCCACTGTTTACATCACTATTTACCCACATAAATGGCTCTAAAAATAGTCCTGCCCTATTTGTAAATGCAGTGATAAAAAATAAAATAAGTACCCATATATCCATCTTTGAATGCTGTTTCTTCATCTTTCCCTCTCTCACTGGACCTCTTTTGCTGGTTTCCATGACGTCCATGCAGTTAGCAGATATTGACTGTTTTAATTGGGATGGGAACATAAGAGTAGCTATACTAGGTCAGACCAATGGTCCATCTAGCCCAGTATCCTGTTTCCAACAGTGGCCAAGCCAGATCACAAGTACCTGACAGAAACCCAAATCTTGGCAGCATTCCATGCTACAAATCCCAGGGCAAGCAGTTGCTTCCCTATGTCTGTCTCAATAGCATATGGACTTTTCCTCCAGGAATCTGTCCAAACTTTTTTAAAACCCAGATACTCTAACCGCTGTTATCACATCCTCCAGCAAAGAGTTCCAGAGCTTAATTATTCGTTGAGTGAAAAAATATTTCCTCCTATTTGTTTTAAAAGTATTTCCATGTAACTTCCTTGAGTGCCCCCTAGTCTTTGTACTTCTGGAACAAGTAAAAAAAAATCGATCTACTTGTTCTACACAGGATTTTGTAGACCTCAATCATATCTCGCCTTATCCATCTCTTTTCCAAGCTGAAGAGCCCTAACCTCTTTAACCTTTCCTCATACGAAAGGCGTTCTATCCCCTTTATCATTTTGGTTGCTTATCTTTGAACCTTTTCTAATTCCGCTATATCTTTTTTGAGATACGGCAACCAGAACTGAACACAATTCTCACAGTGTGGTCGCACCATGGAACGATACAGAGCCATTATAGTATTTTCAGTCTTATTCACCATCCCTTTCCTAATAATTTCTAGCATCCTGATCGCCACCAGCTAAATATTGGGCCCCTTATTTTTAGTTTAAGATAAAGTAATGTGGTGGCTGTGTTTATAAAGGTTAATAAATATAAATAGAAAATAGAAATAAAACAATATATTTCTATTAGACTAATTTTAATACCTTTTTGACTAGCTTTCAGAGACTAAAACCTCCTTCTTCAGGTCAGGATAGGATACCATAACAAGTGTACTGTCTTGACCTGAGGAAGGTGGTTTGGCCTCTGAAGACTACTTGAAAAAATTGTTTAGTCCAATAAAATGGTATTATCATATTTTTCATTTGTTGTTTTATTTGTATTTGTTTCCTTTGTAATGTAGTGGTTGGAATATGTCAGTTTTTGAAATTTACGTCTTCTATCCTTATATTTTACCCAGTACAGGGGGGCATGGACCTGCCGTGCTCTAATGTTGCACTATATGAAGTGTGGCTTCTTGGAGGTTCAGTTTAATTTTTGTCTACATATTTCTGTTTTTAGTTTGTGGCTACTTAGACTTATTCCATATTGGGTGAGGGTCTTGTGTTCTGATATTATTGACTGTGCAGGATCAATCTGTACTAATCTTTTTTTGTTTAGTTTTCCAGTAAGTTTATTGATGTTCTAGTACTCACTACAGTGTTTGTGGTGCTGTCTTTTCTCAGGTAGGTCCTTGTGCAATTCAGAAAGTTACTGCTATTGTGTGATTCAGGAAGTTACTGCTATTATGGTATGGTAAAATTGCTCTGTAGGTCTTGAGTGACATTTGTAGCGTTCTGTATTACTTCTGTTCACATGGATAATAGGAAGATGCTGGACTGGGGAGTTAGGGTTGAGTGGGAGGCAAGTGTTAAAGTACCTACATATATTTCCTCAATACTCAAATACTATTCTGTTTAATATGTTTTATGATTTTCCTGTGCATTATTTTGATTTTTTGGTATATAAATTCCTGGAATGCATTCCGTGTTGTTATGTCTGTGGTACATAAGTATTGCCATACTGGGAAAGACCAGAGGTCCATCGAGCCCAACATCCTATTTCCAACAGTGGCCAATCCAGGTCACAGATACCCGGCAAGATCCCAAAAATGTACAAAACATTTTATAATGCTTATCCCAGAAATAGTGGATTTTCCCCAAGTCCATTTAATAACGGTCTATGGACTTTTCCTTTAGGAAGCCGTCCAAACCTTTTTTAAACTCCGCTAAGCTAACCATCTTTACCACATTCTCTGGCAACGAATTCCAGCGTTTAATTACAAGTTGAGTGAAGAAAACGTTTCTCCAATTCGTTTTAAATTTACTGCATTGTAGCTTCATCACATGCCCCCTAGTCCTATTATTTTTGGAAAGCGTGAACAGACGCTTCACATCTACCCATTCAACTCCACTCATCATTTTATAGACCTCTATCATATCTCCCCTCAGCCGCCTTTTCTCCAAGCTGAAGAGCCCTAGCCGCATTAGCCTTTCCTCATAGGGAAGTCGTCCCATCACCTTTATCATTTTCGTTGCCCTTCTCTGCACCTTTTCTAATTCAACTGTATCTTTTTTGAGATGCGGCGACCAGAATTGAACACAATATTCGAGGTGCAGTCGCACCATGGAGCAATACAAAGGCATTATAACATCCTTTTTGTTTTCTATTCCTTTTCTAATAATACCTAACATTCTATTTGCTTTCTTAGCCGCAGCAGCACACTGAGCAGAAGGTTTCAACGTATCATCAACGACGACACCTAGATCCCTTTCTTGGTCCGCAACTCCTAACGTGGAACCTTGCATGACATAGCTATAATTCGGGTTCCTCTTTCCCACATGTATCACTTTGCACTTGCTCACATTAAAACGTCATCTGCCATTTAGACGCCCAGGGGCTCATTTTCAAAGCACTTAGACTTACAAAGTTCCATAGTAACCTATTGAACTTTGTAAGTCTAAGTGCTTTGAAAATACACATCCCAGTCTCCTAGTCTCGTAAGGTCCGCTTGTAATTTTTCACAATCCTCCCGCGATTTAACAACTTTGAATAACTTTGTGTCATCAGCAAATTTAATTACCTCACTAGTTACTCCCATCTCTAGGTCTTCCTTTACCCATACGCCATGCCCCCTCCCTACCCATCTTCAAATCTCTACTTAAAACTCACCTCTTCAATGCTGCCTTCAGCGCCTAACCGCTCGAGATATATAGAATGCCCCAATCTATCCACCCTATCAGATTAACTGTTCACTCGTCCTCTAGATTGTTCACTTGTCTTTAGATTGTTCTCTTGTCTTTTAGATTGTAAGCTCTATAGCAGGGACCGTCCTTCTATGTTTAAATTGTACAGCGCTGCGTAACCCTAGTAGCGCTTTAGAAATGCTAGTTAGTAGTAGTAGTAGTAGGTCATTTATAAATATGTTAAAAAGCAGCGGTCCCAGCACAGAGCCCTGGGGAACCCCACTAACTACCCTTCTCCATTGAGAATACTGACCATTTAACCCTACTGTCTGTTTTCTATCTTTTAACCAGTTTTTAATCCACAATAGAACCCTACCTCCTATCCCATGACTCTCCAATTTCCTCTGGAGTCTTTCATGAGGTACTTTGTCAAACGCCTTCTGAAAATCCAGATACACAATATCAACATGTTTGTTCACCCCTTCAAAGAAATGATGTCCCTTCACTAAATCCATGTTGACTTTGTCTCATTAATCCATGCTTTTGAATATGCTCTGTAATTTTGTTCTTAATAATAGTCTCTACCATTTTGCCCAGCACCGACACCAGTAGTGAGCCCTTGGACCATAGTCGCTAGTCTGACTGTGGCTGGCCAAGGCCCACGAAGAGAGGCCAAAGCAGGGAGCTAGCATGGCCAGAACCCTGGAGCTTAGGCAAGAACCAAGTACAAGGCTAGGCAGGCCGGAACCAGGGACAAGTCTTTAGCAGGAACCAGGAACAAAGCTGACTTCGCAAGAACAAGGCAGGCTTGGCAGGAACAAGACTAGCGTGAACCAGGCTTGTTGCAAAGGCACTGAAAGTGGTGCAGAGCTTCCTTAAGAGCACTCAGACCCAATTCCCAGGTGTGCTCCTTCCTCGACATCCCACCGCCAGCCCTCATCCAGTGAGCTGTGGCATGTGTACACAGATGTGGGAGGCCACCGCTGCTGGATTCACAGTAAGACCGTGACAGTACCCCCTCTTCTATAGCCCCTCCTGCGCCTGGACCTTGGTTTGGGCTTGTGGGGAAACAGGCGGTGGAATCTTTGGAGCATGAACAAGAGTTGCAGGTTCCCAGGACCAAAACCTTTCCAGGCAACAAGGTATTATAACTTGCCTCGTACTCTTCGGGAATCCAGTATATCATTTACCTTGTATTCCTTCTCTGGATCTGTTTCAACCTGTAATGGAGTGGGGCAGGTTGTGGCCATCTTCCTTAATACTACTGGTTTCAGCAATGATACATGGAAGGTGTTGTAGATTCGCAACTTAACTGGAAGCTTTAATTGATATGTAACAGGACCAATCTGGTGGATGACTGGATATGGCCAGATGAAGTGAAGGGTGAGCTGAGTTGAGGGTGTCCTAAGTCGTAGGTTTTGTGTAGAGAGCCATGCCAGGTCCCCTGTCTGGAAACGGGGCGCCAGGCATCTTTTCCGATCAGCTTGTTGCTTGGTCCACTGAGTTGCCTGGGTGGCCCCCATATCTGGGGAAAATTAAGTGATAGCTTTCTTAATGGCAGGAACCTCTGGAGCCACTGGGACGGGCATGGGTACCCGTGGATGTTGTCTGTAGACATTTCAGAAGGGGGAAGCTCGAGTGGATGCACTTACATGGTTATTATGGCAAAACTCTGCATAAGGTAACAGCTGCACCCAGTCGTCTTGAAGAACTGAAATGTAGGCTTGCAGAAAGGCCTTCAGACTTTGGTTCTTTCTGTTTGCTCGTTGTACTGAGAATAATAGCCCAAAGAGAAATCCAGTTTCGTTTGAAGGGAGCGATTAAGGTTTCACCAAAATTTGGAGGTGAATTGCACCACCGCATCTGATACAATGGATTTGGGCAAGCCGTGCAGCCGGAAGATCTCGTTGAGAAAGAGTTGCGCTAACATGGGCGCAATGGGTAATCCAGCAAGAGGCACGAAGTGGACAATTTTCGAGAATCGGTCCACTTCCACCCAAATGGTAGTGTGATCCTTAGAGGGAGGAAGATCTGTAAGTCCATGGCAATGTGTCCAAGGTTTTTTGAGCATAGGAAATGATTTCAGAAGACCACAAGGTCAGGCATGTGAGGATTTCTGGTAAGCACACAAAGGACAAGCCAATACAAAATCCCTTAAGTCTTTCCTGAGAGAGGGCCACCAATAAGAATGGGAAATTAACTCCATTGTGCCTTGTATTCCAGGGCAGCCAGCGGTCTTTGAATTGTGCCCCCACTTGAGGACATTTTCCCGCAGTTGTCTAGCGACAAAAGTCTATAATTTGGAGATGAGCAGCAGGAGGATACTTGTTCTTCATGGTAATAGCGTTTAGGCCCTGGTAGTTGGTACACAGGTTCAGCCCCCTGTCCTTCCTGCCCACAAAACAGAATCCAGCTCCAGCCAGAGACTCGGAAGGACAGGTGAACCCCTGTTGCAGATTGTCTTTGATGTAAGTGGACATGGCTTCGGTCTCTGGAAGCAAGAGCGAATATACTCTGCCCCAGGGTGGTATTTCCCCAGGCAGTAGTTCAGTGGGACTGTCATAACTTCGATGAGGTGGAAGAGTCCCAGCCTGTTACTTAGAGAAGACGTCGGCATATTCTTGGTAGGCTTGGGGTAAGGTTTGCCCGACCTCTAGCGCGTGGATAGCCACCGGTTTGGGAGGAGAGACAGAGTCCAAACAGCATCTTATACAGGATGCACCCCAAGCAGTTAACTGGCCTTGTTCCCAATCAATCTGGGGATTGTGCCGTTGTAACTAAGGGAAACCCAGGATCATGGGGTTTATGGCTGTCTGTAGAACATATAGTTTCTCTATGTAGTACCCCAATCTGGTGGCTGAGCAGGAGGGTTTTGACCTCAAGCATCCCCTGGATGTGCCCATAGATAGAGGATACTGGAATAGGATGAGATAACTTCTGTTTGGGAATGTGATAATGACAAACCAAGGCCTCATCGATAAAGTTGCCTCCTGATCTGGAGTCTATAAATGCCTCAGTGAAAAATTCAGGTTCCAAATCGATGGCAACTGGAACCAGTAGTTGTGAGTGTGGAGTTTATGGCGAGGGTCTTAGCACTGCCTGCCCGGCTAGAGCTAGACCTGCAAGTTTCCCAGCTTCTCTGGGCATCGTCAGGTACAGTGCCCTTTTTTGCCGCAGTATAGGACCCTACCTCATTTCTTCTCATGGTCTGAATGCCCCACCTCATCCACTTGCATGGGTTCCTCATTGTTCCCAGAAGAGGAAGGCTGTAAGGGGAGTGTTGAGGGTTTGCATAGAAATGTAGGAGCCAACCGAAAGGTCTGCAGCTGGTCTGACACTCCAGGGCTTGTTCACGGAAGCAAATATCCACTCGTGTGCATAGAAGAATCAAATCAAGGTTCGTGAGGAGTTCACGCCAGCCAATTCATCTTTAATCGGGAAGCACATTCCTTGCCAGAACATGGCAGCTAGGCTTTCATTGTTCCATTCTAGTTCTGCCACAAGGGTACAGAACCAAATAGCGTAATCTCCAATGGTCTGGGAACCCTGTCGTAGATTCAGTAGCTCTGTAGCCACCAAAATGGCCTTACCACTATGAGAGTGGGTAAGAACCTCTGCCAGATTATTTATTATGGGATCTTTTCTCTCCTAGTCAGGGGATACTCATACAGGCGTAGGACCAATAATGAGGGAAATGATATAGGCCACTTTGGCCCTATCTGACGAATAGTTTCTAGCCTGTAATTCAAATACGATTTGGCATTGATTCAGAAATTCCTGGCATGTCTTAGGGTGCCCATCGAAACGAGGAAGTGGAGAGACGCAAATCCCCACGCCACCAGGGGAAGCGGGCAGTCCAAGTTCTGCAACAGGGGGTGTGGCTGCCACTGGACCTAAATCTGGTCCTTGAAGATTGTCCATCAGATTGGTCAGAGTTTGCATGGCTCTGAATAGTTGCTGCAATTGGAGCGCAAGCTGTTGTAGCAATTGTAAGGCTAGTGATTCTGTTGAGCTCATGACCTTTGCAAGCTGTTATATTTGTGGTAGTGAGCCCTTGGACTACAGTCGCAGGTCCGACTACAGCAGACAGATCACCTCCAAGGCCCAAGAAGAGAGGCCAAAGCAGGGAACTAGCATGACTGGAACCCTGGAGCTTAGGCAAGGCTAATAATCTGGAGCTTGGCAAGACAGAACTTGGGAGCTCGGCAAGGCAGGGACCAGGAGCAAGGCTTTAGCAGGAACCAGAAGTAAGGGTTGGTAGGAACAAGGATTTAGCAGGAGCCAGGAACAAGTCTGACTTGGCAGGAACAAGACTATTGGGAACCAGGCTTGTTGCGAAGGTACTTTAAGCGGGGCTGAGCTTCCTTAAGAGTGCTCGGAGCTGACAGCACCCAAGCATGTGGCAGTTTGCCTCTTCCTCGATGTCCTACCATCAGCCCTGATCAGGTGCACCCCAGGAGGGGGGCATGCACAGGTGCGGGAAGATGCCACCGCTGGATTCCGCTATGTCGGGGGGCGAAGTCACAGTAAGACTGTGACAAGTGTACTTAATACCATCAGTAACAGAAGTACTAGGGGAAGCAGCTGGTAGTCAATGAAGGAGTCCTTTCATGCTGTGTTCAAAAAATGCCCATACTATCTTTTTTTTTTTTTCTTTTTTTTTTTTTAAGAGTGTTACTTGTACAGGGGGAGCAGTGTTCCCTTTAAGCTACCCTAAACATCCAGTAGCTGAGTAAAATTCAGAGTAACCATAAACATAGTCAAACTACAATTGAACAGGTAGGGAAAACGTGCACAACATGGCTCATGGAATTCTTTCCAACCTCTCTGTGAGTGTTCATGTGTGTGTATCTGTAAAAAGTGCTCACAAGGTAATGTAACAGAAAATCTTTGCTCATGTCAACTCAGTCCTTTGTTCCCAAAGAAAAAAATTTTGTTCTTTTTTTTTTTTTTGTTACATTTGTACCCCGCGCTTTCCCACTCATGGCAGGCTCAATGCGATGGGCAATGGAGGATTAAGTGACTTGCCCAGAGTCACAAGGAGCTGCCTGTGCCGGGAATCGAACTCAGTTCTTCAGTTCCCCAGGACCAAAGTCCACCACCCTAACCACTAGGCCACTCCTCCACTTGTCAGCTTAGAGGGAACATTGTCTCAGATGAAAAGCTTTTTTAGCTTTAAAGTCTAGGGTTTAAAGCCTAGGGTTTAGGCACTAGGTGCTACTTATTTTATTAGATATGCCTGCAAATGTTTTATTCCCAAAATATGTATTCCTTAGATTGATAGGTGTTCTCAGAAACTGGAGAGGTTTCTATCAAACATATAAACGGGGAGTGACCGAACTCACTCGCAAATGCGCAGTAAAGACCCTCTCTGTCCTGCCCCCGCGTCAATACGTGATGACGGGGGCGGGATAGAGAGGGTCTCTACTGCGCAAGGGGAGGGACGAAACCGCCGTCGCTACCGCTTCCCCCCCCCCCAAGGTCGCCGTCGCCACCCACTCTCCACCCGGGCCGGGCATTCGCTCCGCTATAGAAACAGCGCGGGAACGGAGCACACAGCTCAGCTGAGCTATCGTCGGCCTTCCTTCCCTGCCTGTGTCACACAGGCAGAGAAGAAGGACGGCAGCTCATCTGAGCTGTGTGCTGCGTTCCCGCGCTGTTTCAATAGCGAAGCGAGGGCCCGGCCTGGGTGGAGGGGTGGCGGCGACTCCGGGGGGGGGGGGGCGTAGCGGTGACCTCGGAGGGGCAGCAGCGAGCTCGGCGGCAGGGGGGGCCTTTCAACTCCCCCCTCCCCCCGTCCTATACTAGCCCGTTTTTACGGGCTCAACGGCTAGTTGGGTTATAATGGATAAAAGGTTTATTTAGTTCATTATAAAGCTGTAAATTGTGTTAGGTTCTATTTGGGTCCTGACTTCGATTTTCTGAAGATGTTTCTAATTTGTGCTGCTTCCTCATGATGTGGGCTAGTTGAAATTTAGTTTAACTTAATTTAATTCTCTATCTATATTCCGCCTACAGCTTGATACTCAAAGCGGATTACGAGACATTGTGCCAAATCAGTCTTAATACATAAATAATTAGTTGAGAATTACATATACAGTGGTATGCAAAAGTCTGGAATAGGTTGTTTGCAATGTGGAATGTCAGTGTAGCTGGCAATTCCATTTCCATTTTTTTAATGTGTTCTTATTTAGTATTATTATTTGCTGCTTCCTGCAGAAGGATTCAGTAATGCTGTTTCAGTCATAAATGTATGTTACTTATGTGAAACTGTGTAAGTACCCCTGTCAGTTCTCTTTGATTCAGGATGCCACTTGGATAGTTCTAGTGCTGTTTCATGCCACAAGTTCTTGAATGGATTCAAGCCTGGTAACTGGGTTGGTCAATTGAGGGTAGAGATCTTCTTTGATTTCTTCCTGCTTTTACTTGATGACATGGGGCATTGTCGCCCTGGAATACGTAGTCATCTGGAAACAAGTTTCTGTGCTGATGGACTCATGCCAGGGGTGGACTGAAGGTGGTCTGGACCCCCGGGCACTGAGAGTGGTCTGGGCCCCCCGCCTGGCCACTGTCCGATGCCCCCCTACCGCCACAACCAATGCTCTCATCATCCCGGTTCTTTCCTGCCCGCTGCACTGCTGCTACTCCCCTGCCTGCAGATGCAAATTTCAAAAACTGACATATTTCAATTACTATACTATAAGTTAACAAATACAAATAAAACAAAAAATTGAAAATGTGATAATACCAATTTATTGGATCTAATATATTTTCCAGTTAGCTTTCAGAGGCCAAAACCTCTTTCCTCAGGTCAGGACAGTATACTGCTGTTAAGGTATTCTGTTCTGACATAAGAAAGGAGGGTTGAGTCTCCAAATATTAGTCAACAATGTATTAAAATTATTCCAATAAAGATATCTTATTTCCATTTTCTTTTTTAACACAGCTACCACACTACTTTATACTAAACTAAAAATAAAATTTATTTTTCCTACCTTTGTTGTCTGGCCGTTTGTGTTGGTCCCAGTCTCTTGTTTCTTCTTTCCTCGATCTCTTCTTAACTCTCACCAGCATCTATCCCTCTCTCTCTCTCCCCCTTTCCATCCAGCACCTGCTCCCTCTCTCTCTCTTTCCCCTTTCCATCCAGTATCTGACCTTTCTCTCTCCTCACTTCCATCCAGAATCTCAGGCAGCCGCGAACAGGAGGAACAGTACAGCTCCACTATCTTTATTTCTGTTTTTGCCGCCGCTGCTGTAACATCAGCAGCAGCCGTGGTGGCTGCAGCAGAAGGGTAGTGTGTGGGAATGGGGAGAACGGCGGGCCCAAATAGTCAGTCCGCCCCTGAGTCATGCACTTCAGCATTTACCATGTCATTGATGCTTTGTGGACATCCCAATACTACTTACTTTCATACAGCCCCAAGCCATGATGTTCAACAGATGTTTGACAGATACACTAAAATACTCTGACTTGTATTTTTCACCTGGAAATCACTTACATATGCTCAAACCTGGTCTCCAAAGAAGCAGAAAGTGCTTTCGAAACAGACAGGTACTGTTTACCACATCTCGCAAGTATATTTTGAGTTCTTTGCTCACTCGACTCATACTTCCTCTGTGCCTCTGCCTCAACAACCATAGCTGCTTATATCCTCTCAGTCCACATTCTAGGCATCTTCTACTCACTGTATATGAATAAACTGCCACTCCATCATTGTCAAACCACTGCCTGAGTAGTTGAGGTGAGGTGAGCTTCCTGTCAAAATTATGTGACTGGCTGAGATTGGATCCACTTTTGCTGCAGGATCCAATTCTGCTTAACTTTAACTTTATTATTTGCTTAGCAGCAGAAATATGAATGCATTTCCAATGTACAAAATTAGATGCATTTGAAAGAGGAGTGAACACTAGGATACCAGGAGGTGTATTTTCAAAGTACTTAGACTTACAAAGTTGGAGAGATAATATCTTCCTTTGTTATCACTATTATGATAAATTTAATTTTCTTGTACTACACTGAATTGTACATATTATTTTCAAAATAAAAAAAATCTTATCTCACTAATACATCTTTCTTGGTCACCTGGTCTAGGACATCCTCCATGCCCTGACCCCTTGCCTCTGGTGTTCCTCAAGGATCTATATCCATTCTATTCAGTATTTTGTTCATCCCTTCCTATTCATTCAACCCCTGTTTTTGCCTTTTTCGTATTCAGATTCTTTCCCTTCTAGACCTGCACTCTCTCTCATCTATGGTTGTTACCTCTACTGACCTGAATAAGATAGATGAATGGCTATCTGAAAATGAATTAAGGCTTAATACAGTAAAATCGGATACTATTATCTCCTTCACTTTCTTCCTCAATTGCATATTCTCCTCCTTGCATACATGGCACTTTCCTCCCACGTAAGGATTCTGTGAAGATACTAGAGGTGATATTTGATCCAAAATCAAAAAGAAAGAGAAAAAAAACCCTACTTGTGTAGCAAAAATACAAAAAATAGGAGTAGAGGTGAGAGGCTGACAGGCTCCAGAACTAGGTTTTTTGATCTCTTTCTGTTCCTGAGGTATAAAGCAGAAGCACAGGGCTCTGCTCAGGTCACTTCTTTCTCTGTCTTTCTCTCTGCCCACACCCATCTCCAGCCACCAGAGCCCCAGCTCTGGCCCCCCTTTCTTCCCCAGTTCTACCCCAAAGCTTCCTCTCCCAGAGCACATGGCTCTGCTTTCTTAGGCACCCCTCTCTCTTTCTCTTTCTCTGCACCTCCCCCTTCTTACCTTTCTCTCATTGATTCCCATCTAAACACACACACAGATACAGCATTGTACTATTTCCCTGTACCAAGTGTTATGAGCCTATATATGTACATACAATATATTTTCTATATATATCCAAACCCGTGTGGATTGTGTATTCTTTGGGAACCCACTGCCTCTGTGAACTGGACCCGACTGCCTCTACAAACCCACTGCCTCTGTGAACTGGACCTGGGACCATCCCTAGACAACAACTGCTGACATATTCTGACATTTTTTAAAACTATTTTCTTCCCAGCCTTTGATTTCAGCTCTTTCCTTTACCAACTCCAGTTTGCTTTCTGAAGTCAGGAAGGTGACCATTTTCACAGGTTCTCCTCTTTGAAGTCCCTAGTTCTGGCTTTCTTTTGTTCTCACTGAGAGCACTGCTCCCAGATGCCCAGAGAGGAGATAGGTATGCTAATCAGGAGTAATTGAGAAACAACAGGGCTATCAGCCAGCTGGGCAACATTTGGTCCATTTGCTATCCTTAGTGATTCCTGAGGGAGGGGGGGGGTTATCAGAAGTCAGAAGCTGGTTTAATATTAATCTAAGTATGTCCAGCAATCCTGGCAGTGGCGTCTTATAACCTCCGGCCGGTGGGTTCTTCAAATTGTCCGGTTAGGATGCACCCTCAATCTGGAATTCAAGCCTCCAAATTGCCCACTGGGAGCTGAGTCCTACAGCTCCCAGCACAAGCAGGTACTTGCAGAGGAACTCTCCGCCCTTCTACAGGCCCAAACGGTCGAACCCGTTCCACCAGGGGAAGAGGGGCTGGGATTCTATTCCAGGTACTTCCTTGTGCAAAAGAAAATGGGGGATGCGTACTATCCTGGACCTAAGGGCCCTGAACAAATTTCTTATTTGAGAAAAGTTCAGGATGGTTTCCCTAAGCACCCTTCTTCCCATGATTCAGGAAAATGATTGGCTATGCTTTCTGGACTTAAAGGATGCTTACACACACATTTCGATACTTTCAGCTCACAGGACGTATCTTTGATTTCGGCTGGGAACAAAGCACTATCAGTACCGTGTACTGCCCTTTGGTCTGGCGTTGCGCCCAGAGTGTTCACAAAGTGCCTGGCGGTAGTCGCAGCATCACTACTCAGACTTGGAGTGCATGTGTTCCCTTATCTCGACAATTGGCTGGTGAAGAGCACCTCGGAGGCAGGTGCTCTACAGTCCATGCGAATGACTATTCAGGTGCTAGAGCTACTTGGGTTCGTGATAAATTATTCCAAGTCCCATGTCACCCCAGTTCAGAAATTTGAATTCATTGGAGCTCTGTTGAACACAAAGACAGCTCGTGCTTATCTTCTCGAGGCAAGGGCAGACAACCTCCTGTCCCTAGTGTCCATAGTGCGTGCGTCTCAACAGATCACGGCTTGGCAGATGTTGAGACTCTTGGGTCACATGGCCTCCACAGTTCATGTAACTCCCATGGCACGTCTACACATGAGACCAGCTCAATGGACCCTAGCTTCCCAGTGGTGTCAAGCTGCAGAGAATCTAGAGGATGTGATCCAACTGTCCACCGACTTTCGGAATTCCCTTCAGTGGTGGATGATTCGATCCAATTTGACTTTGGCATTCCCATTCCAAATTCCTCAGCCACAAAAAGTGCTGATGATGGATGCATCCCTCCTGGGGTGGAGGGCTCATGTAGATGGGCTTCACACTCAAGGAGCTTGGTCCTTTCAGGAAAAAGCAGATCAACCTCCTGGAATTGCAAGCGATCTGGAACGCTCTAAAGGCTTTCAGAGATTGGCTTTCCAACCGAGTAATCTTAATTCAGACAAACAATCAGGTTGCCATGTTTCACACCAACAAGCAGGGGGGCACCGGATCTCGCCCTCTGTGTCAGGAGACCGTCCAGATGTGGCTTTGGGCTTGCCGTCACAGCATGTTTCTCCAAGCCACTTATCTGGCTGGCATAAACAACAGTCTGGCTGACAGGTTGAGCAGGATAATGCAATCTCACAAGTGGTCACTGAACATGGGCATAGTCCGTAAGATCTTCAAAGCATGGGGTGCCCCCTCGGTGGATCTTTTTGCCACTCAGATCAATCACAAGTTCCCTCAGCTCTGTTCCAGGCTTCAGGCCCATGACAGACTAGCATCAGATGCCTTTCTCCTACATTGGGGGACAGGCCTTCCGTATGCGTATCCTCCCATACCTCTAGTAGGGAAGACTTTGCTGAAACTCAAGCAAGACTGCGGAACCATGATCCTGATTCCACCCTTCTGGCCACGTCAGATTTGGTTCCCGCTTCTTCTGGAGTTGTCCTCCGAAAAACCGTGGAGGTTGGAGTGTTTTCTAACCCTCATCACTCAGAACAATGGGTCGATTCTACATCCCAACCTCCAGTCTCTGGCTCTCAAGGCCTGGATGTTGAGAGCTTAGAATTTGCCTCCTTGGGTCTTTCAGAGGGTGTCACCCGAGTCTTGCTTCTAGAAGAGATTCCATGAAGAGGTGTTACTCTTTCAAATGGAGGAGGTTTGCTGTCTGGTGTGACAGCAAGGCCCTAGATCCTCTTTCTTGTCCTACACAGACCCTGCTTAATTACCTTCTACACTTGTCAGAGTCTGGTCTCAAGACCAATTCCGTAAGAGTTCACCTTAGTGCGATTAGTACTTTTCATCGCCGTGTACAGGCTAAGCCTATCTCTGGACAGCCTTTAGTTGTTCGCTTCATGAGAGGTTTGCTTTTGTCAAAGCCCCCTATCAAACCTCCACCAGTGTCATGGGATCTCAACATCGTTCTCTCACAGCTGATGAAAGCTCCTTTTGAGCCACTTAATTCCTGCCATCTGAAGTACTTGACCTGGAAGGTCATGGTGGCTGTTACTTCAGCTCGTAGGGTCAGTGAGCTTCAGGCCTTGGTAGTACATGCACCTTATATCAAATTTCATCACAACAGAGTAGTCCTCCGCATGCACCCTAAGTTCCTTCCAAAGGTGGTGTCTGAGTTCCATTTGAATCAGTCAATTGTCTTGCCAACATTCTTTCTCCGTCCTCATACCCGCCCTGGCGAAAGCAGTTTGCATACCTTGGACTGCAAGAAAGCATTGGCCTTTTACGTGGATCGAACAAAGCCCTTCAGACAGTCTGCCCAGTTGTTTGTTTCTTTCGATCACAACAGGAGGGGAGTCGCCATCGGAAAACGCACAATCTTCAATTAGCTAGCAGATTGCATTTCCTTCACTTATGCCCAAGCTGGGCTGACTCTAAGAGGGCCATGTCACGGCTCATAATGTTAGAGCCATGGCTGTGTCAGTGGCTCACTTAAAGTCAACCTCCATTGAAGAGATTTGCAAGGCTGCAATGTGGTCATCAGTCCACACATTCACATCTCACTACTGCCTTCAGCAGGATACCCAACGCGATAGTCGGTTTGGGCATCCAGTGCTGCAGAATCTGTTCGGGTTTTAGAATCCAACTCCACCCCCCTAGACCCAATTTTGTTCTGTTCCAGGCTGCTCTCCCAGTTAGTTGTTTATGGTTTCAGGTCAATCTATGTTATGTCTTTTGCCGTTGCGAGACCTAATTGACCAATATTCATTGTTTTGAGTGAGCCTGGTTGCTAGGGATACCCCACATGTGAGAACAAGCAGCCTGCTTGTCCTCGGAGAAAGCGAAGATACTTACCTGTAGCAGGTATTCTCCGAGGACAGTAGGCTGATTGTTCTCACAAACCCGTCCACCTCCCCTTTGGAGTTATTTGCTTCTTTTTATGCTTTTTGCTTTAACGGAGGGAATGCGCTCACGCGATGGGCGGGAAATCAGTGCTCTGCACACGCACCAGAAGACTCTGGCAAAACCTTTTTTTATATTTTGCTTGCAAAATGCCGATTCCTGGGCCGACGCGGACGTCGACCCACATGTGAGAACAATCAGCCTGCTGTCCTCGGAGAATACCTGCTACAGGTAAGTATCTTCGCTTTTCCTCAGAGAAAATAGAGGGGTAGATATTCAATGGGGTTTAAGCAGGAAGGAGAAGCTCTGATTGCCGTTGCAGTATGTAGCTAGTGCCAGGGCAGTCTGTGGGTGAATGCGGTGAAGAGCTTGCAGCTGTACACTGAATATGTCTGGTGCCCACATGATAGTCCTATCTTTTATTTATGTATTTTTTAAATTTTATTAATTTCAATAAACATGAAAAGAAATTTGAATGAAGATACAGACAATCAGTAAAAAAAATGTTATAACCACCACCAATCAGTAAGTAATAAAATAATAACCTGAAATAATCTGTCAGACTACATTTAGGGGAGAGATCACAATTCACATTTTAGAAGGAATAGTAATTTCAAAAGAAACCACTAAATAAGATACAAAGTGAATGCCCCCCTATAATAATATATGACCGAACTTAAATAAAGAGAAACCCTCATCTATCACAGCTCTTTTACTCCTCTACCTTCAAGAAAAAATTGAAGCTGTATGGGGTCATAAGAGACATAAGAATGCTTAGTTATGCAAGTGCCAGTGCAGGCTGACCACTGCAGGCTCAATATCAGGGAGAAAGTTGGTTGCTTTAATGGATGTTCACTAAGGACAGCAGGATAATAAGCCCTATTCTTCTACTTATGGAATTGTTATATTCAGCTATATTGTAGGACTGAAGGAGTCTCAAGTGACAGCTGCTTAACAGGAATTACATATGCTTGTCTGTAAAAGCTTTCAAGCAGTTTCTGGGATCCATACCCACACCTTTGGATGAAGTTACCTACTTCTGTTGCTGATTTTTCTGCTGTCCTCCAAAAACACGTATAGATAAATAGTTTTTGTTATCCTAGATTTTGAGTACTGTATCTTTTTCCAGTGATCTTTATGGAGTGAATAAGTGTTTCAGAAAGACCTTCCAAGTTAAGATGAGAAAATTGACACCAACAAGAAAGAACTTTACATATATCTGGGTTTCTGTTCACATTGTAAAACCATAAATTCTACTGTTCTGTCACCTTGTTATCATCCATCCATCTCTTTCTTTGTTCTTCCTATCTCCTTCCCACTCCTATCTTTTCCCTTGAGACTGTCATTGGAATGCTTCACTTATTTATGTATCTATGTATGTATTTAGATTTAGCTCACACTTTTTTAAGTAGTAGCTCAAGGTGAGTTACATTCAAGTGCATTAGGTATATTTCCCTCTAATTTTGTGCCTGAGGCAATGGAGAGATAAGTGACAATATTTTCCTACTGTCATAGTAACATAACTTAGTAAATGATGACGGATAAACATCTGTATAGTCCATTCAGTTTGCTCAACATACCCAGACCCCCTGGGAGGATACAACTCTCCACCCCCTTACATTGGTCCAATAAAAAAGTTTTCATCTTATTTTTTTTAATATCTATTTATTAACCATTAAAACAGACTAACATGGCAACCACATTACTTTATGCAGAATTGAAAGTTGAATTCAAAAGTATCTGTCTAGGAATTAAAGTATTCAAAACACCAGCAGAGGGAGCTAAACTCCACAGTACTTGTTAGTTAAAAAGTTATTATACCTGTGTTACTGTTTTTGTCAAAATATATTATTTTTAATTGCTCACATCTAGATTACTTTATTTTTAGAGATATAAGTGTTATACCATAGCTATTAATTTTGTTTTTAAGTTATATTAATAAACTTAATATTATACATGCATTTCTGTAACTTGCTTAGAATTTCTGAGATAGGCAAGATATAAATATTTTTTAATAATAGTAATAACATTAAGCTGGATGTTATTTATTTAGGGGTAGATATTCAGACGTTGAATTTTTTGCTGTCCACCGCCAGTGTTCTTCCCGGATATTCAATGCTGGGCCATGTCCGGGTATCAGCATTGAATATCCCATTTATGTGGAGCTGGCTGGCGCATAGCTCGTAAAGTCAATATTCAGAACTTAAGCAACTATGAGTTAGTGCATAAAGATAGGACTATGATTTATGCAATTCCATTTGTGTGATTATCCTGGTTTGTTAGGAGCTGAATACTGGCACTTAACTGTCCAACTGCTGACTCCACCCCCAGAACACCTCCAAAGTAGAAGATTTTCACTTAGGCACTAACCGCTAATTTTCAGCAGTGATAACCAGTTAAGTGCTGCTGAAAATTAGCAGATAGCCCCGAACAAGCAACTTAACCGTTCAGTGGCCAGTTAAATCATTTTGAATTTCAACCAGTTATGAAATATATATCACTAATGAAAATATAACAGGTAACTAAGATTGAGATTAGGTTTGTGGGAGCGATCTCACTCTTTCATAATTGACAGGTATGCAGCTCTGACAAACTGTGGGAGCACATTGTGGAAAGTTTGTGTGATACTGTCACCCCTGAAATGAGAATGCTGGCACAAGATATAGGCTGGAAGCAGATCTTCTTTACAAATAAGCTTCAACTTCAGTTGCAGCTCCGCAGAAGAAGGAAGGCTGCATATTATCCACGCAAACAACTGCTTCATTGAATCAACAAGATACCTTCATCTACCTTCTACTATTTGAGATTTGGGTTTGTTGTTTATGAGAGTTGAACTATTTTATCTTATTTTTTATTTGTAAAGATGGTCTCTGCTTAAAAAAATGCATCTAACAGTATTCTTTACCTATCTATAACATGTCTTATGCACATCTTACCTTGATGATTATGTAAACAAATTAACAACATGGCCATTCTATATTTTAGGTCCCTGGCAAATGTTTTAGCTGAACTCAGATGTAGTGACATTAGCAAAGTTAAATACTATCCTGAAAATGTTGCCTGTTAAAAGATTTATATGCACAGGACAAACAACTTTAGGTCAGGTTGTTAATATTATTGATCTTCCCACAATGTAGGCATAAAAGTATCAATTAATTTTAATCTGCAGTACATGCAGGGAGCCTAAGGACTTCTTTTACAAAGCCGCGATAGTGATTCCCATGTGGCAAATGAGAGGAAGCCTGTAGGAATTGAATGGGATTCCTCTCATTTGCCACACTGAGAATCAGTAGTGTGACTTTGTAAAAGAGGCCCTTATTTAGGTAGGATTGCTGGGTTTTAGCTTTAAGAAAAAGTAGTGACAACTCAAAGTTGGTAAACTATTGTACATAAGAATAAATGATAACCACCAAATAGCATCTTTATTTTGCATTTTGTTCTCTAATTTTTCTATAGGAAAACATCTGTCTTCCTATATTAATTTTTAAGTGAATGCTTTTCAAGTATCAAGTATTTTGCCCGGTTAGGACTTCAGGATATATAAATTCCTAACATGTGAATCCTAAACACTGACATGGGCGTTATACATCTTTTTACTTTAGCAGTCATAAATTAATTTCTCAAAGCTTGACAGCCTGTGCCATTTATGTAATGTCTTGAAGTGATGTTCTTATTTCTCATATCTGGACTTTGTTGAAGATACGTGGAGCATGATGACAACCAGGGACAAAAATAAGGTATTCTTCAAATGTGTGCATCTTTAAACTATATATGAATTTATGTAATTGAGATATATGCCATCACCCTAATGGTTTATATAGCACTCAAAATTGCACATGCAAATTGAGGTGTGTACCCAAATTGTGCATACAATTTAATTGCTTGATGAGCCAAATAGCCCTGATAATTTGGTGCTAACAATTATTGGCAATAATTGGAATTTACATGTGCTGTTCTATAAAGATGTGCACATAAATATATCTGGGTGGATCTAAAAAAGGGGTGTAGCCATGGGAGGGGCATAGGCGGTTCAGGGGCATTTCTAGGATTTGAGTGCAGTGTTATAGAATTCGGGGGATTTACACCAGAGTTCTGTTGGTATAAATCCTCACACCCAAATTTGGGCGCAAATCGCGGCACTAAGCGCTATTCTATAAACAGTGCCCAACTTGGAGTGCTGTTTATAGAATAGCACTTAGTGTGCGTTTTTACAGAATTTAGTCCCATATATGTGGAATAAATATCTAACATGGTGAGGAAACATTTGTCCAATTTATTTTCTCAGTATATAATGCATTCAACTCAAAACAACAGCTTTATTTAGATAGCTACAGCTGAGGTCAAAATATCTTGGGCTGAATACACCAGGTTCCATTTACATAGCTGGTAGAGTAATTGTCATCAAGAACAGATGTAGTTCATTTTGTTTCTTCTTCAGTCCAATTTCTGAAAACTAGATTTCCTATAAATTTGTTAACACTGAAGACTGATGTTGGATCTTACAGTTCTCTGTTAGAAAGCCTCTCAAGACCTAAATCAAAATAGGACTGTTGAAATCATGATGGGCCTACTTCAGAGAATATCTATGTACAAAAGAGTAGGGAAAACTTGAAAAGCCATCTAAATCATTTGCCATTTGATTGCATGGAACCAGAATAAGTGTAAGTCAGTATTTACAGATATTTTAAAAAGATATATTTGTATAGCTTAAATGTAGTGCATAATTTGACCCTTTTCATTGCTACTTAAGGATAGCTGTTTTCTCAGTTTTATTCACAGTAATATTTCTTCTTGGAAGCATGCATTTTGATTGTTAAAGTGATAATCTGTTTTTGTAATTTCCCAATCAATATGCATAGAAGTCTGTGAACCAAGTTTACACTTCTTTATAAAAAGATAAGTACATTTTGTATATTAAATACTGTGCTTCACAACAGAAACACAATATCTATCTCAAGTGATAAAGTATTTATAGCTACATTTTATATTGGGGCATCATTTTCCAGGAAAAAAATTACAAAAATAAATTTTAATGTAGAAAAATAGCTTAACATTCAACACACAATTCTTTATGGACTGAACTTACAAAGTCTGTCCTCAGATATTAAAGCACTTAAGTACAACAAAAATAGTTTAATCTTTACAGCAATAATGCACCACAAAGAGAGACATCTTTGCTCACCTATTGAAATTGGAGTGCTACAAGTCTCCCTTATGTAAAATGATGCGGCAAACAGAATCTGGACTTTGTGCTTTCACTGTCATTTCTATGACTGCCTAATCTTTTGGCTTTTGTTAATGTTGCTTTCATTAGACTATCTTTCCCCTGTGTACATACACCAAGCCATGAATGACTTATGGGGGGCCACCACAAGTGTGACGGTTTCCATGACAGGCCCTAAGGAGTCTTTTCACTAAGCTGCATTAAGCATTAGTGTGTGCTTACTATGGGAAGCGCTCAGGCATTCTGCAGTAATTTCTTGATCTGTATATGCAAACCGCGCACTAAAAAATATTTTTATTTTATCGTGGAACAGGCGTGTCTGGGGAGTGGAGAGTGGGCATTTCTGCGACCATCGGTTAGCACAGCTACATTACGGTGTGCTAACTGATTAGCGCAGGATTAGCATGTGAGTCCGTACTGCCTACAAAATAGGTGTTGGTAACTACTCACACGCTAATATTTTTTAATGGCTGTGTGCGCATGGCTATTCATTAATAGGGAAAATCGGCCATTTTACTGCTGTGATAAAAATGGCCTCCGCATTTGGGAAAACCCCACATAAGGTGTACAAAGGCCACTTTATACTGCAGCTTAATAAAAGGGCCCCTAGGTGAGGTGAGGTTGCAGCGCCACCCCTGGTCATCCCAAGGCAACGGAAGGTTAAGGGCCCCTTTTACAAAGTGGCAGTAAGCCCAACACGGGCTTACCTCTCGCTAAAAAGAAAGTACCACTGGGCTACCACAGCAGCCCAATGGTAGTTCCCACCCTCAGCATGCGGTAAAGCCCCATGCTGTTCCAGTGCTATTTTTAGAGCGCTGTTTGGAACAGTGCGGGGCTTTTGATTATCTGCCCCTGAGAGCCTTCCTTCTGGCATGGTCCTACCTCTGCAGAAGCAGGAAGCTGAAGTCAGAGGAAAGACTCAGGGGGCCAGCACAGCAGCATGTATGAGTTGTTGCTTGTGAAGAATAAAGTATTTAAAAGGTACACGGGAGTGGGGTTGAGACGCCTCATCGCTTGCAGGGAGGTTGAGAGATGTTGGATTTAGGGTTGCCAACTTTTTGACAGAGAAAGACCTAACACCTGCCCCGCTTCATGCTCCTCCTTTGCCCTAACCATGCCCCACCCAAGTTTCTTGCTGTACCTATTGTCACAGCCTTCCCCCCACCCCTCTAGAAACAACTGTCCCAGTGTCTCTTTTCTGCATTTCTCTTTTCCTATCTTTGGAGGGTCTCCTGTTTTTCTCTCCATGTCCACCATCCATCTCCCCTCTGTGTCCCTTATCCGTCCTGTCCAGCATCTTTTCTCTATGCCTCTATTCCTATTCACTCTTCCCCCCCCCCCCCCCGAATCTGCCCTCTGTGTCCCTATCTTCCCCCATGTTCAGTAGTTGCCCTCTCAGAGTCCCTGTCCTCCCTTTTCCAGTACTGCCCTTCTATGTCCCTCTCCCTATACTACTTCCATGCCCAGCACCTCTTTTATGTGTCCCTGTCCTTCCCATCTCTCTCTTCCCTTCCTCCTACACAATCCACCCTTCCTCCTACACAATCCATCCTGGGTCCAGCATCTCTCTCTGCCCTGCCCCCCTCCTCATGGTCTGCTACATCTCTCCCTCCCTCCCTGGGTTCTGTATCTCTCCCCCTCTCCACCCCCCAAACTGGTCTTTCTCTCTCCATCCCCTCCTGTTCCCCAGCTCTAGCATCTCTCCTCCTCCCTCAGTCTGGTTTCTCTCTCCCCTTCCTGGGCAGATCCAACATTTCAGTCTCCCTCCCAGCCCCCACCTGACATATTCAGCATCTCTCCCCCCCCCCCCCTTGCCTTTCCCCAATGGATCCAGCATCGCTCCCTCTTCTTGATGAGTTAATCATTTCTTGAGTCCTTCCCACCTGATTTGACATTTTCTTCCTCTCCCCCCCCCACTTACCTAGCAGATCCAGCATCTCTCCTCCGTCTCTCCCCCCTGGATGAGTTCAGTAGCTCTTGAGTCCCTCTCCCTTTATCACCTGTTCTAGACAGCATGTCTCCTGCTGCCTCTGTCTTCTTCCCCCCCCCCCCCCCCCCCACGCAGGTTCTTCCACCATCTTTCCCTCTTCCCCTGCACCTCCCAGGTCCTGAAACGTCTTTCCTGACAAGCGACAGCTGTAGTGATTAAAGCAAGCGGCTTCTGCCTGCATTCGGGGCCTTCTCTCAGCCGCCTCCTATGATCAGCTTCTTGTTTCCGAGCAGGAGGGGATGCGGTTGAGAGAAGGCCCCAAATGCAGGCAGAAGCTTCTTGCTTAAATCACTGAGGGTGGGAATAGGGAGAGACATTGGATGGACCTGGGGAGGGGGAGGGCAGACAAAGACAATGGGAGAGATGTTGCACTGAGAGAGGAAGGGAGAGTGGGAGCTGCCAAAGTGCCTTGCTATTGCAGAGAAAAAAAATGGCTTTTCTATGTGGTTTTGAGGGTCTGCCAGCAGCTGGGCTGGCCATTGAAATACCATCCTGGCCAGCTGAAAACCGGCAAGTTGGCAACCCTAGCCAGGGAGGAATGGGGGTTGATAAGCACTGGATTGCCTGTGGGGCACAGGGTTCTTGCGCCTACCCACTTTGGGCTCAGGCCCACCCAAAACACTGAAACAAAACCAATGGGGCTACTACAGAACTCTATACAGAAACTGTTTGTTAGCAGAATACTGCACCTTAGTCACGTGCAAACCCAGACACCTCAACAAATATGAAACAAGGGACCACAGATCAGTAATAGAGATATAAAGGTAAAAAATGCAACTAGAAACCTTAAGAAATCAGACTCTATATGTACAGCAAAACTAGAAACTGAAATGCAAGATATCAGAGATGCATATTTCCCAAAGCTGACATGTGCCAATTAATAAATTCAGAATACTTTTTTCTGCTTTTGTGGTCTGAGCATTTTATTTATCCATTTACTTTGTCTTCTTTTTTTCCTTTTCTATGTTCTTTGCTGTTCTATGTTTTTTTGCTCCTTTCAGGGTCTCCTATCCATTTGACATTTCTTCTCTCTCCATGTCCACTATCCCTCTTCCTCCTGTGTCCCTATCCATCCTGTCCAGAATGTTTCCCTGTCCTCTTCCTCCCCCTATGTTCAGTAGCTTCCCTCTTAGTGTTCCTGTTCTCTCCTTCCCCATATTCAACATCTCCCCTCTGTGTCATTATCTTGCTTTGTCCATCTTCTCTCCTCAGTGGCTTTTTCCCTCCCCTCTATTTCCCTGTACCTATGTTACCTCCATGCTCTTCTCTGTGTCATTGTCCTTCCCTATGTCACTTTCTTTTCTCTTCTTCCCCCCCACCCCAACACACACACCCCAGGGCCAGGCATTTCCTCCATGTAAAAAGTAACTGCCCCCTTAGTTTCTCATACCATGAGAATGAAGTAGTCACACAAAAGTTTCTACAAGAAGAGATGAGAAATAAAGTTGTTGAAATATATCAGTTTGGAAAGGGTTACAAAACCATTTCTAAAGTTCTGGGACTCCACAGAGCCACAGTGAGAGCCATTTAAGGAAACTATGAGGCATATTTTCAAAGCACTTAGCCTTCCAAAGTTCCATAGAATCCTATGGAACTTGGAAGGCTAAGTGCTTTGAAAATATGCCTCTATGTCAGAAGAATAGGTGGCAGAAAGTGGGGTTCCCCACTTCCACCAATTGTTGTTCAATCTATTATGTTCTCATTAGGGAGAAGCCATAACTTCTGTAGGCTATAAAATCTTTAGTTGCGCTGATGACATAACTATATTATTACCAATAACCTACTCAGCTGAGGTTAGGCCTTGCAGATTAGGGATTTTATTAATATATTGGAATCTTCGATTCATAGCCACTATCTGAAGCTTAATAAGCAAAAAACTAAATTTTTGTTGTTGGGCCAAGATGAAGGTATTTGGAATTACAATGTTCTGAAACTGAGTATCAGAACTTCTCTTATGTGGTCGACATTAAAATTCAGTGTGATATATATGCAATAATAGAGGAAATCATGAAGGGGCAAAACCTTTTTCACATTAGTGGATATGTCAGCCTACAGTTTGTTTTTTTACACACACACACACACACGCTCTCTCTCTCTCCTCTCCCCACCCCACCCACCTAACTGCCATTGACTTATACTAATAATTCTGATCTTCTACAGTTTGGAAGCTGCCATTCAGAAGGATAGGCAATTGATTAGCAACCAGACTTCTTCCCTCACCTTTTCTTACTAGCTGAACCTGTTAGCAAATATATTTCTTTATTATGGGGCCCTTTTACTAAGCCACATAAGCGTCTACGTGTACCCAACATGCGCCAAAATGGAGTTACCGCCCTGCTACAGTGTGGCTCTTGCAGTAATTTCATTTTTGGCGAGTGTCCAATGCACACGTCTGAAAAATAATTTTTATTTTCGGACGTGCATATCAGATGTGTGCCAAGTGGCATTTGACTCTTGTAGGTCATTACCACCCAGTTACCGCGTGAGACTTTACCAATAGGTCAATGGCTGGCGGTAAGGTCTCAAACCCAAAATGGACATACAGCAATTTTCATTTTGCTGCACGTCCATTTTCAGCAAAACTTTTAAAAAGGCAATTTTTGCAGGTGCGCTGAAAAATGATCTGTGCGCACCCAAAACACATGCCTATACTACTGCAGGTCATTTTTCAGCGCATCTTAATAAAAGGACCCCTATGTTTTACATTTTATATTTATTGCAAAGTTTTGTAGTCTAACGATTAGTGCAGTGGACTGAGCTAAGCAAGCCAGAGTTCAAATTCTACTGTCCCTCCTTGTAACATAGTAACATAGTAGATGACGGCAGAAAAAGACCTGCACGGTCCATCTAGTCTGCCCAACAAGATAAACTCATATGTGCTACTTCTTGTGTATACCTTACCTTGATTTGCATCTGCCATTTTCAGGGCACAGACCACAGAAGTCTTGCCCAGAACTAGCCCCATTTTCAGGACACAGACCGTAGAAGTCTTGCCCAGAACTAGCCCCACTACCCAAACACCAGCCCCGCCTCCCAATCTCGGCTAAGTTTCTGAGGATCCATTCCTTCTGCACAGGATTACTTATATTTATCCCACGCATGCTTGAATTCTGCTACCGTTTTCATCTCCACCACCTCCCGTGGGAGGGCATTCGAGTATCTACCACTCTCTCTGTGAAAAAATACTTCCTGACATTTTTCTTGAGTCTGCCCCCCTTCACTCTCATATCATGCCCTCTCGTTCTACTGTCCTCCCATCTCCAGAAAAGGTTCGTATGCGGATTAATACCTTTCAGATATTTGAACGTCTGTATCATATCACCCCTGTTTCTCCTTTCCTCCAGGGTATACATGTTCAGGTCCGCAAGTCTCTCCTCATACGTCTTGTAACGCAAATCTGGACAAGTCATGTAGGTGGTAAGTCTATATATTAGTGCCCACATTTGGGCACCCCGATGCAGTGTGGTTTGTGCCAATTTTATAATGGTATCTGGGTGCCCAGATTCCATTATTAAAATGCTAATGCAAATTGGCACTGGTGCACCAAAATGTGCACCTACTTACAGCAGGTCAGTGGCTGGTGAACATGGGCACATGCATATGTGGCAAGCTATCCGTGCAGCTTATAATATTCCATAAGGTGTGTGTGTCAATGGGAGATACACCCATGTGCCGCCCTAGCGTTCGCCCACGTGTATCCCCCCCCCCCCCCCCCCCCCCCCCCCCACAGCTGTGCTCAATGCCACTTAGGTGCATCCTTATAAATTAGCATTTAGGGCAAGTGTGTACATAAGTAACAAATTGTCATTTATGTGTGCATGTGGTGCCTAAGAGCTGGTGCACAGCTATAAATTTGCCCTTATAACCTTCCATTGTCTCAGGTACAAACTCAGATTGTATACACTCTGGGAACAAGAAAATGCCTACTGTACCTGAATGGATAACTCACCTTGTGCTATTACTGAAAAACGCATGAGCCACCATCCAAAATTCCTTCCCGACCCAAATACAATAATCAAAGATTTAAAGAAACAAAGCTGTACCAGTGAATAGCCAGATCAGAAAAAAAAAGCATTTTATTTTTAATTTATTAATTGGAGTATGTCAGTTTGGCAAATGTGCATCTCTAGTGTTACCGTAGTTGCTCAGTATGAGAAGAAATGTATTTGTTTCCCCTTCTATGGTGTTGCACTGCATGCACAGTCTGGCTTCTTGGAATTTCTGGTTTAGTTTTTATCTGAATGTTTGTCAGATTACTCCAAAATTTGTGAAGGTCTGTCCATATTCTGTGTGTGTGACTGAGGTCCCATATCCCACTAGTGTTTAATTTCTATGTAGAAATCTAGAGCCGTCTGACCTGTTCTGTTTTCCAAGTAGGTGTACTAGGACTCTAGGGCTTGGTATATTTGCTGTGCTGCTTTTCCATAGGTATAGTTCTGACAGTACTGTTATGGTATGGTAGGTGTTGCTAAAAGCTCTGAGTGCACTTTTGGCAAGGTTTTGAAATACTTGTGCCTGGCAGTGAAAGGAAGTTGTGCTCTAGTTAATCATGTATAAGGCCCATTTTTGATTTACAGGATCATTCATGGGAGGATAAAGGTTGTGATGAGTGAGGATAAAAAGTGTGTTCAATGGAGGTTCTATGGGTCTGATTCCAGGTTCCTTCAAGTATCTAGCAATTACTCTGCCCTCTGCTCATAGGCACCATCTGTCACCCCAGTCTCCCTCTCCTGTCCCCCGTTTCCTTCTTGCACCTTCAACCTGATCCCAGCTGACAGCAGGAGAGTAGAATTACTGGCATGATGATCAGACACTGGTCCAACTTGCTCTTCCTGCTACCAGTGCCTCTTCTGCATCATTCAAAGTTCTTTGAACCAGAAGGTGCGCTGTAGAAATATACAGTACCATGCAGGTCAAACACCTGATCTAAGCTATGAGTCACATGGGCAGGCGTCACATGGGCAGAAAGAATAGCTAAAGACATGCTGAGCCCTCCATGCCTCCAGCTGCACACTCCTGCTATCAGCTGGGATTGGGTGGCTGCAGGAGGGAGGGGGACTAAATGCAAACATTGGTCCCTGACTCTGGCCCTCCATGCTACACCACTAGCCGTAGAAGCAATCTATATAAGAAGCACATAGCAAGCGTTCAAAGAAGAGCGACCAAAATGATAAAGGGGATGGAACTCCTCTCATATGAGGGAATGGCTAAAGAAGTTAGGGCCCTTCAGCTTGGAAAAGAGATGGCTGAGGGGGGATATGATTGAGGTCTACAAATCCTGAGAGGTGTAGTATGGGTAAAAGTGAATTGATTTTTTTTTTACTCTTTCAAAAGTACAAAGACCAGAGAACACACAGTGAATTTACATGGAAATACTTTTAAAACAAACAGAAGGAAATATTTTTTCACTCAAAGAAAGAATAGTTAAGCTCTGGAATGTTGCCAGAGGATGTGGTAACAGTGGTTAGCATATCTGGGTTTTAAAAAGAGTTGGACAAGTTCCTGGAGGAAAAGTCCACAGTTTGCAATTGAGATGGACATGGGGGAAGCCACTGTTTGCCCTTGGATTAGTAGCATGGAATCTTGCTACTATTTGGGTTTCTACCAGGTTGAAGCAGAATACTGGGCTAGATGGACCATTGGTCTGACCCGGAATGGCTATTCTTATGTTCTTATGATGGATGCTATAAATACCACCAACAGTTTAAGAATCATTGCTTCTATTAAATCAAAATTAAAATTTAAGGCAAACATTAGTGGAAGAATCAGGAAAGAACTACCATTGCGCTGATGGGCAGTCTGAAGGAGAGATCTATAAGGATGTCTCAGCTTTTGGTAACATTTATACCTTAATTATACCACAGATCTAGGCTTCATAGGCCCATTCATGAATTCATTAGCAGCCTGGGAACCAGATTGAAATTAATATCTTATGCCTTCTAATTTGAATTTGACAGCTATTAGCTTCAGGAATTTATTTTGAAATGCAGATGCAACAGAGCTCTCCAAACTACTCCAATAGTTATATACTGATTTCGCTGTACCCATGCATTGATAATCAATCAGCTAAACCCTGTACCAATCTCCAAATGAGGACACTTTGTCTAAAATTCCAACAGTTTTATTGCAACAGGAAAATGAATAACAGGCCACTTACTGGATGCTGCTGGCTGAGGAGGAGGGGGAAAGGAGGGCCAGATGCACAAAGTTTACCATTCTATCAATGTTTGTTTTAGACTGGTTCTAGCCATTCTAAAGTAAATGATTATGTAGCTAGTAATGTACAAATGGGGTTTCTGTGGCTCTAACATGTGCCGTTAGCAACCACAAAGAACCCCATGCAAATGTATTACAATGAGCTCATTAGTATTCCAGAGCTACCAAGGGGGTCAGCCTCCTGAGCGGGAGATTTAGGGCCTGCCCATAGCTCTGCCAGCCCACCCATAGCTCCGCCCAGAATCACCCACAGCTCTGCCAGAAACCGCCCACGGCTGCACCCCGGCACAGCCTCCTTTCCAGTGACAGCAGGAAATGCCTTGTAAAACATCAATTCCTGCTGTCCCTGGAAATGGAGCTGTTCAGTGGGAGATCCCAGCTCCCCAGCGGGAGTGCGGGAGATGACCCACAAATGCGGGAGTCTCCCACTGACTTAGCAGGTCTGAACTATTCAAATGAGCTCATTAGTATTCTAATGTGTATTCCAGGGGATGCACAGCTCCAGAGCAGCCATAATTTAATGAGCAAATTTTATGGCTGCTCTGGAGCTGTTGAAAAGGAGGAAAGCACAAGCAGGGAGCTGCAAAGACTGCCTGCTTGTGATTCCTATTTCTCACCTCCTGGCACCCCCCCCCCCCCCCAGCCGAGCCCTCACCCCTGGTGGTCCCATGAACCATGAGAAGCCCCCATGAATCTTTTTTTTTTAATTTCCTGGCAGTCCAGTGGACCCTGACCCCACCCCCCCCACTGCGCCCTCCCTCTTTTTTTTTTTTTTAATTTTCCCTGGTGGTCCAGTGAACTGAACCCCTTCTCCCCCCAGTCCCAGTCCTGATCCCCCTGCATCCCTCCCTGTACCTTTACAAGGTGAAGAAAGGAGCCAACAGCCCCTCCCTCCTGTCTCGGGCCTGCCTGGAACAAAATGGCAGCACCCAGGCCCTGCCCAGTGCATTCTGGGATGTTCTGGATGGGGCTAAGCACTATATAAAGAAAAAACTCCTTATATGGTGTTTAGGCCCACCCAGTGGCGTTCCTAGGGGGGCTGACACCCGGGGTGGATCGCCGATGCGACCCCCTCCCCCGGTGCACACCGCTGGGGGTTGAGGGTGCCGCGCGCCTGTCTGCTTCATTCATTTCCATGCTCCCTCTGCCCCGGAACAGGTTACTTCCTGTTCTGGGGCAGAGGGAGCACAGAATGAACATAGCAGACAGGTGCGCTGCACCCTCCCTACAGCGTGCACCTGGGGCAGACTGCCCCCACCGCCCCCCCCCCCCCCCCTTGGTACGCCACTGGGCCCACCCAGTGCATGCATTTGCAGCTCAGACTCGCAAACAGCGACCGATGCACAAGTGGAATCCATGCAGCTCATTTACATGTGATCCCATTTGTGCATCACTCGCAGTTTGTGAATCGCTAAATTTTACAGAGGCAGCCATATTTTACAGCTGCCTTTGTACATTGGGCCCTGAGTACTGGGTCAACTGCTACCACTGCTACAGTAGATTGCTGGAACGATGGTGGGGAGTTGGCAATGCAGGTGAAAAGAAGGTACTCTGCTGAGGGGAAGAGAGAACAGTTGAAGCTGCTTACAGGAGCCCAGGGTGCCTTCAGCCTTTCTTCTTTCATGAAAGCTTATGAATAGGAAGGGGATCAGATACCCAGCAAGTAGCAGGGCTAATAAGAGGACCAACTAGACAGTGACAGCAGGGATCGCATGCCCAGGGAGAACCAATGAGAACAGAATTACAACTTACAGGAAATATACCAAACTGGTAGTTCACAGTTCAACTGGATTAGAATATAAATAACCTTATCTGCACATGTAAAATGGGGGCAGAACACTAGTTGCCTGGTATCTGTAGAAACTACTGTTTTAACTCTATGAATAATTAAACATGATAACATGCAAAGTCCATTTTTGCAGAGTTGGATCTTTATTGTCCACAGAACTTCTTCATTTTTCAGACTCTCTGATGTCCAGGTGATTTCTTCTTTATCATGTTACAAGAGCTGAGAGACAGATAACATAAATAATCTCTGAACCTTTGGGGGTGGACAACACTCCACAAAGTTCATGTCTCTTCACAAGCCATTCGGACTAATTTTGAAAGCACCTTAGACTTACAAAGTTATATAGTAACCTATGGTACTTTGTAAGTCTAAGTGCTTTGAAAATATGCCTCCACATACCATAGGTTACTAAGCTACTTTGCATAGTTCTTTGAAAATGAGCCCCATTGTCTCTTGTAGATGGCTCTAGTGTTGAAGTTCCTAGGTGGTGCCAAGTTGTCACTGAAGGTCCACAATTCAGCAGCTCGGAAAGCACTTTCTGTGAGGTGTCGATGAGGTGTTGATTGCTTCACATATGTTTCCTGTTGTATGCATCATAAGATGGTGCTATCTGGTTGAGAAAACTCATTGGACTTTGTGCAATGGTGCCAGTGATATCAATATCTGGTTTTCTATCACCTGCTTAATGCAATATGGATGGGGTGCGCTATGGTTTTTCTGAGTGTTGTCTCTAAAAATTATAACAGGAAAAATATAAAAATTTAAAGAAAATGTAACCCAGTTATTTTAATAAATAATAAAATCACTAGGAACCCTAAATCTAAAAAACTTTTTTAATGACTAATCAATCAAAACGTATGCATCAAAAATAAAGAAGGGAAAAAAATGAATGCTCAAAAAATATATCGGTCACCTATATAACTGGAGAAGGTGACTGAAAAAAATTCATCAGTGCCCTGGAAAAACCTTCTAACAAATCTATGTGATGATTACAAATAAAATGTAAATTATTTAACAGTAAATATAAAGAACAAAACACTTATCTGAAAACAACTTCTACAAATATTTTGGAGTTTATTGGAAAACATCCAATATTGACTATCCATTCCTTTAT
This sequence comes from Microcaecilia unicolor, assembly GCF_901765095.1. Classification (NCBI taxonomy): domain Eukaryota; kingdom Metazoa; phylum Chordata; class Amphibia; order Gymnophiona; family Siphonopidae; genus Microcaecilia; species Microcaecilia unicolor. The sequence goes on from NC_044040.1 coordinate 172,185,225, forward strand.
CTCCAATCAGTTCCTGTGGAGTCTCAGACTGGCCTCTGCTAGCACTGTTTGCACTCTTTTAATAAGTCAATGGTCTCTGCTGCAATGTGTATGGACTTCAGTTCATCATCCACATAAAAGTCTGTTTCTACTAAATGTTCAGCATCTGTGCCTTTCTCTTTTTCTCCTTCTTGATTTGTCCTTCTGAGCCCATAGGCAGCCACTGCACATAATGGTCTATTACCAAAGATGTGGACTCACATTCTGTATTCCACAATTTTTTACAGTAGAATATCTGCTGGACAGAGGATGAGAGGGAGATGGGAAAAGCTGGTAGGCAGATGAGAGATTAAAAGGAGGAAACTGAGAAGAGGGTGAGAGGGAGTGTTAGGTTAAAATGAAATGGGTGGATATAAACACAGAAAAGAGAAAAGTGGAACAAACATAAAAAGAAAGATCAGTGGTAGACAGATGTACAGAAAGAAAAGAAGACAAGAGGAGACAGAACAAAATGGAAAGGCAAACTTGGAAAGTAATTTAGAAGACCGACATAAGGAAAGTGGAAAAGAGATTGGGATCAGCCCAATTAGAAATATAATGCCTAGACAACAAAGGTAGAAAAGAAAAATATTATTTAATACCTTTTAAGGATTAGAATGTGTCTGCTTTGGGAAATGTACACCGTTTCTAGTGTTGTATTTTGTAGAGTACAGGAGAAAATGCATTTTAGTTTCACCTGTACCAATAGTGCCCTGCTTATAGAGTTTGGTTTTCTTGGGCAGAAGGGAGGTGGGTCTCCATTTCAGTTTTTGTCTGCAAGTTTTTTGTGGTCCCCTATTTTGTATCAGGTGAGGGTCTCATGTTCTGCATGTGCAACTCAGGTTAAGGATTCTGCTAGCATGTACTCTTTGTGTAGGAATATGTAGCAATCCAGCTTGTCCTAGTTTTTCAGCAGTAGGTATACTGGTGCTCTAGGGCCCAGTGTAATATTTATTGTCTTTTCATAGTTGAGTTAGAACTATTATGGTTTGGTAAGCTTGCTATATAGGTTTTGAATGTCATTTTGCAGGGTTTTGTGTTATTTTGCAAAGTGTCTGGCCTTATTGACCAATAGGCCCTTGGCACTCAAAATAAAAATGCTTAAGATTAGTGAAGTCCACATCCTATAGAGTCACCACATAAGCAAAAATCCATCTGATTTAATCAAAGTGTCTGGCAGTGGAAGGAGCATGTGCTGTTCCTGAGGTGTTAATCACAATTTGAATATATTTGCATAATGTGTTGTAAGAGGGATAGCTCCATTGTTGGGGAATATGGAGTTTATAATATTGAGATTTTGTCCGATCCTGTTGAGCCTTCACTTCATACAAAAGAATTTGGTGAACGATGCTATCATTTACAATGGTGGTTTTAGCTGGTATCTGAAACTAGCTAGAGGGGAAGGGTTTCTTTATGCATAGAAGGCCTGGTGTCTTATATTGATAATTTAAAAAAAGGAGGTTTGGAAGGAAGGGGTGTGTGATGTGGTGGTGAGATGTGCAGAAATGTCACTTTGGCTTGCCACCCCACATATTTATGTCTAGAGATGCCACTGGTGCAAAGTCTTCAGAAGAGTACCCATGAACGTTGCCTTAATGCAAACAGATTAAAAACTGCCCCCCCCCCCCCCACTAAGGGCATAGTCATCGAATACTACAAGATCAAAATACAAACTTTAAAATGTTTTTACTTTAAACCAGTAATTTCTCTGGTGGTTGCCATTTGCTGTTACAGTATAAAAAAAAAATTGGAGAAGACTATGATAATATTATATTCCCATCCAGCATTCCATTGTAGCATTTATCACCTTTCATTTTTATAGTCAACAGTACTTCAAAAGTTTATAATGTCTATTAAGCTTGTCCATTTTAAGTAGTGTCCTTCTCAGACTGTGGTTTTGTTTTAAGACAAGGCTTAAGCAGCAAGAACATTATCCCAACCATATATAGCAAACCACATACGTAGAAGGAAACATCATACTTTTCTGTGACATCATAGATCCAACCTGTAAAAAGATTTAAAAAAAAGGTTTTAAATCTGTACTTGGTTATAGGTTAAACAAATAATATACAAAGTATTAACTCCACATTCTGCAGCCCCAGAATTGTACTCAACACCTCTGAAATCCAAAGGATATGTACTAGTGTAGTACCAAGAATGCAAATGCTAATTTGCTATATGGAGAGCACAACAATGAGTATTCTATGACCCGCAGGACTCCAAGTTCATTTTCAAAGGGAAATTCTTTTTTCAACGAGGGGTCCTTTTGCTAAGCTGCGGTAAAAGGCAGCCTGCGCTAGCGTCAGTACTTGTTTTTGTCATGCGCTGAGGCCCCCTTTTATTGCAGCGGATAAAAGGCTGTCTTTTTTTCTCAAAAAGAAATGGCCATGTGGTAAGTGAACCACTTGCCGCACGGCCATTTTGGGGGGGAGCACTTACCGCCACCCGCTGAGGTGGCAGTAAGGGCCCCTGCACTAACCTGGCGGTAACTGCTGCCCGATTACCACCGGGTAAGCGCCAGTGCTACAAAAATAGAAAATATTTTTGTAGTACTGAAAATGGTGCATGCTGGGGGTGGGAACTACCACTGGGCTCCTGCGGTAGTTCCAGAAATAGCGCGCAAGCCAGTTGCAACGCCAGCTCTTTAGTAAAAGTGCCCCTGAGTTTCCTTTTGAAAATCTCACTAGTGTGCTTAATGCAGATACAAAGTACAGAGCCCATCGTTTCATATGCAACCCCAACTTTAGTTAGAGAGGAGGCCCTGGGAAGACTAAAAGAGGGCTAGAGGGAAGGAAGCGCCTGAACATTTTGCAAGAGGGGGCTCTGACAGCTGTTGGAGCTGCTGACTGACATCCTTTCAGGCACAAGCAGGGGCCCAGTAAGGCAGCAACGTGATTGAGCCCCAATGCTGTCATGGCTAGCAGCTGTGGGCAGTCATCCTTACTCATAAAAAACAGATATGAACTTGAAAGCAAATTACATGCTAATCAAGAAATGTATTAAGTTGTCCAATAAAAAAGGTATCATCTTATTTTCTTTTCCATGTTTTATTTTGTTTGATTTCTATTGATAACATGGGTTGTATAATCTTTCTCACAATATGCTAAATAAGACTAAGAAAAATGTCTTCCCTTTTTCATAGTTCAGTAGGTGTCCTTTATAGTTTAAGTGCAGAAGCTTTTGCCTTTGCTAAAATCAGTGAGTAAATGAAATAATATGAATAACATATAGTAGCATGGTAGGGTGGGCCAGGCTGTTTCCTTGATGACTGTGCATTAGTAGTTGTTAGGTAAGTTAAGGCAGCGGTCCAGTTTCAGAGTTCAGACATTATGCCACAAGAAAATGTTTAGTTTAACTCAGTTTTACAGCATGTAATTTGCTTTCAAGTTCATATCTGGTTTTTATGAGTAAGTGCTGAAAATGGTGCATGCTGGGGGTGGGAACTACCGCTGGGCTCCTGCGGTAGTTCCAGAAATAGCGCGCAAGCCAGTTGCAACACCAACCCTTTAGTAAAAGTGCCCCTGAGTTTCCTTTTGAAAATCTCACTAGTGTGCTTAATGCAGATACAAAGTACAGAGCCCATCGTTTCATATGCAACCCCAACTTTAGTTAGAGAGGAGGACTAACACGGCTACCACACCTCTCTACAACCCATGTTGAAACAGCCCCCATTACCTGAAGAACCATCCCTACCCTTATAAAAAGTTTCCAAAGATGGCACATCAGTAACTGATTCCTCTCCCTCCACCACCACTTTGATTCAGGGCAGAAAGTGCTCCCTATTCATGGTGGGCAGGGGAGGGAAGTTATCAATGTGGGCTAACATTAAAATGGATTATTTTCTTAAAGATGTGCAATTTTGTGGTGCAAAAATTTACATTTTTCTTGATGTATCCTAAGAAACACAACTCAGACATAAGGCTTTTCTAGCACTGAAACCAAGAGTTTTGGCTTTGGGTGCTACTTTCTTTTTTAAATTCCCATGTAAGCCTATTATATCTTTTCAGGGCAAGCAATTTGTTTTTGGGATTCACTGCAACTGGAGCAATATTTGAAAGGCTGAGAAGTAACCATTGTATTGAGCTGAAGTACATAAGTTAGTATTAGGACGAATAATGTTTAGGTTTTTTGTGATACCCTAATGATTTCTTTCTTTCTTTCTTTCTTTCTTTGTATTAAGAAAATAGGTTTTAGTCACATCCTATGATGTGGGCTTGTTGGTTTACTTTATTTTGGTTTCTTCTTTTTGTTGTTAATGTGATACTTCAATTTTCTTGTACTTTTTATAAATTGTACACACTAAAATTTATAAATTAAAAAAAAAGTTTACTTTACCACAAGTCATGCTACTTCAGCTCAGGGGCTTAATGTATAAAATGGGACCCTGTGCTAAAATAGCATGACTTGTGGTAAAATAACCCATTTTAATGGTAGCCCACGCTGAGAACTTCCTCCCTCAGTCACCAAAACCTCTTCAAGCAGCAGTCAGTACTCCAAATATTAGCGAGATCAAGCCCTACATAGTATTTCAAATGTCACAGCTACTGTCATATTCAGGGCCTTTCAGAGGGTCAGAGGAGCCCAGGCCTCTGCAAATTAGTCCTGGAACTCATTAAAAAAATATTGAGTAAACATTTTTCCAAGCATATGTGCCTTTTCTTTGTGAGGCCTGGACCAAATGGCCCTCCTGCCCCCACTCCCCACCCAACAGATCCTGATCATGTTATAAAATTTATATTTCAAGATTATAGCTATAGCTTCCAAGTTCTATTTTAATTCATACAAAGTCATTTTTAATTGACTCTTATGCCTTTTCTGTGCAGTATATAGTTACAGCCATATTAATAATTGTTTTCTGAAATTATGAAATGACCTGCATACAATACAGATGGCAAAAACTTAGGGGTCCTTTTACAAAAGGGTTGGCATGCGGCAACATGCTTGCCGAGTGCCAATCCGGAAATATCCATTGGAAGTTTCCACCCCCAACGTGCGCCATTTCCAGTGCTACAAAAATATTTCTACTTTTTGTAGCGCTGGTGCTTACCTGATGGTAATCTGGCAGCGGTTACTGCTGGGTTAGCACAGGAGCCCTTACTGCCACCTCAATGGGTGGCAGTAAGTGCTCCCCTCCAAAACAGCCACACGGCATTTCTTTTCCAGCAAAAAAGACAGTCTTTTACCCGCTGTGGTTAAAGAGGGCCTCGGTGTATGTCAAAAACACACGCTGACGCTAGCGCAGGCTCCCTTTTACCACATCTTAGTAAAAGGACCCCTTAGAGATCACATTGTATTTGGCAACGTGAAGCAACCGATACATCATCCTCTCTTGCCACTCACTGAATACTTAACCATGTACTACATTCATAGTACTGAGGGAATTTCAGAGCAGATCATGGCCAGATATTAAACGAAATCTGTATTCATTCTGTTCTGTACCAAATTAAAAGGAGGAAATGTCAAGCAATAGTACTTGCATCGGTTGCAAACACTTCTGTGACACCTGTGTTTTGAAATCATGCTCACAGTTCCTCACCATCACTGAGAATAGATATAGTTGGAAGAGAATTTTAAAAAATATATATCATTGCACGCATTAGTATCTCATTGTTTTATGCTGCCTGCACTCGACAAAGCATGTGGTTATTTTGTACCAGTGAACTTTGCAGCATACTTTTACTTTGAAACCTGCCATGCGTACAAGATAGGCAGGTAGTTTTTCATGGCAGTTTTCAAAATAATCCAGCTGCCTAGGGCTGCAGTTAGGCGGGTCTATCTGTCCCTTTGCCCTTTGAAAATTGTCTGCTGTAGAGTGGCTAAATATTTGCAAGATGGCTGTACGTAGAAACTCATAGAAATGTGCATCTTGGGAAGTGTAGCGAGCTCATAAATATGCAGGTATACACGAGGCCCCATTTAGTATAGCAGTTCAATGTGGGGAAGTAGGACGACCAGGTCAGGATGTTCACATTTCCCTAGTATTTTGCAAAAGACTCTGCCGAATTCCGAGCCTTTTATAAAATACAAATAAGGACATCAAAAAATACTCATGTATCTGCCAACACGTAGAGTGGAAGCAGTGATTTTGCAAAACCCTATACGGAAAACAAGAGTGGCATCATGGTGCGGCACTTATATATGAAAGTTGTAATTTGTCAGCTTCCATGTGTAGGTGTTGGCACTTATATATCCCCAATTTCACAAAACTGTACTTATATGTGGTGGCAATTAGCTAACGTGGAGGGGCATTTTCGAAAGAAACATCTAAGTCAGAATTTGGACGTTTTACAAAGACATCCAAATTCCGAACCGGGAAGAAGGACATTTTCGAAAAAGAAGGACATCCATCTTTTGTGTTCGCAAATACCATGGATGTCCTGTGATTTGGACGTCTTTGATTCTTGGCCATTTTTGAAAAAAAAAAAACGTTCAAATGTAAAACGTCCAAAGTCAAGCCATTGGGACGTAGGAGGAGCCAGCATTTTTAGTAGACTGGTCCCCCTAACATCCCAGGACAGCAATTTGGCACCCTCGGGGGAACTGCAGTGGACTTCATAAAATGCTCCCAGGTACACATCTCACCATTGCTCCCTTACTTTGTGTTCTGAGCCCCCCAAAACCTACTATCCCCAATTGTACACCACTACCATAGCTCTTACGGGTGAAGGGGGCACCTATATGTGGGTATAGTGGGCTTCTGGTGAGTTTTGGAGTTTCCTCCACAATTGTAACAGGTAGTGGGGGTATGGGCCTGGGGCAACCTGTCTGAAGTGCACTGCACCTACTACTAAACTACTCCAGGGACCTGTATACTGCTGTCATGGACCTCAGTATGACTCTGAGGCTGACATAGAGGCTGGCAACTAATGTTCTTCAACACACCTTTTGGGGGTGGGAGGGGGTTAGTGACCACTGGGGGAGTAAGGGGAGGTCATCCCTGTTTCCCTCCAGTGGTCATTTGGGGCACCTTTTTGTGCCTTATTCATAAGAAAAACAGGTCTAGCTCAAAACATCAAAGTTTTAGTGCTGGACGTTTTTGCTTTATTCCATTATGGCTGAAAAACGTCCAAGTCTTAGGAACACCCAAGTCCCGCCTTGAACACGCCCCCTTGAGATTTGGACATCCTTCTGATGGACTTTGGAGAAAGACGTCCAAAATGAGGTTTTGGTTATACCGATTTGGACGACTCTGTAAGATGGACATCTAAACACCGATTTATGTCACTTTTTGGACGTCCATCTCTTTTCAAAATGAGCCCAAAAGCCACCAAAATAGGTTTTTGGGTTTTTTTTTACGTTTGAGGCAGAAACAAAAAAGGGGGAATTAAGGGTAATTAAACCCTGTTGTTTACAACCCTAGTCAAAATGAGTACAAAAACCTATATGTGCCTCAGAGTTGGTATAGAAGCCACCAGAGAAACTTATTTAAATATACATGTATAAATAAACATATAAATTTTTGGCCCACCTAAACCATTGAAATCTCTGCATCCTAGACCTCTAACCATATAAATAGTGGCTTTCTGAAATACACATTTGTGGGTATAATCAAGCAATGATGTTGAAATTTTGGCACCAGAATGATGCATGCTAAATGTAAATTCTATAATATTATAGAATACTAGCACAAGTTTACATTTTCACGCATAACTCTAAGTGCGAGCATTTACTCCAGCTCAAAGGCTGATCTAAATGTTCATGCCTAGGCACTGGTAATCAAGAAGGAATGAGAAATAGACCAGGTAACCAGAGACAAACGAAGAGTCTTCAGTCGACTGTAGATACTTTATTGGTGAAGACTCGACATAGTACCGTGCTTAAGCTAGTAGCCTGCATCAGGAGTCTTTAGGGTAAAATATGTTTTAGAACCCACATATTTTCTAATCAAAGGTCTTTTTTTTAAATTCTTTATTTATCATTTTAACATTCATAATATATACTTATGAGTGATAATACACAAAATTGAAATTAACTTTTCAAATTCACAATAGAAAATACTATCCACAATAATATCCAAAACTAACGACCACAAATTTAGGCAATTGATCCAAGACTTAAAGAAAATTTCAATACTTAAACATTAAGCATTAACACAAGAAGAAAAAATAAATCAAAAAGAACAGCTCAATTCCCGTGCGACTAACTCTAATCTGCTATACAGTGTTGTGTGTGACTAAACTTGTACATCAACCACTTCTTTACTTAATAAAAAATCTTCTAATTGTTTCGGGTCAAAACATTGAAATTGCTTGGACTGATATTTTATTCTACACACACATGGAAATTTTAAAAGAAAATCAGCACCTATAGCGCAAAGGTCTTTTTAAAGACCACATTGTTCCATCCACTTGGGTCTACATTTATTGACCATTAGATGTTATTCATGTATTTTATCCTAAAGACTCCTGATGCAGGCTACTAGCCGAAACACGGCACTGTGTCGCGTTTTCACCAATAAAGTATCTACAATCGACTGAAGTCTCTTCGTTTGTCTCTGGTTAGCCTGGTCTATTTCTCATTCCTTCTTGATTACCATTGCTTTGTCGTGGGATCTCAGAGTTCCTCTGCCTCAGCGGACTCTCAACCAACATACCTAGGTACTGGCAGTTATGTAGGTAAATGACCCTGACCTGCCCATGCCCCTCCCAGATCCACACCCCCTTTGGAGTTGTGCGCCAAGGAAATTAGGTGCTCAGTTTATAGAATACGAACATAAGTCAGTTATGTAAGTACACATTATTTCCAATTAGTGCTTCTTAAGGCCAATTATTGATACCACCAATTAAGTACCAATTTAGAGCAAATTAAGTGGTTTTTTTATACAAAGGTGCACTAGCATTTTTAATGTGGGCTAACAATTAGCATACGCTAAACATATAGACAGCCATAATATTCCTGTAGGTGTGTACACGGTTAGCATGTGCTAAAAATGCTAGTGCACCTTTGTAAAAGGGGCCCTAAGTTACGTGCATAACTGACCCTATTCTATAACCACACACCTAATTGTGCACCTACCTTTGGGCACCATTTCTAGAATTTGGGGGTTGACATGTAGCCAATCTACACATGTAAAAGCCACTGTTTAAGGTAGGCAAAAAACGAGGAGAACAAGCACCTCACAGGTAGCAAGCAGCAAAGAATAGAATGAGGTCCAAAGAACGTGAAGTCCAAGAATAAAACAGTCACTTCCATTTAATTATGATAAAATGCCATCTACTGGAATATAACAATGTGCTTGGAGAAGCACGACTCAACAAGGACATTTTACTCAAAACTGGTTTTGCACAAGCTGAGGTTTCCTTGATACTGAGCACCTTAGATCCCTTTGGCATTAAGAACTCATTTGTTAGATGTCCCAACATTGGATTTATAGCATTCTAGCATATTGTACTCCTGATGCAGGAATTTCAGCCAAAACATGGCTGTGTCGAGTCATGCGTCTCCAAGTGCATTGTTATATTCCAGTAGATGGCATTTTATCATAAATAAATGGAAGCAAATAATTTATTCTTCGACTCCACATTCTTTGGTCCAACTCTTAATACTACTGTTTATACACGTCGATGCTTTTAAAATAGTCTCTTAAATGTTCAGATATGGTCATGTATTTTCCATTAGGGACACAGATCCTTTTAATCGTGTAGCTTGAGCACCAATCTTGTATTAAGGACCTGACATGGGCTGTGTTTTAGCGCACAGTGCCTGCGTCAGGGGTCTATAATGAGCATAGACAATAATACAAATCAGACATATCAGTGATAAAAAAGAAGAAATAAATGGAACCCTTGAAAAATACACATTAATAATGTGAACATGCTATTAATTATATAGTTGAAGTGAACATGAATATGAAGAATAGGGGGTGTAGAGAAATCACTAATGTGATTGTACCAAACTCACCAATAGGTTATTCTTAAAGCAATACTGGTTAAAAGACCTGATGCACACGATGGAGATGCCTCCTTTATAAACAACAAGTGGAATAATAAAATTAAAATTAAAAAATTAAATTGTAAAAATATAGATTAAATCCGCTGCCATCGCGAAATGAAAATAGTCTAGAGCCATCTAAAGTTTTTAAATCAAAGTGCCCAACAGATATATTACTTAGAAACATAAATGCTTATAACTTAATTATCACATCCAACTTTAATATAGTGAACTGTGTGATACCATTTCACTCTTGTGGAAGCCACAGTTCATAAAAATTGTCCCCTAGCTCTGCTGGCGATTATTGAAAATGCTAAAATCTCATACTACATAAGTACATAAGTAATGCCACACTGGGAAAAGACCAAGGGCCCATCGAGCCCAGCATCCTGTCCACGACAGCGGTCAATCCAGGCCAAGGGCACCTGGCAAGCTTCCTAAACATACAAATATTCTATACATGTTATTCCGGGAATTGTGGATTTTTCCCAAGTCCATTTAGTAGTGGTTTATGGACTTGTCCTTTAGGAAACTGTCTAATCCCTTTTTAAACTCTGCCAAGCTAACTGCCTTCACCACGTTCTCCGGCAACGAATTCTAGAGTTTAATTATGCGTTGGGTGAAGAAAACTTTTCTCCGATTTGTTTTAAATTTACTACTAGTTTCATTGCATGCCCTCTAGTCCTAGTATATTTGGAAAGCGTGAACAGACGCTTCACATCCACCAGTTCCACTCCACTCATTATTTTATATACCTCTATCATGTCTCCCCTCAGCCGTCTCTTCTCTACTAGCTGACATTACTTGCAGGTTTATATATTAAATCAAAGTACTCGCCAAATGTTCGGCTCAAAACCATAAATACTTATAACATATTATACTATCACGTGTGTTATTCTGGCTCTGTTAACATTCATTTTAAAAAAGCTGCCAAAATCTCATATTTCCTGACACTGCTAACAAACTCACATATGATAACACTATACACATTTACTAAAAAAGAACCGTAAGTAAAATTAAATAAAAGCCTCTATAATTCTCAATTTGGATGTGATGAAAGGAGAACCCCCCAGGCTACATCTTGCTGGAAAAAATTGTCTCATCTTATCAATGAGACACACTGTGTATCATGCAGTAGGCTAGACCTACTTAAGTACATAAGTATTGCCATACTGGAATAGACCAAAGGTCCATCAAGCCCAGCATCTTGTTTCCAACAGTGGCCAATCCAGGTCACAAATACCTGGCAAGATCCCAAAAATGTACAAAACATTTTATGCTGCTTATCCCAGAAATATTTTCCCCAAGTCCAATTTAATAATGGTCTATGGACTTTTCCTTTAGGAAGCCGTCCAAAACTTTTAAAAACTCTGCTAAGCTAACCGCCTTTACCACATTTTCTGGCAACAAATTCCAGAGTTGAATTACACGTTAAGTGAAGAAACATTTTCTCTGATTCGTTTTAAATTTACTACTTTGTAGCTTCATCACATGCCCCCTAATCCTAGTATTTTTGGAAAGCATAAACAGACACTTCACATCCACCCATTCCACGCCACTCATTTTTTTATAGACTTCTATCATATCTCCCCTCAGCTGTCTTTTCTCCAAGCTGAAGAGCCCCAGCCGCTTTAGCCTTTCCTCATAGGGAAGTCATCCCATCCCCTTTATCATTTGCGTCGCCCTTCTCTGCACCTTTTCTAATTCCACAAATTAAGAAGTTTGTGATCCACTTATCAAATCAAAGTCTGGGAAAGAGGCTTACCCACACAAAACAAACTAAACATAGTTTCTTATTCCTCACAGTCAGAAGTGAAACAGTCCTTCATAATCTAGGAATGAAGCAAACTGATGATGATTTCCTACTCAATTTAAATAATGAAGGACCTGATGACGTAATGATGACATCTTCTTTGAGGTGTCGGGTGAGCTCAAGAGAAATATAAATATATATATATATATATATATATATATATGAAAATTGGGGGTTTCTTATATGTGTCACAACACTAAGGATTTATTGTGAGCGTCACATCTTAAGATAATTTGAAGTGATGAATATATATTACAGTTAAGTGTGACATGCATTATTATGTGTACATCTGTAGTGCCGTCTAAAAAATAATCAACATTCTTCAAGAAAACTGAATGTATAATTACTACTCTCTTTTGGGTGAATTATAACATATACTTACAGACATATGCTAAATATGAAATCATATGCATTTGGCTATAACATGTTGGAAAATACAAAATAACAAAATATTAATATAAGAAACAGTATCTTTATATTATGATGCTAGCAGATGGGTATTTAATTCAGTAATTAGTTTAACAGTTGGTAAAAACAAAGTAAAACATAAATGAAATATGTGTATTAAGATAATAATCATAATCACAACAAACATGCATGTACATATATCATTTAAAATCATAATACTTGCAATAGAAAAATCAATAAAAATGTTGGTAAGCTATTCCTTACCTCATAATCTACTTATAGATAATTGCAGTAAAAGAAGAAAATGTTAATATTAACATGAAATAATAAACACCAATGTAACATAACACAGTGTTTGAATAGTGAAAAAAACATCTAAAATGACTGTGTTTCTTATGAAGATGCAACGCAATTCTACTAATCTTTGATTGAACTAAAAGACAGATAAATCAATTTCATTATTTAAACCTGCTGGAGAAACAGTATCCATCTCAAAAATACAACGTTGTTCTTTCTGTAACAAAAATTAGTCTAAATCACCTCCACATTATAGTGTTGTGACTACTCGGTAAACAAATAATCTTAGGTCATTAAAGGAGTGTGAGAAGTACATGCAGTGTTGCACAAGTGGAGCAGCTTAAATTACTTCTTCGTATGTTGCTCCTATGTTCTATCATGCATATTCTGAGTTTCCTTTTTGTTTTACCCACATAAAGTAACGATCATGGGCAAATCGTAAAGTAAAGAACTTGTTCTGTATTGCAATCCGATTGATGTTTTAACAAAAATGTCTTGCCAGTATGTGGATCTTTAAATTCTGTAATACTGAATGATGAAGAGCAAACAGAACAAGCACCACATGGTCGATGGCCAACATCCAAGTCCGTTTGTGTAACAGGGTTTGGTATTGCTGATGGAGTGACAATTTCCTTAATGTTTTTTCCCTGAGTGTATGCAACTGTCACTTTCTTATTCTGGAAGCAGCGATGGCATTCAAGGATATGCCAATTGTGGTTCAGTATCTTCTTGATATCACTGGATTGGAAAATCTTAGTTAGAGTAACATTTCTCTGTCTGCTGCTCTCGCAATGTGGTGAGTACCCTCTATACTTAAAGCATTCCATCATTGGCTTAGATTGTGACTCAAACTCCTCAAAGTAGCTACAAAGTCTCCTCAGGCACAGGAATTGGGAATAAGGAAGATTTTCCTTGAGACATCTATTGTGGAAACTATTGAAATGCAGAAAATGGTTCTTATCTGTTTTTTTTTATCAACTGAAGTGTAAAAACCATTATCACCTTACATCCAAAAATGGGATAGATTCATGATAGTGAATGGTGAATTTTAGATTGGAATCAAATGTACTGAGCCATGCATGGAAAGTATGCAGTTTCTCCATACTTCCTCTCCAAAACATAGAGATGTCGTCAATACAACATTTCTTAACCTCACTTCTTCTTCAAAGGGATATGACTCCCTTTTCAAAGTTTGCAACATGCAGGATTGCAATATGAGGGAGCCATGGTTGCTCCCATTGCAGTACCTTTATTTGTAATATTTTCCTTTGAAGCAGAAAAAAAGTTTTCTTCAATGCCAGTGCCACCAATTGAATAATGAAAAGGTAGGAACTCTTACATATTCAGTTTGGTCATTCAGAATTTGGGTTAAAATATTCAATGCTGCATCCTCAATATCAAATGTTACCAAGATGATGTTGCTGATATCTCCATCAAATTCATGTAATAATGTAATTACATGGGAGGCGTCTCGTACATATGATTTAACTCTTAGAATGGAAGCTTCTAGAAAAACATCTACAAATTTAGATAGTGGTTCTAAGAGAGATCTGATAGCCACAACAATTGGTCTTCCTGGCATTTTTTAAAATGATTTGTGTACTTTAAGTAGCATGTAGATAGTAGGCATTATCGAGTAATCAACCATAGGAAACTTGATGTTAATCCAAAAATCAACCTCAATCTTTTAACCAGTAGTGCTTAAGAATAACCTATTGGTGAGTTTAGTACAATCATATTAGTGATTTCTTTAGACCCCCTATTTTTTCAAGATCATTCTATAATTACCATGACAGTTTTCTGTTTACACAATCACTTTCGATATGCACCATGACACTTTTTTTGCTTAAACAACCGCTTCTGATGGACATTTTTCTCAACAATACTAGAAGTAATATGTATCTTCTCTCAGTTTATAACTACTACTTGTTCTTCGTATTATTACATCACATACCGCTTTTAAATATGTACACAGAATTATTAAGAAGCACATTCACATTTTCAGTGCAATTTATATAAACTATTAATATGCATGTTGACTTCAAATACACAATTAATATGCATGTTCACATTATTAATGTGTACTTTTCAAGGATTCCATTTATTTCTTCTTTTTTATTGCTGATATGTCTGATTTGTATTATTGTCTATGTTCGTTATACAGTCGGGTCCTTAGTACAAGATTGATGCTCAAGCTACATGATTAAAAGGAACTGTGTCTCTATTTTGAAGGCTCTTAGTGCTTTTTTTTTCTGCTATTTTGGACTTTGTCTTGTACTTTGTACCCTCTCTGTGTTGGTTCATGTATTTTCCATCACATAGTCCATATTCAAATACAGCAGAAACAAGACATGCAAGTATAAACTTTTAGCAGATTCCCAAAGAAAACTGCTGAGTGGCTTAATAAAAGCTGCACCAATGACTGTTCTAATGGCTATTGATACGATGAAAGATTTTTCTGTCTTAATTTTTTAGCTAGAGTTAAAGTTACCACTTTTCATTAATGATACAAAAAAACCCACTGCAAATTCATAGTTATAAGAAATTGAAAAAAAAATTACTGGTTAAAAAAAAAGCGTTCTTGTTTTATCATGGAAAAATAAATTACAAGTTACAGCATAAAATGTACGGGGAAGAATGTAAGGCATGTTAAGCAGTTAATGATTTACAAAGACAGATGGTGACAGTAAAGTTTACTGCCTAGTTATTCATGGTATTAGAGTGGATCAGCATAGTTTTGTCTCATTTAAAGCAGCCATAATCTGTATTAACCCAATAAACCCAAAAAGTGCAGTTTCAAATAGACAGAAGACTGTACTGAATCAGACACTAATCTTGTTACCTGCAAAGGGTGGTCCCAGTAATGCAGATATCCCATTTGCACAAATGATGATGCCATATGCATTCGCAAGATGTGATATCCCCACCAAATCTTCAGTCACAACGGGCATCAAAGAAAAATAGCCACTGGAAAATCCTACAAGGGCGCAGACAATAGCCAAGGAAGCATATATATGCATTAATGGCAAAATCAGGATCGAGACCCCCAAGGTGATGTTAGCCATCAAAAAGACATTCCAAGCTGTGACGCAGGGTAAGTCTCCAATGACGCCAAGAATCACTTTCCCAAAAATATGGACTATTGCTATTATGGAAGTCAAAGGGAAAATGTCATTTTGTTCTGTTAAGTTATACATCTTGACAATCTCGGGGAGGTGAATAAAAGGAATAACAAAACTACAATATGCAAACAGAGCCCAAACAACAAAGGCCACAAATACTTTATTGGTGAAGAGTGATGCTGTTCCAAAGTAACTGGAGTACCAGGACCAAAATCCTTTCCTGATTGTCACAGTTATGTGGCTGACTGTTTTCAGGATGCTAAGTGCGTACACGTCCTTGAAAACAACTCCATTTCTTCTCTTACCCTTCCCCTTTATAGGGGGAAGAGAGTTAGTGACATCAACAGCTGCTGGCCCTCCTTTTTCTTCCACTTCAGTTAACAGACCATTAGGTGTAAGAGGTTCCGCTGGCGGTGGCAATGTTTTCTCGAGGTCATTCGCCACCATCCTGCTCTCTACTCTGTTTTCACTCTGTTCACTGGAGGGAAGAGGCCTCATTAGTGCACCGCAGACACACAAGTTTAGTGACACTGCACCCTGTATAAACATGGCATTCCGCCAGCCAAACTCCTTGCAGAGGTACTTCAGTAACATGGTCATCAGGAAGGTTCCAAACCCCGTTCCAGTGGTACTAAGTCCCTGCGCCAGGGCTCTCCGCTTCTGGAAATACTGCCCAACCATGACGACAGCAGGCAAATATACCATTCCGCTCCCAATACCTGCAGGTGAATATCAGAAGTGACTGTACTGAAATCATCAATATCATTCTAGAGGGCAATTTTCAAATTGCCCACATGGCTACAAAGTCCACAGGTCTTTTTCCCCGTGGCCTTTGCACCTGGTTTTCAAAGTGAAAATTCACACACATGCGTTCACTTTGAAAACTACTTATGGATAAAGTTGGCCCAGAGACTTACACAGCTGCTTCATTCCAACTAAGACCCCCCTGATAATTTTGAAAATATCCTCCCCTGGGAACACTTCAACTGAAAGCAGGTAGAAGTATACATTTTTTGTTACATTTGTACCCCGTGCTTTCCCACTCATGGCAGGCTCAATGCATCTTACATATTGTATACAGGTACTTATTTGTACCTGGGGCAATGGACGGTTAAGTGACTTGCCCAGAGTCACAAGGAGCTGCCTTTGCCTGAAGTGGGAATCAAACTCGGCACTTCTATGACTTTATACAGTAGGCACCCAGAACCAGCCCCAGTAACATACAAATTTACACCTGCACCAAAGAAGCATTCTATGTGTGTTCTTACATATTTTATAAAATATGCATGCACATTTCAACTCCACCCCTGCTCTGCCCAAATTACATCTCCAAAAATGGTACAAAAATATCTTCATTCAAGATCTTTGGTTGACTTGACACGGCTGTTTTGGCTATAAGGCATTCATCAGGAGTCTGAACATATATTCTAAAATATATACATAAATACAAAAATAAAAACATGTATTTATGTATATGTATTTTTGTATTTATATATATGTTTTAGAATACATGTTCAGACTCCTGCTAAATGCCTTATAGCCGAAATATGGTCATGTCATGTCAACTGAAGATTTTGAATAAAGACATCTTTGTTCTTTTTTTTTGTCGTCCACTGTGGCGTTTCTTTGCTGGTTGATTGTGGAGTGTGGTTCTTCTATGTTTTCTTCAGAATAACAAAAACATGCAAATTAATCCTTTTCACATATAGAATATATATTAGACTAGATCTCATAAATATTCATTGGAGATACTTAGAAAAACAGGTCTTTCTAGAAGTTATTGCTTTAGAAGGAGTATTTTTCCTGCATTATCCTGCTAAGGAGGTCTTTTACTAAGCCGCAGTAATGTTTTTAGCTTGTAGTAGAAATCAGCTGGCGGTAAACACCGAGACACCCTTTATATTCCTATGGGCATCATGGCATTTACCACCAGATGATTTCTACAACAAGCTAAAAACGCTACCATGGCTTACAAAAAGAATCCCTAAATGTTTGGTTAAACTTGATAATGCTAGATATATAGTTTGTTTGTTTGTTTGTTTGTTTTAAATTTGAAACAGCTTCAGCAATTTGTTTAAGCTCTAACTTAATCTGTTTTCCTTTTTTGATTCATGTTGCTTCCCTGTAGTATCTTGACATGAGCATTGTTGACTCCATGCTGGTTAGAATTACAATTTTTATTATTTACTTGATGTTTTTCTTTTTTAAATACTCTCTGTAAAATGTGCTCCTCTCTTTTAGATTGTGGACTTGATAGAGGATTTTCATTTGTTTGTAGTTTTCCTTGTTTTTTTTAATTTAGATTTATTATTATTATTTGTTACATTTGTATCCCACATTTTCCCACATATTTGCAGGCTCAATGTGGCTTACATAATACCGTGAAGGCATTCGCCAAATCCGGTACAGGATAGTTACAAAATGTTGTATTGGGATAGGGAAGATATGTTGTATTGTAAATCTTACTGTATGTGAATTCCATTCTTCCTGCAAGCGTTTTTAACATGTGTTAATTTTAAATATCTATTAATAAAAGAAAAAGAAAAACAGGTCTTTTGTGACTCTTAGGGCCCATAACTGGTTGTTTCTTTCCTACTCAAAACAACTAAAATGTGTGTTTATTCATGTAATAGTTGCTGATAAGTAATAACTTGGTGGCAGTAACAGTAAACCGAATAAAAAGTTGACAGCCTGTTTGCACAGCAGGAGATTAACAGAAAATTCCTAGCTCTGGAGGTTAATATTAAATTCCAAATACAAATTTTGTATTAATATAAAAGATGAAAAATATTACTTTAAGTAAAGAAACCGATTCAAGTGTGTATTTTTATTTTAACAGTCCACTAGCTCCTTGGTAAAGCCTTCTGAAGTTAAACAGTAGAGTCTTAAAACTGGGGGATTCTTTGCTAAGCATTTCAGGCCTCGACCACAATGGTCTACATTACAACATGAATACACTCCTTGGTAGTACTAGCATTATTTTCTCATCTTTACATATTTTAAAGTAGAATTTGCAATTTAAACAAAAACAAATCCATGAAAAACAGTAGAAAATATTAGGGCCCTGTTTACTAAGCAGCACTAAGTGTGCGTTACTATTTTTAGTGCACGCTGATTAGCACATGCTAAATGCTAAGTTGACCATAGGTGACTAGTAATTAGCACGCGCTAATTTTAACGCATGTTTAAAATGCTAGCGCGGTTTAGTAAACAGGGTCCTTAATATTTTCAGTTATCAAGGAAGAAAAAATGTTCCAAAAGGATTCAAGTTTGACTTTATTTCTTCAATATTAAACTACTGAAACAAAGACATAGAAGGAGCTACTACCTGTTCAACAAATATACCTTGCTTACCAGCTATCACTCCAAATGTAATAAAGAGGTATTGCACATTCGTAGAATAGGCGCTCAATATCCAACCAAGACCATTCAATGTTCCTCCAATTATTGCCGTTTTGCGACATCCGCAAATGTTAATGAACAACCCAATAAAAGGCCCTACAATATAAAAATAATAATTGACAAATGATGAAAATCCATAGCCACTTAAATATACAGAAATCATCACAACGTGCAAGCATATCTTGGAGGGGAATTTTGAAAAGCTATTTATGAGGGTAAATGGCTACTTGCACAGGTTATTCAGGCCTCTACAAGGTCTTCTTTCCAAGTATAGCCTGATGGGTAAACCTGTGACTGTACTGAAACTGTTTTCTACCAAATAAGGGAGACTCCAAACCGTTCATCCAAATTCACATTTAATAGAATTGATGACAAATTAACAAACAAATGGAGCACTTGTAAACAGAATTAATCTGGATTGAGACTCTGCCTATACAGAATGAGTCTGTGCCTGTAACTTAATCCTCTCCCATAGAGGAGAATTGTCAATGACTGTTAATGAGATTCCAGGGGCGCAGCCACATGACATTTTGGGGGAGCCCAGAGTTGACATGGAGGGGCACTAGGCATATAGGTGTGACTAGTGTTTAGGAGTATACCAAATAATGCCTTAGAGTGAACTTTATGATGGATTTCTAACTAGACAGGCTGTTCTGTCTCAACATAAACCACATTCACACTTTCAGAAACTTTGGAAACACTGACATTTTTAATTCTCTTACTTCGGTCTCTCACAGAACACGGACCAATCTTCACTAATTACAGAATAAAGGACCAAAAATCAGAAAAGGAAACACTAAGAGATTACATTCTCTATAAGTAGTACAGAACAGGAGAATTAAAATAAATGCATTATCTACTATAGGAAGCAAAATGCAAGATCACTTTCTACCCCCAAATAAAACCTACAAATAAATTATCTGGATGCCCATGAAATGCTTAAACTTGTGGGAAACAGTGGGCCCGATATTCAGATCACAGGAGGCAGCCTGCATATGTGCCAGTGATTGTCACTGACAGTAGATATTCAATGCCAGGCTGTTTCCAGTGACTGGCATTGAACATCCAGTAGGACCCAAAGCTGTGCAAAACAGGTAAAGTCATACACAACACAGTTTATGCCAAACTGTTTAACCACCCTTAGGTTTTGCCTTTGGATTTAACAAGCAATACCATCTACATGTACGGTCTAGATAAACAAATTTAAACAATCTATGTTGAAAAGGCATATGCCCTAAATATGTAATACTTGGCAGCAATAATGAAACAGTGATGGAATATTCACATAGCAGGCAGCCAACAGATTTAATTTCCACTGAAAATAATTAACTTTCTATGAACATAAATGTCATTCAGCTCCAACTGTTCTACTGCTGATTTCCCTTAGCCAATATTATTCCAGGGACTTATCTATATACAAACACAAAGCTGGGAGAAAAGATCCCCCCCCCCAAAAAAAAAAAAAAAAAACATGCCTTCTACAATCAAACAGACTCGAAGAAGAAATCAATATATACCACAGAACTGGAAAATGTTGGCACATTTAGACTGACTCTGGACTTCTGCATGAATGTAGCTCTGCCATCATTCAATATCTCTCTTATAAATAGTAGTACTAAACAATATTAAGTGCATTTTTATAATATACCACTGCATTTCACAAACACCCCCCCCCCCCCCCCCACACACACACACACAAAAAGAGAAAGTTCCCACACACCATATTTCTCTTTTGATCTAGGCACAGGGAAGAGCACAGGTGCAAATCAAAGTAGGGTATACACAAAAAGTAGCACACATGAGTTGTCTTGTTGGGCAGACTGGATGGACCGTGCAGGTCTTTTTTCTGCCGTCATCTACTATGTTACTATGTTACTATTTTAAATGCTCCCAGGTTTCAACCTAATTCATGTGTAATGTGGGATATAAATGGTATAAATAAGTAAATAGATACAAACTCTGGATGTTAAGCACCTGAATCTCATAACATGATGTCTGTTTTAGTGGCCCTTTACAGGAGTGCACAAATACAACGCGTGGTAGGGTACCAGTATCTCTATAACTAGCCCCTCCAAATGACACACTGATTACAATTTATAGCAAATTACTACTCTACCTATAAATGTTATTAGATTATTATACTTCCTCTGTGGACATTCGTATGCTGCACAAGCCAGCATGTTTGAAAATATAAGTGAGATTAAATAAAAACGCTACCAACAACTCATAGGGGAGCGGAAAAGAGAGATTAATCTCTATGGCTTCAGCTTTTTTATATTATGCTCCTGTTCTCAATCTAACCTCCTTAGGGTAGCCAGTGAGCCGTGCAGCCAGCGCTGAAGACAGCTGCTTCCAGCTTCCCCAGTCCATCTGCTTTGTCCACTCACAGGAAGTTGAAAAGGTGGGATGAAGCAGCAAACGGACTGGGAGAGCCAGAAGCAGTTGTCTTCAGCACTGCTCCGCGTCACGGCTCATTGCTGGAAACGAGATATCTAGCTGGTTGAACCCGAAGGAAGGGAGGGAGAGCTCAGCTGTCTGACCATGGGGACAGGGAGCAGGAGCCTGAAGTAAACAAATGCCTGGCTGGCCACTATTGTTGGGGGCCTGAGCCAGTGTGAGGGGCCTGGGCCCCCAAGGCCCCCTGCAGCTACGCCACTGATGCTCAAAGATCAGCCCAGCAGACAGCAGTTACAGAAGCAGGATCAGCAGCAGTCCACAGTAACAGTGGCAACAGCCATCAGGTGAAAAATCAGTATGGCTTTCTATTTATTTATTTTATTGCATTTGTATCCCACATTTTCCCACCTATTTGCGGGCTCAGTGTGGCTTACAATACATTGTAAATAATGGAAATGCAATTTGTTACAATCAGTTATGGATTACATTGTGAGAAGTTAAGCGAGACAAAGTCGAGGTGTCGTTAGGGAATAGGACAAGGAAAAGAACAATGAAACAATGGAAAGAGACAATGGGAAATTGGTAGGGTGATAGAACCTTAGTAAAAGAACATTCGGTATAACATTTTCTGTGAGTGAGGTTTAAGTGTGATGAGATTACGGGGGATGAGAGTTCAGAAAAGAATGTATTGGTGTATTTCTGGAATAGTGAGTGTGGACTTCATGTGTATTGCTCCTTACAGTAAATTTTATCGAAGAGATGAGTCTTCAGTAGTTTGCGGAAGTTGGTTAGTTCGTGGATTGTTTTCAAGTTGCGTGGTAGTATATTCCAGAATTGCATGCTTAAGTAAGAAAAGGTTGATGCGTGCAGCGCCTTGTATTTTATGCCTTTGCAATTAGGGAAGTGGAGGTTAAGAAAAGTTCGAGATGATCTTTTAGCGTTCCTGGGTGGTAGGTCTATTAAGTCGGACATGTAGGCTGGAGCTTCACCGTGGATAATTTTGTGGACTAATGTGCATATCTTAAAAGTAATGCGTTCCTTAAGTGGGAGCCAGTGCAGCTTCTCTCGTAAGGGTTTAGCACTTTCGTATTTTGGTTTTCTGAAGATGAGTCTGGCTGCAGTGTTCTGGGCTGTTTGAAGTCTCCTCAGTATTTGCTCTTTACAACCTGCGTATAGTGAATTGCAGTAATCCAGATGGCTGAGGACGAGGGATTGCACTAGGTTGTGGAAGACGGATCTTGGGAAGTATTGTCTTATTCTTTCAGTTTCCACATGCAATAGAACATCTTTTTGGTTGTGTTGTTTGCATGGGTTTCTAGTGTTAGTGTTACGTCTGTGGCCGTGACCACCCTCAGACTTACCCTATTTCTGGGAGTCAGTGGCTGTGCTGGCTTCTGCTTGTCTCTGTGTTAGTTTCTCTCTGGCTCTGTGTGCTGATTGCCCTACTGAACCTCACCTGTGTGGGCTATGCCTTTTCCAAGATGGCTGCCGCCGACTCCTCTATGCCAGTATCCAAGATGGCTCCCGCTGGGCTGACTTCTCTGTGTGTCAAGCCTCTGTTTGGATGCAAGGTGATTGCTGCAGCTGTGCCTCTGGTGTGGAAGGGCTTTATTAATCACTTAGAGGTAGATGCACTAAACGTTTTTCATCATTAAATGAGCCCTCAGGGAAGAATTTCCTATCCTTTCCATGCACTTAAGCCTATTTTCCGACGACAGTAGCAGCTAACGAAAACGGAATGGAGATGAGCAATTAGTGTGAAAACCCCATTGAAACGACATGCACTAACCTTTTCCGATTGCCTTTACGCAGGAAAAAGGCAGGAAAACTAACGAGAGGTCTGGACCTCTCGTTAGGACAGCTCCGTGGCAGGAAAAAGTGTTAAGTGAAAAAATAAACAAACTTTGAGCCAATCCCAGCGCATTAGCAGAGCTAAAAGCGCTGTGATTGGTCCAAAGGACCTCAGAAAACACATAAAAAAATAAAAATAAAAAAAGGGTCGGGAGGGGGCAAGGGCGCTCATCAGGAGCGTCCTGTATGGACGGCCTTGCCCCCCCCCCCCCGCTGCTCCCCACTTTCCGCCGCTCCCCCACCCCGAAAAAGCAAACTTCTAGAAGCCCCTGCCCCCCTCCCTTCCTCACTACTCTCTCACCTCAGCTCCGCCTCCCGACATCCTCCATCCGTGCCCCGCCCCCTTTTGGGGTCGTCGCCGCCATTCCCCTCCTCCATCGGGCCCCCCTTCCTCTTACCGGGCCCGTGCAGCGCCTCTCTCCTCTGTCCGAAGGCGCTGCACGGGCAAGAAGAAAGCTGAATCAGCTGATGCCTGCCTTCGCGATGGCGCGTCTTTCTTCTGCTGCGCCCGCCCCTGTCTGACGTCAGTAACCTACGTAGGTTACTGACGTCAGACAGGGGCGGGCCCAGGAAGAGAAAGACGCTCTATCGAAGCTAGGCGAAGGCAGGCATCAGCTGATTCAGCTTTCTTCTTGCCCGTGCAGCGCCTTCGGACAGAGGAGAGAGGCGCTGCACGGGCCCGGTAAGAGGAAGGGGGGGCCCGATGGAGGAGGGGAATGGCGGCGACGACCCCAAAAGGGGGCGGGGCACGGACGGAGGATGTCGGGAGGCGGAGCTGAGGTGAGAGAGTAGTGAGGAAGGGAGGGGGCAGGGGCTTCTAGAAGTTTGCTTTTTCGGGGTGGGGGGAGCGGCGGAAAGTGGGGAGGGGGCAGGGGCTGCTAGAATTTTGCTTTTTCGGGGTGGGGGGAGCGGCGGAAAGTGGGGAGCAGCGGGGGGGGGGCAAGGCCGTCTGTACAGGACGCTCCTGATGAGCGCCCTTGCCCCCTCCCGACCCTTTTTTTTTTATTTTTGTTTTATTTGGGAGCCATGTGCTTGCGATTTGACTGTGTTTTGACTGTTTGTGGCATGCGCAGAGCAGCTAACATAACGCTTGGCTGCTCTGCGCATGATTTGGGGGCCGATTAACGATGTGTATTGTGATTCTTTGATACATTGTACGTTTCACTACCGATCTCAGCATGTGTGACTTTTTTTTTTGGTGCATTTTTCGTTATTTTAAAATCGTTAGGGACTTTAACGATTTAGAGTTTTTTACGTTTGGTTGCTGCATCTGCCTCTTAGAGACTACAGCCCGGGCCTTTGCATTGTTCATCTAGGGCCCTGGTGTATAGAGGGCTCTGTACACTGTGTGAGTTTCTATGTTTGACTAGATAGCTTAGGCACCGTGTGGCTTGTTAGCCTGTGTATAGCTTTGCTAGTGCTCTGTGTTTGTTTAGACTAGCCAGCTTAGGCACCGTGTGGCTTGTTAGCCTGTGTATAGCTTTGCTAGTGCTCTGTGTTTGTTTAGACTAGCCAGCTTAGGCACCGTGTGGCTTGTTAGCCTGTGTATAGCTTTGCTAGTGCTCTGTGTTTGTTTAGACTAGCCAGCTTAGGCACCGTGTGGCTTGTTAGCCTGTGTATAGCTTTGCTAGTGCTCTGTGTTTGTTTAGACTAGCCAGCTTAGGCACCGTGTGGCTTGTTAGCCTGTGTATAGCTTTGCTAGTGCTCTGTGTTTGTTTAGACTAGCCAGCTTAGGCACCATGTGGCTTGTTAGCCTGTGTATAGCTTTGCTAGTGCTCTGTGTTTGTTTCCAGTGCATGACTTGTTAGCTTGGGCACAGCTTTGCTGTTAGCTGGTGTATAGCTTTCAAGTCTCCTGAGTGTGCTCTGTGTATGTTTCTTGTGTATGACTGGTTTGCCTGGGTATAGCGTTTCTATTAGCCTAGGTACAGTTTACTAGTCATTGTGTTTAAACCTGCCGACTGCCAGAACCCGGACAGTCCCTGCCTGTCGGCCTTGCCTGCGCCTAGGTGCCAGGGGGCACTCCTGGATCTTCATTCCTGCTGTTCCTGCTTGCAAGTTCCAGTTCCGGGTTTTCCTGTAAGTCCTACCGGCTGCCAGAACCTGAGGGCTCAACCCTCGGGGAAAGGTTGTCAAGCGTAGGTGAAGCCTAGGTCCAGTGTGTTCCTGTCCAGCGGGTTTCACTCCTGTATGTTCCAGTCCTGTGGGGCCCTCCAGTGTGTTCCAGTCCAGCGGGCTCCACTCCAGTGCGCACCCGTCCGGTGCGTTTCCAGTTCCGTGTATTCCGGTGTAGAACTCCAGTCCGGGGTTCCGGTCCAGTTTTGTCTCATCTCTACCTTGGAGGTGATCTTGCCTGCCACTGCCGCTCCACGGTAGTGGCCCATGGGCTCACGAACCCAGTGCTCCCGGGGAAGAAGCCTGACAGCATGCCAAGGTCCTCGAGCACGCAACAGTTAGATGGCGGTCGATAGTGACTCCAAGGATTTTAAAGTTTCTGAGATTGGAACGTTTAGTTTTGGTGTGTTTAAGGTGTACATTCATTCGTGTTGTATTGGGAGGTGAGTATTAGGCATTGAGTTTTTTCCACGTTTAGTTTCAATCGAAATGCATCTGCCCAGGTGTTCATGATGTGTAAACTTGGTTGATTTCGTTGGATATTTCTTTGATATCTTGTTTGAACGGGATATATATTGTTACATCGTCGGCGTATATGTATGGGTTGAGGTTATGATTTGATAGGAGTTTTGCCAATGGGATCATCATTATGTTGAAGATGGTTGGTGAGAGGGGTGATCCTTGCGGTACTCCACATTCAGGTGTCCAAGAAGCGGACGTAGTTGAGTTTGATGTAACTTGATATGACCGCAGGGTTAGGAACCCCTTGAACCAGTTTAGGACATTTCCTCCGATGCCGAAGTATTCAAGTATGTGCAATAGAATTCCGTGGTCAACCATATCAAAGGCACTTGACATGTCGAATTGTAGGAGAAGTATATTGTTGCCGGTTTGCGATCATTTCTATTTTAGAAAGGGATACTAAGCAGCCGGGAGCTGCCTCAATGTGTAGTCTATATATCAGATTAATTCTTAAGGGATAGTTATAACAACCAGTTTGCCATGTTCTTCTACTTTTCTCTTCAGAGATCACTCAGAAGGAAGGGGGAAGGAAACCCTGCTCCTCCCAGCATGCCCAGGGGCATGTTTCCTAAACAAGCTGCCAGTATTGAAAGTAGCACAGGTGATTATAAGGCTAAACAATGAGAACCACAGAAATACAGAAACCTGGTCCATTTTACACAAATCAAATGTACAGACATGAAATCCATTACCATATATACACCAAAGGCTGTCCCATGCAATGGCATCAGCACACAGGTAAAATAACTTTTTGAAAACTGCCCACTCTGTAAGTATGTTGTTCAATCACTACTTCTACCTGCATTTCTGTGGAGGAATTTCTTTCGGCAAGGTTAAGGCCGACAGAGGCAACAACATGCATAGTTTGGATCTGCATTTTTACCCCTATAAAGTACCCACAGGAAAAGAAAATGCAAATCTCTTTAGTTTTCAAAAGAGAGCATATGCCTGCTTTTGAGATATCCGAGTGTACTGCTTTTGAGACAATCGGATATCCTTGAGATCAACCTTCAGTTCACTACCAAGCCATCTCTTCTTCACCCTGCAACCCTCTCCCTCACCCAACCAACCCAGGCCTCTTTCTCCTCCTTTCCTGTCATCACCGAGGAGGAAACCGCTCGCCTTCTTTCCTCATCGAAATCCACCACCTGCTCTTCTGATCCCATCCCCACCAACTTACTTAACATCATCTCTCATACTGTCACCCCCTCCATCTGTCATATCCTCAACCTCTCTCTCCACTGCAACTGTCCCTGACACCTTCAAGCACGCCGTAGTCACACCTCTCCTCAAAAAAACCATCACTTGACCCTACCTGTCCCTCCAATTACCGCCCCATTTCCCTCCTACCCTTCCTCTCCAAAATACTTGAGCGCGCCATTCACAGTCGCTGCCTTGCATCCTCGATCCACTTCAATCCGGTTTCCACCCTCTTCACTCGACAGAAACAGCACTCTCTAAAGTCTGTAATGACCTGTTCCTTGCCAAATCCAGAGGCCAATACTCCATCCTCATCCTCCTCGATCTATCCGCCGCTTTTGACACTGTGAATCATGACTTACTTCTTGCCACACTGTCCTCATTTGGGTTCCAGGGCTCTGTCCTCTCCTGGTTCTCCTCCTATCTCTCCCACCACACCTTCAGAGTTCACTTTCATGGATCTTCCTCCACCCCTATCCCCCTATCTGTTGGTGTTCCCCGGGGATCGGTCCTTGGACCCCTTCTCTTCTCAATCTACACCTCTTCCCTAGGCGCCCTGATCTCATCTCATGGTTTCCAGTATCATCTCTATGCTGATGATACCCAGCTATATCTGTCCACACCAGACATCACCGCAGAGACCCAGGCAAAGGTATCAGCCTGCCTATCCGACATTGCTGCCTGGATGTCCAACCGCCACCTGAAACTGAACATGTCCAAGACCGAGCTCATCGTCTTTCCACCAAAACCCACTTCTCCTCTTCCTCCACTTTCTATCTCAGTTGATAACACCTCATCCTCCCCGTCTCATCTGCCCGCAACCTCGGAGTCATCGTTGACTCCTCCCTCTCCTTCTCTGCGCATATCCAGCAGACTGCCAAGACCTGCCGCTTCTTCCTCTTTAACATCAGCAAAATTTGCCCTTTCCTCTCTGAACACACCACCCGAACTCTCGTCCATGCTCTCATTACCTCTCGCCTTGACTACTGCAACTTACTCCTCACTGGCCTCCCACTTAGCCATCTATCCTCCCTTCAATCTGTTCAGAACTCTGCGGCACGTCTCATATTCCGCCAAAACCAATTTACTCATATCACCCCTCTCCTCAGGTCACTTCACTGGCTTCCAATCAGATACCGCATTCAATTCAAGCTTCTCCTTCTTACCTACAAATGCCTTCAGTCTGCTGCCCCTCACTCCCTCTCCTCCCTCATCTCCCCCTATGTTCCCGCCTGTAACCTCCGTTCACAGGACAAATCCCTCCTCTCTGTACCCTTCTCCAACACCGCAAACTCCAGGCTCCGCTCATTCTGCCTCGCATCACCCTATGCTTGGAACAACCTCCTGAGCCCTTACGCCAAGCCCCCTCCCTGCCCATCTTCAAGTCTTGCTTAAAACCCACCTCTTCAATGCTGCATTCAGCACCTAACTCTTACCGGTCACTAAATCCTGACTGCCCCAATTTGACCGCCCCTATCGGACTGTCCGTCACTTGTCTCTTAGATTGTAAGCTCCTTGAGCAGGGACCGTCACTCGTACAGCGCTGCGTAACCATAGTAGCGCTTTAGAAATGTTAAGTAGTAGTAGTATCCTCCTGACGCAGCTATTGTGAAACAAAGGGGACCCTTGTCGGGAATTTGCTTTTTTTGTTTGTTTGTTACATTTGTACCCCGCGCTTTTCCCACTCATGGCAGGCTCAATGCGGCTTACATGGGGTAATGGAGGGTTAAGTGACTTGCCCAGAGTCACAAGGAGCTGCCTGTGCCTGAAGTGGGAATCGAACTCAGTTCCTCAGTTCCCCAGGACCAAAGTCCACCACCCTAACCACTAGGCCACTCCTTTTACTGTGGCACATCATTTGGACGTTTTGGAGTTCAAGATTAAAACCTCTCCAAAGATCGTGGAACTTGGTTCTTCATATAAGTCATTTTGATTTATTCTGTACAGTATTACTAACTCGAGTTGTCATTTTTTGGCCTCACATTTTTGATTGACTATTGAAATAATTAGTTACCATGTGACCTGTAGTGCCTGTTTGTTTTTGTTTTTTTTAGAGCAATAGATTTTTCTCCTTGGGGAGTTGTTTTCTATTGCTCTTGGGTTCTGGGTCTTTTTTCCATTGAAACCTGGGTGAGGCAGTATAGTACCTCCTAGCCAGTTGAGGTTTATTTTTTTAATATATATTGTTTGTTCCGGTAAATGTATTATTCATAGCCAATTTAAGCAAAATTGTGTATCATGTATTAGTCTATGTACTACTAACACCATTAACACTGGTGAATAAAGTGCATTATCCACCAATTATAATGTATGTACTAAGTTAACAAGACACACAAAGCAGCAGTGTTCACATGGCCATGTTAGTAATGACACATTTTGCAGCTCTGTTTTTCCCATGTTAACCAGCTCAAAGTAAAAGGACCAGGTAGCATGCGGAACATGCCTCCTGAAGTTCTTAAAGGGACTCTGAGTCCTGAACACTCTGTCCATCTTCCTCACGAAGCTCTGAAGGACCTCCAGGCCGGAACCCCTGTTTCTCCTAGACCCCTCTCATACCCTCATAATCTCTCAGAAATCACTGGAAAGAGGGAGCTGGGTTTATTTATTTATTTGGTTTGTTGCATTTGTATCCCACATTTTCCACCTATTTGCAGACTCAATGTGGCTTACAATAATACACCATGACAGGCGCCAGAGTAGATAATTGGTTACATAAAGAACAATTGTAACAAAATGGATATAATCAATTCAATAAGCATACAGATTATCAAGTAATTAGTGATGTGTTTGGAATTCCTATTATTGATTATTATTACATTTGTACCCCATGCTTTCCCACTCATGGCAGGCTCAATGCGGCTTACATATTATATACAGGTACTTATTTGTACCTGGGGCAATGGAGGGTTAAGTGACTTGCCCAGAGTCACAAGGAGCTGCCTGTGCCTGAAGTGGGAATTGAACTCAGTTCCTCAGGACCAGAGTCCACCACCCTAACCACTAGGCCACTTCTCTTTAGAGATTTTTGAAAGGTGATGTCATGAATATTTTTCAGATCAAGTGGTAATGCATTCCACAGCTGCATGCCAATGTAAGAAAAACAAGACGCATGTATTATTTGTACTTTAGACCTTGCAGCTAGGGAATGAAGTCCCAAGAATGTGAGTTTTCCCAAGAATGTGAGTTTTTCCCACTGCTAGCACCAATGTAAAATTCAAAATGGCATTAATAACAGTGTGACAAGCGCACTGAGCCCAGGAACCAGCCCCATCTGCTAGTTAAGATGTCTAAGGGACCACTAAAGAAAGAATGGGGATATTTTAATATACATTTGTATTAGATTTTTTCAAATTTTCATACATATTAGATTTACTGTCAGGATGGTGATGATGCTAACGTGCATGCAAATAAGTTAATAGCCACAGTACTTAAGTATTAGCTAACATCTAATAGTTGATAGGCCTCTAAAGAATTTTTTCCCTTTGAATGCCTGCAGAGAGAAAGAATTTGATGAATCAGGCCCTAAAATAAAACCCTATAAAAGTCAATCTGAACCTTTATGGTAAACCTGACAAACTGTAATAGCTCCAACTCCCAGGTCTTGAACAGAAACAACTCTTCCTATTACCATATTCTCTCTAACAATCGCCCACCTCCAATAATTGCCCCCCCCCCCCCCCCGCTTTAGGATCGAAAAAACCCCAGAAAATTTGGTTTAAAACCAAATCAAGATTCCTCCAGTAATCGCCAGCTCCCCTTGTCATTGCTGTCTTGGGCTGGTGCAAGGCCTTAAAGATCTGTGCATGTTTGAGGTTATCGCAGGTGGAGGGTGGAGGAGAGCAATGCCAGTTACTGAAGGAGGCAAGATGGAGACAGAAATGATGGTGCATCGCGGGAGGAGGGGGCTGGAGTAGAGAAATGGTCATCATCATGGGGAGGAGGATTGGAGGAGAGAAATGGTCATCTCAGGAGAAGGACTGGAGGAGAGAAATGATGCCTGGATTAATAGCCCATCCTAGCCTTCATAAAATCAAGTGTTTCTAATAATATGCTGGGCGATTATTAGAGAGAATACGGTATAGAGAGAATAAAGTATGTTAAAAAATTATAATCTTTTCCAGCACCCTCAGGGCTGGGAGTGTCAGTCATCACTTGATAGTGACACCAAGTGGACAGGTGATAGACTGAGGCTGTCACTACAGTGGCTGAGCTAGATGACGGTCTCTAAAATTTGGAATAAAATCCTAGGTAGTTTTGAAAGAAGACTAACGGCACCACAGTCTGTTTCATTGAGCTGAAAGGCCAACAGAGCAAAAGGAGCCACCAAGCTGAAAATACAATAAAAATATTATATTGCTATTCATACTGCAAAAAGTAACCTATCAAAAGAGCCCGTGCATTCCAGTCACTCATTCTGCATGGTTTATATGTTAGAGCAACTACCATATGTTGTCTAATATTTTGATAATTCTGCCATTGACCTGGATGTTATATTACTTGCTGCTGAAAACAAAGGCATTGGCCTGGGTCCCATATTTACACAGAGGATGGGATGAGATTTGATATACTACCTTTCAGTGGGTTACAATCAAAGTAGTTTGCACATTATATACAGGTACTTATTTTGTACCTGAAGCAATAGATAGTTGTGACTTACCCAAAGTCCAAGGAGCTCCAGTGGGAATCAAATCTGGTTCACCTGGTTCTCATGCTGCTGCATTACAGTTAGAGGTTGTGTTGTATATTGTTGTCCCAGAATGATTAGTGCACATTTTACTCAGAGAATATCCTGAAGAGGTATAGGTCTTTAGGTCTTTTCTGAACTGGTTACTCCTCCATCCACAGCCTATATGCAAACAGCTTTTCATTGATTATTGTGCACAAACTGAAATTACTACATTATACAAGTTAGGTTACTATTGTAAACAGTATCCAGGATATTCCAAGCCCTGGAAGAAATACATGTCCTTTTATTTTACTGGATCTTTCACGGTGCAAGTCAACCAAGGACAGGAGGAAGAAGAGCAACAGAATCCAGTTTTGATCTCAGCAACCTTTCATGCTGCCAAATAGAAGAAGCCTTGGGGGGCATTCTCTTGGCACCACAGGTAGATGAATTATCAACACAGAGCACACTGGCATCACTGTAGTGTAGGTGTAATTGATCCTTGAAACCTCTGCTACCACATCAAGCAGTTCAATACCAACATTGATCTCTTGATATTGTGGTTTGACTTTGGTATTGACCATGCAAAGTCATAGCCAGACAGCTTCTGAGAAGGAACATCTATAATGTTTGGTATTAGTTAGTGGCAAAATATATAAGAACAGTAACCCTTGTAGTCACGCAAACAAATCGATCACAGCGAGGGTGACAAAGGAAAGATCAGCAGATGATGTCCAAACAATTGCCTTTATTGTAACATCTGAAACTCAACACGAGTTGTGTTTCAGCCTAAAAAGGCCTTCCTCAGGGTCTTCTATTGATGAATGATGAGATACATGTGACGTCTGATATCTTGCTGCTTTCTTCTGAAAAAGCTTGTATGAAGGGCTTGGACTCTCCAGAGTGCAAACTAATTAACACTGAGGCCAAAACGATCTGATCATAGGATATCTGAGATGAAGCCTGTAAAATTGGTGCTTCATCAGACAACTTCTCTACTTGTAATTTCAGAGTCTGATAATCTTGGGATCCTGCCTTTGGTTCTGAGGATTTTGCCTGATCAGGAGCACTCTCTAGACCTTCCTTCAGAGTTCTCCTCTCCTCATTAGAATCGACCTCATCTTTGTTCAGAGAATGGTGGAGACCTTTCCTTTAAGATAATGCGGAAGGTGAGCCCAGGTCACCTCTTTTTGTTCCTTAATTATTTCAATGCTCCAAAGGAGGTGTTGGTAGTGTCCATCCATCAACTTCTGCAGAATGAACAGAAAAGATGTGGGAAACACTGCTCTTCTGGTTGGAAAGAAGGTGAACTCTAAGGGAACAATTCTATTAGTGGACACCTTCATTTAGTGCCCCAATGTTGCATAGTGACAGCCTATTCTATAATGGAATCTGGGTTCCTGGATATAGTTTAGTTTATTGGCATTTGATATACCACCTTTCAAGAACAATCAAAGTCCATCAGCATATAAAAGGAAAGGAACGCCAACCAGCAACAAAAAAAGAGAAAAGAGGAAGGAAGAAAGGAGAGAAGAAGAGTAGAAGAGGGAGCAAATGCTAGCAGCCTGCCTGGGACATGACCAGATCGCAGAGACCTTAGAGAAGGCTTCAGTAAATAAATTAATCTTAGGGTAATCTTAAAGTACAAGTAATACTGTTCAAAATGGAGGGCGAAGAGCAAAGAATTCCAAATGGATGGGCTCAAAGAAAGAAAGTGGAGTGATGACTAGCTTGCAGTCTGATAGAAAGCTGGTTAGCAGTAAGGAGCGCAAATTGTGGGTGGGCCAATAAGGAACAATTAGAGACGAGAGGTAGGACAGGGGATCAGAGAAAAGTACCTTATGGTTAACCAAGATTTTAAACTGGATTCAAAATAGATAGGAAGCCAATGATGAAGTTTAAGCAATGGAGTAATATGGTCAAATCGGCAAACACCTGTGAGAATACAGATGGCAGTATTTGGGGTATTTGTAGTTTCCTTGATAAGAGATGATGGAAGACCAGCAATAAATAATATTGCAGTAATCGAGTTTTAAAATGACTAGAGCATGGAGAAGAGTAGCGCAAGCATCGTCATCTAAAAGAGGGCAGACACAGCGAACCATGAGAAGGAGGAAAAACATGAGAGAACAACTGAGGAAAACTTAAGGTATAAAGGACAGCTTAGAATCCTTTATTCTTTATGCACATTTGCTATACCACTTTGACTGACATACAGAATCAAAAGTTAATGCATAAATATTTCAGGGAGTCTCCCAGTTGTATTGGCATACCTCGACTGAGGGATTCCAAGTAGGGGTGAGAGAAGATCTAGAAAGCCAACGGCTGAAGATTTCAAAGGATTAAGTACTAAACGGTTAGTATTGAGGCAATGGTTCAACGGAACTGAGGCATAATTGTGGTGGAGAAAGGTTCGGCGTAAGAGTATCATATGTTATCAGCATAGACATAAAAATTGGACCCAGAGTTTTGGATCAGAAGAGCTAAAGGGGACAAAAAATGTTTATTTGTTGCATTTATATCCCACATTTTCCCACCTATTTGTAGGTTCAATGTGCGTACATAGTATCGTGATGGTGAACGCCAATTCCGGTGTTAGGAATACATAGTGGTAATTGCGTTAAAGTTCAACAATACAGAGTGTCTTAGGTAGTTGAGGAGGAAGAATTAAGTGTCCTTTCTGGTACAAGTTTCGTTGTGTTGCAGGGTTCAGGTGTTTAGGTTGGATCGTTGTGGTAGGGCTTTCTTGAACAGATAGGTCTTCAATGATTTCCAGAAGGTTGTTAAAAAAAAGGGGGGGGGAAGAAATGAAACCCTGGGGGATGCCACAGTGAAGAACATGCGGTGAAGTGATGCCTGTGAGGTGTGAACAGCAAACTGGCGATCAGCGAGGAGTGAAGCAAACCATGAAAGGACAGTACCCAAAATACCAACAGATGTGAGGCAAGATAAGAGTGTAGTTCATGAGGTCAAAAGCAGCAGTTAAGTCTAAAGAATCAAAAGAACAGAGGATTCAAAAGCTTAGTAAATGTCATTCAGGAGAGAGGCAAGAATAGTTTTGATAGAATGCCCATGCCAAAAACTGGACTGCTGGGGATATAGAATATGAAAGCCTCAGAATGTTCGCTAAATTAAGAAAAGACAATCTTCTCCAAAAGTTTCAAAAGAAAAAAGATGTGAGAAATGGGTCTGTAATTGAAGGGGTTCAAGTTTATCAAACAAATTTTTCTTCAGGATTGGATGTACAACATAAATTTTCCAAGCATCAGGGACAGTACCAGTGGCTAGGCCATAGACCTGGCATAACTGCTAGTGATGTTAAAAATCCCCGCCCTCGATTAACTTGTCAGTTTGTAATAGTCCCTGCATTACGTGTGGTTTTAGATACTAGATGTGCAAGAAGAAGGTTTCAGTAGTAGTTTGTAATACTCTGGTTTCCAATTGCTCAGCATTCGGAGTATGCACACATACATCTGTAGCTCTCATACCTTGAATATCCATATTTACTTTATTTTGATACATCTACTACTACTACTACTAACATTTCTAGAGCGCTACTAGGGTTACGCAGCGCTGTACAGATTAATAAAAGGACAGTCCCTGCTCCAAGGAGCTTACAATTTAATGGGAGAAATGTCAAATAGGGGCAGTCTAGATTCCTGGATAGAGGTACAATGGTTAGGTGCCAAAAGCGACATTGAAGAGGTGGGCTTTGAGCAAGGATTTGAAGATGAGCAGGGAGGGGGCTTGGCGTATGGGCTCAGGGAGTTTATTCCAAGCATAGGGTGAGGCGAGGCAGAAAGGGCGGAGCCTGGAGTTGGCGGTGGTGGATAAGGGTACTGAGAGGAGGGATTTGTCCTGTGAGCAGAGGTTACGGTAGGAGCGTAAGGGGAGATGAGGGTAGAGAGGAAGGGAGGGGCTGTAGATCGAGTGCATTTGTAGGTTAAAAGGAGAAGCTTAAACTGTATGCGGTACCTGATCGGAAGCCAGTGAAGTGATTTTGATACATCACAAGTCTAAGTTTAAAAATGTGGTTTATAGAAGAAAATTAATATTATGGAACAACGAAAAGGAGTACACAGAAGGAGGTCTATGTTACCAATTAACATATTAGGTTAACAAAGATACATGAAGAGTATGGAGATATAACAATCTCCTATATAATAAAACACACCTCCAACGTTCTGAAGCTGGCAGCCTGGCAGTGAAGCCTGAAGCCCTGAAGTGTTTGTAGGCTTCGTAATAGCTCCGCCCTCCACAGGAATCGCACCACTCGCTCTCAAGCCCCACCCTCGGAGCCCTCCCGTCCTCAGAGCCCTCCATAGGCTTCGTCATCACTCCGCCCTCAACAGGAATCGCAACATTCGCTGTCATAGCACTACCCTCAGAGCCCTCCCGCCCTCAGAGAGGACTGATCAGAAAGGCTTCGTCATCGCTCCGCCCTCCACAGAAATCGCACCACTCACTGTCATAGCTCCGCCCTCAGAGCCCAGCTGATCAAAACAGCCAGCTGGCTAAGTTGCTCGCGCCATGTTCCGCCCTCCTGCCCCTCGCGCCGTGTCCCACCCTCCCGCACTCGGAGCCCTCCTGAACAGAACAAAGAGCCGCCTCTCACTCAGTTCCTCACGCTGCTCAACAAACAACCGCCTGAATCTGTCCCTCGCGCTGAAATCCTCCTCCCGCTTAACAACCTGACGCCTCACTCACTTCCTCGCGCAGAACTCCTACCTGGATAAACTGCTCTGAAAGAACTCCACCTGCAAAGACACTGGCCGTCACTACACCAGCACAGCGGCTGACTAAAGAAAACCTGACCTCTGTGCTGCTTGGCCTCTCATGTATTCAAGTTGGACCTCCTACACTACTCCAGGCTCCATCACTGTGGGAACAGGAGGTGGTAAGGGGCTGGGCTGTAGTGGTGTGGGGAATGGGCAGAGTTGATTTCATGTCACTCTCTCTGACTTTCTCTCTCTGACAGACAGACGGACAAACAGCCCCCCCCCCCCCCCCCCCCCCCCCGTGAAACAGTCAGATTCTCTCTCTCTCACTGACATACATACTAGCCCCCCATTCGAGCTGTCTCTCACACATACTATACCCCCCCCCCCCCCATTGGATCTGTCTGACACTAATACATACACACACATGTGTATCTCAGACTTCCACTCTCTGATGCACACACAGTGTTCAAACACACTGATTATCTCACTCTCTTTGTCACACATACTACCCCCCCCCCCCCCCCCCCATTGGACATGTGTCTCACTGATACAAACACACACACACACACACACACAATGTGTATCTGTGTCTTCCACTCTCTGACAGATACTCAGACTGTCAAACACCACTGGAAATTGTTGATTACCATCATTGCACATTCATAGTAACATAGTAGATGACGGCAGAAAAAGACCTTCACGGTCCATCTAGTCTGCCCAACAAGATCAACTCATATGTGCTACTTTTGTGTATACCCTACCTTGATTTGTACCTGTCCTCTTCAGGGCACAGACCGTATAAGTCTGCCCAGCACTATCCCCGCCTCCCAACCACCAGCCCCGCCTCCCACCACCGGCTCTGGTCCTAATACTTCCCTTACAAACATTAATGCAGAAGGTGACTATCTTGCTAGCGCCCGTTTCATTTCAATATGAAACGGGCTTTTTTTTTTTACTAGTAAACACATAACACAAAGAATATTATTACCAACATAAGAAAGGACAGAAGGAAACAAGGCATGAATAGACAGAAGCATACAGAAGAAAATTGCTGAGTGCCACATGCCAAGTTCTCAGAGGGAGGCAATAGGTCAGCAATGGACACTGCTGACCAGTGTGTATCAATGACATCATCCCCACCAGCCCACCTTCAAACTTCATTGGGGGATATCCTCAAGGCTGTGAGCATTTCCAAATGCATTCTCTTTTGTCTATTGAGAAACGCCTTGTCCTTCAAGCATGCAGCTCATTCCCTCATCCACTTTCCCCTTTCTAACCTTAGCCTAGGTAGAGAGGCTGAGTAGCAGAAATAAACCCAGAAAGACAATGGGAGCTGCCCCAGAGGTCTCCCGGAGGCAGCCATTGGCCCCCAATGCATTGCATTGAAGAACACTGCAATACAGCAGGGAATGCCAGACCGAAGAAATAAGTCTTTAATGCCGATTTAAATTTCTTGAATTACATTTCCAGTTGAATGTCAGGGGGTACGTTGGTCCAGTGATGGGGCCATGATGCTAAAACATGAGTGCCTTCATCCTGATGAATGAGTAGGTGTGAGCGAATGGCAATAAGATTATGTTGAGATAAGTGAAGAGTGTGTATTGGTATATAAGGGATAAGGGAGCTGTAGATAAACATGGGTAATTCTGAGTAAAAACCTAAAGGTCAATACAAAGAACTTAAATGGGGAGCAGTAGGAGAGCAGGAACCCGTGCTTCTCAATCAAAAGTGGTTTGCATGATTATATTTCTTGGCTTCTAAGAGCAGTTCTATATGAGTTATCTACGAACTTGAGAAAGTCTCAATCACTGATATAGAGAACTGTAGTATTCAAGTCTACAAATGAATGAATAAGAATGAATAAGAAGGTGCAGGGGCCTTTTTACCAAGCAGTGGGTGAACTGCTCGGAATTGTCTTAGAGTGTGTACAATATAAAATGAGTGCAGTATATGACACCCCCTCTTCATCCTTATGCAAACCTTTAATATGTATTGTCAGTCATTTGAGACAAAAATCCCTCCTATTGTCAGTCATTTGGAGACATAAATCCCTCCTATTGTCAGTCATTTGGAGACAAAAATCCCTATTCCCCCCCCCCCCCCCCCCACTTCCAATGTTTTTGTTTTAAGCAACCAGAAATTCTGTATAAGCATTCTCTGTCTTAACAGATGCTCATCACCTCTTTTCAAGTGTGTTTCCTAGACTAACAAGGTATCACCTTACATTTGCTTAGGCCTCCTTAAAAAGCAATTGACACTTGTTGCCAGAATTTAGCCCCTTGTCATTAATTGACACTATTTTAGTGACACCGTTATAAATATTTCCTCCAGTCACCCCCCATTACTGTTCCTTACGGATCAGACACCTACTATCCCCATCCTCCTCCCTCCTCACATATGTCACTTGCTGCTTTGTCTTGGCAGCACCCCCCCCTATAATGTAGTCACCATCCAACCTCACTTGTCACCTCATTTCATACACAGCCTCTCACTCACATCCTTAAACACTAACAGATCAATATTCAACCCGAAGCGGTCACTGTTTTTTCAAACACTGGCTGCCGCAGGTTACATTTGGATGTTCAATGCCATGCCATATCCAGTTACCAGTGCTGAATATCCAGGACAACGTTAGCTGCCAGGTATTGCTGATATTCAGTGCTTGTAGCTGGATAGATATCCTGGCAGGTTAGCAGCCTTATTTTCGAAAGTGATGGGCGCCCAGATTTCGACCCAAATCGGGAGATAGGCGCCCATCTCGCAAAGGCGCCCAAATCGTGTAATCAAAAGCCGATTTGGGCGTCTTCAACTGCAGTCTGTCGCGGAAACGGGCAAAGTTGACGGGGGCGTGTCGGAGGTGTGGTGAAGGCGGACTGGGGGCGTGTTTATCGGCCGAGAGATGGGCGCCTTCGGCCGATAATCGAAAAAAGAAAGGCATTTTTAGCGCGAATTTGATCATTTTTATTGGACCCTTTTTTTTCACGAACAAGTCCCAAAAAAGTGCCCTAAATAACCACATGACCACCGGAGGGAATCGGGGATGATCACCCCTGACTCCCCAGTGGTCACTAACCCCCTCCCAGCATAAAAAAAAAAAACTTTAACAACATTTTTTGCCAGCCTCTTTGCCAGCCTCAAATGCCATACCCAGTTCCATCACAGCAGTATGCAGGTCCCTGGAGCAGTTGTTAGTGGGTGCAGTGGACTTCACCCAGGTGGACCCAGGCCCACCCCCCCCTACACTTGTGGTGGTAAATGGGAGCCCTCCAAACCACCCCCAAAACCCACTGTACCCACATGCAGGTGTCCCCCTTCAGCCATAAGTGCTATAGTAATGGTGTAGAGTTGTGGGCAGTGGGTTTTGGGGGGGATTTGAGGGGCTCAGCACCCAAGGGATGGGAGCTATGGACTTGGGAGGTATTTAATTTGGTTTTTTTTAATTGTTACAAGTGCCCCCTAGGGTTCCCGGTTGGTGTCCTGGCATGTGAGGGGGACCAGTGCACTACGAATCCTGGCCCCTCCCATGACCCAATGCCTTGGATTTGTTCGTTTTTGAGCTGGGCGCCTTCAGTTTCCATTATTGCTGAAAAACGAAACCGCCCAGCTCAAATCCGAACAAATCCGATGCATTTGCCTGGCACAAACTGTATTATCGAAAAAAAAGATGGGCGCCCATTTTTTTCGAAAATACGGTCTGGCCCACTCCTTCACGCACCGGTTCTCAGACATAGACGCCCATGGAGATGGGCATTCGCGTTCGATTATGCCCCTCCATGTCTCTTATTTATGTGGTCCAACCTCCTCAGATAGTTATCTGGGCTCCAGCACTTAATATTGGCAGGACCTGGATAACTCTCAGCTCCACCTCTGCTCAGACTGCTCTGCTAAGCAGACTACGCAGATATCCAGTGGCACTCTCTGGTTAAGTGCCGCTGAATATACAGTGGGGGAAATAAGTATTTGATCCCTTGCTGATTTTGTAAGTTTGCCCACTGACAAAGACATGAGCAGCCCATAATTGAAGGGTAGGTTATTGGTAACAGTGAGAGATAGCACATCACAAATTAAATCCGGAAAATCACATTGTGGAAAGTATATGAATTTATTTGCATTCTGCAGAGGGAAATAAGTATTTAATCCCTCTGGCAAACAAGACCTAATACTTGGTGGCAAAACCCTTGTTGGCAAGCACAGCGGTCAGACGTCTTCTGTAGTTGATGATGAGGTTTGCACACATGTCAGGAGGAATTTTGGTCCACTCCTCTTTGCAGATCATCTCTAAATCATTAAGAGTTCTGGGCTGTCGCTTGGCAACTCGCAGCTTCAGCTCCCTCCATAAGTTTTCAATGGGATTAAGGTCTGGTGACTGGCTAGGCCACTCCATGACCCTAATGTGCTTCTTCCTGAGCCACTCCTTTGTTGCCTTGGCTGTATGTTTTGGGTCATTGTCGTGCTGGAAGACCCAGCCACGACCCATTTTTAAGGCCCTGGCGGAGGGAAGGAGGTTGTCACTCAGAATGGTACGGTACATGGCCCCATCCATTCTCCAATTGATGCGGTGAAGTAGTCCTGTGCCCTTAGCAGAGAAACACCCCCAAAACATAACATTTCCACCTCCATGCTTGACAGTGGGGACGGTGTTCTTTGGGTCATAGGCAGCATTTCTCTTCCTACAAACACGGCGAGTTGAGTTCATGCCAAAGAGCTCAATTTTTGTCTCATCTGACCACAGCACCTTCTCCCAATCACTCTCGGCATCATCCAGGTGTTCACTGGCAAACTTCAGACGGGCCGTCACATGTGCCTTCCGGAGCAGGGGGACCTTGCGGGCACTGCAGGATTGCAATCCGTTATGTCGTAATGTGTTACCAATGGTTTTCGTGGTGACAGTGGTCCCAGCTGCCTTGAGATCATTGACAAGTTCCCCCCTTGTAGTTGTAGGCTGATTTTCTAACCTTCCTCATGATCAAGGATACCCCACGAGGTGAGATTTTGCGTGGAGCCCCAGATCTTTGTCGATTGACAGTCATTTTGTACTTCTTCCATTTTCTTACTATGGCACCAACAGTTGTCTCCTTCTCGCCCAGCGTCTTACTGATGGTTTTGTAGCCCATTCCAGCCTTGTGCAGGTGTATGATCTTGTCCCTGACATCCTTAGACAGCTCCTTGCTCTGGCCATTTTGTAGAGGTTAGAGTCTGACTGATTCACTGAGTCTGTGGACAGGTGTCTTTCATACAGGTGACCATTGCCGACAGCTGTCTGTCATGCAGGTAACGAGTTGATTTGGAGCATCTACCTGGTCTGTAGGGGCCAGATCTCTTACTGGTTGGTGGGGGATCAAATACTTATTTCCCTCTGCAGAATGCAAATAAATTCATATACTTTCCACAATGTGATTTTCCGGATTTAATTTGTGATGTGCTATCTCTCACTGTTACCAATAACCT
Source organism: Microcaecilia unicolor (assembly GCF_901765095.1). Classification (NCBI taxonomy): domain Eukaryota; kingdom Metazoa; phylum Chordata; class Amphibia; order Gymnophiona; family Siphonopidae; genus Microcaecilia; species Microcaecilia unicolor. Next base: position 172,227,134 of record NC_044040.1, read on the forward strand.
ACCCTTCAATTATGGGCTGCTCATGTCTTTGTCAGTGGGCAAACTTACAAAATCAGCAAGGGATCAAATACTTATTTCCCCCACTGTATGTTCCGGACCCAGTCAGCGGGAGTTAACTGGTTGGTGGGCTCCTAGCTCCCACTGAATACTGACTGGTAAGATTTTCACAATCATCTGGAAATCCCACCTTCCTCCCACCTCATACCATTCTTAAGCTCTAAATCCTCACTAACTCAGATACCCACATCCACCTAACCTTCACTTACACTCACCATTCAACCAGTAAACTTTGTCTTAGTTGGCACCATACATTGTTGTTGACACCTAACGATGATCCTATTGTAATGTGCAGAGAAAACAGTCCACAGTCTAATAGTCGGTCTGTTTCTGTGAAGCCTCTTGTGGTCCTGTAATAAGCTTTCCTTCTTGTTCGCTTTTTCCAGAACACGCTTTCCTTTTTTAAGAACCTTTTGCCACTTTCCAAGCGGTTCTCGTAGTGCTGGCTCTGTTATGGATGAGAGTTCGACTCCTTCCAGTCCAGCTTCCCACAGTGCAGCCACCACTTCCTCCATTAACACCCCACAGAACACCCTGTACTGTAAAGAGCCATTGGTACTTACCATGCAGTTGCTGCAATCAGTTCATAATGACCTTGAATTCTTTCCTCCATTAAGGAATTGGAGGCACTCCCAGTCAAAATTTCAAATTGCATTCACTGCTTTCACCCTTGATGCAATCCACTCCTTTGTTGTGTAGTTATGCACACAGATGATTATATACCTTGATGCAATCTCTTTAGGCTAGCGCAGCACTCTGTGCACCCTGTGAATGTATGGATGGTCTCCCATATTAAGTATTGTTTTACAGATCTTAACCGCCACTTCTTTGCAGTCTGTATATTCTGGAAATCCTTTAGTTCTCAAATTGTTTCTTTGCATTCTGTTTTCCACTGCCTCCATTTTTACAACATTTGCACCCTCGCCTCCTCCAATTCCTTCATTTGTCTGTGCACCTTCCCCTTGCTCTTCCACTCTCTCATCAATCTCCTTGACCTGATAGCCTAACTCTGCAATGTCTGCCTGTAGCTCAGCCACTGTGTCCCAATTTCTCATTGTGATGTTCTTCTCATGTAATGGGAGCACTACAGATCAGGTACTCACTCCATCTGTTACTATTTCGGATACAGAATTGCTTTCATGTGGCTCTTTGTTTACCAGCTTATCTGCTTCCTGGGTCTCTTCCCTACCATGGCATAATCAAACTCTCTTAAATCCACAGTTTTTCACCAAGCAGTTGTTTCTAGCACCCACAGTAACTCTCCAGCACTTTCCAGAGGGTTTGGGTATTTGATTAAGGAGGATTACCATAATATTGGTTCGTTTGAATAGAGCTCCCTGCTTGAGCCTCCATTTTGTTGGATGATGTCACTTAGTCTGCCATGAGGTATTTAGATATCTCTATCTTATTTCCCCTCTTCCAACTTTCTTCCAAAGTAAACATCTTGAGATCTTTAATTCTGTCACCACATACTTTATGACAAAGACCACTGACCATTTTAACAGCTGTTCTCTGAACGGACTCCATCCTGTTTATATCTTTTTGGTGGTGCATTCTCCAGAATTGTAATGAGGTCTGACCGGAGATTTATACAGAGACATTATCACCATCTTTTTCCTGCTGGCCATTCCTCTCCGTAGCCATAGAGCTGATGTAAGTGCTTGTACCTATATGCCAAAGATACAAGTGTAATCTATCAGTTACATACGTGTAAGTCCCGCTTATGCTCCACCAGAACCCTCTCCATGTGGATGCTTACTGTAAAATATGTGCTATTAAGATATACATATATTTTCAGAAACTATTTGTTGGGGTAGAAGTACAATGTGTTAGTTTAGCCACATGGGGGGAAAATATCAGACGTTCATACATGATGATGTTAACTTTTCTTCTTCCTTAAGTTTTTGAATAAAAATGATTGAAACATATTTCAGAATAGCACCCGGGCGGGTTTTTGGCATTTATGCCTGTATGTCACATATTTATGTATTTATTTATAGTGAACATTTATATCCCACATAATCCCACCAAGGCAGGCTCTATGTGGCTTACAATGCTAAGGAAAAGTACATCACAATAAGTCAAGTGCAAGTCAGGGTAGAAAGTAGAGGAAGGGAAGAGAGGGAATCAACAGGGGAGGGGAATGCGGGGATGCAGAAGATCAAGCAGTAGAGGAGTAAGATCGATCACACAGGTAGGCCTTTAAGGATTTCTTGAACAGGCTGTGATCGGATGTCTCTTTTATCTTTGATGGTAGAGCGTTCCAGTAACGGGGACAAGTGAAGCAAAAAGACGAGGCAAAGAGCAACTTGTATCTTAAATTCCTGCAGTTGGGAAAGTGGAGATTGAGATAGGTGTGGGACGAATGTAATTGATGTGTAAATGTTAATGCGTATTTATACAATTACCTGCAAGTGCCTCATCCTCTCTCCCAGAGCCATGAAGTCACTTTTGATACATTCAGAGGGATAACTAGCAGTATCATTAGTGCCAACATGGATGAACAGCATCAGATAATAGTCAGGCTTGATAAGTCTTGGCAAACTCTCTGTAATGTCTCACATACTCACAACCAGGCAGACACCTCTCGGGACATTATGTCTGGTTGGCAGGTGGACATCTCTGTATCTCTCGAGGGAATCACCAACCACCACTACTCTTTCTTACCAGTAGCTGCTAATCCTACAGTTTTGGGATATTTGTGCTCTGGATTCTGGTTTCTCTTGTTCCTAGGATGTTCTCGCCTCCTCCACCACCAGGGCTGCACACTAGTTCTTCAGTCATGGGAAGGTGAATCAAGTTCTGGTGATCTGTATCTAATTGTCCTCTTTAAGTACAGTTTCATCTTCCTCGTTGCTGCAAATCTTTGATGGCTCAAAAAGTATTTCATGATGCATTTCTCGTTATCACAGACATTTTTCAGATTCGCTGCCACCGCTCTCAGTTTCCACTTGTTTCAACACGGATTAACCCTGCAGACATCTTGCATATGTTAGTAAATGTAGCTGTTTATTTACACTAAATTCACATTGCATGCTCTATCTAGTTGCACTCTCATCACTTTCAATTATGCTAACATCACATTACAAACTGATACCACATTATCATTTGCTTTCATCTTAGCTTACATACATTCACGATATTGCATTTTTCCTTTATCATTTGTTACCTGCTTTACTCTATTTAAATCATTACTGTATTAAGTACAGCTACCTATGTTTACTCTAGTTCCCTTAGGCAACTGAAGGGAGGCATTAGTACTTCATATGTTACTATATGTTAGTAGACAGAATGAGCAAGGCCTTTAGCATAAATGAACCAGGTTTAGGCTAATCAGTTTGTTTCTCACCTTTGATCAGCAGCAATTTCTTTTGGTCCTGAGAATGAATACATACAACTTCCAGATGAAAGTTCATCCACTAGCTGCTTATTACTTTTGCCACCTTTTCACCTCTGCTTTTGGCTCCTAGCCACTACTCAATTGCCCTCCCCTTGTTCCTTCTCACCCAGTACTTCCCTCGCCCTTAATTGTCTTGTCTGTCTGTATTTTTAGATTGTAAGCTCTATTGAGCAGGGACTGTCTCTCTCTGTGTCAGGTGTTCAGCGCTGCGTGCGTCTGGTAGCACTATACAAATGCTAATAATAATATAGTATGGAGGACCTTACAAACATCTGCAGACTCCTAATCAGTAAGGACTACTATACCATACTTCAGAAGAGGCAGAATTATTAGAAGACTGCAACATACAGATGGGTGAGCTCCCATGGTCTGTCCAGCAAAACACAGTCTTTCACAAACCCTCTACTGATAAGCTGCAGGAAAGAGAAGGTCTCTAACGTCTTGATGCACAAAGCTTACCATGGTAGCATGTTTGCTTTACCGTTGTAGGCCGTCTAAAGCAAATGTTATGTAGTGTCTAATGCACAAAGGGTTTTGGAGTGGCTTTAACCATTGCCATAGCAGCTACCGTGAATTCTATGCAAATGTATTACAATGAGCTCATTAGTATTATAATGAGCATTCCATGCTAGTTTTTATGGCAGGTCAGGAGCTGTCAGAAAGGAGCCCTCCTCAACCATGCTGGCAACTCCAGGGCTGATGCCCTGTCCAGTTCTCTTCTCCCTTCAGCCTCTGCCTTCCGATCCCCCCCCCCCCCCCCCCCCCCCCCCCCCCCCGCCTGTTGGAAGGAATCCTCCCCTCCTTCCAGTGCTCTGCTGACCTTTACCTTCTCAGGTAATGATTCTGTCCTGCTCACAAGTCAGCTCACAAACTTCAGTTTCTGGGCATCACAAACAACAGTCTGAAGCTGCTTTGCCTGGAACACTCTCACCTTAGATAACCCCTTCCCTTGCAACAACACAAGGCTAGACAGCTTCCCTGCTCCCAGCTCCCTCCCCCCTCTCTCAGAAGTGGACAGCACAGAACAGCTGCTGCTGTAAAAGAGACTGCAGACAGTGACATTAACAAACTGTAAGTTGTCTGCTTTCATTTGTACAGCAAGGAGTGAATAAATTAACTGATATGTGTTCAACTGCTTGTGGAAGTTCCCCCTCCCCCTCCCCTGTGTCCTGGAAACAACTGTTCTTAACAACTGACCTCTGTATGTGCTAGGCACTTTTAGAGGCCGATGCACAAAGGTCACCCTTAAATTTCCGTACATTTCATTTGCATGCCATCACCTTTGTGCCTCAGTCACTGTTAGCAAATTGTTAAGTTCACCCAGGGCTGCTGTATTTAACAGTGACCTTTGTACATCAGCCCTGAGTCAGCATATTCAGAGACCTAATATGGAATTCTGCCTTGGTGAAAAACCTATAGGAAATACAATATTATGTCATCCAGCCATAAGGGAAAGAGGGAAAGATAGAATGAAGCAGACTGATCCCTAACTCCAAGGCAATACTACTGACACCTTTGGATACTCATTCTTGGTGCCACAGGGAAACAAACATGTGCAGATGAGATAAATCCTTATTTTAGAGAATAGTTAGACATATTCTGCAGGATCCTGGTCAACGTTCAGGTATTTTATATGTAGAGACATTCTCTAAAATTAGAAAGAGATTTTCCAAACTTAATCAAAGCCTGAATCCAAATACTCTAAGAAGTTTGAAAAACTTTAGTTTGTGTGTGTCTCCCACCTGTAATGGAATGATTTCAACCAGGAAATCCGTTCTTCAAATTTACACAACCGGAACCTCAGAGCTCCAGATAGGGAAAATACATACAGTATTAAAAAACACTATCAAGTTAGGAGTAGGCTATTATCATTGGTCCCCTAAGGGGAGAAAAGAGAAACAAGAATCATCCGCAAAAATTCTTGCTCAATATGAGAAAATCGGATGATTTAAAAAACTCTTTTCCTCCTAAAAACCCAAACAGGTGAGATACACACCACAAACCAACTTTAGTAGAACCCCATCTTTGAAGCCAGCGATAAGGACTAATAATTTTGTTTTTCAGTCGTGCCCTTCCTGAGGCAGCCAGAAAGTTGGTGAAACAAGGCACACTTGTTGAAGGGTGATATTATAAGGGTGATATATGCGCTAGATTGCTGGAACATCTCCTCCTCCAAGCCGCAGACGGTGAAATCTCGGGGTTCTACTAAAGTCTCATTGGAAGTATTCCTGGCCAGGATACTTGGATTCCCAGGTTCAGTAATCCACCCTAAATAGGTCTGTAATTAGGGGCTGATAGTAGGGGGTTTCGTTTTGGTTTGTTTGGGTCTGTTTGGTTTGTGTTTGGCTTGTGTGTATGTGTGTTTTGGGGGGGGAGTGTTTCTGCTCATTTAAGTAAATGTTTATAGTCTTGATCGGGTGTTTCCCGTGTAGGTTGGTTTGTGGTGTTGTGTCTCTCACCTGTTTGGGTTTTTAGGAGGAAAAGAGTTTTTAAATCATTCAATTTTCTCATATTGAGCATGAGTTTTTGCGGATGATTCTTGTTTCTCTTTTCTCCCCTTAGGGACCAATGATAATAGCCTACTCCTAACTTGATAGTGGTTTTTTTTAATACTCTATATATTTTCCCTATCTGGAGCTCTGAGGTTCCGGTTGTGGGAAATTGAGAACGGATTTCCTGGTTGAAAATCATTCCATTACAGGTGGGAGACGCATACAAACTAGCATTTTTCAAACTTACTAGAGTATTTGAATATGTAGAGACATGCAATAACAAAATATTGTAGCATTCTCTGTGCTCCGAGTAATTGCTTCCACATATGCACGCCCTAACAAATTCAGAAGAAACATGAGAAAATACAGATGCCGGAGAAAACTGCTTACTGGTAGACACAGTAGTATTCAAAAAACTACAGAGTTAAAAGGGAAGGATAACAAATAGAAGAAATGAGGGAAATGCTTCACTCCTCTGGGACTTTGGAGGAATAAGGAGAGGACAACTCGATAGACAGAGGGCAACAATATAGCTGCTTTGGTTTCCAAGAAGGTTAGGAATAAACCAAATTTACATTTATTGACAATTATATCCCACATTAGCCTTTAACAGTTCAATATGGCTTACAATCCTAAGAACAAAAATAATAAATTTCTTCTGTAGTAAAAATGTGTTTTTACTACCTTAGGTTTATCTGCTCCCTCCATAACTACCTTGACAATTCCTCTTACATGACTCTTCTTTGCTCCTTGGTCTCCTCCTGGTTGGATTACTGTAATATTATCTACTCTAGTCACCCAAAGGTTTCCCTTAAATGTCTGCAAACAGTACAGAATACCGCCATTCGCCTACTCTCACATATTTATAGGTCCGATCATGTCACTCCCTTGTTGGGTGCAATGGCTTCCCGTATCCTTCCGTATCCAGTTCAAGGTTTTTACCATGGCTCACAAAGTCTAGCACTCAGGTATCCCTTCCTACCTTTTAGCATTAATTTCCCCTATACTCCCTCTACGGTGCTATGTTCGGCTCTCGCCTCCTGGCTGTCTTTGCCTCTACTGCATTGCTCTCATTTAGAATCCACTCAGCATTCTTTTTTTTTTTGCATTGCTCCCTCCTTTTGGAATGCCCTAACAATAACTCTGAACTCAGAACAATCATATTCCCGTTTCCAGACTCCTTTCAAAACCCATTTATTTAGTCAGGTGTTTCCAAGTCTTTCCCCTCCCTGATGTGGACTGTCTTCCCTGTACCTGCTATGTGATAGGGCTCCCCCTGCTTTGCTCTTAGTCCCCTGCTGTGGTTTGGCAGTGCTGCCTGCCCTGGTCCCTACTATGCTGTTCCCCTTTGCCTTATGTGCTTTCATTTTCCCTTGAATCTATCCTTTGACAATTTATGGAGTTCTTTTTTTTTTTACTGGAATATATATTTTTTAATTTTATTGTACACAGCTCTGATTGTATTGAAGGGCGGTATATCAAGTCTGAATAAACCAAACTAAACTACTTGTAATAAGATACAAATCATAGAAACAGCAGTGCAAATAACAAACATTTTATATATCACCAATTTCCTAATGAGACTGTAGCACAAATCTACAAAATAAAAAAGTTTTTAACACTTTTCGAAAGGAAAAGTAGTTCTCCTGACGCTTGATTTTCAGTGATTACAAATTCCAGTATTTGGTAGCTTGGTATGGAAACCAGGCAGAATGTACAGTTTTATAAACTGTTTTCCTGCATTTTGGATAATGAAGGGTCAAAAACTCCTTTGAATCTACTTTAGCATTTCTTTCAAATAGGTCTACAAGGCCTTGCATATGTCGGAGCAGTACCACATAAAATTTGATGGACTAATGGAGAAGCAGGGATTAGAACCTTAAAATCTGAGGTAAGACTGTATCAAGCTTCCAAGAAGGTTTGGATAACCTGCATGGAATGGCTTTGGTTATAACCTAAATATCGATGAGGAAAGGGTGACTAAATATTTCAGAAAACATTCTCGAAAATGTTGGTGGCTGTTTGGATTATTACACAGCTTGGTAGCAAGACCAGGGATGCGGCCTGGGTGTTTGAATAAATAAGGCACATTGAAGAGCTAGGAAGATGACAAGGTTTGCAATTGGATTAGGTTACGTACCAAATGAGACAGAGGAAGGAAAAAGAAATGTGGTGAAAAAGGACAGAGATATTAAGGGAAATGAAGAACGCAGAGGAAGACAGAAAAGTATGGAGATCAAGTGAAGGTGAAGGGGAAAAGGAAAAGTTAAAGAAAAGAAAAGGAAGAATTATAATGAATCAAGATATGACCATGCACTGAAAGAGTGATTGAGATGAACATGAGATCAAGGAGACTGGAGTCTAGAAAGGAATGAGAATATCTTCCTCTCTTCCCCCCATGTCAATCCCTCCTTTTGCTGCATCCCAGGAAAACAAATCTAGAACAAATCATGTAGAAGTCAGAATTGAGATGTCCTGGTCAGGATGTCTCAAGTTCACTAGGATTTAGAACAAGCTTTTCTAAAATACAAGAGAAACGGGCCTTATGCACCGAGTGTATGCGGCTAAACGTCCATTTTAGAAAAAAAAAACAGAGAAACTTTCTACGAGTTGAAAATCACCACATACACGGTTTTGTTATAAAATAGCAACATAAACGTGTATATGCTGGCACATACGTACATATTTATCTTAGCCAGTTTAGAAATATAAACGTGTATTTTCCTGATGCTGTCACAGAGACTGGTATCCTTGCCAGTTTACCTTTTTGTAGGGGCAATAAGGGGGCAGCCTCCCCTAATCCCTCCAGTGCAGCGCTGCTCAATTGGAGAAGTTTGCCAAAACCTAAATGTGCTTGGTATAAGGATTAAATCCTGATGTCAATCTGTTATAATATTGACATTCCCTTTCTGAAGTGGGGAATAAACATGCATCTTCTAGACATGCCTTAGTCCCACCTGAAACATGTCGAAATCATCCCACCATGACATTTCCACACACTTGGGTTTTTGATATGATAATCCCACCTTTGTAAAATGGGAACTTAGATTTTTATGCAAGATAAATGTTTAAATACCAGTTTATGCATGTCTCGAATGTGAATAACCCCTTCTACAATAACCGCCTTTAAGAACTATACAGTATTTTTGTAGTAAGTTAACAATAAAAGAACATACCCACAATCAATGTGATACCCATACTCAACGAGCTAACCCATGCTGTCAGACCACGACTTTGACTGAATTCATCAAGCCATTCCATGTTTAGAATTCCTAGTGCCATCTGGGATCCCATGACAAGTATATGTACAAGAAAAGAAGCCAAAACGATCATCCAGGCCCATCCGCCATCTATGTCTCGACTGGGATTCAAGAATTTCTTCTTGGCTTTGTAGTCATCTTTTGCACCATTAGCAACGTCTTCAGTACTGGGGTACATCGTCTTCATGCAATATTCTGGAATGGATAGAATGCATGTTTTCAGCAAACATAGTTTGTGGCACTGAATTGGCGCTGTCTTACTTTTAGCATTTTTGCAAACAAATGTTTTATGTATTTATTTATTGCATTTGTACCCCACATTTTCCCACCTATTTGCAGGCTCAATGTGGCTTACATAGTACCGTCAAAGGCGTTTGCCCAGTCGTGGATAACAAATACAAAGTTGTATAGTGATCGTATGAGGTATAAGTGGAGGGTCGGAATGGATGAAGATTGCGTATTGTCCTGTTCGATCATAGTCATGCTGTGTTTTAGTGATATATTTACATTAGGGTTGTCTGTCTATACAAACACAGCACACTGAAGTCCAGCAAATCAAAAAAGATTAAAGACAGTCAGATCCAGTTTGACTTCGCTGGAATGCAGTTGATGTTTCAGGCGTTTAAAATGTGAGGAGCACCAAATAAAAAACTATTGCCTATGTTTACTAAGGTGCGCTATAAGCGCATTAGCGTTGTTAACGTGCGTTAATGATTAACGCGCATTAAATGCTAATGCACCCATACAAATGTATAGGCACGTTAGCATTTAATGTGCCTTAACTTTAAAGACACGTTAAAAACGCTAACGCACCTCAGTAAACATACCCCTATATCCTTAAATGGCCTATGTAGTAAAGGTTTTCTCCCATTCTCCGCTTATACCCAGGGCTCTAGATCTGTTGATAATCATCAAAAGCTTTCCTCACACTGAAGGAATTATTTTGTTGCTTTTCAATTAAATTTTTTAATACAAAGGAAAAAATCTTAAGTATATTCTATATAATAATTTGCACCTCTGTCTGGATGCCTGGGTTCGTAACACTGTTCCCATTGGTCCGCCCTGGAGATGACGTCACAGGGCGGATCAATGGGAAGTGAGAGGGAAGGAAACCCAGCACCAGCAACCAGAGGTGAGTACAGAATTGCCCCTCCGAGTTCCATGACCCCCTACCTCCCTCCTTCCACTTGCGTCCGAGTTCCACCGCCCTGAGTTCCATGCCCCCCTACCTCCCTCCCTCCTTCCACTCCCGTCCAAGTTACACGCCCTCCCTCTCCTCTGAGTCCCATCAGCCCGAGCCTCCCTCCCTCTCTCTCTGTGGCCTCCAAGTGCAAGCAGGACATGTGCGGCTGCCCCTCTGCTTCGTAAGTGCTGGCTGTTCTTTAAATATTTTTACCTCCTGGTCCGCTGGCAACAGTGAAATCGAGCAGGCACGGCATGGCACTTCACACTGCCTTCAATGTCGCTTCTGTTTCAGCTGTGCCTCTGGTCCCACCCTCATTTCCTGTTTGTGGAAGGGCGGGACCAGAGGCACAGCTGAAACAGAAGCAAAGCGAAGGCAGTCTGAAGCGCCATGCCGTGCCTGCTCGACTTCACTGTTGCCGGCGGACCAGGAGGGAAAATGTTTTAAAGAACAGCCGGCACTTACGAAGTGGAGGGGCAGCTGCACACGTCCTGTTTGCACTCGGAGGCCACAGAGAGAGAGAGAGGGAGGCGCGGGGTTGTGCAACTCGGACGACAGTGGGTGCATGGAACTCGGAGGGCACGGGACGAGAGAGAGGGGAGGGGGCTCGGGACGATAGGGGGGGGGAAGGGGTCCTGGAACTCCACCGGAAGGGGAGGGCCGGTCCTGGAACTGGAAGGAGTGGGTACTGGAATTCGAAGGGGAGGGGGAGAAGGGACGGGGAGGGGGAAGAAGGGGGAGGGGTGGGTCCTGGAACTCGAAGGGGAGGGGTTCCTGGAACTCAGAAGAGAGGGAGGGAGGGGGCCTGGAACCTTGCTAGTGCCCATTTCCTTTCTGTTGGAAACGGGCCTCTTTTACTAGTATTTATTATTACTATTTTAAAAATGCCTCTAAAGGTTTTACTGATAAAATTAAACATAATTCTTTTCTTCTGCCTACAATATCTAACTACAATTATCTACAGGTGTTCAAAATCGACAAGAGGCCAAGGGATTTTCTTTAAGTCATCATTTTATCTTTTTTTTTTTATGTAGCTTCCCACCTCCACATGGCATGCTAAGCAGTTAAGCTGATAAATATTCTCAACAGTCAGCAGGATTGGATAGAAGTTCTTTCAGTACTTCATCCTCTGCATGTTTCTTTGGCCAGCCTGGATCACTGTATCAGCAAGTTTTACCTCCCTCCCAGAGATGGAGGACATTATCTCCCTTATCCTGTCAGACAGGGAATAAACTCAATTCTCCTGCCCCCCAACCCCGAAGTCTCAGTTCTTCTCCTCATTCATCTTACTCACCAACACAATGAACTATTACAGAGATGACAAGTTACCCAGAGATTTTGGGACAGTCCTTAATTTCTGACCACCTCATCAAGGCGCATTATGGGACTTGCAGTGCTAATTTCAATGGGCAGAATCCAGGGGCATAACCAGCGCTCCAATTTGGGGGAGGCAGAGGTGGACTTCCTGGCAGGTATGCTGAAGCCCTGCCAGCTAAACCTTGTCCTTGCACTGCTGCAGTACAGAAGAAGTTGGCAGTGTGCCACCAGGGATGCATTGAGCATGCACAAGGAGTTCTGGCATCAGCAGCTGCAGGTACACCGCCAGATTCTTCAGTACTGCAGCAGGACGAGGAGGAGGGGAGCAGCTCGGCAACGAATTTCTTTGGCTGGCAGGGCTTTGGCAACCCCACCAGCCATTTAATGGGAGCTATATATTTGAAAGGAGCCTGAGCCCAAAATGGAAGTGGGGTTCCAGGCCCCTAAGGCCCCCCTCCCCGTGGCTCCACCTCTGGCAGGCTCAGGCACTACAAATCGCACCCTGATTTGGGCTGTAAGCTCAAAACCAGGACAGGCCAAAATGTCTCCACCTTGGAACTGGGTAAGTTGGCAGCTCTGCTATTACAAAGCTGAAAAGCACCATAGAAGTCAGAAAGGTAGGTAATCTTTAACCATGCTTAATGAGCAGTTGGTTGGTTGTTTTTTGCAACAGAAAAACAAATGCTGAGAGCTAGGTCCAGCATTAGTCAAAGTAAAATAATTTCAAAACCTGCTGACACTCTGCCAAAAGTTACATATTTATTGCATTTGTATCCCACATTTTCCCACCTCTTTGCAGGCTCAATGTGGCTTACAATACATCATGAATAGTGGAAATATAAAAGAAAGTAGACAATTAGTATTACAGAAGAATTTTGGGTAACATGATAATGAAAAAGCATGATGGTAGCATAACAGCAAATATTATAAGACAATTCTGGATATGTGTGGAGGAGTTCATATTTGTTGATCTCTGTGGTATGCCGTGTTAAAGAGATGGGTCTTCAGTAGTTTGCGGAAGTCAGTTAGTTCATAGATCATTTTTAAGTTGCGCGGCAGCGCGTTCCAGAATTGTGTTCTCAAGTAGGAAAGGTTGATGCATGCGCTAGTTTATATTTTAGACCTATGCAGTTGGGAAAATGAAGATTAAGGAATGTACGGGATGATTTTTTAGCATTCCTGGGTGGTAATCCTATTAGGTCTGACATGTAGGCTGGGGCGTCTCCGTGAATGATTTTGTGAACTAGGGTACATATTGTTCACATGGTAAATATATGTATACCCCATGATATGGGTATTACTAAGCCAGCAGTGATAGATTTTTCCAGACGCCTTGCGGGGAAGGGACGCCCCTGCCATGGGTCTGGAGAATGAGGTTTGGACGCCTACCCAGGGGAGAGGTAGGCAGAGAAGTTGCAGAGATAAAGTGGAGTGACATCAGGAATGGAGTGGACAATGATAAAATGGATTGGAGTGAGGTACATGAGATCCTTGGTTGCCTATACCCCCACCAGGACCATTGGGAGGATTGGGGGATCCTGGAGTGTAAGAAGATATAGCCAGGCTGAATAAAGGAGTAGTTACTGCCCCTATAAGTGGCAACTGAGAAGGAGACAAAACTTCATGTGGATAAGGGGAATCCAGCCTGGAAGCGAGAAACCCGAACAGGGGAAGTCTGTTCAAGGCTGGGTACACTGCTGGAAGAAGGACAGCCTAAAGGGTCTGTGCCTGAAGGAATTGGATTGATATCAGGTGTAAGAGGAGCAGCCTTGGGGTTATTAAGGGAACAACAGGATGGGTAAAGGACAGGAGCTGGTGTAAATATTACAGCTGAGAAATACCCTAAGAGGGAAAAAAGAGTGGCTAAGATTATCATGAATGGTCTTGCATGGAATTGTGTTCACACTGCCAGTTGCAGAAGTTTCCAGTAAAGTTATTTACATTCTATAAAATTAGTGCAGCGTGATTTTTGGCAACAGAATGAAAGCGTTTGCTCCCGAACTGAGAAAAAAGGGCCATTGGTAAATCTCTCAAACTCTCAATGCCCGGATCTCTGTTCCAGGCCATTAACCCACTCCCAAGTTCAACTGCTGGAGAATTGGAACTGTGAACTGCTGGAGAATTGGAACTGTGAGTACAGTGTGTATGTGGGGTGGTCCCCCTGTAACACGTCGAGAAACTTAAGTTTGTGATTCCCGGTCAGACTCCGGGTGGGATTTGGAGCTGAGCCACCAGGGTGTGAGACCCAGGTTACATATATAAAATCTCATATTCACTTTCAAATAATGTAAACAGCTCTCCTAATGCTATTTATCATAAATCTTTTTTTTTAATACAATGTAACCATGCACATTAAGCTGAGTTTCTAGAATGAAAACCAGAAGGTCCAGTGTTCTTTGGACTGCCTAACAGCACTCTCTATGGGCCATATTCAAAAAATACTTTTGCCTATCAGAAAAATCTATTGACAAAGGTCCTGTGTGGTAATCCAAGAAAAGGAAAAAATCAGTGAGCATCTGCAGGCAAATGAAAAAAATTCCTTCCTAATCCCCAAATAGCCATCAGCTCAGAATTGCATACAGCTGTTATCAAATCACAAACAGATACCTTTGATCCTCTGAAACAGGAGTTTGCAACCTGCGGCTCCATCATGGCAGCACTGAAGGATGAAGAAGAAAGAGGGGCACTGAGAAAGCGGGCGACTCTTGGTGGTGAGGAGGGATTGAAAGAGGATAGAGGATTGAGAATTAAAGGAATGGAAGTTGGGGCTCAGGATAAGGCAAAGACATGAAATGGCTCTTCTAATTTGAAAGACTGCAGCTTTCTGATCTAAAACCTTGGCCATTTAATTTAGAATTAATTTTGCATTATAAGACAGCTACTTTCCACTGGTGAAAAATTCCATAAATTCACCATTAGGTAAAAAGTCCCTTCCTTTGAAGAGGCAATATCTACTACCCCTTTAGTTTACAGCTGTTTCATAACTGGCAGGGTCAATTTTACCACTAGTTCATTCACTTTGGGCACCAGCATAAGGAGAGCAACCCTGGACTGTGATGACCAACTGTCGTTTGCTGCCTACCTTTTCCAACACTCTGCCTCTAGCAAGAAGAGCTACAGAAGTTAGTCCCTCCACTCTGTAGCTGTAGCATTTGTTAAACTGCTGGCACCATGAACACCTGCAGTATTTAGGGGTGAGACTTCCTGTTGCCGATCTTGGGAATCAGCAACAGGAAGTCTTGCCTGCCGAATACTGCAAGTGTTCACAGTGTGAGCAGCTTAATAGACTGCAAAACAGTAGAGAATGGAGGGACTGTCTTCTGCTGCTTCATTATTATTATTATTATTAGCATTTGTATAGCGCTACCAGATGCACGCAGTGCTGAACACCTGCTTCATTAACCTGAAGGAGGGTGAAGAAGCAGTAAGAAGGGAGTAGATGTTGAGGGATACCTGCCAAGTCTCCTGCATTCAGGGGTAGACTCCTGCTTTTGTGAGTCATTTCTCACACTCCTGCTGAGGGACTGCAAACTCACTCAGCTCACTTGGTGTGGTGCACCAACTTTCCCCTCCATTGGAAGCAGGAGATGTGTTATCGCAGGAACAATCTCTTGATAAGAGATGTAGATTTTGCAGTTATTATCATGAGACTTCTCCTGCGGTAGCAGGAGATCATAAGAACATAAGAATAGTCATACTGGGTCAGACCAATGGTCCATCAAGCTCAGCAACCTGTTTTCAACAGTGGCTAATCCAGGTCACAAATACCTGGCAGAAACCCATTTAGTAGCAACATTCCATCCTACCAATCCCAGGGCAAGCAGTGGCATCCCATGTCTTATCAACGCTTCTCCTGCTGCCAATGGAGGGGTAAGCAGCATATTGATGCTGCAAAGAACTGAAGGATGAGGAGAAAGAAGGGAGGTACTTCTAGTAGTTGGTTGGTTGGTTTGTAGATCAGAGGGAGAGAGAAGGAAAGCATTGGAAGGGGTGGGGATAAAAATTGGGGGAAAAAGTGTTGAGTGGGTGAGGGGTGAGAATGGGGGGAAGTACATGAATGGAGGGTGGTTAGTCTTTAAGGGGTGAAAGTAAATCTCTAGTGAGGGGAGGATGCAAGGAGGAGGCGAAGGAAGGAACAAAAACTGGAGGGAAGTGCCTCTAGATGGAGAGAGGGAGAGGGTGAACAGAGGAAAAGAAGAGTCTCTAGAGAGAGGGTGAAGGACAAGGGGAGAGAGTCTCTAGTGAGGAGAGGTAGGGAGGGGGGTGAAAAGGGGGAAGTGTTTCCAGAGGGGCAAAGAGAGATGGTGTGAAGGATTGGGGAAGGCTAGAAGCAGTATTAAGAGATGGACTATGAAGGGCACAGCGAATATGAAAATGGGACTGAGAGAAGCCAATGAGGAGGAATGGAAGCTGAATAGGAGGTAAGAGGAAAATAAATGGGCTAGATGTCTAGAAGGCTGAGTAGTAACCCAGATCTACAGAAGGATTTGAACCTATAAACCTATAATCTCTGCTTCTGGATGCTTTACTACTACTACTACTACTATTTAGCATTTCTATAGCGCTACAAGGCATACGCAGCGCTGCACAACATAGAAGAAAGACAGTCCCTGCTCAAAGAGCTTACAATCTAATAGACAAAAAATAAATAAAGTAAGCAAATCAAATCAAATCAATTAATGTGAACGGGAAGGAAGAGAGGAGGGTAGGTGGAGGCAAGTGGTTACAAGTGGTTACGAGTCAAAAGCAATGTTAAAGAGGTGGGCTTTCAGTCTAGATTTAAAGGTGGCCAAGGATGGGGCAAGACGTAGGGGCTCAGGAAGTTTATTCCAGGCGTAGGGTGCAGCGAGACAGAAGGCGCGAAGTCTGGAGTTGGCAGTAGTGGAGAAGGGAACAGATAAGAAGGATTTATCCATGGAGCGGAGTGCCAGTTCTAAGCATCAAGCTACTCCTCTACAAGAGAAGAGCTGAGTTACAATGAAAGAGCTAAGATTGGTGAAAGAATGAGAGTTAGAGAAAGGTAGATGAGGTCTTGGGAAGGGGTAAGTACAGAGGATGGAAATGGGGAACTGGAGAGTGAGTGAAAGACAAAGCAAAAACAGGCAGTAAAAGAAAGAAAAAAAGAGAAGAGACTGGGGACAATAGGAATACAGGAGGAGAGAAGAAATGAAAGAAAGATGCTGATAAAAAGAATACAGAAGAATCACACAAGGAACATGGAAAAGAGATACTGAAACCAACCCAGTTAGAAAAATAAAGGCGGCCATTCTATAAATTGGCACCTCCATTTAGGTGAGCAGAGGCTGAATGCTAGGTGCCCTCCTCTCTTCCTTCCCATTCACATTAATTGATTTGATTTGCTTACTTTATTATTTTTTCTATTAGATTGTAAGCCCTTTGAGCAGGGACTGTCTTTCTTCTATGTTTGTGCAGCGCTGCGTACGCCTTATAGCGCTATAGAAATGCTAAATAGTAGTAGTAGTAGTAGTGAGCTAAGATGCCCTTAAAGTATATTAGCATGGGCACACCTAAGTTTAGGCACAACCGTTTATACCATATCAATGGAAGGTGTAAATGGGTGCACCTTCAGGCACCATGAGGAGCTGAAAAAAATCCCAGTGAACCTGGAAGATGTACTGAGCCAAATCAACAAATTAAATCAAACTAAATCACCTGGACCGGATGAAACGCACTCTAGGGTACTGACAGAACTCACACATGAAATTGCTGATCTGCTATTAGTGATCTGTAACCTGTCATTAAAATCACCCGTAGTATCTGAAGATTAAAAAGTGGCCAATGTAACACCGATTTTTTTAAATGGTTCTAGGGGTGATCTGGGAAATTACAGACCATTAAGCTTGACTTCAGTGCTGGACAAAATAGTGGAAACTATGGTAAAGAATAAAATTACAGAACAGATAAACATGGTGTAACGGGACAGAGTCAACATGGATTCAGACTAGGGAAGTCTTGCCTCACCAATTTGCTTCATTTCCTTGAAGGCATGAATAAAAATGTTGATAAAGGTGAGCCGGTTGATGTAGTGTATCTGGATTTTCAGAAAGCTTTTGACAAAGTCCCCCATGAGAGACTCCTGTGAAAATTAAAGAGTCATGGGATACGAGGCAATGTCCTTCTGTGGATTAGGAACTGATTATTGGTCAGAAAACAGAGGGTAGGGTTAAATGGCCATTTTTCTCAATGGAAGAGGGTGAATAGTGGCATGCCACAGGGATCTGTACTGGGACTGGTGCTATTTAACGTATTTATAAATGATCTGGTAATTGGCATGACAAGTGAGATGATTAAATTTGGAAATTACATAAAACTATTCAAAGTTGTTAGAACACATGCGGACTGTGAAAAATTACAGGAAGACCTTAGGAAATTGGATGACTGGGCATCCAAATGGCAGGTGAAGATCTAAGTGTCATTGTAGGCAATACACTGAAATCTTCTGCCCAGTGTGCAGTGGTGGCCAAAAAAGCAACCAGGATGCTAGGAATTATTAGGAAAGAGATAACAATAAGACTGAAAATACTATAATGCCTCTGTATTGCTCCATAGTGCAACCTCACCTTGAGTATTACGTTCAATTCTGGTCACCGTATCTCAAAAAAAATATAGCAGAATTAGCCAAGGTTCAAAGAAGAACAACCAATAATTATAAAGAGATGGAACTCCTCCCATATGAGGAAAGGCTAAAGAGGTTAGGGCTCTTCAGCTTGGAAAAGAGACGACTGAGGGGATACTTTACATAACAAAATTCTGTGTTACCTATTACTATGTAAGCCGCATTGAGCCTGCTTTTAGTGGGAAAGTGCGGGATACAAATATAATAAATATTAAATAATATGACTGAGGTCTACAAAATCCCGAGTGGTGTAGAATGAGTAGAAGTGAATTGAATTTTTACTCTTTCAAAAAGTACAAAGACTAGGGGACACACAATGAAGTTATATGGAAACACTTTTAAAACAAATAGGAGGAAATATTGTTTCACTCAATGATAGTTAAGCTCTGGATCTGGTTGCTGGAGGATGTGTTAACAGCTGTTAGCGTATCTCGGTTTAAAAAATGTTTGGACAAGTATCTGCAACAGAAATAGCTTGATTCTTCACACCTTATTATAACCCTTGTTAAACCAGTTTTTGGAACCAGAACTAATCTGGGTTTGGTATGAGACAAAGGGTGTGAAGACTTATGTAGTGAAGAATCTGTGGTTCCTTATTCTTAATTTCTTTTATCAGATAGTTTTGTTCTCATTGCACAGACTACCTTCAGTCTGGAGGTTTTGGCAGATCCAGCAAAGTCTCTGATTTCAGCTGAACCCAAGCCATTTTGAGGAGGAGGGCAAAGTATAAGGTGTAACATTCTGGTGGGGGGGGGAGGGGATTGCCCTCCCAAATTCCAACTATCCCTATGGGGATAGGTTGGCCTTCTATGGTGCTGGATCACAGGGGTCCTGGCTAGTAGCAGTGGCATAGCCATGGGTGGGTCAGGGCCCACCCTATTTGGACTCAGGCCCACCCAAAATTGTGGCACTCTTGCTGTGGCTGGCAGAGATCCTAAAACCCCACCAGCTAAAGATTTCCTTCTCCTCAGGAAGCCGGTGCTCTTCCAAACGGCAACTGGCAACACTTGCGTTGAGCTGACACCAATACCAGCCCCTCTGCACATGCTTAGTTTCATGCATGCACAGCCTGTTGGCTGTGGCATCAGCTCGAGGAAAGTGCTGCTGGCTGCCTGAGCAGGAGGAAATCTTCAGCTGGCGGGGTTTGTAGATCCCCTCCTGCTCAGGTATTTAATATTTTGAGCTTGCAGGTGGAGGGCGAGACGAAGCGCACAGAGCGGAGCAAAGTACAGCGAGGGGGCTATGAATTCCGTGCCCATCCACCTTGGACTCAGGCCCACCCACAATTGGCTGTCTGGCTATGCCCCCTGCTCAGTAGTCTGTCTGGTAGCAAGATCGCTCTTGGCTTAAGAGGGTCCCTTTCAGAACAGGTAAGCCTCAAATTGTTTACATTTTTAAAACAGTATAGTTAATACACTGTTTAAGTTTACTGCTGTTTTTAATAGTAACATAGTAGGTGACGGCAGAAAAAGACCTGTATGGTCCATCCAGTCTGTCCAACAAGATAAACTCATATGCGCTACTTTATAGGTATACCTGACTTTGATTTGTACCTACCATTTTCAGGGCACAGACTGTAGAAGTCTGCCCAGCACTAGCCCCGCCTCCCAACCACCGGCGCTGCCACCCAATCTCCGCTAAGCTTCTGAGGATCCATTCCTTCTGAACAGGATTCCTTTATTATTATTATATTTATTGCATTTGTATCCCACATTCCCCCACCTATTTGCAGGCTCAATGTGGCTTACATAGATTTGTTAACATTGTCATATCAGAATATCAGATACAGTTAGTAATGTGTAGCGATTAAGGAGGGAGGAGGGAAGAAGGAAGAGAGTTGTTAGGGTAGTTATAGAAGGTAAAATTATGTATAATCATACCTGATAATTTCTTTCCATTAATCATAGCTGATCAATCCATAGACTGGTGGGTTGTGTCCATCTACCAGCAGGTGGAGATAGAGAGCAAACTTTTGCCTCCCTATATGTGGTCATGTGCTGCCGGAAACTCCTCAGTATGTCGATATCAAAGCTCCATCCGCAGGACTCAGCACTTAGAGAATTACACCCACAAAGGGACACTCTGCCCAGCTCACCACCGCCGAAACGGGGGAGGGGAATTAACCCAGCTCATCCCCACACAAGTGGGGGAGGGGAATCCGTCCAGCTCATCCCCGCGGAGCGGGGGAGGGACACCACACCCGCCGATGGGGGGGATCTGGCTTATCCTGCAACCGCGGGAGGAGCTGACTGACCCTAACACCGCCGAAGCGGGAGGGGTACAAAGCTGCCTACAGAACAGAGCCGGGCGACCGAAAGGAAGAGGAGGGAGGGAAGGGGGAGATGAGAGAGAGGGGGATATAAGAGGAAGAGAGGGCAGGAAGGAAAGAAGGGAGTGCGGGCAGAATTTAAGTCTCAATCCAGCCCCGTAAAACGGGGGGAGAGGAATGCAGCAGCTCACTATAACACAAACTCGTCTCAACTCTTGAAGAATCCAAGTAAAGGAAGAACTTGAACAAAGTCTTTCTGAAGTAACTGAAGACTAAACTTGAACCTGAAATGCAACCAGAATAAAAACAGTACAGATATCTGGGAGGGGCTATGGATTGATCAGCTATGATTAATGGAAAGAAAATTATCAGGTATGATTATACATTTTACCTTCCATATCATCAAGCTGATCAATCCATAGACTGGTGGGATGTACCGAAGCAGTACTCACCCAGGGCGGGACATAGAAATCCCTGACCTCAACACTGAAGCTCCAAACCGGGCCTCCGCCCGTGCAGCCACAGTCAAACGGTAATGCTTGGAGAATGTATGAGCCGAAGCCCAAGTTGCCGCCTTGCATATCTCTTCCAAGGAGACGGATCCGGCCTCTGCCATCGAGGCCGCCTGAGCTCTCGTGGAGTGAGCCTTCAGCTGGATAGGCGGAACCTTCCCCGCGGCCACATAAGCCGCTGCAATGGCTTCCTTGACCCATCTTGCCACTGTAGGCTTAGCAGCCTGCAGACCCTTACGGGACCTGCAAACAGGACAAACAGATGATCCGATTTCCGGAAATCATTGGTCACTTCCAAGTATCTGATGATGACTCGTCTCACATCCAGAAATTTAAGAGCAGAGTACTCCTCTGGGTAGTCCCCCTACGAAAGGAAGGGAGACAGAGCTGCTGATTCACATGGAAGCGAGAGAAACAATCTTGGGCAGGAAGGAAGGCACTGTGCGAATAGTCACTCCTGCCTCAGTGAACTGCAGAAAAGGCTCTCGACATGAGAGCGCCTGGAGCTCGGAAACTCTTCTGGCTGAAGTGATAGCCACCAAAAAGACTGCTTTCAACGTCAGGTCTTTCAGAGATGCCCTTGACAAGGGTTCAAAAGGCGGCTTCTGCAATGCTCTTAGCACCAGGTTGAGATTCCACGCAGGCACCACTGAGTGCAGAGGAGGGCGCAGGTGAAACTCTCTAGAGAAAGCGCCCATATCTGGCTGTGAAGCCAGGGAAGCACCCTTCAGGCGGCCCTGAAGCAAGCCAGAGCCGCTACCTGGACTTTAAGGGAACTGAGCGACAGGCCTTTCTCCAGACCTTCTTGCAGGAACGCCAACACTGAAGAAATTGGAGCAGTGAAGGGAGAAAGTGAGCCTGCTTCACACCACGCTGCAAAGATACGCCAAACCCTGGCGTAAGCAGTAGAAGTAGAGCGCTTCCTCGCTCTCAGCATAGTGGCGATGACCTTGTCTGAGAAGCCCTCTTCCTCAGACGCTGCCGCTCAATAGCCAGGCCTTAAGACCAAAGGGGGAGGGATCCTCCATCACCACGGGACCTGATGTAACAGGCCCTGCTCCACTGGCAGTCGCAGAGGATCGTCCATTGAGAGCCTGATCAAGTCCGCATACCAGGGACGCCTGGGCCAATCCGGACCCACCAGGATTACCCTCCGGGATGCTTTGCCACCCGGTCTAGCACCCTGCCCAACATGGGCCAGGGCGAAACACATAGAGGAGCTCTTGTGTCGGCCACTGTTGGAGAAGAGCATCTAGTCCCAGGGATCGAGGGTCCCGTCCTCTGCTGAAGAAGCGCGGCACTTGGCAATTGGCCGATGACGCCATCAGATCTAGGCTCGGCTGGCCCCAGCGCTTCGTGATGTCCAAGAACGCCGGAGCAGATAGCTGCCGCTCTCCGGGCTCCAAGGTATGGCGACTGAGAAAGTCCGCCTTGACATTCATGACTCCGGCAATGTGGGCCGCTGAAGCTGCTCCAGGTTCGCTTCCGCCCACTGGCAAAGATACATAGCCTTTGGCTAGAGGGGCGCTCTTGGTACCCTGGCGGTTGACATAGGCCACAGCTGTGGCATTGTCCGACAGGACCCATACAGGCTTCCACACCAGTAGGGATGAACTCCAAAAGCACCAACCGAATGGCTCTGAGTTCCAGGAGGTTGATAGACCACTTTGCCTCTGCAGGAGACCAGAGCCCCTGCGCTGTCCTTCCCAAGCAGTGGGCTCCCAGCCCGACAAAGAGGCGTCCGTCGTGACGACAATCCACTCTGGGGTCACCAGAGGCATTCCCGCAGACAATTTGTCTGTCTGCATCCACCAGCTCAGCGCTTGCGCACTGCTGGGTCCAAGGGAAGTCGCACAGCATAATCCCGACATCGGAGTCCAGCGCTGCAGCAAGGAGTGTTGAAGTGGTCTCATATGAGCCCTGGCCCAGGGCACTACTTCCATCGTGGCCGTCATAGAGCCCAACAGCTGCACATAGTCCCAAGCCCGAAGAGGAGAGGCTCCCAGGAACTGGTCCACCTGAGCCTGAAGTTTGACAATCCGATTGTCTGGCAGGAACACTCTGCCACTTGGGTGTCGAATCGAACTCCCAGGTACTCCAGGGACTGAGTCGGGCGCAGCTGGCTCTTCTCCCAGTTGATGATCCATCCCAGGGAGCTCAAAAGAGCAACTACCCGGTCCACAGCTTTGCCGCACTCTGCATAACAGGGGGCTCGGATCAACCAGTCGTCCAGATAAGGATGGACTTGTACCCCTTCCTTTCGTAGGAAGGCCGCGATGACCACCATTACTTTGGAAAAGGTCGCGGAGCAGTAGCCAACCCGAATGGGAGGGCTCTGAACTGGAAGTGTCGTCCCAGGACTGCAAAACGCAGAAAGCGTTGATGAGGAGGCCAGATGGGAATATGCAGGTACGCTTCCTTGATGTCCAAGGAAGCCAAGAACTCTCCTGCCTTCACTGCCGCTATAACAGAGCGGAGAGTCTCCATGCGAAAGTGCCGCACTTTCCAGGCCCGATTGACCCCTTTGAGGTCGAGGATAGGCCGGACAGAACCTCCTTTCTTTGGTACCACAAAGTAAATGGAGTAACGTCCCTTGCCAAGCTGACTTTCTGGCACAGGAACGACCGCGCCCAGGCGGATCAGATTGTCCAAGGTCTGCTGCACTGCCACAGCTTTGACCGGAGACTTGCAGGGAGAGAGTACAAACCCGTCTTTTAAGGGTCGGCAGAACTCTAGCTTGTAGCCATCTCTGATGACTTCCAGCACCCACGTCTGAAGTTATTGTGGTCCACTCGCCCAGAAACGAGGACAGCCGTCCTCCAATCTGCACTGGGGCGTGGACCAAGGCCCCGTCATTGGGTACGAGACCCTGGGGGAGGACCGGAGGAAGCACTCCGGGACGGCGGTCTCTGCGAAAGGAATGCTGCTTGGGGGAGAAATTCCTCTTAAAGGAAGAGGGGGCAGAGGAACCCGACTTGCCCGGGCGGTACCGACGGGCTTTCTGCAACCGTCCTCTGGAGGTACCGGGACGAGTACTAGCCCGAGCCCTGACCTCTGGTAATTTCTTGCCCTTAGACGTGCCGAGATCGGTCACGATTTTGTCCAGCTCGACCCCAAAGAGCAGCTTGCCTTTAAAAGGCAATCTAGCCAGGCGGGATTTAGAGGCGTGGTCAGCAGACCAATGTTTCAGCCAAAGCCACCGCCGCGCAGAGATTGTCTGAGCCCTGCCTTTAGCTGAGGCCCTCAAGACATCATACAGCAAGACTGCCAAATAGGCTAAGCCCGATTCCAGGGCCGGCCAATCAGCCCTCAAGGAATGATCCGAGGGGGAAGCCCGCTGCACCATAGTCAGGCACGCCCTGGCCACATAGGAGCCGCAAACTGAGGCCTGCAAACTTAAAGCAAGCCGCCTCAAAGGACGACCTTAAGGCCGCCTCCAATCTTCTGTCTTGGGCGTCCTTTAGGGCCGTTGCCACCTTCCACCGGCAACGCCGTTTTCCTTAGTCACCGCAGTGATTAAAGAATCCACGGTAGGCCACAGATAGGCCTCACGTTCACTCACAGCCAAAGGATAGAGGCGGGACATAGCCCTAGCCACTTTAAGGCTCGCTTCCGGGACATCCCATTGAGCCGAATTAAGTTGTGCATGGCATCATGCACGTGGGAAGGCTCTAGGCGGAGCGCTTCGTCCCCAGCATAATGGCAGAGCCAAAAGAGGCTGAGGGAGAGACGTCCTCCGGAGAGGAAATCTTCAAAGTGTCCATGGCCTGTAACAACAGGTTGGGCAAAATCCTCTGGGCTAAAAGCCGCGCTGCAGAGGGGTCATCCGCTCCATCCAAGCGGGGATCCGGTCTCCTCCAAGGAATCCGCAAAGGACCGTTGGGAGACCTCAGACACGCTGCCCTCATCTACATCGGAGGAGACAAGTCCTCCAAGGACTGGGAATCAACCCGAGGGCGTTTACCTCTGGGAACCTCAACCTCTTTACCAGACGAGGAGCAGGGGCAGCGTTTTGCATGAGGAAAGCTGATTGCAGCAGCAAAACAAACTCGGGGGAGAAACCCCCCAGACTGTGCACTTCCGCAGCCTGGGCAACAGCCCTAGACGCACCCTCAAACCGGCGCCGCAAGAGCGGGGGAGAAAACATGCTGCGAATCCAAATGGCGTCCGGCGCGGACACTCGCGAAGGGAGCCGCGCAGGAAGAATGGCGCTTAACTTTAGCCCGCTTTTGTGCCGCCGCCCAAATTAAGGGCGTTCATGGCAATTTAAGTCTCCAACCTCAAGGGAGGCCCACGAGGAAGCCGTCCGAGCCGCGTGGCCGGCCAAGATGGCGGAGGCGAGGAGCGGGGGATGGCGTTATGGCGGGAAAAACCGCCACGCCGGAGAAGGACGGGACATTCTCGGTCACGAAACTGTCACCCAACAAGGGCGAATCAGGCTGTAAGACCACCCGCATCCCCTCTAGAAGCGCTCAAGCGATCCGGGGAGCGACCCTTTGCGCCCTCGCCCTCCGACGCCATATTGCCCGAGGAGAAGAAAATCGGGGAACCCCCCTGCCCGCTATAAAAAGGTAAAAATTACCTGCTGTCCGCTCGAGCTGTAACGAACTGGTGTCCCAGTGAGTAGCTGCAATGAACGTTAAATAAACGTCGAAATAAACGCCTTTAAGGACGTTTAAAATTTTTTTTTTTTTTTTTTTTTTAACGGAGCCAGCGGGAGGGGGGAGGAAAAGGAGGGACCCTGGCACCCCAGTTTGCACTTGCTCAAAGAGCCCTCAACCCAAGGCACTCAACAAAACCTAAAATTAGCTGGATGGCCTAGGCCAGAGCTGATGCTTGTGTGTGACCACCACCTTGCTGAGCTTAGAGCACATACCGGGAGTTTCCGGCCAGCACATGACCACATATAGGGAGGCAAAAGTTTGCTCTCTATCTCCACTGGGTAGATGGACACAACCACCAGTCTATGGATTGATCAGCTTGATGATATGGAAGGTGGGCATTCATAACTGCCACGCATTTTTGAATTCTGTTACTGTTTTCATCTCTACCACC
Source organism: Microcaecilia unicolor (assembly GCF_901765095.1). Lineage (NCBI taxonomy): Eukaryota > Metazoa > Chordata > Amphibia > Gymnophiona > Siphonopidae > Microcaecilia > Microcaecilia unicolor. Next base: position 172,253,316 of record NC_044040.1, read on the forward strand.
TCCCGCGGGAGGGGATTCCAAGTATCCACCACTCTCTCCGTGAAAAAATACTTCCTATTTTTCTTCTGCCCACCTTCAACCTCATTTCACGTCCTGTAGTTCTACCGCCTTCCCGTCTCCGGAACAGGTTCATTTGCGGATTAATACCTTTCAAATATTTGAACGTATGTATCATATCACCCCTGTTTCTCCTTTCCTCCAGGGTATACATGTTCAGGTCAGCAAGTCTCTCATACGTTTTGTAACGCAAATCCCATACCAAAGTCTAAGTGCTTTAAAAATTAGGCCCTTAGTAACTTAAGAGCGTCTTTCCATAGAAGGTCCTAACTCAGGGGCGTAGCTACGTTGGGGCCCGGGACCCGTTAGTAGTTGGTCCTGGGGCCCCCTGCCGACGACCCTTTCGACCCCCCTCGCGCCGCCAACTCTCCCCCCGCCAGGCACCGTGAGCTACCTTTGCTTGTCGGGGGACCCCAACCCCCACCAGCCAAGGGTCCTCTTGCTTTCCGCGGAGGCTTCGTTCTGTTTCTGACGGTCGGAGTAGACTCCACAGAAACAGAACGAAGCCTTGCACGGGAAGCAAGAGGACCTTGGCTGGCGGGGATTGGGGGTCCCTAGCCAGCAAAGGTAGGCGATGGCGGCGGCGGGGGAAGGGTTGACGGCGGGAGGGGGGTCGAGAGGGTCGTTGGCAGGGGGTTGCAAAGTTGGTGGCGGCGGCGGCAGGGGGGTCGGCAATGGCGGGAGGGGTCAGCGGCGTCGGAGGGGGGCTAAAATGTGCCCCCTCATCTGGGCTCTGAACCCCCTCCCGCCGGTCTGGCTACGCCCCTGGGTCCTATGATGTGGTACGCGTTATCCACATGTTTCCGAACAGTTACAGGAACAGTTGTTAGAACTTATCAACAACTTAATGCATACCTTCTGTAAAAACCTGCTTTTAGTACATATTTTTACTCACGTTTTTTGTGTGAATATTGTAATGTGTATTTTAAAACTCTCCGAGGACAAGCAGGCTGCTTGTTCTCACTGATGGGTGAAGTCCATGGCAGCCCCTCCAATCGGAATCTTCACTAGCAAAAGCCTTGCTAGCCCTCGCGCGGCGATGCGCATGCGCCGCCGTCTTCCCACCCGAAACCGGCTCGTGCCCAGCCAGTCTTCTTTTGTCCGCGCTCGGTACGGTCGTGTTACGCCGTTTGCGCCCCTTAAGTTGACCTCGCGCGTCTCTTTTTACTTTTCGCTACAAAAAAAAAAAAAAAAAAGGATTTCGGAAGAAGACCTTTTCGGTCTTTTCCCTTTCCTCTATTTTCAAGTTTTGCCCCGGTAGCTTCTTTTCGTCTTCGGGTAGGCCCTTTTGAGGCCTCGGGTCGTATTTTTTCTCCCCCTCTTTTGGTGCCTTACGCAATCACGAGTTTGATCTCGCCGGCGTGATTTTTTCCGCCCATGTCATCGAAGTCGCCAGCGGCTTCAAGAAGTGCACCCAGTGCGACCGGGTAATCTCGCTCACTGACAGGCCACGCGTCGTGTCTTCAGTGTCTGGGGGCTGGCACCGCCCGCAGGCTGTAGTCTGTGCGGCCCTTTACAAAAGCGGACTCAGGTAGCGAGATTGGCCCAGTGGAAACGTTTTGTTCTCGGGCTCTTCGTCGGCATCGGCACCGGGAGTAGTATCGAGTGCATCGACGTCGACAGCATCCAGACCTCCGTCCTCGGCCGCGGACTGCATCGAGTGCATCGAGGCATCGGCCCTCTGAATCGGGGCTGAGACATCGGAAGGCTGCGTCGGTGGTACCGGGACCTCCACTTCTGCTGATGTCGTCGGACGGTGGTGCTTCGACTGGAGTGCAGGTGAGGGCTGTCCATTCCCCTGCTGGTGGCGGTGAGCCTTCGGGTGGGTCTCCCCCTACCCTGAGGGCTCCTGCGGTACAGCCCCCCCGAGACCGACCTTCTTCGGCCTCGGCCCCGAGGGAAGCGACGGCTGGATTCTACGTCCTCCTCGTCGGTGCCGGGAAGTTCCAGTGGACATGCTTTGTTCCAAAAAGTCGAAGAAGCATCGACACCGGTCCCCTTCCCGTATCGGCACCGAGAGCTCTGGGTCGCCCGAGTGGAGTCGGCACCCAGTAGGCATCAGCACCGAGAGGACGCTCACCCTCTGTCAAAGAGGTGTCGATGCGCTCCACTATGGACAGCCCGGAACAGCCTCCACGCCCGGAACAGACTCTGACCTCGACGCCTGCATCGGCTTCCATGTCTTTCTCCACAGCCGCTCTGCACGAGAGTCTCGGGCCGTCCTCCCAGAGATCCTGGGAGAGCTGTTGCGCCCTTCCCCTCCGGTATCGGGGGTGCTTGCGCCACCGGTACCGTTCGAGTGAGGCGCAGGCTGGCCCCTTGCCCGGGGGTGAGGTCTCCGACATCGGTGCCACTTGCGGTACCGACTGCGGTCGCCTCCCAGGAAGGCTCCCCGACGACGTCGGTGGAGGGCTTCGCCGGTGCGGGCAAGGGAGTCTACCCTCTCGACGCTCCCACCGTGGCCGTGGTTCCATGGAGTCGAAGCCGGGCACGGCTTCAGACACAGGTCCATGAACTTGTTTCTGATACCGATGGTGAGGCCTCGTGGGAGGAGGAGGAGGACATCAGATATTTCTCTGACGAGGAGTCTGATGGCCTGCCTTCTGATCCCACTCCCTCCCCTGAAAGGCAGCTTTCTCCTCCCGAGAGTCTGTCTTTTGCGGCATTTGTCCGGGAGATGTCTACGGCCATCCCCTTCCCGGGTGGTTGTGGAGGACGAGCCCAGGGCTGAAATGTTTGAGCTCCTGGACTATCCTTCTCCACCTAAGGAAGCGTCCACAGTACCCATGCATCATGTCCTCAAAAAGACATTGCTGGTGAACTGGACCAAGCCATTAAGTAATCCCCACATTCCCAAGAAGATCGAGTCCCAGTACTGGATCCATGGGGACCCAGAGCTGATGCACACTCAGTTGCCTCATGACTCTGGAGTTGTGGATCTGGCCCTAAAGAAGGCTAAGAGTTCTAGGAGCATGCTTCGGCGTCCCCGGGCAAGGACTCTAGAACCTTAGACTCCTTTGGGAGGAAGGCCTACCATTCTCTATGCTCGTGACCAAAATCCAGTCCTACCAGCTCTACAGAGCATACATATGCGGAATAATGTGCGGCAGCTGGCGGGCTAGGTGGATAAGCTCCCTCCTGAGCAAGCCAAGCCATTTCAGGAGGTGGTCAGGCAGCTGAAGGCGTGCAGAAAATTCCTGGTCAGAGGGGTGTACGACACCTTTGATGTTGCGTCCAGGGCCGCTGCTCAAGGTGTGGTGATGCGCAGGCTCTCATGGCTGCGTGCCTCCGACCTGGAGAATAGGATCCAGCAGCAGGATTGCGGACTCGCCTTGCCGTGCGGATAATATTTTTGGAGAGAAGGTCGAACAGGTGGTAGAGCAGCTCCACCAGCGGGATACCGCTTTCGACAAGTTCTCCCGCCGGCAGCCTTCAGCTTCTACCTCTACAGGTACACGATTTTTTGGGGGGGAGACTGTTCCCTACTCTTCTGGTAAGCGTAGGTACAATCCTCCTTCTCGACAGCCTGCGGCCCAGGCTAAGCCCCAGCACGCTCGCTCTCGTCAGCAGCGTGCGCCTCAGCAAGGCCCCTCGGCTCCCCAGCAAAGCAAGGGACGAGCTTTTGACTGGCTCCAGCAGAGCATAGCCGACATCCAAGTGTCAGTGCCGGGCGACCTACCGGTCGGAGGGAGGTTGAAAGTTTTTCACCAAAGGTGGCCTCTCATAACCTCCGATCAGTGGGTTCTCCAAATAGTCCGGCAAGGATACACCCTCAATTTGGGCCTCAAAGCCTCCAAATTGTCCACCGGGAGCTCAGTCCTTACAGCTTCTAGCACAAGCAGGTACTTGCAGAGGAACTCTCCGCCCTTCTCAGCACCAATGCGGTCGAGCCCGTGCCATCCGGGCAGGAATGGTTGGGATTCTATTCCAGGTACTTCCTTGTGGAAAAGAAAACAGGGGGGATGCGTCCCATCCTAGACCTAAGGGCCCTGAACAAATATCTGGTCAAAGAAAAGTTCAGGATGCTTTCCCTGGGCACCCTTCTTCTCATGATTCAGGAAAACGATTGGCTATGCTCTCTGGACTTGAAGGACCGCCTACACTCACATCCTGATACTGCCAGCTCACAGACAGTATCAGCTATTTCAGCTGGGCACACGTCACTTCCAGTACTGTGTGCTACCCTTTGGGCTCGCCTCTGCGCCCAGAGTGTTCACGAAGTGCTTGGCTGTAGTAGCAGCGGCACTTCACAGACTGGGGGTACACGTGTTCCCATATCTCGACGATTGGCTGGTGAAGAACACAACCGAGGCAGGAGCTCTACAGTTCATGCAGATGACTATTCGCCTCCTGGAGCTACTGGGGTTTGTGATAAATTATCCCAAGTCCCACCTTCTCCCAGTGCAGAAACTCGAATTCATAGGAGCTCTGCTGGATTCTCGGACGGCTCGTGCCTATCTCCCAGAGGCGAGAGCCAACAACTTGTTGTCCCTCGTCTCGCGGGTGCGAGCGTCCCAGCAGGTCACAGCTCGGCAGATGTTGAGATTGCTGGGCCATATGGCCTCCACAGTTCATGTGACTCCCATGGCCCGCCTTCACATGAGATCTGCTCAATGGACCCTAGCTTCCCAGTGGTTTCAGGCTGCTGGGGATCTAGAAGACGTGATCCACCTGTCCACGAGTTTTCTCAAATCCCTGTATTAGTGGACGATTTGGTCCAATTGACTCTGGGACGTCCTTTCCAAATTCCTCAGCCACAAAAAGTGCTGAAGACGGATGCGTCTCTACTGGGTGGGGAGCTCATGTCGATGGGCTTCACACCCAGGGAAACTGGTCCCTCCAGGAACGCGATCTGCAGATCAATCTTCTGGAGTTACGAGCGGTCTGGAACGCTCTGAAGGCTTTCAGAGATCGGCTGTCCCACCAAATTATCCAAATTCAGACAGACAACCAGGTTGCCATGTATTACATCAACAAGCAGGGGGGGCACCGGATCTCGCCCCCTGTGTCAGGAGGCCGTCAGCATGTGGCTCTGGGCTCGCCGTCAAGGCATGGTGCTCCAAGCCACATATCTGGCAGGCGTAAACAACAGTCTGGCCGACAGGTTGAGCAGGATTATGCAACCTCACGAGTGGTCGCTGAATTCCCGTTGTAGTGCGTCAGATCTTCCAGGTGTGGGGCACCCCCTTGGTAGATCTTTTCGCATCTCGAGCAACCACAAAGTCCCTCAGTTCTGTTCCAGGCTTCAGGCCCACGGCAGACTGGCATCGGATGCCTTCCTCCTGGACTGGGGGAGGGTCTGCTGTATGCTTATCCTCCCATACCTCTGGTGGGGAAGGACTTTGTTGAAACTCAAGCAAGACCGAGGCACCATGATTCTGATTGCTCCTTTTTGGCCGCGTCAGATCTGGTTCCCTCTTCTTCTGGAGTTGTCCTCCGAAGAACCGTGGAGATTGGACTGTTTCCGACCCTCATCACACAGGACGAAGGGGCGCTTCTGCATCCCAGCCTCCGGTCTCTGGCTCTCACGGCCTGGATGATGAGAGCGTAGACTTTGACTCTTTGGGTCTGTCAGAGGGTGTCTCCCGCATCTTGCTTGCTTCCAGGAAAGATTCCACTAAGAGGAGTTACTTCTTTCTATGGAGGAGGTTTGCCGTCTGGTGTGACAGCAAGGCCCTAGATCCTCGCTCTTGTCCTACACAGACCCTGCTTGAATACCTTCTGCACCTTGTCTGAGTCTGTCTCAAGACCAACTCTGTAAGGGTTCACCTTAGTGCAATCAGTGCATACCATTACTGTGTGGAAGGTAAGCCGATCTCAGGACAGCCTTTAGTTGTTCGCTTCATGAGAGGTTTGCTTTTGTCAAAGCCCCCTGTCAAACCTCCTACAGTGTCATGGGATCTCAATGTCGTTCTCACCCAGCTGATGAAACCTCCTTTTGAGCCACTGAATTCCTGCCATCTGAAGTACTTGACCTGGAAGGTCATTTTCTTGGTGGCAGTTACTTCAGCTCGTAGAGTCAGTGAGCTTCAGGCCCTGGTAGCCCAGGCCCCTTACACAAAATTTCATCACAACAGAGTAGTCCTCCGCACTCACCCTAAGTTCTTGCCAAATGTTGTGTCGGAGTTCCATCTGAACCAGTAAATTGTCTTGCCAACATTTTTTCCCCGTCCTCATTCCTGCCCTGCTGAACGTCAGCTGCACACATTGGACTGCAAGAGAGCATTGGCCTTCTATCTGGAGCGGACACAGCCCAACAGACAGTCCGCCCAATTGTTTGTTTCTTTTGATCCCAACAGGAGGGGAGTGGCTGTGGGGAAACGCACCATATCCAATTGGCTAGCAGATTGCATTTCCTTCACTTACGCCCAGGCTGGGCTGGCTCTTGAGGGTCATGTCACGGCTCATAATGTTAGAGCCATGGCAGCGTCGGTAGCCCACTTGAAGTCAGCCACTATTGAAGAGATTTGCAAAGCTGCGACATGGTCATCTGTCCACACATTCACATCTCATTACTGCCTGCAGCAGGATACCCGACGCGACAGTCGGTTCGGGCAGTCAGTGCTTCAGAATTTGTTCGGGGTTTAGAATCCAACTCCACCCCCCTAGGCCCATGTTTTTTCTGTTCCAGGCTGCACTCTCAGTTAGTTGGATAAATTGTTAGGTCAATCTCAGTTATGTTCTCGCCGTTGCGAGGCCCAATTGACCATGGTTGTTGTTTTGAGTGAGCCTGGGGGCTAGGGATACCCCATCAGTGAGAACAAGCAGCCTTCTTGTCCTCGGAGAAAGCGAATGCTACATACCTGTAGAAGGTATTCTCCGAGGACAGCAGGCTGATTGTTCTCACAAACCCGCCCGCCTCCCCTTTTGGAGTTGTGTCTTCCCTTCTCTTTGTCTTGCTACATATGAGACTGGCCGGCACGAGCCGGTTTCGGGTGGGAAGACGGCCGCGCATGCGCGGTGCGCGAGGGCTAGCAAAGGCTTTTGCTAGTGAAGATTCCGATTGGAGGGGCTGCCGTGGACGTCACCCATCAGTGAGAACAATCAGCCTGCTGTCCTTGGAGAATACCTTCTACAGGTATGTAGCATTCGCTCTACTGATGCATTAAAGACATTTTTACCTTATGCATTCATGCATTTTTTAAACTATGTGAACAAGTAAAAAGTATGCTAAAAAGTAGAACACATTTTAACTCATGCTTTATTACATCGGGCCCTGTGTCTTTTTGTCCTTTGGACACAATTTTTCTGCCCATGGCAGACCAGGAAGTGGTGTTGGAAGCCTCAGTTCAGAAATCTTAAATACAAGTTTATTTTGGGCTTTTACAAGTTACAATTAAAGGCAAATTAAATTAAAGAGTGTCTTGGGTCAGAAAGCGAGGACACAGAGAGGAGAGAGGGTCCAACTACAATAATCGACAGAAAAGCAGGGGACGAGGGGAATCTACAGTGTGCAGGTCAGGATCGCTATCCGGCAGCGTACTACATACAGCGAGGAAGAAAACATTAGCCCATGGTAGCAGTCGCATATTTCCCTGCCTGCCGACTATAATCTCGGAAAGCCCTGATTGGTTCAGCAGCTTCTCTCCTTATCATCTGCTGGGATTCGGAACTGCCGGCCTATTAGCTGTGCGGACTGTGAATCTCCTACACCGCTTTCCAGCACAAACAATTACAACCCCAGCCACACAGTCTTTTTCAACATTGTGATCACCAAGACTACACACAAACATAAATGTAACAAAATGGCAACTCTGAGCATTGGCATGGATATTAAGCTTTTCTTATATTAATAATACATTTATGTGCCAAATTTAAACTCACAACATTTGGAAAGTTTGGGGTCTCTCTTTAGATCTGTTTGAGAAATACAACACAGACAGATCTCACATACGTCGGCAAACAAAAGTTCGACCTGCAAGTCAGATGCTCAGAGTTTTTGCACGATTCTGGACAAAAAATGTGCAAAAGTGTAATGCCAACACAGTCCAGATCACAAAGCGCCTTGGTGGGGGATTCCATTTGCTCCTAGAGATCTGGCAGCCCGCCTGGGCGAAGACACAACCTCAGATCTCCCTCAAACAATGAATGACCGGCAGTTACCTCTCGCAGCAGCAGCGCTACTGAGCCTACGAAACGAATTTGCAGTTCAGTTCAAGCAAGCAGGCAGCCATCCACCGGCAGACGTTCGCCGGTGAACCTAACAGGTAGTACTACAGCCCTTACCTGTCCCGATCCTACAGGTCGGAGTCACCACACAGAAGAACCTTGCCTGCCCCAGTTGCTTTTTCTCTTCTTATTCACTGTGTTTTCCGGGATGCCCCATCAGCAGTTTAGCGTGTGTATTTTGCTGCTCTGTTTCAGGAGCAGGCTGTCATTGCCGAGTTCTTTTTCATTCGGATCGTTTCTGTGCTTGCAGCAAATGGCACGGATTGAAAAAAAAAATGACTGTAATGTTGCAGTCCTTTTCTCCACCGTGGACGTATGTTTGTAATGTATTGCTGCAAAGTATGTACAGTTACCCCTCTGTTACACTCTCTTTCATTCCTAGACCGGCTGATTCTGGTTTGGAAAAGGACATATACAATAACCTCACACGCACCCTCTTGTGGAAGGATGAAGTTTGTGTCTATGGTTATCAATGTATTAACTTGTGTCTAGTTTATGAACATAATGCCATCACCGGATCAATGTTGTTAAGGGTCGAAGCAATGTGCAAGAGTGCGCACTGTACACAGAGTATACATTACTCACAGTTGGCACTATTTGTAAACAATGCACACTCCTTCAGAAAGAGTGTGTATTCTTTTCCCTATACTCCTGCATATGCATACTAATTCAGAAAGACTATGCACCATGTGTGAATCTCAGTGTTGCCAGATGGAAAAAAATTTCCACGCCCAAAACCAGCCCCAAACCGCACAAAGTCATTTGCATATGAATGATATAATACATATTAATGAGTCCATTTGCATACAAGTGATGTCATTAAGCCCGCCTCCGTGGGGCTTCTATTGGCCAGTGAAAAAATCGCAGTGGGGCAAAAAAAAAGCCGCCCAAAATCAGCAACCCGCACGCGGCGTGAAAAAGTTGCAGCAGGTCGCGGAAAGGAGCCCAATTGGGCGAGAATCCTGCAGCCCTGGCAACTTTGTGTGTGATTATGGGCGTAGTTTGACTGTTTCATTTGAGGGGGGGGGCAAAGGATGAGGTGGGGCATATTAGCATATTCATTTGCATATATGTATCTATATCTATATCTATCTATCTATCTATATATATATAATATATATATATATATATATATATACACACACACACACACACACAAATGAATATGCTAATATGGAGGAAGGAAGGGAGAAAGAGCTGGCTTTTTTGGGAATAACAATAATGAATTTCTATGATCTCATATTCATTATGGTTATTCCCAAAAAAGCCAGCTCTTTCTCCCTTCCTTCCTCCTTACCTAGGGTTACCATATGTCTGCATTTACCCGGACATGTCCTCTTTTTGAGGACATGTCTGGACGGGTTTTGCCAGTCCACCCATTTGTCCGGATTTCTGGACAAACGGGCAGGTGGACCTATCCTAGTCTCCCCTTCCCTTACTTACTATCTACTGCCCTGGTGGTCTAGTGACCTCTTCGGGGCAGGAAAGAGACCCCTCTTTCCTGCCCGGAGCGCTGCCCTTGCCCTGCATCCTGGTGCTGTGACGGTCTCGAGATTCAAAATGGCCACCGAGAGGTGAAGCGGCCTCGCGAGACTTCAACTCTCGGCTGCCATTTTGAATCCCGAGACCGTCACAGCAACAGGAGGCAGGGCAAGGACAGAGCTCCGGGCAGGAAAGAGGGGGCTCTTTCCTGCCCCAAAGAGGTCACTAGACCACCAGGGCAGTAAGATAGTAAGGGGGAGGGGAGGTGATGGGGGGCAGGGGAGGGGAATATGTGACCCGGGGGGAGAGGAGGGGCGAGGATTTGAAAGGGGCATGGGCGGGGCAGGGGCATGTGTCCTCTTTTTGAAAGGACAAAATATGTTAACTCTATCCTTACCTAGCACTCCCTCTTCCTCTCCAGTAGTATTTCCCCACCCCCTTTCCCATACCATGCCATTGTAGACCTTAGAAATGCATAAGCTCTATATATAGATCCTTCATGAGGTAGTGTGTCATGATTTAGGCGCTAAAACCCTTTCTGATGTTTTGGTGCCACCTCAGTAAGGCCAGCACACAATCTCTCCACTGCAAAACACTATACACAAACTTGTGCAAAAACACACTCATAACCTTACCAAACCATAACAGCACTAATTCCAAGGATAGGACAAGCTACAACCTTATGCGTGGAAAGGCAGCACTGTAATTACACCGGGCTCTAAAACACCAGTACACTACCTGGTGAAAAACACATGACACAACAGATATGACACAAGAAGCTAGAAAAAAAAAATATGAAGGCAAAATACTGAACTGGAAAGTTACCTCAAGAAGTCAGACTCAGCATGCAGCAATACCAGAAAAATTGAAACTTACATGCAAAATATCACAGATGCACATTTCCAAAAGCTGACATATTCCAATTAATACATTCTGAATAAAATACTTTTTTACTACTACCACTACTACTATTTAACATTTCTATACCTTTGTTGTCTGATCATTTAATTTTTCTATTCGCTTTGGTCCCAGTGTCTTCTGTTTTAAGCAGTGTCTTCTTTCCATTTGATATTTTTTTCTCTCACCATGTCCACCATCCTCCTGTGTCCTTATGCATCCTGTCTACCATCTGTAGCCCTGTCCCTATCCTTCCTCCAGTTTCAGTATCTGCCCTCAAAGTGTTCCGATCCAGCTCTTAAATTCAGCAGTTTCCCCTCCATCAATATCCAGCATTTCTCCTCTCCCCTCCCCTCCATCCATGTGCATCTACTTCCTCTGTCTTCCCTCCCCTCCATCCATGTCCAGCATTTTTCCTCTCTCCCTCCCACTCCATCCATGTGCATCTCCTTCATCTTTCCTTCCCTCCATCCTTGTCCAACATTTCTCCTCTCTTCCCTGCCCTCCACTCCATTCATGTCCAGCATTTATCCGCTCTTCCCTCCCCTCCATGTGCATCTCCTTCCTGACTTCCCTCCCTTCCATCCATCCATGTCCAGTAACTCTCCATTCTCCCCTGCCCTCTCCTCCATCCACCCATATCCAGCAAATTTGCTTTCTCCCCTGCCCCCTCCATTCATCTATCCATGTCCAGCAATTGTTCTCTCTCCCCTGCCCTCCCCTCCATTCATCCATGTCCAGCAATTTTCCTCTCCCCTGCCCTCCCCTCCTCTCCACGTCCAGCGATCTCTTCTCTCCCTCTCCCCTCCATGTCCAGCAATTCTCCCTGCCCTCCCTCAGCTCCCCGACAGCCTTCCTCTCTGTTCCTTCCTGCCCCCCATGCATGTTTAAACCTTTTATTTTCCTTGCAGCGATGGCAGTGAAGCACACAACACAGCGGGCTTGCCTCCAGCCATTCCCTTCCCTCACACAGTGTCCTGCCCTCGCGGAAACAGGAAATACATCATCACAAGAAGGCGGGACACTGAGTGAGGGAAGGGAAAGGCTGGAGGTGAACCTGCTGTGTTGTGCACTTCACTGCCGTTGCTGCGAGGAAAATAAAAGGTTTAAATGCGTGCGAGGGGGGGCAGGAAGGAACGAAGAGGAAGCCTGTCTGGGAGCTGAGGGCGGGAAGAGCTGCCTGCAGTGTTGCGCCAGCCCTGCGTTTGGGGGGGGGCAATGCCCCCCTCGCCCCCCCAAACTACGCCCATGTGTGTGATGGTGTGCACTCTGCAAACAGTGTGCACTCTGGCAGATACACATTTAAGACTAGATAAATCATGGGAAAATGTGTTTAGTGCTATTCTATAACCAGAGCCTGTTAGGTGCTGTTTATGGAATACTAGTAAAAAAGGCCCGTTTCCGAAACCAATGAAACGGGCGCTAGCATGTGGTTTTTTTTGTGTGTTAGTGTATGTGTCACAGAGTTATTTTGTGTGTGTGTGTGTGAGTGTGTGAGGGTGCGGTGTGTGTACAGGTTGTTGATGTGTGTCTTTTTTTGTTTTTTTTCTTTGCTTGGGGGTTGGGGGATGTGCTGTGGGAATCCCTGAGGTGGGAGACTGCTTGCTTGAGGCTGGGGATGGTTGGGTACGTCCTTGGCCGCTTCGGCAAAAGGGGAAGAGGAAGGGGGTGGGGAGTTACCTGCAGCCGCCTGAGAAACCATGTATTCTTTATTTGTTTTGTATTATTAGTTTGCATTTCTGTTGAAGAAAGAGTGGATGCCTTTCGAATGATGGAAGTGGTGCGTCGGTGTGCGGTTGTTTCGTTAGTTTGGCAGCCAGTCTCCAGCGATTCCTAGGCAGGGAAGGAGTACTCCTCCCCCTTCCTTGGTCGCTGTTTGCTGCTGGCTGGGTCGCAGGTAATCCTTCCAGCTGGGCCGCAGCTTGTCCTTTTCGCCCACGTCCCAGATGGTGACGGGCACGTTGTTTTCCGGCTCCTCTGACTCCATGTCAAGTGAGCCCAAATATAGTCTGTGCTATAGGCCCTCTGGCACTCTTCAGTACTGGAATTAGGCATTTAAAAATTTCTCCCCCCCCCCCCCCCCCCGGTCTATTTTTGCACATACCCACAGCAGGAATATTCTTCTCTCGTTCCAGCGGTGGTTCTGTGCTCTCCGTGCTGCACAGATAGTGAGCCATTCTGCTGGGGAATGCTCCTCCCTTATTGTCACGTAGTTTCCTCTGATTGGTCCGTCTTACGTTGCCTAGTGTTGCCTGGGAACGGTGTTGTGATGGTCCTTTGTGTTTCAGAATGTTGAGTGTGTTTTTTCTGATTGGTCTGTTATGCGAGGGCGGGGCAGAGAGACATGGTCAGTGTTGTGGCTTCACCACCATGAATCCATGAACCCTTCAGTGAGTGACTGAGTGACTTCAGAACGTTGTCTTCAGAACGTTGAGGGTGAGTTTTATTATAGTAGATGTGTAGCACGCGGATCTGTGACTAAATTTTGCGAAGTAAAACTGGTTTAAATGTCCACAACTAACTTAGGTGCAGATCAGGAATTCTATAACAGTGAGCATAATTTCTAGAAATGCTCATGACCCACCTGTGCCCCTCCCAAGGCCACACCTCCCCTTTGAGATCTGTGCATTAGAATTTACAAGCACCACTTTACAGAATACACTTAGAAAGTTGCACACATAAATTCTAACTACTGCCTATAATTGCTTGTTATTGGCCAATTATCAGCACCGATTAGTTTCTTAAACAATTAAATTGGGCATGCAATTTGGCCCAGCAGCGTAGCCAGACCTGCCATTTTGGGCGGGCCCCGCATTAACCTGGGTGGGCTGTTCCCAACCCCACCCCTACACAGTAATTTAAAAATATTTCCCCCCCCCCCCCCGGCATTTTCTTCTGTCTCCCTCGGCCTACCTTGGCCATCCCCTCCCTCTCTTCTGACAGCTCTCCCCGTCCGCGTGGTCTGTTTATTTTTAGTCCTTGAAGCGCCGTTCTCCCTCCAGCACCGCACCGGCGATTCCGATAGCCTTTTGCCAGCGTGCGTCGTCGGGGACGGAGCCTCTCAGGCGCGTCCTGAGGTGGGATGCGCCTAAGGAGAAGCCCCGCCCCCGATGATGCACGCTGGCAGAAGGCTATCGGAATCGCCGGTGCGGTCCTGGAGGGAGAACGGCGCTTCAAGGACTAAAATTAAACAGACCACGCGGATGGGGAGAGCCAGCAGAAGAGGCAGGAAAAGATGGCTTGGGTTGGGGCTTGTTAGGGTGGGCGCTGGGCGGGCCTGAAGGAAAAGTGGCTGGGCCTGGGCCCGTCCAGGCCCACCCGTGGCTACGCCCCTGATTTGGCCGCACAGCCATATTTGTTCATGCTTTAGTCGCCATATATAGAATCCGGGGGGGTTATTGACAGCACATGAAAATCATATTTTCTGTTTTTCTTTCCGGCTTGTTTTTGTTTGATATAGGAAGTGTGGCTCACATTTCCTATTTTGTTTCCAAGAAATGCACATCCCAAGGAGGTTTAGTGGCAGGAAACAGCATGAGCCTATCTGGCCCATTATCTGGGCTGAAGGCAGTGGGCTGAGCTTGCCACCATATTAGTCAGAACAAAACAATAGCAAACTAGTGAGGTTTATATTGTTTTATTAAACCTCCTAGGTTTTGCATTCTCTATGTTAGGAGGGGATGGGGGATGTAAGGGGAGTTGTGGGGGGTTGGGGACTTTTTGAGGTGTCTGTGAAGGGGGGAGGTTTTATTCACAATGAATTTGTCAGTGCTCCAGAGCTTCCTTTGTTATACGCAATGCTGTATTGTGGATTTCAGTGCTAAGCTATGGCCCCGATGCTCAAAAGTAAACATGGGTGCTAGAGGCCATTAGCGCCAGACTAGCGCCCGCATTTACCTGCGCAAAATGTTCAGAGGCCCAGAGCACAGGAACAAACAAGTATGCAGATGAACAACACAAGGAGCATGCTAATATAGTCAAGTTCATGTTAATGAGGTCATTTTGTATTCCTTCCCTAAGCTCAGAAGAGAGCGCCAAAAAGAGACCTGCTTTACCGCTGCCAAATATAATGCCAGCTCAGAGCAGGTGCTAGGGTGTTGGATTTCTCATGATCCTAATGATTCTTTCTGCTAAATCTGCCAGTTCTGATTGCTTTTGGGCACAGGTGGACTGAGAGTACTCTGGGCCCCTCCCCACTGCCGCCCCCTGACCCCAACCACTGCCGCCCCCATTGCCCCTGTCTCCCCCACATGCTATCGCCATCCCTGCAGCCCTTACCTTCCTCCATGTTCAGCAGCATGTCCTCCGATCTCCCCTTTCCCACCTTCTTCCATCCCTGCCACTGCTGAGTGCACTGCTGCTGCTGTCCGTGGCAGCTCCACAGTTTAAAATGGTGTCTGCAACCTCTCATGGTAGTCTCGCAAGAGTTTGTGGCCACCATTTTAAACCGCAGAGCCGGCACACACAGGCAGTGTGCAGCAGTGGCGTAGCCAAGGGTGGGCCCAGGCCCATCTACTTTGGGCTCAAGCCCACCCAGTAGCAACATACCTATGATGTGGCTGGCAGGGATCCCCAAGCCCCATTGATACATACTGCTTGCACTGGCCCCACAGCCTTCCCTCTGATGTATTCCCACCTATGCAGAAACAGGAAGTTGCTTCAGAGGGAAGGCTGTGGGGCCAACATGAGCAGTGTGTATTAGCTGCTGCTCGCTGCCGGTGAAAATCTGCTATTTACAAGGTATGCAGGGGAGGGGGATATTTGAGAGACCACATGGCATGCAGGCGAGCGAGGGAGAGACCAAATCACTTGTTGGACAAGGCAGAGTTCTTCTGCCCACCCATCTTGGGCCCAGGCCCACCCAAAATTGGGTGTCTGGCTACGCCCCTGGTGTGCAGCTGCGGTAGCAGTGGAAACGGCGGGCAAGGGCAACTGAGCAGAGCCTCTGGGCCCTTGGGCACTGCCTGATTGCCTGAATGGTCAATCCACCTCTGCTTTTGGAAGCAGAAGGAAGCTTGTGCAAGCCCTTAAGTGCTGGTCATGAGAAACAGCAGACCCAAGCGTAAGCACACATTGGTATCTGTTTCCTGAATCTAAATAGTAGCACCCAAGCTAAAAAAAAAAATAAATTAAAATAAATTAAAAATGCCAAAAGTGAAAGTACACATTGGCATATTTTCAAAGCACTTAGCCTTCCAAAGTTCCATAGAAACCTATGGAACTTTGGAAGGCTAAGTGATTTGAAAATATGCCTTAAAATTGACATCTTTCCTAAATCTAAATATATGCGTCCAAACAAAAAATAATTCAAAACACTTATACTTTGGCTGCAGAAAACAGACACCAATGTGTGCTTCACATTCAGGTTTTACCAGGCACACATGCCCAGGAGCCAAGCTTACCGTGGAACACCAAGTACAATCCTCCCATGCCAAAGAACAGTCCTCCCGTCAAACTCCCTAATGCTCAATGATATGAGCACACCTATATTTGCATTGTATTAGCACTGAGCATTAGGGTGTTGTTTTTCTGCACTGTTTCAGCAGTATTTTTACAGCGCTGTTCAGAATAGCACCGGAGTTTTGAACTGGGCTATATATGCCTTTTTATTGCTTATGATGAAAATAAAGATATTTCTATACTAAAACAATAGCAAACGCTTTTGACTGCAATATGTGTGGTTTTTCTTTTTATTTGACAGCTTTTTTATTTATTTGAAAGTTTCCCATATGTAGATGTATATCATAAAATAAAATTGAAAATCACTGAAACAGCAAATAAATTCTCTGTATTTTGTGCTAATTTTTCCACACTGTTAATACAGTAACACATGGCCAAATCTCAGTGAGGATGTCCTGTTTCCTGATGGGATCATCTTAACTGTTGTTGTAAACTGCCTTGGGAAGCCTGGTGTTATTAAGATGGAATATATAGAAATTAAATGGAAGTAAAATTATACCCTCCTTTCATTGTGGCACATGGAATCACATCTTCACTTCATCACTTTTGTAGAGGTTACATTTTAGATACACAAGTGGATTTTTCTGTTTTGATCGTGTTTCAGGGACAAGTGGTTTTATAAGTCAAAATAATAAAAATAAATATTTGGTTTCAGGCAGATCTCTCATTTGTTGAAACATATCTAAATTGGCTATAATGCAGTCCATTAGTTTTCTGATATTTTGTTCTTGTGATGACTTATACTGTGCCAAAACTGAAAACTCTTATCTCTTCTTTCTGGATGATAATAACATCTTGAAAGCAAGTCGATGGGTATGTCTGAAACATTTAACAATGTTGAGATTAGCATATATACTCAACTAGGCATTTAAAATCTGTCCTTTAATGATGCAGCATGTTGAGAAATCATAGCCATAAGTGTAAACAGTTAGTCAAACATTATCATATGCTCACCCCAGAACAAGCATGCATTCACACATTACAAAAGTAAACAACAACTTCAACAGAGTACATCCAAAATTTATTTTTTATTGCCTCTTTTGCTTTTGCATTTAAAAATCAATACCATGTGCATATAAAGTCTGGATAAATGAATTAAAACCATCAATGTTTTAAGCAAATGCCCTCAATATGTAATACTTGGTAGCAATAAACATAGCATGCAGCCAACAGATTTCTTTTCCACTGATAATAACTAGTCCCCTGTTTACAAATCCGCGCTAGTGGCTGCAGGTGCAGTGATGCCGACACAGCCCATTCACTTTAAGCGGGCTGGGTCGGAATTGCCGTGCAGCAGCTGCTAGTGTGGCTTTGTAAACGGGGGGGGGGGGGGGGGTAACTTTGTATGAACTTGGTAGCTAATAGTGTACTGCATGCATTTATATCCAAAAAGACTTTAAATAAAAAATACATATGTACAATACAACTGGCACATTTAGTCTGACAGAACTCAAACATGAAATTGTTGATCTATCGTTAGTGATCTGTAACCTGTGGTTAAAATCATACGTAGCACCTTAGGATTGGAGGGTGGCCAATGTAACACTGATTTTTAAAAAGGGTTCCAGGGGATATCCTGGAAATTACAGACTGGTAAGCCTGACTTCAGTGCCGGGGAAAATAGTGGAAACTATTATAAAGAATAAAATTATGGAACATATGGACAAACATGGTTTAATGGGACAGAGCCAGTATGGGTTCAGCCAAGGAAAGTCTTGCCTCACCAATTAGCTTCATTTCTTTGAAGGCACAAACAAACATGTGCAAAGAGGTGAGCCAGTTGATATAGAGGGGCATTTTTGAAAGGGACGTCCATGTTTTGATATGGACGTCCTCGCAAAACGTCCCAATCTAGGGGCGAGGAAACCCGTATTTTCGAAACAAGATGGGCGTCCATCTTTCCTTTGAAAAATACCATCAGGGACGTCCAAATCCTTAAATTTGGTCGTCCCTAGATTTGGTTATTTCTGATTTTCGGTGATAATTGAAACCAAGGACGTCCATCTCAGAAACGACCAAATGCAAGCCTTTTGGTCATGGGAGGAGCCAACATTTGTACTGCACTGGTCCCCCTGACAAGCCAGGACACCAACTGGGCACCCTAGGGGGCACTGCAGTGGACTTCAGAAATTGCTCCCAGGTACACAGCTCCCTTACCTTGTGTGCTGAGCCCCCCAAAACCCACTACCCACAACTGTACACCACTACCATAGCCCTTACGGGTGAAGGGGAGCACCTAGATGTGGGTATAGTGGGTTTGTGGTGGGCTTTTGAGGGCTCGCTGTTTCCTCCACAAATGTAACAGGTAGGGGGGGTGGGCCTGGGTCTGCCTGCCTTAAGTGTACTGCACCCACTAAAAGTGCTCCAGGGACCTGCATACTGCTGTCATGGATCTGAGTATGGTATCTGAGGCTGGCAATCAATATTTTGAAAGATATTTTTTGAGGGTGAGAGGGGGTTAGTGACCACTGGGGGAGTAAGGGGTGGTCATCTGGTCATTTCAGGCACCTTTTTGTGCCTTAGTCGTAAGAAAAACACGACCAGGTAAAGTCGTTCGAGTGTTAGGCACGCCCAAGTCCCGCCTTCGCTACGCCTCCGATACACCCCCTTAAACTTTGGCCATCCCTGCGATGGAAAGCAGTTGGGGATGTCCAAAATCGGCTTTCGATTATATCGATTTGGACGATCCTGTGAGAAGGATTTATGTCGAAAGATGGGCATCCTTCACTGTTATGATTGGGGATGTGAGCCCTTGTGCCCCGACTGAGCACGGCGAAGATGGAGTGCCATCGCGCTCGGTCAGGCAGCCAGACAACCCCAAGCTTCACCTGCACTTAGCCACTGTCCCCCAAGAGTTGAGCCCCTGGGTTCAAGCGGCCAGCAGGACTTCTGGAACCAGCAGGGTTGCGCGACCACTGACCAGACAAGCGGGAGCGCAGCCACAGTCCTGGAGCAAGGAGTCAGCGAAGCAGCAAAAACAGAAAACAGTCCGAAGCCTGGGCCGGCAGCAACACAGCGCGAAGTCGAGAATCAGTCCGAAGGTCTGGGCAGGCAGCAACACAGCGTGAAGTCAGTAAACAATCCGAGGTCAGGAACACAGGAAACCACTGGAACAGCTGAAGACCACAACCTCTATGCGAATAGAAGCCGAAGCATGGAAGGACTGGAAACAAGGCTTTAAATAGTGCAGGAATTAGGCTCAACCATGTGCAGCTGTTCCAAGATGGCTGCCTCCATCAGCAGAGTAGCACAACACCCAAATATGGGCTTCCTTCCTGTTCTTGTATACAAGATGGCTGCCCCCTCCTGAGCTAGCCAAGATGGCTGCTGTCCTTGATCCAACCAACATGACAGCTGCCAGAAATAGGAAACAGAAACAGACCCATCCTGGAGAAACCACATCCAAAATAGCCGGCTATCTCTGCCAGACTGCGCCTTGCCGGCGAATCGGCCGCGCAGGCCTGGAACCAGGTGAGGAACGTAACATTCTCCTTCGAAAATGAGCCCGATAGTGTATCTGAATTTTTTGAAAGCTTTTGACAAAATTCCTTGTGAGAGTCCAAAATTAAAGTCATGAGATAGGAGGCAATGTCCTTCTGTGCATTAGGAACTGGTTATTGAACAGAAAACAGAGGGTAGGGTTAAATGGCCATTTTTCTCAATGGAAGGTGAATAGTGGCATGCCGCAGGGATCTGTACTGGGACCAGTGTTATTTAACGTATTTATAAATGATCTGGAAATCAGAACGACAAGTGAAGTAATTAAATTTGCGGATGACACAAAACCTGGCTGGGTTCCCTACTCTGTCCTGGGTGAACTCTGTTCCTCCTGAGGAAGCCAGATGTAGTGTAGTGGTGGAAGAGAAGAATAAGGAAAATCAAGCCGAAGCTTTGGCCAAGAAGTAATGTTACTGTGGCCCAAATGGAGTCTTTAACCTCACAGATGGCCCAGATTGCACATAAAGGAAACAGGGAACCCACAGGGAAGGGCATAGCCATACAGGTGGGGCAGGGTCCACCCATGTTACCTGATTCCCAGTTAAGGAGAGAGCCCCTTGAGTGTTGGGAAGTGGGGCCACATTAGCACGGAATGCAACCAGTCTCATGGATTTTCAAACTGGAGATATCCGGAGGGAGGAGGAATAATTGAGGGTAGAAGGGATCACCCTAATTGGCAATGACTACAGGCCCCATTGCATGTCCATAGTGGCCAGTCCGAACCCACTGTCCAGACAAAGGTTGGGGGTCAGCCAGTGAATTTTATGGTAGAAAATACAGGGGCAACCATTTCCAGTATAGGAGCAGGGGGGAAAGAGTACCTTTAACATCTCAGAGGGTGGAAACACTGGGATTTAGTGGTAATCCCATCCAGTTAGATGTCATCAAACCCTTGGATATAGAGTTGGGGGGGGGGGGGTCATTATCGGTATCCTTTTTGTTTGCTCCTGACTCTCCAGTTAATTTATTCAGCCGAGACCTTTTGTCTAAACTCACTGTACTAATAGAATGTCATGACAGCAGGAGGGGGGGCTATTCCCATGGCACAGCACTACTTGCCATGATGGAACCAATATTTGGGAATGGTTACATCTTTTGCCCCCTAGAAATGGAACTCATCTCCATTCAGTCCCTAGCTTGTGATCTGATGAGCCCTTACAGGGATTCCCCTGTGCTGACTCACTATCAGACACCTTGTATTTGCATGTTGAGGCCGATTGAGGGGGTGAATTCTGAGTTCCAGAATGGGCCCCAGATGGTAGTTCCCTTTCAGTTCACACTGAGAGTCAGAGATAGCAGTATGGGCTAGATCAGTAACATGCAGAGGCTTGAATGGGAATTATTTTTAAAGGGATTGAGTGAGGGTTGTCCACCACGCTCCTGTGGGACCAGTTGGTGGAACACTATGCTGACCAAACTGATTATATTACTCACTTGGTCTATTGATCCATTACCAATCACACCCTCACGTGTGATTGGTAATGGGGCAATAGGCCTGGATGATCATGTACGGCCCTTATTGGAAACAACTGCTTCTACAGCAAGGTTCCCCCTGGAAATCCCACCCCATTACTGGGCTTCGCCTAGCCATCCCTACAGCCTGGCCGCTTCTGTTGATTCCATACCAATCACCCTCAAGATCCCAGGTCAGGATCTGCATATCCGACAGTACCAACTCTCTAGAGTAGCTCGGGAAGGGATCAGGCCAGAACTTGCCCTGCTTTTGTCTGAAGGGATAATCCGTTATGCAAATAGTCCCTTTAATACACCTTTATGTCCTGTACGGAATGCCTGTGGTCAGTGGCAGATAGAGCAATACCTTCGTCAGTTAGATTAAATGATCCTTCCTGAACACCCAGTTGTTCATGACCCCTCCTCCCAGAACAGGTTCAGGCTTATAGCACTCTTTTAGATCTTACTAATGCTTTTTAATGCATCCCTTTACATGACTCTTGTCAAGACCTCTTTACCTTCTCTTTTGAAGTGGCCCAATACACATAGAGGTAATCTCTCAGCTTCTCCTTGAGGGTTGGTCGTGGTAGTTCTACTAGTGACATCATGTCACTTGGTGTGGTGCCATATACAATCTGGTAAACAAAAGTGCAAATTTTGAAGATCACTCTTGCTCTTATTGGTAGCCAGTGTAGATATTGTAGCAGTGGTGTAACATGATCGTATCTGGATGTGCTGCAGATCAGGCACACATAGGTATTTTGTGCTGCTTGTAGCTTTTTGAGAATGTATTCTCTGCATCCCGCATAGACCGCATTGCAGTAGTCTATCTGGGACAGCTTTGGACTAGAATGCGGAAGATGGTTTTTGAAAAGTATAGTCTTAGTCATCATAGTTTCCACAGGGATCTGAATACTTTTGATGTTAAGGTGGACACTTGCAGTTCTAGAGTCAGGTGTTGGTCAATCAGTATTCCTAGCATTTTGATGTTAGTATCTAGAGTGTATTTCATTCGACTGATATGAATTTTGTTGCTTATTATTGGTGTGGAAGGACTGATTATCGCCATGAATGTTGTTTTTCTCTGTTGAGTTTTAGCTTGAAAGTCATGGCCCAGGTTTCCATCACATCAAGTGCACATTTGATTTCTCTTAGTGCAGCCATGATGCAAAGGGGATGCATATGGTACCATCATCCACGTAGATGTATGTTTTAAAGCCATTCACTTCTAGTTTGTGGCCTAAGGGGGCCATCAGAATGTTAAATAATGATGGAGAGATGGGAGAACCTCGAGGCACTCCACAATCTGGAATCCATTCTGCTGATAGGAATCGTGGCATCTTCACTTTGTAGGATCTGCAATTCAGGAATCCCTCAAACCAGGATAAAACCTTGCCCCCTATTCCTTTGTTGTCTAGCATGTTTAGTAACAACCCATGGTCTACCAAGTCAAATGCTGAAGACAAGACGAATTGGAGGATCATGACCCTGCAACCCGTGTTGATCTCTTTTCTCAGTTCTGACACCAGAGACGTTAGGATGGTTTCTGTGCTATAACTTGGGCAGAAGCCCAATTGTGAGCTGTGCAGTATGTAAAAGTGTGTCATATATTCCATGAGTTGATTTGCGGTTATGCCTTCCATCACCTTGGTAAGTAGAGGGATGGAAGCCACTGGTCTTGCATGATCTTGCTATTTTTAGGGATGGGGTTAATATGATGCCTCCTTTCTCCTTTGGGAATTATCCCTGGTGAAACATGGAAGTGATGTATTTCGTAGGGCTATGTATGAATACATCAGGGGCGTTCTTTGGCAGGAAATTTGGGCAGGTATCCTGTATGCATTGTGATTTAGCATATCTATTCACAAGATTTTGAACCATTTCGGCGGAGGGAGGTGTGAAAGTTGACCATGTTCTATCTGCCGGTAGGGGCACCTCTGTGTTTCTTGTCCTGTCTAGGTATTCTCCTATGTCGTTCATGGAGATAGGTAGATTTCTTTTGATATTGGAGATTTTCTGTTCAAAGTTGGTCAACTCTTGGGCCGAGGGATGTTGTCTGTTGTCCACTATCAGGTCCTGTGTGTCCAGCAGTCCATTTACCAGCCCAACACGTTTTTTGAAGTTTAGTTGATGACCCCCCTACCTTGTATTCATAATACTTAGCTTTGGATTGTTTGATTTCAGATTTGTATTTTTGGATCATTTTGCGCCATTGTGCTCTACTTTCATTGGATTTGTAGCACATCCATTTCCTCAAGTCTTCTGCAGGCTTTTTTCACCTGTGATAGTTCCTGGTTGAACCAGAGATGGATTGTTCTCCTGTGATGATTTTTCAGCTTCTCCGGTGCTATTTTGTCCAGTGTTGTATGACTCACCTTGTCCCATTGATTCAGGAAGGTAGTTGTGTCGTGCTGGCCTAACACACAGCTCTGGTTTATGTTGTGCCAGTATTGGTCTGCATCAATTTTTCCTCTTGTTTTCTTGGAGTTGGATCGGGCATCATAGATTCTCTTTTTTTCTCATTCTGGCCATGCATGGATGAATATTAGCTTATAATGGTCTGACCATGGGGTTGGTGACCATAGGGCATCTCTGATTTTCATTTCGTTATGGTTCTCGAGTTTGTAGGCTTGCATGTCTAGCCCTTTGTAGTGGGTGATGTTGGAAGTTCCACATATCCAGGAACTTCATTAGGTTCTGAGTGTCCCTATCATTCTGACAGTCCAAGTATAAGCTAGTGTCACCCAGTAGAACCAGACTGTCATTGTAAGTATAAGGAGTGGAGGAGTGGCCTAGTGGTTAGGGTGGTGGACTCTGGTCCTGGGGAACTGAGGAACTGAGTTTGATTCCCACTTCAGGCACAGGCAGCTCCTTGTGACTCTGGGCAAGTCACTTAACCCTCCATTGCCCCATGTAAGCCGCATTGAGCCTGCCATGAGTGGGAAAGCGTGGGGTACAAATGTTACTAACAAAAAAAAAACTCCATGAAATCATCCTGTGCATCTGTCCACTTTCCAGGTGGGCAACAGAATAAGGTCCTGTGGGTACAAAATAAATAAGGGCAAGGTCCAGTTTTATCTACCAGAGGTAACATTCCTGGGATATGTTCTTTCCCATGGTGCCTGCAAAATTTGCCCTGATAGGATACAGGCTTTCCAAGCCCTAAGATCCCCCAGGACAACTAAAGGCGTTAAAGCTCTTTTGGGCCTGCTGAATTTTTGCCGTAGTTGGATACCTTCTTTTTCCACACTAACTAAACCCTTACAGTCCCTCCCTCAGGGCTCCTCCTTAAGAAGTCTTAACCCAATCACCCTGACTCCGGAGGCTATAAAGTCTATCGACCTTCTTCTATCCTTGCTATCGCAAGCACCTGCCCTTACTATCCCTATTTATGACAAGCCTTTTCTATTATTTCCTAGTTCTGATGCGTGTTAGATGGCTGCTGTGTTGACCCAACAATTTCCTTTGGCACTCATGCCTATTTCGTCTAAGAAATTTTCCCCCATTGAGAGGGCCTTCAATCCTTGCATGCGTGATCTCGCTACTGCTGCACATGCCCTGGACCAGGAGGCTCCTGTGGTCCTCAGACATCCTGTCCAAGTTCACACTCCACAGTTTGTTTGGTACCTCCTTCAATCCCCCTCCACCACTTTTTCACATTAGCGTATTGCCAAATACACTGCCCTCCTTTCTGCTCCCAATGTTTCCATTCACAAGCTACAAACACCTAATCCCGCGGCTTACCTCCTACCAGAAGAGGGTGCTATTCTGGAGCGTGAGGACCATACATGTGCTCCCCCACCTGTACTTTCCTATTTGGAGGACACCCACATTCCTGGTAGTACCACCCTTTTTATTGATGGCTCTTTCTCCAGCCTTCCTTCTTCACCCATGTCTGTCTCCTTTGCTGTCTTTCAAGTCTTCTCTCCAGGCTCCCACAAGGGATGGGTGGTGGCCCAACATTCTCTTGACCCATCTGTTTTCAGTGCCAAAGGTAGAGAACTTGCTGCGTTGGCATGTGCTCTTCAGCTTTAGCAAGATTCTGATTTATTTATCTGCACTGATTCGGCTATGTGGCCACCAGCACCCAGTCCTATCATACCGTGTGGGAAGGCTGTGGTTATTACACTTGCTCTGGTGAACCTCTACAACATGCCCTATTCATGAGATTGCCTCCTATCTGAAAAGGTGACAGTTCAATGACTTCTGTAAAGCCATCCTCAAATGTAAAGCTCACTCTAAGCGGCCTGACTGGGTCTTTTTGGACAATGCTACTGTTGACTCCCTTTTCTTATTCTTTCCTTGTCTGCTCCAGACTCGAAAACCCTGGTCCAAATTTGTACAGGCAAGGAGTCTGCTTGCCCTGAGCCACTGGCAGTTATACTCCTCATAGAAATGCAGGCGTCTACAACAGTTCAGAAACGTCACCAATAGTTAGCAGCTGGATGATCCCAGAACAACTGTGTGGACACACCCTAGTGGCATCCTGTGTATTTCCCTGTCTGCTCTTCTTCTGCTTCATCAACTGCATTTCCCTCTGCACCGAGCGAAGTCCCAACTATCTTCTATTCAATCCTTGTGGTGGGCTCCCCAGTTGCGATCCCTTGTTTCAGACTTTGACTCCTGTTGTCCTGTTTGTACTACCTGTACCCCTTCAGCTTCTCGACCCTTACTCCCGGCCTCTCTCCCCCATCCCCAATGGCCTTTCTTGGAGATCCACACGGATTTCACCAACATGCAGTTGGCAGTTTCAGGTAAATGATTTTCAGGGCCGGTCTTTGGCAGGGGCAACAGTGGTGGTCACACAGGGCCTCACACTCCCAGGGGCCCTGCGACGGCCTTAGCATCTCCCTCCCATTCCCTGCTTCAGCCGTCATTGCCATCTCCTGTTCTCAATTTAACTGCCTTGGTCATCTCTCTCCTACTCTCTTTCGGCTCCCTGCAGCGCTGCCTTCTTCAATCCGGGCCACCGGCAGCGAGGTAAATACACTGCCATCGGCAGCCCAGAAGCTTTCTCTCTGCTGCAATTTCCTGTCTCGCATAGGCAGGACACTGCAACGGAGGGAGAGCTTCCTCACTGACCCTGCTGGGGCCCAGAAAATTAAAGAAGGCAGAGGTGCTGCTAGCTGGAACTAAGGGAGCGGGTAGGAGAGAGCTGAAGGTGGTCACTGAAGCCCATGAGATTGGTCTCCCTTTTCCTCTTCTCTGCGCACCCCTCATCCCCTTACCCAAACAAAGCAAGCAAATCTATGAGCTGCTCTATCCACGCTGTCGTTCTTATTGTTGGCAGCATTTTTATTGGACCTCACTTATATTTTCAAAGATGCCGGCTTGTGTAGCATACAAATGTACACAGAGGAAGTATTGGTTTCATTTAATTAGTTATAAATCGTAATCATTGTGTCATTTGGAGGGGATGGTTATAGGGACTCTATTCTGATGTTTTCACCTAGTAAAGGGCCACCAAAACAGACATTATGAGTATTAAATGCTTAACAATCAGACTTACTATTTATAAGTACAGTTTAAAAAAATCATTACTTAGGTTGAGACCTGGGTGCATTTAACATCTTTTTTCCTGTGCATACATCAAAAGAAAAAGATGACATGTGGGAACTTGCTCTTTTTCCTTTGTGGCATGCAGTGGTATATTATAAAAATGCACTTGCCTTTTTTTATTACTACTATTTCACAGAGAATGTATTGAATAATGAGGGAAGGGTTTCCTTCATGCAGAACTGTCCAGAGTCAGTCTAAATGTGCCACCATTGTCCAGTTCAGCACACCATTAGCTGCCAAGTTCATACAATGTTAATTAAGTTCAGCGGAAAATAAATCTATTGGCTCAGGCTGCTTGCTATGTGAATATTCAATCACTGTTTCATTATTGCTACCAAGTATTACATATTAAAAGCATTTGTTTTAATTCATTTATCCCGTCCTTACATGCACATAGTTTTGCTTTCTAAACCCAAAGGTTTCCTATGATAGCATTGTGCTTATTTTAATTAGTTTTTCTATACAAGTTTTGCTTGATTTTCTTTATTTGAAATAAAAATTTTTAAAACACATCTTGTCAAGAAGGGGCGGGGCTAGGTGGGGCAGGGGCAGGGTGGGGGCAGAGGGCCCCACCGAACTGGTCTGCACAGGGCCCCGCAATTGCTAAGACCGATCCTGGCGGTACACCATTTTAAGCTGCAGTAAGCATTGATTAGTGCTTACTGCAGCATAGAAAAAGGATCCCTAAACTTGCAGCTACTGTACAGTAGTGTACCAAATTTTACTGCAGCTGATTAAAAGGACCCTCAAATGTACCATTCTCAAGTATGGTTCAACCAACAGTCAAGTCTCACATGATTGTGGGGATCTCACAGGGGAATCAACTATAAGACAGTTTTGAAAGCACCTGAGCCCTGTTGTCCTCATCATCACCCTCTTCCCCAGAATTGAATATAAAATAATCTTTAAAATTATCTGGTACTTCTATAATATAAACACACCTTGTTTCAAGTTTTCTCATCTCAGCAAAGTCTGAGCTAGCCAAACACCATGTCTCAGTTGTGTATGCCATGATAACATCAAGACTGGATTACTGTAATGCACTCCACACTGGTCTGACTACAAAGGGTCTGCAACAACTTCAATTGATTTGTAATTTGTAAGCGACATGACCATATCGCACCAATTTTGCAAAAACTTCACTTGCTACCAGCCAGTGGCGTACCAAGGGGGGGGCGGTCCGCCCCGGGTGTCAGTGGGTAGGGGGGTGATCCGCTTCGCTCCCGCTGCTCCCACTTTACCTTTAAAAAATTTTTTTTGAAGCGTCGTTGCAGGCAGCACCTCGCGTCTGCCCTGCTTGTAAAAGAAGTAAATCTCTTTGCTTCGTCGTCGTCGGGCCTCACTATGTCCCGCCCTCCTATGAGGTAATTTCCACGAGGGCGGGACATAGTGAGGCCCGACGACGACGAAGCGAAGAGATTTACTTCTTTTACAAGCAGGGCAGACGCGAGGCGCTGCCTGCAACGACGCTTCAATTTTTTTTTTTAAAGTAGGGTGGGAGCAGGAGAGTCGGGTCGGGGTGGGGTCCTCAGATGGGAGAGGGGTATTGTGGGGGTTCTCACATGCTGGGAGAGGAGGGGGTTTTCATATGGGAGAAGGGGACTGGAGTGGGGAGGGGGCTCTCAGATGGGAGAGGGGTGTTCTGGGGGTTCTCACATGGGGGGAAAGGGGTTTTTATATGGGAAAAGGGGACAGGTGGGGAGGGGGTTCTCAGATGGGAGAGGGGTGTTCTCACATGGGGAGGGGAGGGGGTTTTTATATGGGAGAAGGGGACTGGGGTGGGGAGGGGGTTCTCAGATAGGAGAGGGGTGTTGTGGGGGTTCTTAGATGGGGAGGGGGTTTTCAGATGGGAGAAGGGGACTGGAGTGGGGAGGGGTTTCCAGATGGGAGAAGGGGACTGGGGTGGGGAAGGGGGGTTCTCAGATGGGAGAGGAAAGGGGTGTTCTGGGGATTCTCAGATGGGAGAAGGACTGGGGTGGGGAGGGGGTTCTCAGATGGGAGAAGGGGACTGGGGTGGGGTGGGGGTTCTCAGATGGGAGGAGGGGGCTCTCAAATGGGAGAAGGGGGCTGGAACTGGGGTCTGAGAAGGGGTCATGACAGAAAATGGGGCATGCCTGGGTCAGGTGGGAGAATGGGTCGGGCTGAAAAGGGGGGCAAGGCATGTAGATGAAGGGGGCTGAAACTGGGGGCTGAAGGAGGGTAGGTGGGATAAGGGGGCTAGTACTGGGACTGGGGGCTGAAAGGCGGCAGGGGCTGAAATTGTGGGGACTGGGGGCTGAAAAGGAGACAGGGAGAAGTGGCTGGGGCTGAAGCTCAGGACTGGTGACAGAAAAGGGCTGGGGTTGAAACTAAAAAGGGGACAGGGAGAAGTGGCTGGGGGCTAAAGCTCGGGACTGGTGGGAGAAAAGGACTGGGGCTGAAACTGGGGACTGGTGGGATAGTGGGGCTGGAACTGGGGGCTGAAAAAAGGGCTGGGGTTGAAACTAAAAAGGGGACAGGGAGAAGTGGCTGGGGGCTAAAGCTCGGGACTGGTGGGAGAAAAGGACTGGGGCTGAAACTGGGGACTGGTGGGATAGTGGGGCTGGAACTGGGGGCTGAAAAAAGGGGAAGAGAGAGGGGACAGATCCTGGATGGAAGGGGGAGGAGAGGGAGGGCAGACCCTGGATGGATGGGAGAGGGAGGGCAAATGATGGATTGAAGGGGCAGAGAGAAAGGGCAGACAGTGGATGGAAGGGATAGAAAGGGCAGACAGTGAATGGAAGGGGGAGAGAGAGAGGGCAGACAGGGGCAGATGGTGGATGGAAGGGGCAGAGATAGAGGGCAGATGTAGATGGAAGGGGCAGGGAGAGAGGGCAGACATTGGATGGAGGCGACAGCAGAGAGGGCAGACACTGGATGGCAGAGAGAGAACAAAGACAGATGCTGGATGGAAGGAAGACAGTGAAAAGAAGATGAGGAAAGCAGAAACCAGAGATGACAAACTGTAAATAAAATATATATTTTTATTTTTTTTTGTTTTAGGATAAAGTAGTATTGTAGCTACTACTACTACTATTTAGCATTTCTATAGCGCTACAAACGCTACAAGCTGTGTTAATGTTTATAATAGAACATGTAAACAAGGTAATCTTTTTATTGGACTAATTTTAATACATTTTGGCTAACTTTCGGAGAACAAAACCCCCTTCCTCAGGTCCGGATAGGATATTGTAACAGCACTATACTGTATTGACCTGAGGAAGGATGTTTTGGCCTCTGAAAGCTAAATGTATTAGTCCAATAAAAGGGTATTATTTTATTTTCTATATTTGTTTTATTTCTATTTGTTAATTTGTAAAGTGGTGATTGGTACTTGTTAGTTTTTTCAAATTTACATCTGCTATCTTTATGTTTTGCACAGTACTAGGGGACATTTTCTGTTTCTGTGGTGTTGCATTGTATGCAGAGTCTGGCATCTTGGGGGTTCAGTTTAATTTTTGTCTAAATAGAAAGGTTATTGCTTATTCTATAGTGGATTAGGGTGTATCTGTGTTTGTGAAAACGACATGGCTTTCGGTTGGCATTGACTGTGCAAGATGGACAATCTGTGTTATTCTGCCTGGTTTCGTTTTACAGTAGGTGAATTGATGTTCTAGTGCTCACTGTAGTGTTTAAGATGCTTTCCTTTTCCTTGTGTGACTTGTAGAAATTACTGCTTATGGTATGCTAGAATTGCTCTATAGGTCCTGAGTGTTTTGTATTCTCGGCATGCCTAGTACTAGATTTTGGAGGGGGGGTGTTAAAAAATGACCGGCCCCGGGTGTCAACTACACTAGGTACGCCACTGCTACCAGCTAAATTAAAAACTCTAAGGGCCTTGAAGATCAAACATAAAGGAAATGGCACAGAGTACTTGAAGAATAGGATCTCACTCTACACTCCTCCAAGGTCACTAAAGTCCTCCCAAGGAGTATCTCTAGCCATACCCTCTCCAAAGGACATCACACGATGTGATACCCACAAGCGAGCCTTCTCCATAGTAGCTTCCACACTCTGGACTTCACTCCCTGAAAGGCTTCACTTAACACAAGACTGTCTCTACTTCAGGAAGCAGGTGAAAGCTTGGCTTTTCAACCAGGCCTTTAATGGAAGACGTAACTAACTTGCTAGTCACACACACAAGGAATGGCACCAGCTGCACATACTATAGCAGGACATGTTTATCCACTCCTACCCTAGCTAATATTCAAGCACCTTTCTGACATCATGTGCAACTTTCTTTAAATTAGTACCATATTTTCTTACTTCTGTTACTCTACCTTATCTGTTTATATGTTCCATCTTTGCTTACGCCCTATACTGTCTATCTGTCTATTAAAACTATTTATTATGCATTATGTTAAAATTGTAATGTAGCATACTATTCCACACTTTGAATTGTTGTTTGAATATTTCTACTGCTGTAATTGTCTACTGTCTATATTTGACTTATTCTTGCCGTACACCGCCTTGAGTAAATTCCTTTAAAAAAGCAGTAAATAAATCCTAATTATAATAATTAATAAACCAGCTCCAAGGAAAGCTTTATGCCATCTAGTGGACAAATTGTAGATTACAGCCATTTAATACAAATGCCAGAGTCCCCCCCCCAAAATGGGCCTGAATCAAAATCACTGAGGAGACCGATACTCAGAACCTAACACAGGTGTTAGAGCTGATTAGCGCCAACATTAATCTGCACAGAATGCTGAGCGGGCTTTAGCGCAGGAAATAACATGCATGCCAGAGATGGAAATAGATCATAGAGCCACACCAAACCCAGGATCTTTGTTTTTTGGCCAAAACTGAATCTGTGACCGAAATTGGCCACTCCATTTCAGCAGAAACTCTGAAGCTGAAAATGAAACCTGCTAGGCCCCGCTTCCTGTAATCGCACACAGCCTACCTTCCCCCTGTCATTGCTGAAACACACAGCATACCTTCCCCCCTTTCGGAGCAACCTGTCAGTCAGCCCCTGCCCCCCGGGCCTAGGTTAGACTACTTGGTGGGGTAAAAGTAGATTCACAGTCACTCTCACCCTGGCCGTCTCCACCGCCCAAATGGTTCCCGAAACCTTCAGTGATTTTAAATTGCTCCTGCTTATATTGGCTTCAATTTCAAGATGGCTGCCAAGACGTTGCCCCAGTTAGGCCACTAGACCACCAGGGCACCTACGGTAGGGGGGGGGGGGAAGCTGGCTAAAAGGTGGGTCTGGAAGGGAGGAAGGGTGGAATGAGGTGGGAAGGGGCTGTGTGCAGAGGTGACAACAGATGGGCGAGGAGAGTTTTGGTCTGCCTCTAATAGATAGTTGTGGTATTTGCCAGTAGGCAGTGTGTTTTGTTCCAAGTGACACTGAGCTTTTAATTAATAAGAAATTGTTACTGGGATTTTACTGCAGCTTACTCTTTCATTTATCATGCTATGCTAATTAAACCATTATTGTTATGGATAGCCTGATGGTCAGTATTCACAATCAGCAATACTTCCTAGACAGGGATTGCTGATTGACAATTGTATACAAAAAGGTGTATAGTTATCGGAGATCCCTACATCACTATGATTCTTTAAAAGCTGCAACCAGATCAAAGTTACCTGTAAATCAGATAGGTTTTTGGCTCTTGAGATGTGGAAAGGAGGGCTAGGGCAAAGCCTTACACCCCCTCCCAATTAACCTTTATGCCCCTTTTTTTCTACTACTAAGCAGTGCGTATTTCTAGCAAAAAAAGGTGCCGGTACTCAAATGTCAGGCCACCTTTCAGGGGTGGGGTGATCACTGAGGGACCCATCCCACAATAGCCAGGCCCCCTGCAGCCAGTCACAGAATATATGATAAGGCAGAATTGGTGTGTAGAGCCTGAGCTCTTTCATTAAAACTTGGAGACCATGGGTCAAATTTAGCAGACAATAGAAAAGGTGCCGGTACTCAGTACCCCCTTAAAAAAAACCCTGCTACTAAGTATATATGTTTTTAGGCCTAAGCAATTGAAGTTTCTTCTGGATGCTAAGAAGTTAAGAGTCCCCAATTGTGTATCTGTTACAGTTTAGAATTAATGGCTGTGGTTGGGAATTTTAAGAGCCTTTATATATATGAATGACTTTACCTTTCTTTTTGCCTTTTGTCTTTTTCCTTCTAGTGCTGTCTCTTTATTGGACGCCCAACTCCAGGGTTTTCACTTGGTTCTCCTTCTATATTGGGGACTACATGGTGTTTGATATGATTACTTAGCAACTTTTTCCTACAAATCTGTGATTTGTTTTTTTTGTATTTTGCTACTGTGCTTCTATCAAGGTATACTCGTGTTATTAGAAAATAACAACTTAAAAAAAAAACTTTCAGGTGATCACCCCCACACCATCCCTCCCAGAATATTATGGGCATATGAGTAGTTTGAAAACTGCTCACTATTCCTGCTTGTAAAAGTGCACAGCTGACTTTGTGTAGCCAGCTTTTCTTGTTTTGCTTTGACTGCAGCTGCTGTTTGTCACCCTGCCACAGCTGCTGCCCTAGTGACTGCTTAGTCCTGTCTAATGGTTGGGTTGGCCTCTAGTGGAAGTGTGTATACCCCTGCTTTCTGTTTAAAAAATAAAAATGTTAGCAAACGTAGAAAAGCTCTCAAAAATGAAATATACTGTAAATGTGAACAATAATCACATGATCTACTTTCTCTCCCTCTCTACCCACACAATCACATTACAAAGATATACCCTGCTTTGAAAATGGAACCTTGAGCTGCGCATGGAAGCGTTTCGTATATAGTTAGTTTTTCCACGTGCACACAATTGATTTCCGATGTCCTGTGCAGTTCTTGAGACCGCAGCTGAAAAATCCAACTTCCCCGCTGGTTTTTGCACAGCATCCTGCTCTGGGAACTCCTCCGTTGCGCCGGGAGCCTGCGCGTTTTGCAAAAGGCCTCCAGAGGGCGCACACAAGCAGCAGCAGGCTGTGATGCAGTAAAAATTGAGCCGTGTTTCTTGCAGGCTGAATGCTGTCAGTGGGCTGGAAATGTTTTCAGATGTATTTAGTCCAGGTAATTTGCATCATCTTTCTAAACTACTTTAACGCTAGCAAGTGCTTCATTCGATTGGCAAGCATAGGTTGATCTGGTGGTACAAAGTAAACAAGCGAGAACGTGTACACTGCCCTTTGTATTAGTGTTCCATGTACAAGGCCTCGTTTGCATATGTTGTGATCCGCAGTTCCCCAGTATTACCTGTCACAGCCTTTCCACATTTGAGCTGTCTCTCCCCTTTCCTGTCTGCTCTGCTCTTTCTTTCAATCTATCCCCCTGCTCTGAGAAAGGTGAAAATGGCCCCACAAGTGTGCCAAAAGGAAGGGACGATGCACGTTCTTTTTGGATTTCTGCCAATACTGTCCTCTGGAATGACATCTCTTATGTTTTACTGGGCTTGTTTTCACTGGGGGGTCACAGAGTCGTGCTAAGTCTGAAGAACTTGGGCCAGGATTGGAACATATGAGCCAGCTCTGTGGGTGCCAAGCTCCCACCCCAGTATTCAGCACGTTTCTTAATTGTGTCCAAGGAGGGGTCATTTATGTGTGGCACCCTCGATCAATTCGAAATGTTGGCACTTGTGGATCGGAAGAGCTGTGCTTTTCTATTTGCAGGCTTTCCGGACCCTAGGATAATGCCGAGACAGAGAAACGACTGGTGTGTGTGTACTGGGAGGCTCCCCGACTGACGGCCTGCTCTGACAGCAGCTTTTCTAGGAAGTACAGCTGTGCGCGCTAGCAAGTCCCATCTCCGCTCGGAAGCGCAATTGCTGGTGGTGAGACGGCCGAAGCATAGAAGGATTTAAGGCCGCTCTCCCTACTGAGTACTGCTTGGGCCCGTGAACGTTAACGTTTCGCCAAACTGTGTCCCCGGTCACTTCCGAGCTCCTTTAGAGGTTCTGATCGCTGCTACTACTCCCATGCACCAAAGTGCACTGCAGGCAGCTCGCACGGAGACCCAAAACAGACAGGTTCTGCCCTGTGAAGTTGACAACAGTGGGGAGCAAACATGGCTCCTGAAATGAAGTCAGGATGTTGACATTTGTTTTCTCGCTCTCCATGAATTGGCTTTCACCAATTCCACCCAAACACACACGGGGAACTTTGAGTCGCTTCCTGTCACTATCCTGAAGGCATTCCAAAAGGACCACAAACAGTGACAGGCCATGCCATAGGGGTTGGGTTGGTTTGATTGTTGACAAGGCCGCTTCTAACCTGGGGATCTAGGAAACATTTAACCTTCTCGCATAACCAGTATTTGATCAGGTTCACTGTTTGGTGCAGTATATGTGCTGTATATAGATCAAAACTGTGAGATATACAGCGTGTTTGTTTTCTAGCGAAAAACGTGCCGGTACTCAAATGCCCTGCCACCCTTCAGGGTTGGGGTGATCACTGAGGGGACCCACCCCACAATAGCCAAACCCCCTGCAATCAGTCACAGAATCTGTGACAAGGCAGAATTGGTGTGTAGAGCCTGAGCTGTTTCATTAAAACCTGGGGACCATAGGTCAATTTTAGCAGACAATGGAAAAGGTGCCGAGCCCTCTCCAATTGGGTTACTTTTGAGCTGTGAGGCTCTCCAATGCAGATGATCAAAAGCCCTGTGCTGTTCCAAACAGCGCTCTAAAAATAGAGCTGGAACAGCATGGAGCTTTACCGCCCCTATGATCAGAGATAATAGCATTCAAGTGTAAGCATGATCTCTGATCATAGGGTAAAAATGCAGGAGGATTGTGTTTGAGCAAATCCTCCTGCACTTGTTTGACAGGTCCAGGCTGTCAATCACAGGGGCTGGAGGTCTGTGGGACCCCCAGACCCCTCTGCAATTGCAAGGTCCTGGTGGCCTAGTGCCCCTGCACCTCTAGTCCCCCTGACAGAAGTTCACAGGGGGCTGGAGGTCTGGCAGACCTCCAGTCCCCCCGACAGAAGATCACAGGGGGCAGGAGGATCTCCAGCCACCCCTCACACCCCAAAAAAAGCCTTTCAAATGCAAGCTCCCCCCCCCCCCAACCTGGTAGTCTAGTGGCGCCCTTCCCTGCCCCCCCCTGTACTTTAATGGTGGAGGAGGAAGTAGTACAGTCCCTTCTCTTGCAGTTCCACCTTGAAAATGGTGCACAGCTCTGCCCAGTGCATCCTGGGATGCGCTGGGTGGGGCTTCACCACCATAAGGGAGAACTCCGAGGTGCTGTATGTAGGGTGCTGCTGATCATTGGGAAGGAATAATAAAATTCCTGTTTAGGGTGCATTTGCATGCTACTTGCGGTTAGAGCCCATGAGTGCCTTGTTTCACCCGCTCAGGGGCTCTGATCATGGGACAATAGTAAACGTGGGCGCTAGTATGGCGCTAATAGCCACTAGCACCCACATTTTGCTTTTGATCCTCAGCCCGTCAGTGCAGCCACTGCACACCAAGCAACCAAACCTCTACCTCCATCACAAGAATGTGACAAAATTTGACTTTGGCTACATACATTTTTGCACTCTCATAATAATACAGTGATTTTTTATAGTGGTATTGGACATATGTGGCAAATGTAACGCCAATTTTTAAAAAGGGTTACAGAGATGATCCGGGAAATTATAGACTGGTGAGTCTGATATCAGTGCCTGGCAAAATGATAGAGACTGTTAAAGAACAAATTACAGAGACAAAGCCAACATGGATCTTGTCAAGGGAAATCTTGCTTTATCAATCTACTACATTTCTTGAAGGGGTGAATAAACGTGGATAAAGGTGAGCTGTTCGAGGTGTATCTGGATTTTCATAAGGCATTTGACAAAGTACCTCATCAAAGACTCCTGAGGAAATTAGAAAGTCATGGGATAAGAGGTAATATCCCATTGTGGATTTAAAACTGGTTAAAAGAAATCAGAGAGTAGGGATTAAATGGAGAAGGGTAGATAATGGGGTTCCCCAGGAGTATTTACTGTAACGATCTATTTCTTGGTATTAAGTGTCAATATCAGAAAAAACTTCAAATCATACAATATACAGCTGCAAGACTAATATACAGATTGAATAGATATACTAGTGTTTCAATTCATCTAAACAAACTGCACGGGCTTCCCATAGCAGAAAGACTCGGGTTCAAAGCTGCTTGCTTAGTTTTTCAAATCTTACAGGGCTTCACCTCTGAACTGCTAAGACCGCTTCACTATATCTGGTCCAGTCTAACAGACTGAAACAACTGATATCACCATTTCAAAAGACAATTCGAAATCAGAAGATGTTCAGCTCTCTATTCCCCATACTTGGAGTCAGAATATGGAACTCTCTACCTATTCCCATCAGAACAGAAAACAGCTACCTCAACGTCAGGAAGAGGCTAAACACCCTTCTCTTCCCAAAGACTGCTTCATAATAATCCATCATGATTTATACTTCCTAGTATTATCCATTATCCTTTCCTTTAGTGTTTTAGTCTCTTGCATTACACCAATGGTCTCTAATGTTTCTCATACTTCACACTAACACTGTCTGCTTCTCACCGACAGGCAGATGATCAAAAGCCCCGCGCTGTTCCAAACAGCGCTCTAAAATAGCGCTGGAACAGCGCGGGGCACTATTAGACCTATGATCAGAGATAATGCATGCAAATTTAAGCAGCGCAATTATCTCTGATCATGGGGTAAAAGTGCGGGCGAATTGTGCCTGAGCATGCGCTCAGCACAATCCTCCCGCACTTGTTTGACAGGTCTGGGCTGTCAAAAGCCCAAACCTATCAAACACAGGGGCTGGAGGTCCATGGGACCACCAGGCCCTGACTACCCCTGCCCCGAGCAATGGGGGCTGGAGGTCCGGCGGACTTCTGGTCCCCCTGACGATCCCCTCCCCCCCCAGGTTCAGGGAGGGCTGGAGATCCGGTGGGTCTCCAGCCCCCCCCCCCAAACCCCCAGAAAATGGTCCCTGGCGGTCCAGTGGCCGCTGCCAAACCCCACCCTCTCAGCGAGCGATGGGGGGGGCTGGAGGTCCGGCAGACCTCCAGCCCACCCCAAATCCCCCCCCCAGCATTGTCTGCCAAATCCCTGGTGGTCCAACGTGAAAAATAACCCCCTCACGGCCCCCCTAGCTTAGTTGGAGGAGGAAGGTAGCCTGCCTCCCTCCTCTTCCTTGGGTTGACGACAACGCAAAATGGCGGCGCCCAGCCCCTCCCAGTGCATCCTGGGATATGCTGGGCGGGGCTACAGACCATATAAGGGAGTGAATTCTTTCAACAATGTGGTAAATAAATCCTAATAAATAAATAAAATAATAATAAATTATGTTTAATTTGTATTTGTGAACTGTATTTTAGGGCCCTGTTTACTAAGGTGCGCTTTCGTTTTTAGCACATGCTAAAAATTAGCACGCGCTAACCGTATAGACACCCATTATGGGCATCTACACGATTAACGCGTGCTAATGCTTAGTGTGTGCTGAAAATGCTAACGCGCCTCTAGCGCAGCTTAGTAAACATGGCCCATAATATGCTATATTTTTATTTGCATGTGTGTGAGATGTATTTATAGAACTGTATTTCTGTATATTGTAAGCTGCTTTCAGTTGTTCTGTGGGACTGAAAGTAGGATATAAGTTTGAGTAGATTAGCTCTATAGGATCAAATATGATATATAAGACTTGGATATTGGGTTTGGGTGTTTGTGTGGTTGGGGGGGGGGGGGGGGGAGTATGATATCAGTCTCCCTGATGGGTGGCTGAACCTGAAGTTCATAGCAGTCATGCCCAGATGATCAAAAGTAAATGTGGGCGCTAGAGGCCATTAGCGCCCGCATTTACCTGGCGCCCACGATCAGAGGGTGTCCAGTGCGAGAGCACATGAACACCGCAGAGCTCGTTTAAATTATATTTAAACTAGTAAGAAATGCCCGTTTCTGGCAAAAATGAAACGGGCGCTAGCAGGGTAATCCCCCCCCCCCGGTCCTCCCTCCCTCCCGAGTTGCAGACACCCCCTCCGTGCCTCCGTTCCGAGTTGCACACCTCTCCTCTTCGCCCCTTCGTCCCTCAGGGACGTGGTTGCGAGGGCCGCCCCGCCATCAACGTCATCGCGTTTTTACGCAAGGGCCGCCCCGCCCTCAACATCATTGCGTTTTGACGCGAGGGCGGAGCTACAATGACTGGAGCCTGCAGGCCAAACCGGATATCTCGGGCGCCTCAAGTTTCCGGCTTGAGGCTTCAAAGTGCCTTTTATATATATATAGATGATCCCTGTATTATTCTGCCCTATGATCAGAGCACAGTGCACAGAGCACAGCTCAGAGCTGGCATTAGGGCTAAGGCTCTGTTCCCGCTCCCACACCCCCGCCCGGGCTGCCACTGTGTGACCCCCGGACTCCCGTCCACAACTGAGGCGTCCAGACCTCTAGCCCCTGACCTCTCCCCCCCCCCCGACATGAGGGCACGGAGGGGCTTGAAGTCCGGTGGATCTTCAGACCCCTACCCCCCCCCCCAAATGCAATAGAAATCCCTGGTGGCCCAAGTGGGCTCCCACCTTTACCCCCCACCCGCCCTGGTGGTATTGGACCCCTCCCTCATACCTCCTTGTTGGAGGAGGAAGTATCATACTCCTTCCTCTTTAGCGCTGCCTTCAAAATGGTGGTGCCCAGACCTACCCAGTGCATCCTGGTATGCACTGGGCGGGGCTTCCTGACCACAAACCTCCAGCCCATGGTTGACAGTCCAGGTTTTTGACAGCTGGACCTATCAAACAAGTGCAGGAGGAATCCTCCCACACATTTCCCCTATGATCAGAGATAATAGCGAGTTTAAATTTGCATGCTACTATCTCTGTATAGCCCCGCTCTGTTCATGCTGTTTGGAACAGCGCAGGGCTTTTGATCATCTGCCTGTCAGATACTTTAAAGCTTAAAACTCACCAATTGGTTTGGTGTTTTGAAACAATTACAGCAGCCCAAAGTAGTCCAGGGAAAGGATAATGGCTGAGAAATGCAAAACAGTAGATCTGAAAGAGTTTGCCTATAATGAAGAAAAATTGGACCTGTCAGAGGAAAATAACATGGAATCCAAGGATAGAATTAAGAGCAGACCTCAAGGGGGTATAATGCAGCTTTATTTAAAAACATCATTTACAATTGTAATAGAAACACGGTTTTGTGGATTCTGCAACATTTTCAAACAGTGCTTGATTATAGAATCATTTCTTTCTGTAACCTCCGTTGAGAAATGCTGGACCTGCGCGTCATAATTTTTAACTAATCCTTTCACCACAAAATGTCTTGGCATTCACCTAACCTTATTTAACAGACTGCATGAAACATCATATTGTACGGTTCAGTCTATTTTCTCAAATCAGAATTTCTTTACTGATTTGAATGTCATATATTCAAAGAAGTGTTTTTACAACCTTTTATCAGAGGCTTATTTTTCCATGCATCATCAAAATCAAAATCTTCCCAGTGAGCCATGCAGTATTCTGTAAGGTGTACTGTTTCTTTCTTAGTAATACTAAGACACCTCTTTGTTTCCCAACATGACTGGAGCACCATCTGAGGTGAGCATTACCGTCTTTTGACAATCGAGTTGGTTATCAATATAAACGTTTTTAAATCACTGTGAAAATTGACTTACTATCACATGCTGATAGCTGCCTCATTCCAGCAAACTTTGTTTTGTAACTCTAACGCTGGGGTTTACTAAGCAATGCTGCACGGAAGCTGCTAACCCAGCTTAGTAAACAGACCCCTTGCGTACGCCTTGTAGCGCTATAGAAATGCTAAATAGTAGTAGTAGTTTTAGAGGAATGAAACTTGATATATAAAATCATCATTTTAGCAACTGAGATCTTATTTTCATCCACAGTTAATGTGTGATAAGATGGCCCACTGTTTCCTCTCTGTCTGCTATTCCCCCCACCCCGAAGTGGGTAAAAAATGAATACCTTGGCTGGCGGGGATCTCCAATAGGCATATTTTCAAAGCACTTAGCCTTCCAAAGTTCCATAGGTTTCTATGGAACTTTGGAAGGCTAAGTGCTTTGAAAATATGCCTCCAAGCCTCCCCAGCTGAAGATTCTTCTCTGGAGCTCCCCGATGTATCTCAGCCTCAGGGCAGTTGGTGGCACATTTCTAGCACCAACATCGGCATTTCCTCACCCCCCCCCCCCCATGTATATTCGGTTCAACCAGCATCTCCCCTTGCACACACGTGTGTGTGTGTGTGTGTGGAGGAGTGCAAGTTGAACTGAGCATGCGCAAG
The DNA here is from genome assembly GCF_901765095.1 of Microcaecilia unicolor. NCBI lineage: Eukaryota > Metazoa > Chordata > Amphibia > Gymnophiona > Siphonopidae > Microcaecilia > Microcaecilia unicolor. The sequence goes on from NC_044040.1 coordinate 172,294,132, forward strand.
GAGGCTGCTGGCATCTGCAGCTGAAAATGCACTGCCAACTACCCCGGGGTTGAAACAGCTCAAGGGGCTCCAGAGAGGACTCTTCAGCTGCTGGGGCTTGGGGATTCCCCACCAGCTACACTAACGGTATGTGCTGTTGCTGGGTGGGCACTCAACCAATTCAAACCCCTCATTTTTGCTGCTGCAACTTTCCGGAAGGGTAGCATGTTTTGTCACATGATCATGGGTATTTTGAACAGAGAACATTGAAGAATTAATGGAAATAGCAAGCAGTACGTTGTCAGTCAATATTTTCACTTGTTCAGCCTGATTTTGTTGCCACTCAATAAACTCCAATCTTGACTTCCTATCAGTATTTGATCCATTTCTAAGTGATTTATTCCACTGTTTTGTTGAGTTCTTTGTAACTTGCACACTCCATCCAGAAGAATTTTTTGATTGAGATGTTACTTTAGGAAGTCTTGCTTCCATGAATCCCACACCTTTCCGTTAATAAAATCACAACTAACTTTGGCTTCTGCACATGACAGGCATACTACACCTCTGTCTTCATATTATGCGCTGCAGGGTTCCAGAGTCTTTAGTTGCATTTTCAACTAATTCATTTAGCCATGATAACTTAAAACTTCTTACAGCTTTAAGTTTCTTAATGTGATTCTTTGCACTGATCTTTGTACTGTAACTGTCCACGTTGGCATCCTAGAAATATAAAGTACAAGGCTAGGGCAGATAATTATCTTATTACCAGAATACTTGGCTCATTTTATCCCCTTAGTATGAAGAGTTTCAGTCTTTGGTAACCAGAGCTGATACTGTGATGTCATAATGCCTCATTCCACCAATGCCTAAGAGCCAACCTCATCAGTGATGTCACAATGGCTTGATTGTCCTATATTTGTCTCACTCTTATCTATTAGATTGTAAGCTCTTTGAGCAGGGACTGTCTCTCTTTGTTAAATTGTACAGCGCTGCGTAACCCTAGTAGCGCTCTAGAAATGTTAAGTAGTAGTAGTAGTAGTAGTAGAAATAATACAACTATATTTAAAAATGTCAGTATCCCATAACTTAAAACTTGACTAGACACAAATCTACTATAATGGCAAACATCTCAACCCACATCACAGTATAATTAAGCTGCATTAACATGACAGCATAACCAGGATGTTTCCTCTTGCAGCTTTCTATAGAAAAAAATGTGTTCAAATTCTGTTACTACCTCAATAAGAGCAACACAAACCCCCCTGTTTACGCCAACACAGGCCATTCAAAAAAGGTGTGAGCAAAATCTAAATAAATAAAAATAAATGGGCTGTGACAGCATTACTACATCGACAGCCACTAGCACGGCTTTGTAAACGGGTCAAAATCACTTCATTGCCAGACTCATTGGAAAGTAACACAAAATCCTGCTCAGACCTACATAGCAAACCTTAAGAGCACCAATTCTCAAAGAGACAAATAACAAGAACTGTACTTTTTAGTTTAATTTAAATCTTTTTATTGAGTTTTCAGCAGAGAGTGCAAAAACTATAGAAAACACAACTTCGAATATCAATCTCATATATAGAAAAAAATAGTGTAAACACATAACTGCATATCATGCACCTTTAAAAAGGCAGCACTATATATATACAGGGTGAGACAAAATAAAGGTAACCCCCTAGAGTTTTTTGCTGTTGTTTTTCAGCAACCGCTTAGAATTTCAACATGAAATTTTACAGCTTTATTTGTTGTTACTCTCATTCCACTCGGCACATAAACATGGTGAAGTTACAGACTTTTTAGAATGACCACCCAGCCACTTTCACGTGTTCAGAAATGTTTACATTGAAAAACTACCGTTACTAAACAAAAATCGAGGTGCCAGCTTAGTGTTAATGATGTCACAGTAGTGTAAATTTTTGTCTGGGGAGCAATGTTGGAGGCCTGTCACAAGCTCTACCAAAGCTGCAAACAATCGCAGAACTCAAAGAAGCGCTACAGATGATCTGGGACAGCCTGCCACAGGGCCTGATTGACAAGGCTGTTAAGAACTTCCCAAAGTGATTGAAAGCATATATTAAAGCTGGGGTGGACACTTTGAGCATTCACAGTGATTGCAAAATTCTGACACATTGTTAATTGTATCATTTGAATGACTTTATTTTGCTGTGTGTTAACTCAAACATTTTTAATGCGCAAAAATTGCTAGGTAGTAGGGCTGCAGTAAGATTAAGGGCCCCTTTTACTAAACTGCACTAGTGATTCCCAGCGTAGCAACACAGCCCATTGGGCTTCGTTGTGGGAATCACTAACGCAGTTTAGTAAAAAGGGTCTTAAATAATGTAATCGTAATTAATTGCGTGATTAAAATTTGTAATCACGAGGATTAAAAGATGCTTACCAGCTTCTTATTTCTGCCTCTCCCTGCCCCCCTCCCCCCCGGGCCAACATTTCTCCCTCTCTCATCCCCCTCCCTTCTTTGTTCCATCCCCTATTAAAAAAGTGACTTTTCTCACACAGTCCCTTCTCTGTGGAATCTTCTTCCACTTTCTTTATGCTCGGAACATGTGCGGCCTAAATTTAGGACAGCATTTAAGACCTCACTTTTTACAAAGGTGTTCAGCAATTGGGTAACTGTCAGCTTTTCTGCATCTTTTTCTTCTTCAGGCTCCCTGCTACTGTTACAACCTTCTCTCTTACCACAGCCTTCATAGTACCCCATACCACTCCCTCTTTAACCCTCCCTGTGTCATTTAACTTATACTTTTTAATTCCTTTTTCTATCCCCACACATGTCTCCTGTTCCTCCATTAACAATTCATTCAACCTCCAGAACTGTAATCCCTTTTTACTTGTTCCATCTCAAGTGGAATCCAGACTGGAACCATGATTTGACCACACTGTGTCACTATCTGCTCAGTTTGCACCCTCTGCAAAATGTTAACATGATTAACATAGTAACGTAGTAAATGACGGCAGAAAAAGACCTGCACGGTCCATCCAGTCTGCCCAACAAGATAAACCCATATGTGCTACTTTTTGTGTATACCTTACCTTGATTTGTACCTGTTCTTTTCAGGGCAGAGACCGTGTAAGTCTGCCCAGCACTGTCCCCGCCTCCCACCACCGGCCCTGCCACCCAATCTCAGCTAAGCTCCTTAGGATCCATTCCTTCTGAACAGGATTCCTTTATGTTTATCCCACGCGTGTTTGAATTCTGTTACCGTTTTCATCCCCACCACCTCCTGGGAGGGCACTCCAAGCATCCACCACTCTCTCAGCGAAAAAATACTTCCCGACATTTCTCCTGAGTCTGCCCCCCTTCAAGAAAAATGTCAGGAAGCATCCACCCACGGAGAGAGCAGTGGATGCCTAGAATGCCCTCCCGTTAAGGATCAAGTCTATCATATTATTGTGTTGTGTGATGTCAAAAGAAGGCACAACTCTTTCCTGTCTAGTGTTCGTATGCCTTTCAGACGTAATGCCTCCATCATTCCCTTTAGCTTCCTCTGATGATATCCAGTCCCCAGTACTTCCCCTCTTGGACTATCCACTCTGTGGTCCACTTTATATTAAAGTCCCCCTACTATTAATGGTCCATTACCTTATGGCAGTAATTTCTTATTTCATCAAAAAAGTATTTCCTTGATGTGCATTTGGGACATACACACAAACCAATGTTCTCTCTGAGCTGCGTAGCTATATGGCCACTCATGTTTTTTTTAGACTGCCATGCAGGACATCCAAGCCAGGTAGACTCAGATTTGTTTGACCCCTGAGGCAGGCCTCTTGTGCTGAAACATGGCTGTGTCAGGTCGGTTTTATGCCTTTTATAATAAAGACTTTTATACTTTGATGTCCTTTCCGCCTCACTCTTATGTTTATGTGAGGCACCTTTCCTCCTTTTTTCTTTCTAACTTTGTATTTTCATTATTGTCTTGCTGCATAACCCAATTACTCTTTCACATTAGTTTACGGACAGATGATTGGATATTCTTTTTAATAATTTTATGGTATAGTTCAGAATTCATGGCTCCTTCATTAATGGCAAGTTCTTCAGGTCCTGAGGCATTAAGCATCCCCACACCATCACACTATCATGGTTGATTGTTGGTATAATGTTCTTATTGGGGAGTGATGTATTTGGTTTACACCAGACATAATAGGACCTGTGTTGCCCAAAGAGCTCTATTTTTGACTCCTCTGTCCATAGAACATCATTGTTCTCTCCTGGACCTTTTGAATGGGCACAGTGGAAGAGTTATAGCCCTATCACAGCTTTAATAAGTGTATCACAGACCTTGATCTGACCAAGCTTGAAACAACATGGATTCTGTACTTCATCAGCTTAAGGATAAAGGGGCCGATATTCAGACCAGAGGAGGTAGCTGAGCTGTCTCCTGCAGTTGGCGCTGAACCTGGATATTCAGTGCCAGGCTTTTTCCGGTGACCAACATTGAATAGCTGGGTGTTTTTTGGTCGGTTTCAGCTTAACCGACCAAGTCGATATTCAGTGCTAGCTGGTTAAGCTGAAACTGGCCAAAGGTAGGCCTGCTTTTTCAGTGGCCTAATTTGGCTGCCAAACTTAGCGATGATCTGAATATCAGCGGATAGCCGGTGATATTGTGCGATATAACCAGCTATCTGCTAAGCATCAACCAGCGAAATTCAGCAGAAGATAGCTGGCTATCTCCCGCTAAATATCATCGGATGGATAGCCAGTTAACCTGGCCGGTTAAATGGTTTTAAATATTGGCCGGAAAGACTTTGACTCTGGTACAGAAATAGTATATTCAGTGACTCAGATAATTATGCAGCCTGGATGATTCAAAAGACAACCTTGAAGGGGAATTCCACCCCAGTTCAAGATGTCCGAAGCTGATGTGGCATGCTTTTATATGATTGGCAGGTTTCTGTAAACAAAAGCCCATGGCCGGTACCCATCTATGGTGCTCTCATGAATTGAAGGACGACATGGCTGATAAGAAATAAAAAAATCAGGCCATGTAGGGACTCAGCCAGGCAGTTTCATCTCCAGCACTGGACCTGTTCCACCTTTCCTCCAGCTATTATCAGGGCCGGTCTTAGCAAGTGCAGGGCCCCGTGCAGACCAATTTGGTGGGGCCCTATCCTAGCCCCGCCCCACCCTAGCTCCGCCCCCAACCTAGCTCCACCCCATTGAAAAGATTATGCCATTTTTAGAAAATTTTAAGTGTGACTGATGAAGTGACAGGGGAATCCCAAGTAAATTATTTATATTGGGTAACTAGGTTGTTTGTGATACACCTGCTGTGTAACAGTCAATTTCTTTGCAACCTTCTATTTGCTCTCTATTGCTCTACCTCTACTAAGTGCTTCAAGAAGTAATTTACAGTAACATATAAAAGCAAACTGTATGCCATCAAACAGAAGACTGTGAAGTATCAAAACATAGATAAAATTGCATATAACCCTCCAAGAAATGGAGCACTTGTCACATAAAGCTAAAAAACCATCATGCACAAGCTTTGATCTTCTGTAATAGATTCCTTACAACTGATTATATTAACCTGAAAATTAAAATGGCTTACTTGGAAAAGCACGGCAACATAGTTCTGTTATAGAAAGGTTAATCGTTTGTTCTACCTGAGTGATGAAGTTGCCGTCACAAGCATAAATCATAAGTTTCTTTATTTTTTAAGTCGCACTCACACTGGCAGCAGGCGATGGCTCACCTCCGACCACGCTGCAGCTCCTTTTCCCTTCCCGCTCAATGACTCCCACCCGCCCTTGCGGAAACAGGAAATACCTCATCAGAAGGAGGCGTGACATTGAGCGGGAAGGCGGAAGGGAAAAGCTGGGGTGAGCCGTCGTGCCTGCAACTGTCTGTCGGGGCCATGCCGTCGCTGCAACAGTCGTTGTCCTGGGACTGGGAGGCGGGAGCTGACGGAGAGCTCAGCGGGGGGGGGGGGGCACCGTAGGCAGGAGCGGAGCGATCATGATGATACGGTCCGGAGCAAGCGCGGGATCATGATGATGCAGTCCGAGCGAGCGGGGCTCAGAGAGGCAGAGTTGAGGCGCACCGTGCGGGGCCCCCTTAAGCGCGGGGCCCAATGCGGCCGCCTTGGTCGCCTTTGCCTAAGACCAGCCCTGGCTGTTATCATGGAGAAGACTCTATTGACATATGTTTAAGTTCTGTAATCGTATTTACACCTGGGTTTAGTTAGTTTTTTTTTTTTTAACTAGAAATTGAAGTGTATGTTAAATCAACGACACCGTTCTTACTGTCAGCAGGCCTATATTAATAGTAAGAACCATAAGAATTAGTATTGTATAGGAACTGTTTATAATCTTTGCTTTTTTTACTATTTGTATTGCTCTGTAATAAACCACTACCTTTTTATATCCTTCCGATGATCCAAATTTCTTATCAGTAAATAAGTAGATATAAAGAGGGGTTTTTTTGAGCAAAAAGCTGGGGTTATTTTACCGTGATTTTTTGGCCTTAGCACGACTTATAGTATTTGCATAGTAATGAAATGTATTTTGCCAGTATCTCTTGAAGACACCTTACTGTGAACCATGTGTTCCTGAGCGACAATCAGCATTCCCCCGTGTTCTAGTTTACAAGCTGCTATACATCCTTTATAAAAGTTAGTGCCAGTGCTAGCAACCCAATTCTACCCTGGTTAAAGGTGGAGCCCATAACATTATCTTGTCCAGGTATTGAGACTCCAGTTCTCTGCCTGTATCTTAGATCCTGTGTGTGGAACTGGGAGAATTCCTGAGAATGCTACCCTGGAAATTCTGGATTTCTGATTTCTACCTAAAAGCCTACACTTAGTTTTTAGAACTTCTCTTCCACACTTTCCTATGTCATTGGTATCCACATGTACCAAGACAGCCAACTTCTCCCTAGCACTGAAATTCTGTCTAAACGCATTATAAAGTCTGCCATTTTTGCAGCAGGCAGGCAGGTTACCAAGTGGATCCTCATGCTCACCAGCCACTGTCTACATACTAATGACTGAATTGCCAGCTACAATGGCCATCCTAACTCTTCCATTCTGGGTCCTCTATGCGAGAGGATATTGTATCACCTAGAGGGTAGGTCCTATCTACAGGATCACTTTTTTGCCACCCCAAGGTGATGATCTTTTTTAAAGTGATATTGCTGCTCCATGGCAGCACAGAGGCAGTCAGACTGGAGATGAACTGTATATACCTCTGTGTCCACCTTAACTTCTCCAAGGCTGCTACTCTAGCTTCCTGATATCAGACTCATTCTCTGAGAACCAGGATTTCTTTACACCAAATGCATATATATAACCTCTCACCAACATGTCAACAACCCCCATCTCATTGCTGGACTGTGTATTAGTTGGTAAGGGATATTTAAAGTAATATAAAGCCCCTTAAGATTATTGGATATATTTTATGCCATTATTTTATGTTTGCTTCTCAAAGAAATGCAAAGAACCTAGAATTAATCTGTTGCTAAAGGTTAATCCCTTGCTGAGAAACATCTGTATTGTTAATTCCCCTCTTGTCCTCTTATTTGGGATACTAGGCTATAAATTAAGGAATGTTCTGGGGGTAAATTGGAGTTTGGGAGGGAGGATAGGAGAAGACACAAGGATCTTAAGACTATTTTCTTAAGATGCTTTAAACAAAATAATATCTAACTGTTTCCTTCTAGGGCACTGTGAGGGAGTCTGTAGGACGCTACCACTCCCTCACAGGACAGAGCCATCTTAAAACTCACAGGGGAGAAGTGATATGGGTGGGGCATAGCCAGCAGGGCATGGTCCAGGAAGTATAAAAGTTCAGGGCAGCAGTGATGCCCAGTTGTCTATGCTTCCACCGTGTATATGTGAACTGCAACAGTCAAGTAGGCCAAATTCAACTTGGGACCTTGCAGACTTATACCTTTGGTTTGGCTGGATTCAGGCTAGCCTATGTTATTTGCTAAAGATTGTACTAGTAACTCTGGGGATCCAGACCAAAGTCAAGCAGAGTGTGCTGCCTTGCTAAAAGACAGTAGTCCCCAAAGCATTCTCTTATTTGCATTCACTGCCCCCTCAAATGTTTCTTTACAGATGTTATGTAATACATCCTATGATTTTGCTTCAGCAGTTGTTTTCTTCTTGCCACCCTCCCATGCAGGTCATGTTCATGGAGTAATTGTTGAACAGTCAGCATGTTCCCCAGTCTCAGCCAGTGACCTTTGTAGTTCTTTGAAAGTAACAGGTCTCACAGGATCCTTTTTCAGTAGTTTCCTTAACCCATTGCAGCTGACTTTAGAGGGACACCCTGAGTGAGGCAGTGTCTTTGATTTGCCAAATTGTTTTCACCTCACATGATGCTGCCCCCATCTATATACCTTTTGAATAATTATATCCTGGAGTTCTGTTGGCAGCTCTTTGTTAGACATGTTTAGAAGTTTCTTCAAAATTCACTTTATAGAAAACAGCTAGTATTGGACACAGGTGGGTTTTATTTAACATACTAGTAAAAAAGGCCCGTTTCTGACACAAATGAAATGGGCGCTAGCAAGGTTTTCTTCGGCTCCCCTGCAGCCACCCATTGTCCAGTGACCCTCCTCTCCCCCTGCAGCCACCCATGTCCAGCAACCCTCCTCTCCTCCTGTGCCCACTGCAGCCACCCATGTCCAGCGAACCTCCTTTCTCCCTTGCCCCCCTTCCAGCAACCCATGTCCAGCGACCCCCCTGACCCTCCTCTGGACATGGTTCAGCTGTGAGGCATGTTTTTTTTTCCCCCCGGGTTCTGAAGTTGACATCATAATGGCTACGGAGATGTTAGCCTGATCTACAGAGCCTAGCAGATTAACTCGGAATGAGCCACGGTCCCAGGCAAGTCAGAACGTTGGAGGTGAGAATTATTATATAGGATTATGCCCTTGTTAAGACAATATTTGGAAACTGAGCTAATTTTTGTTTTGTATAACAAAGGGTATAAAAGCGTATGTAATTGTTTTGGTTTCTTTTTATTAATTACCTTTCATTTCTATAATTATTCCTTTAGTTGAAAATGAGGATAGCGCTTAGCGGATTTTTTTTTTGCACCATATATAGAATTTTGGCCTAAGTGGTTTGCTGCATTCTCTAAAAACTGCAGTACCCACATCAAAGCATTGGGGAAACCCAAGTAAATTAAGTTACAATAATCAGTACTGGTTAAACAGTCCTAAGCTGTAAATATTTAAATTCCCTAAGTAGTCCTAGAGGCCAGTGTACTAAATGGTGAATGATTTTGGGTAAGTGTATTTTTACAAACATTGGCTCCTAAAAGATAATAAAGAAAATGTTTGTGTTTTGAACATTTTAAGCATTTTTTTTTCTCTCATGAGGTCCCACTTACAAAAAAAAAAAAAAAAAAAAAGAAGCACAAACTTGGGCCCATCTATTACAGTAAAGAAAACTCATTTGGGAATACGGATGGTCCAATGCAGAAAATAGCCAGCACAACAAAGTTGAGCTGCTTTCGGTATTGCCTTGATGCCTGTCATACTACTTGAGTAAAATACTTGATGTTAGGAACTTTATCATCCCATCTGATATTGGTAATTTTGCTGAGGCAGCATCACAGCTACTGGATGTGTTGAGGGTATAAAATCCAGAACCTATACCCCATAAAGAAAGAATCATGAGGATAATGTTTTATGATTGATTTTGCCACAGTCATCATACATACCCATTGCTCAAAAGTGCTACATCAAATGTTCTAATGATAAATCCAGAGGTGGCCAGTTCAAACCCCACTGCTGCTCCTTGTGATCTTGGGCAAGTCACTTAACCCTCCATTGCCTCAGGTACAAACTTAGATTGTGAGCCCTCTTGGGACAGAGAAATATCCAGTGTACCTGAATGTAACTCAGCTTGAGCTACTACTGAAAAAGGTGTGAGCAAAATCTAAATAAATAAATAACATAGCCAGTCTGGCACTAATTGCATCATCAATGTTAATGAAATTAGTTAAAAATCTGCTAAGAAAACTTGTGAATTTAGTTGTTAAGCTGGTATCTCTGACCTGTGTTTGTGGCACAGATTTTTTGAAATTCACAGTCCATTCAAAGTGCTAAGATAATGATACAAAGCTGTCAAATAACTGTTGAAATTCATGCAGCAAGAGCACAGTTGTCTGCCGAAAGATCATGGATTGTTGTTTTGGCTTGCAGATGCCGATGGTTGAAGATGTCACCATTTTGCAAAAATCTATAGGAACACTCAAATTAGTTTACAGAAGCAATAAGCAGTACTATCAAAAAATAAATACAAACAGTAGAGTGAAAACACATCCCAGTTTAGTTTCATTAGAGACAAGGGAAAGGCTCTAATATCTCACCTGCATTCAGCACACAAGCCCTCCTGCCTTCGTGAAAGAAGTGAATAACATTTATGAATTTACTTGAGCAACCAGTTTTCCCAAGGTCTTCCAAGAATCCAGTCCTGTGTTCAGGTCTACAGATATGACCCGGGATTCTGCCAGGTACTTGTGACTTGCTCAAGATCACAAGGATGATGAGGTGGGTGCACTTACCATCAGCTCCTGAGAAGCTGCTCCATACATTGTGCGCTACAGCCAAGGCTAACTCTAGCATCACAAGGAAGTCAGTCCGCCTACCAGAAAGAAAATTCACTGCCCTGCATAGGGAGAGGTCCTACTCCTACCCGCAATATTCTTCCCTTTTCGCCAATGTTGAAATCAGTAGCAAGACAAAAACCAGATCAGATCCACTAAGCAACAACATACATGTCTTCCTAGGGAGACATCTTGGACACCCTATCATAGCTATTTTAAGTCAGGGTATATTGATGAGCTTAGCCATTTTTTGTTCAATGAATTTAATACATACAAAATCTCTATGTAATGAAAACTGAAATCCTTTGTTGTTCTGAACAGGTAATCATCGGAGAGCCAAGCAAATCGTCACAGCTTCAGGGAGAAAGAGGTGAGGGGAAAAGAGATCAGAAGCAGCTAGAAGAAGCTGAAGAGATTCTGGACAGACAGTATTAGGAAGATTTATTTCCATATGGTTGAATGTAGTAAGTTTATATTATGTTATTTCTTCAAGTTTCTGATTATTATTGAATGTGTCATGTTCCTGAAAAGAAGACAGTAACTGGTTGGCTTATTACATTTACATATTTGGAACTGATTAAGGTTTTGGTCTTCACTCTCATATCTTGAGGGCTGCCAATTGGTCATGTTTTCAGGATACATTGAATATCTATTGAGTTACAACACCTAATTGATTACACAATGTTTTAATATATTACTTCTAGTAACAGTTCACTTTTTATATGTACTTTGTCATTAATATTTCTTATCAATATTCAAATCGATAGTGCTTCATGCCTTATACTCTTATACCCAAGTCATTCATACACTCACTCATCCGCCTACTCCTGACTGGACCCTGTGCTACCAATCAAATAACATTCCAACAATTACAAAAAATTTTGTCTTATTTCCATACATCATGATAAATCAGCTATTACTGATACTATTCATTAATCACTAGTCCAATGTCTCTTGATATAAGCGCTATATTTGTGATCTTCTTGATGTAATACCACTTATCTGATTGATGTCATTTTAGTTGATCTTTTGGTAGGTGCATGGGTGTTCCTTCGCGTTGGTTCTGCGCAGTTCAAGAATAATGTCTCCTCGTTGTTAGAGAAATGTCTCTATCCTCGCTTTAAAAGTCTGTACTGCTTCACCGCATGTCTTTGCAATTAGGTAGAGTTCCTATGTTGTTGCTGAAATTGCTCGAAAAGTTTGTCAATTCCCAGTTTGTCAATGCCCTACGCGTTTTGCCATTTGGCGTCTTCTGGGGCTTCAGCTCTTATAGTTTATACTTTATTCCGTGGCTTCTGCCGGACCAGTCTCCCCTTTGGTGTTCAGGAAATAGTGCCTGCCTTCTCGCTAATGCTACACATGCACAATTAGTGTCAATCCCAATTAGTGAATATTGATAAGAAATGTTAATGAAAAAGTAAAATAAACGATAGATAAAACTCGTACATATAAAGAGTGAACTATTGAATATACATGAGACAAATGTATATGCTTACTACTTCCATTGTATGGAAATCTCTCTCATGCATATTATTACGGGTATCCTGAAAACCTAACTCATTTGAGATCACTGGGAATGAAGACAAAGCAGTTATCTCAGTTGAGGCAATGGGTACAGCTTCAAAGAGGAACAACTGGGGGTGAAATGGATCTAAAGCCATTTTTTATTGCTCTTTGTTAAGTAACAACAAACAAGAAACATAAAAACTATCAAAAGGAGTCCTATTTTTGTACAAACCCACAGAAAGTACCCCTCCCTCATCTCAACCCCCCCCCCACCTTTTGTGTCTCCCCACCCATCCAGAACAAAACCTTTTAAAGTTCAGTATAAAGTTAGATTGAAAAAGAACTAACCATTTCTGTTCATAGCAGGGGAAAAATAATATACAGTGCAATCCGCTTAAGTGCAAGGGTCTGGGACCAAAGAAATGCATTCAGTTAACCAGATTCTCTGAGGACAAGCAGGCTGATAATTCTCATCATTGGGTCGTCATCCGCGACGGCCCAGGAGACCGGAAAAAAACTTGAGAGCAAACGAAGAAGTCTCTGGAACACTCCGTCGCGCGGGCTGAGCGCACCGCGCATGCGCAAATGGCTTCCCGCCCACGGTACGAGCGTGAGTCCCTCAGTTCTTTTGATCCGTGATCTGGAGTGATACGTCTTTTCTTTGCACTCTTTTCGGCTCAGGAGACTTAGACTCAGCGTTTACCGCTCCCCTTTTTTCCTTTTCCTTTTACATTGTAGTATTTTTTCTCAAATATAAAAAAAAGTAGTTTTCAATTAATTTTTTTCTTCACCTTTTTAAGTTTCCTTCTCTTTTTATCGCGGTCGCCCTTTAGGCTTCTCGGCCGGGTCATTTTTTCCTTTTTTGTGCCTTTTATTTGGCACGATCAAGTCTTTTAATTTCTCAGCCGCTGTTTTTCCGTCCATGTCCTCGAGGACTCCCAGTGGCTTCAAACGTTGTACTCACTGCAACCAGACCATCTCTGGTACAGACCCCCACTCATAGTGTCTCCAGTGCCTTGGGCCCGACCAGCTGCCTGTAAGCTGTGTCTTTTGATGAAGAAACGGACCCAAGTGGCTAGGGATGCTCAACATGAGAAACGTTTTGCTGATCGGTCCGGTCCTTCAACGTCGGCATCGACATCAGTACCAAGGTCAGCGGCGTTGACATCGAGGGAAGCAGTGACATCGAGAGTGTAGGTAATGGCTGCCGAACGACTGCATCGCGCTGGGAGCAGTGAGGCATCAAGTGGGTCTCCACATATCTCGAGGCCTACTGCTATGCAGGCCCCCCAGGACCGACCTTTGTCGGACCCGGCCCCGAGGAGGCGTGAGGATTCCACGTCCTCTTCGGTACCAAGGAGTCTCGATGACTGGCGTCGAGCAAAGGCTAAGAAGCACCATCACCGTTCTCCTTCCATGCACGGTACCGAGAGCTCCGGGGAGCCGAGGGAGTCGGCACCTGAGAAGCGTCGGCGCCGGGAGGATCGCTCACCCTCCATACAGGAAGTGCCGATGCGTTGGTCATCTGGCAGCCTGGTACCGGCTCTCGAGCCCCCTCAGATTCTGCCACCGACTCCTGCACCGGCCCCCCCCCCAGCCTTTTCTGATGGAAGCTCTTGACGAGCGCATCAGAGCCCTTCTTCCAGAGCTTCTGGAGGAATTGCTGCACCAATCTGTCGGGGGTGCTTGCGCCTTCTGTACCGACTGCGGAAGCGGCAACTGGGCCATTGCCTGTGGTGAGGTTCCCGTCTTCGGTGCTGCTTGCAGTATCGGCGTCAGCCGCCACCTGGGTCGATTCCCCCTCGACGTCGGTGGAGGAAGCTTCGCGGGAGTCCAGACAGGGGTTGATTTCGCGACATCCCCCATGAGGTCATCATTCCTCGACGTCGAGACAGGCTCAGATTCGGGCTGCTCTTAGGGAGCTTTTGTCCAATACCGATGATGAGCGCTCGTGGGAAGAGGAGGAAGACCCCCAGATACTTTTTGGAGGAAGAGTCATATGGGGTTCCCTCTGATCCTACTCCGCCAATTGAAAGAAGAATGTCTCCACCTGAGAGTCTTTCTTTCTCATCTTTTGTTCGGGAAATGTCTAAGTACATTCCATTTCCTATGGAGGTTGTGGATGAGCCAGGGCCGAGATGCTCGAGGTCTTGGATTATCCTCCGCCTGCTGAGGTTGCAACGGCCCCCTTGCATAATATGCTCAGGGAAGTACTTATGTGAAATTGGTCGTTCCCTCTTTCTGATCCAGTGGTCCCCAAAAAATCCGAGTCCCAGTACAGAGACCATGGAGAACCGGTAATGGTGAAGGCCCAACTTCCTCACGATTCCATGGTTTTGGACTCTGCTGTCAGAAGAGCCAAGAGTACTAGAGACTATGCCTAGGCGCCCCCCAGGCAGAGAGTCTAGGACCTTGGATTCTTTTGCGGGGGGGGGGGGGGGAACGTATCAGGCTGCTATGCTCGCCGCCAAGATCTAAATTTACCAGCTCTACACGAGCATCCACTTGCAGAACTCGGTGAAGCAACTGTCTAGTTTGGTTGAAGCACTTCCTCTGGAGCTCGCCGAACCTTTTCACCAGGTGGTCAGGCAGCAGCATTTTTGATGTGGCATCCCGAGTAGCTGCTCAAGGTATAGTGATGCGCAGACTCTTATGGATGCGTGTCTCTGACCTGGATCATAAGACCCAGCAGCGGATGGCGGATGTTCCTTGCCGGGGGGATAATCTTTTTGGAGAAAAAGTAGAGGACATAATCGATCAGATCAAAAAGCACCATGACACTATGGATTCTCTCTCCTGCCGGGCGTCTTCTGCTACCACCTCCTCATCCAGGAGGTTTTTTGGAGGGAAGAGAGTGCTCCCTATTCCTACAACAGGCGTAGGTACACTCTAGAGAGCTGCACGGGAAACGGGGTTCGTGGGAATCCCGCGGAACCCGCGGGATTCCCACAGGGACGGAAGCAGGTCCTGCGGGGTTCCCGTGGGGACGGAAGCAGTTCTGCAGGGTTCCCATGGGGACGGAAGCAGGTCCTGCGGGGTTCCCGCGGGGATGGAAGCAGTTCTGCAGGGTTCCCGTGGAAGTGTAAGCTGCACTGCATCAGCCTCTCATCTACTGAATACCTTGAGTGCTGTCTCCTCCTCTTCCTCCTTGCCTTAATAGCACAAATGTGGAAAGTCTTCCGTTAAGGAGGTGGTAGAGACACAAATGATGATGGAATTCAAAAAGGCTTGGGATCAACACAGAGGATCTCTAATTAGAAAATGGAAGTTATAAAAATCCTAACCTTAAATGGCTGCATGTGTGTGGATGTGTCAAGTGACGCTTAGATGGCGACTCTGGCTGTGATTAACTAGGGCCAATACCAGGCAGACTTGTATGGTCTGTGTCTAATATATGGCTGTCTGGTTTAGGATGGGCTAGAAAGGGCTTAGACAGCAACTTCAGTGGCTGGAACATAAGGACAGTGCTGGACAGATTTTTACGGTCTGTATCCCACAAATGAGAAGATGAATAGACTGGAGTGGGCTTCAGCGAGAACTCCAGCAGCTGGAACATAAGTATAGGGCCAGATAGACTTCTATGGTCTATGTTCCAGAAACATGCAAGAAAGTATATAATATCACACTCGTTGATTTAATCATGAATTGATAATGAGTGTGACTATTGGGCAGACTTGATGGACCGTTCAGGTCTTTATTTGCTGTCACTTACTATGTTACAATTAATCCTCTTTGCTCCCGGGCTGATGCGCAGACCTCAGCTCTGACACAGGCAAGAGCATCGGATGTCACCTGACCTACTGGCGCGTGCATGTGGTGACCTCTCAGCACACAGTGCCAGAAATCAGAGACAAATCTTACATGTGCACACCAGAGTATTCTAAGTTTCAGCTTCCATTCCTTCCTTCCTTGCCTACAGTGATGTGGCTCAAATCCAGAGAGAGACTGAGGGAGCTGACCAGAATTTTCTTTTATGTACCATTAAATTCATGCGGGGATGGGTGGGGATGGGTTAAATTCTTGCATGGACAGGTGGGGGATGGGTTGGAATGGATTAAATTTTTGTGGGGATGGGTGGGCATGGGTAAGATTCCAGTGTGGACGGGTGGGGATGGGTGAGATTCTAGCAGGGACGGGCGGGGATGGGTAAGATTTCTGTCCCCGTGCAACTCTCTAGTACACTCCTGCTTCTCGGCAACCTGTCCAGGCTCAGTCCCAGCACACCCGTTCCCGTCATCGGCGTGCGCCTAAGGCCCCTAGGGCTCTCCAGCAAAAGCAAGGGACGGGCTTTTGACTGGCTCCAGTGCAGCATAGCCTCGGAAAAAGTGTCTGTACTGGATGGCTTGCCGGTCGAGGGAGGTTGATATTTTTTCACCAAAGGTGGCCTCTTATAACCTCAGACAGGTGGGTTCTTCAAATAGTCTGGTTAGGATACACTCTCAATCTGGAATCCAGGCCTCCAAATTGCCCACCAGGAGCTCAGTCCTTCAGCTCCCAGCACAAGCAGGTACTCGCAGAGGAACTCTCCGCACTTCTAAAGGCCAGTGCGGTCGAACCCGTTCCACCAGGGGAAGAAGGGCTGGGATTCTATTCCAGGCACTTCCTTGTGCAAAAGAAAACAGAGGGGATGCGTCCCATCTTAGACCTAAGGGCCCTGAACAAATTCCTAGTCCAAGAAAAGTTCAGGATGTTTTCCCTAGGCACCCTTCTTCCCATGATTCAGGAAAAAGATTGGCTATGCTCTCTGGACTTAAAGGACGCCTATACCCACATCTCGATACTCCCAGCTCACAGGAAGTATCTGTGATTTCGGTTGGGAACTCGGCACTTTCAGTATTGTGTACTGCCCTTTGGTCTCGCGTCTGCGCCCAGGGTTTTCACAAAGTGCCTGGCAGTTGTCGCAGCATCGCTACGCAAACTGGGAGTGCATGTCTTCCCTGTTCTCGATGATTGGCTGGTGAAGAGCACCTCAGAGGTAGGCGCTCTACGGTCCATGCGGATGACTATTCGGGTGCTGGAACTTCTGGGCTTTGTGATCAATTATCCCAAGTCCCATCTTGTTCCGGTTCAAAAATTGGAGTTCTTTGGAGCTCTGTTGGACACACAGACGTCTCGAGCTTATCTTCCCCAGGCAAGGGCAGACAATCTCCTGGCCCTAGTGTCCTCGGCTCAACAGATCACAGCTCAGCAGATGTTGAGACTCTTAGAGCACATGGCTTCCACAGTTCATGTAACTCCCATGGCACGCCTACATATGAGATCAGCTCAATGGACCCTAGCGTCCGGATGTGGCTTTGGGCTCACCACCACGGCATGTTTCTCCAGGCCACGTATCTGGCAGATGTAAACAACAGTCTGGCCGACAGGTTGAGCAGGATCATGCAACCTCACGAGTGGTCACTGAACATGGACGTTGTCCGCAAGATCTTCCGAGCGTGGGGCACCCCCTCGGTGGATCGTTTTGCCACTCAGTTCAATCACAAAGTCTCTCAATTCTGTTCCAGACTTCAGGCCCATGACAGACTAGCGTCAGATGCATTTCTCCTTCATTGGGGGACAGGCCTTCTGTATGTGTATCCTCCCATACCTCTAGTAGGGAAGACTTTACTGAAACTCAAGCAAGACTGTGGAACCATGATTCTGATTGCGCCCTTTTGGTCCCGTCAGATCTGGTTCCCTCTTCTTCTGGAGTTGTCCTCCAAAGAACCATGGAGATTGGAGTGTTTTCCAACTCTCATCACCCAGAACGAGGGGTCACTTCTACATCCCAACCTCCAGTCTCTGGGTCTCACAGCCTGGATGTTGAGAGCTTAGAGGTGGCCTCTTTAGGTCTTTCAGAGGGTGTCTCTCGAGTCTTGCTTGCTTCCAGAAAAGATTCCACAAAAAGGTGTTATTCTTTCAAATGGAGGAGGTTTGCCGTCTGGTGTGACAGCAAGGCCCTAGATCCTTTTTCTAGTCCTACACGGACCCTGCTTGAATACCTTCTACACTTACCATAGTCTGCTCTCAAGACCAACTCCGTAAGGGTTCACCTTAGTGCAATCAGTGCTTACCATCAATGTGTAGAAGGTCAGCCTATCTCTGGACAGCCTTTAGTAGCTCGTTTCATGAGAGGTTTGCTTTTGTCAAAGCCCCCAGTCAAACCTCCACCAGTGTCATGGGATCTCAACGTCATTCTCACCCAGCTAATGAAAGCTTTTGAGCCACTGAATTCCTACCATCTGAAGTACTTGACCCGGAAGGTCATTTTCTTGGTGGCTGTTACTTCAGCTCATAGAGTCAGTGAGCTCCAAGCCCTGGTAGTGCATGCACCTTATATCAAGTTTCATCATAACAGAGTAGTCCTCCGCACTCACCCTAAGTTCTTGCCGAAGGTGGTGTCGGAGTTCCATCTGAACTAATCAATTGTCTTGCCAACATTCTTTTCCCGTCCTCATACCCGCCCTGGTGAAGACAAGTTGCACACCTTGGACTGTAAGAGAGCACTGGCCTTTTACGTGGAGCAGACTAAGCCCTATAGACAGTCCGCCCAGTTGTTTATTTCTTTTGATCCCAACAGGAGGGGAGTTGCCATCGGAAAATGCACCATCTCTAATTGGCTAGCAGATTGCATTTCCTTCACTTACGTCCAAGCTGGGCTGACTCTGTAGGGCCTTGTCACGGCTCACAGTGTTAGAGCCATGGCTGCGTCAGTGGCTCACTTAAAGTCAGCCTCCATTGAGGAGATTTGCAAGGCTGCAACGTGGTAATCTGTTCACACATTCATATCTCACTACTGCCTTCAGCAGGAGTCCCGATGCGACAGTGGGTTTGGGCAGTCGGTGCTGCAGAATCTGTTCAGGGTTTAGAATCCAACTCCACCCTCCTAGGCACATTTATGTTCTGTTCCAGGCTGCACTCTCACCTAGTTGTATTTCTTTTCAGGTTAATCTCTGTCATGTCCTTGCCGTTGCGAGGCCCAATTGACCAATGTTCATTGTTTTGAGTGAGACTGGGGCCTAGGGATACCCCAATGGTGAGAATTATCAGCCTGCTTGTCCTTGAAGAAAATGAAGATACATACCTGTAGCAGGTATTCTCCGATGACAGCAGGCTGATTATTCTCAAATACCCGCCCTCCTCCCCTTGGAGTTGTTCTTGTTTCTGGTTTGCTTTTTTATTAAACTGAGAGACTCACGCTCGTGCCGCGGGCGGGAAGCCGTTCACGCATGCGTGGTGTGCTCAGCCCATGCGACAGAGCGTTCCAGAGACTTCTTCGTTTGCTCTCAAGTTTTTTTCTGGTCTCCTGGGCCGTCGTGGACGATGACCCAATGTTGAGAATAATCAGCCTGCTGTCCTCGGAGAATACCTGCTACAGGTATGTATCTTCATTGCATGCACTTAACCGTTGTGACCCAAAGAAGCTTGCTATCTGATAAACATATGTACAGTACTGTTTATTATTGTACGTAGAGTATACAGTCTCAGTTAACTGACATTAGGCTTACTTGAAGTAATCAGTTATAGTCCTCTGTACACTCTTGGGTCTTTGAGTTCCATAGACCACGTCTGCCAGACGGTAAAAACTGTCATAGCACTGACATCCAGTGGTCTCCAGATAGGCCCGCACGGTGTTGAGACTCTCCAGCGCTCTTGCAAAAGTGACAGGAGGAGGTTGTTGAATTTCATCAGCATGTGCCTCGCTGCTCATTTCTTCATCTGTTCCATCATCAGCCGTTGTTGCCTGTCTTCAGTGCTGTCTTCAGCTGTTTGTAGATTGTAATCAACAGCTATGTAGCGATGGAACTCCTCTGCAGTAACACTGGCTGGGATGTCAATAACCTCTTCATCTGACGCGTTTGCAACAGCTGGATCTGTTTCGTCCCTCTCCGCATCCTTAACAAAGCTTGCCCGCTTGTAGCGGTTCACAATGGTTGCCTGTGTAACATGATTCCAGGCTTCTTTCTGCATATGTAGGGAATCCAACAGTGATAGATTACGAGCCAGTTCAACAGCACGTTTATCCTTGCCAGTCTGGTCATCCATAACGCTCATCAGACAACGTAGCACAAGAGCCCAATAATGTTGTTTGAAATTGGCTATTATGCCCTGATCCATAGGTTGGATCAGAGAGGTAGTGTTTGGTGGCAGGAAGACCACCTTGACGTTAAACAGCCTGACATCATCCCTGTGTGCAGCACAATTATCACAAAGCAGCAAAATCTGACGCTTTTGTGCCCGCATTGTAGTGTCTAACTTCTTTAGCCACGTCCAAATTTCCCCAGTCATCCATGAATTTGCGTTAGCCTCGTATGACACAGGAAGTCGCTTAACTTCCTTGAAGCAACGGGGCTGTTTGCTCTTTCCAATGACAAGGGGTTCCAACTTCTCACTCCCATCCATATTGCAGCAAAGGAGGATTGTCAGTCGGTCCTTCGATGTTTTACCTCCAGTAGTTTTGGCATGTTTGAGTGCAAGTGTTCCATCAGGAATCGCTCGCCAGTAGAGACCATTTTCGTGAGCATTGAAAATGTCACGAGGTGCAAACTCGTTCAAGATGGTAGGAAGAACTGAAACAACCCAATTTTCAGCACCAAAGTCATCAACGTCTTGTTTCTCACCATGCTGTTTCTTGAATTTTAAGCTGTTCCTCTCCTTCCATCTTTCCAACCATCCAACAGTGGCTTTGAATTCAGTTAGTCCAAGACTTTCAGCTAGCTGGTTAGCTTTCTCCATAAGCAGTGGACCACTGACAGGAAACTGTGTGCTCCTGACTCGAGAAAACCACCGAAGAAGAGCATCTTCTACCTCCTCAGCTTTTCCCGCCCGTTTTTGTTTCTGTTGTGGATTTGTATTGTTTTGCCAGTCTTCCAGAAGCTGGTCTTTCTGCTTCAAGACACGTGAAATTTGACTGGGATTGACACCATATTCTTTAGCAATAGATGCTTGACTTTGTTTGTTTTCTAATTTTTTAAGAACTTCTATTCGTTCAGCCAGTGTTAAAATCTTACAGTTCCGCCGCGACGACGACCCCAGTGTACGCTCTAACAACATTCTTTCGCTTATTCTGCCTGTGGCAGTTAAAGAGGCAGTAAATTTGAAATCTTGTTGGTTGTCACACGCCAGTCGGCTTCCATATTCCATGCGCGTGCTTATGCGGAGTCTTTTCTGCAGAGGAGTGGTCTTGAACCATGCATATAAGTGTATCTTGCACTTATCAGTGATGCGCTAAACCGAAGTTTGTCCCCATAGAAATTGATGTGCCAAAAACGGGACCGAAGTACGACATGCAGTTAAACAGAGCATATCCAACGTGCACTTAAATGGAGTGCACTGTATATGTTGGGCAGCAATCAGAGAGAAAGGGAGAGAGAGACTGTGGAGAGGAGACATCAGCATTTAGCCATCTATGTTCGCCTCTCTCTGTCCTGAGCATGGAAGCCAATTGCAAGTCAGTTTACCTTGGGAGTCACTGGACCTGTTATCCTTTACCAAAGAAGATAGGGAGAGAAGGTAGATAAGTACCTGTTAGATGCATAGATCAGGAGGATATAACACACATCTTTAGGGTCACTGATGCAGAAGAACGGAAAGGACTGTTTTTGGTTATGTTCCATATAAGTACCACTGTCCTGAGTAATAACAGGAGGAGTTCAGTGCCTGGTTGCTTTTTATTAAATGATGTCTGTGATATGTCGTGAAGGCGAGGGTGTAGGATACTCTGCATCAAGATCTTCAGCATGGTTCAAGGACTAACACAATGAAGACGTGCTTGGCTTCTTTTAGCACAGGACTTTCTGCATGAAAGTGTGCAGAGCTATTAAGGAGAGGTTGTCTGTGTCTGTCTCAGAAAGGTGTTGGAGTGTTCAGTAAACAGATTAGATCCTCTGTTGCCAAGAAGTTTAAACTGGCTGAGAAGGTAGCAACTGGAAGCAAAATCAAGCTACCCCACCCCTGAAATGATGTCAGTGTAGAAGTTTCCAGTGGAAATAAACCTCTCAACGTAAGTGAAAATAACAGGAACGAGACGAAACATGGGTTGAGGAGGTAGAGAAAGTAATGATAGAAATTAGCAGTTTATTAGGTTATTTGTACAAGTGATAGAATTCTAGAGGTCTTGTTGGCAGAAGCAAGTTCGGATATCATTGCTACCTCGGATACATGGGGCAGTGAGTCACATGAGCATGATATAGCTACAGTCCAAAGACAAGGTAGATAGAATGAGAAAAGTAGTGGCACTTGAAAGACAAGTTTTACAGAAATTTAGGTTACATGTGAAGAGGAGAAGACTACTGTGTAACTTGGAGATGAGAATTTGAACTGCCATTCTCACTGGTATGGTCTAGAGACCTCTAGCATAGGGAGAAGTGTTAGAAATATTATGAAAGCACTGTATGTTAATCAGGCAGTTTGTGTGGAGAAGAAAGTTCTAGAGCTAAAGGTAGTAATAATGAGGCTGGAGGACAATTTATTCAGGAGTATGTAAGGAAATATTTATTTATAGAATGGGTGGTGGATATAGGAAACAGTTTCCTAGTGGGGATGGTGGGAGCAAGAATGGTATCATATTTCAGTGAGGCAGGGGACAGAAACAAGGAGTTAAGATTCAGAAATGCAATGCCACATAAAGCTAAGTGGATGACTTAGTACCACTATCAGAATAACTTTAGACCCTATCTGTGAGCCAGTGTGTCTATCAGTGTTGCACCATTGCAGAATTATTGGATTCTGCTAAAATGGAAAAATACATGTTGTAAACACATAGTGACACAGCAATAATTTAAAATGCATATAACAGCCCAGAGCTCTGTAAACAATAGTTATCCAAGTTTTAAAGATTATACTTATTCTTAGTGGCAACTAATGATATAAGCTGTCCAGATACATAGCAGAAAAACTGAATAGTGATGAGAGTCATTCCAGAACCAGCTGCAGGTGTTTCTGCTGGGGTACAGTATATGCAAATTATTTTTGTTTTGTTTAGTTGGGGGGGGGGGGGAAGCAGAAGAGGGGGTTTTCAGGATCAGTGGTGAAAGGGACATGTTCTGTACCCAGCCTGGGAGTACAAGGTGGAGTTTCTTTCTCCATATCCTAAGAGAGGAAGCTCAGAGGAGAGACAACACCAGCATACCCACATAAAAGCAGACCCCGTCTTCTTCATTGTCATTCTGTGAGATGTCCTGTCTTCCACTTCTGATCACTTTCCTCCTCACTAAGCCTACATTTACGTACTCTGGCCTTGATACTCAGTGCAGTGGGCTAGCATTTTTAAAGAAGCCCATCCTCATTTTTAATAAGTACATAAGTGTTGCCATACTGGGACAGACTGAAGGTGCATCAAGCCCAGCATCCTGTTTCCAATCCAGGTTACAAGTACCTGACAAGATTCCAAAACAGTACAATACATTGTATGCTGCTTATTTTAGAAATAAGCAGTGGAGCTCTTATCACGTCTCGCTTAGACTATTGCAACTTGCTTCTCACAGGTCTCCCACTTAGCCACCTCTCTCCTCTTCAATCTGTTGAAAATTCAGCTGCACAAATATTCTGCCGCACAAATATTCCGCCAGTGTCGTTATGCTCATATTAGCCCTCTCCTCAAGTCACTTCACTGGCTTCTTATCCGTTTCCGCATACAGTTCAAACTCCTCTTATTGACTTATAAGTGCATTCACTCTGCAGCTCCTCAGTACCTCTCCACTCACATCTCTCCCTACATTCCTCCCCGGGAACTCCGTTCACTGGGTAAATCTCTCTTATCTGCACCCTTCTCCTCCACCACTAACTCCAGACTCCGTTCCTTTTATCATGCTGCACCATATGCCTGGAATAGACTTCCTGAGCCACTACGTCAAGCTCCATCTCTGGCCATCTTCAAATCTAAGCTAAAAGCCCACCTTTTTGATGCTGCTTTTAACTCCTAACCCTTATTCACTTGTTCAGAACCCTTATTTTATCATCCTCACTTTAATATTCCCTTATCTCTTGTTTGTCCTGTTTGGCCTAATTAGATTGTAAGCTCTGTCGAGCAGGGACTGTCTCTTCATGTTCAAGTGTACAGCGCTGCGTACGTCTAGTAGCGCTACAGAAATGATAAGTAGTAGTAGTAGTAGAGTTTTCCCCAAGTCCATCTTAATAATGGCTTATGGACTTTTCTTTTAGGGAGCTATCCAAACCTTTTTTAAACCCCACTAAGCTAACTGCTTTTACCACATTCTCTGGCAATGAATTCCAGAGTATAATTACACGTTGAGTGAAGAAATATTTTCTCAGAGTTATTTTAAATGTACTACTTTGTAGCTTCATTGCGTGCCCCCTAGTCCTAGTATTTTTGGAAAGAGTAAACAAGTGATTCACATCTACCCATTCCACTCATTATTTTTGAAGTGATTCTATACAAGGAGCCTGATATTGCCGACTTGAAATTTCTACAACGCCCAAGAATTTTAATTTTCACTTACAGTGCTTTTTACAAGCCAGATTCTGATACTTCCTTAGATGCTGTCTGAAAAAAAGGAAATATTTTAAGAAAAAGGCTGTTCCCAGAATCACAATTTTGTATGGTAAGAGTTGATAGTTGTCATTTATTAATTTGCTATGTCTGCTCAGAATAATTTAAGGTGCTATACTGAACTTTTGCATTGTACTGGTCAGCATGGATTTAGTGAAGGGAAGTCTTGCCTCACCAATCTGCTGCATTTCTTTGAAGGGGTAAACAAAAAGGTGAGCCAGTTGATATTGTGTATCTAGATTTTCAGAAGGCGTTTGATAAGGTCCCTCATGAAAGACTACAGAGGAAATTAGAGGGATATGGGATCAGAGGTAGTGTCTTATTGTGGATTAAAAACTGGTTGAAAGATGGGAAACAGAGTAGGACTAAAAGTTCAATATTCGCACTGGAGAAGGGTAGTTAGCGGGGTCCCTCAGGGATTGGTGCTGGGACCTCTGCTTTTTAACATATTCATAAATGACCTAGAGATGGGGGTAACTAGTGAGGTAATCAAATTTGTCAATGACACAAAGTTATTCAAAGTAGTCAAATCGCGGGAAGATTGTGAAAAACTACAAGAGGACCTTACGAGACTGGGAGACTGGGCGGCTAAATGGCAGATGACGTTTAATGTGAACAAGTGCAAAGTGATGCATGTGGGAAAGAGGAACCCAAACTATAACTACGTCATGCAAGGTTCAGCGTTGGGAATCACGGACCGAGAAAGGGATCTAGGTGTCCTTGTTGATGATACGTTGAAAACTTCTGCTCATTGTGCTGCTGCGGCTAGGAAAGCAAATAGAATGTTGGGTATCATTAGGAAAGGGATGGAAAACAAAAATAAGGATATTATTCTGTCATTGTATTGCTCCATGGTTTGACCGCACCTCGAGTATTGTGTTCAATTCTGGTCGCCGCACCTCAAAAAAGACATAGTGGAATTGGAAAAGGTGCAGAGAAGGGCGACAAAGATGATACAGGGGATGGGACGGCTTCCCTATGAGGAAAGGCTAAAGCGGCTAGGGCTCTTCAGCTTGGAGAAAAGGCGGCTGAGGGGAGAGAGGTCTATAAGATAATGAGTGGAGTACCGCATACAGTTCAAGCTTCTCCTGCTAACCTACAAATGCACCCAAACTGCAGCCCCTCCTTACCTCTCTATCCTCATCTCCCCTTACGTTTCTACCCGTTACCTCCGCTCTCAAGACAAATCACTCCTTTCAGTACCCTTCTCCACCACTGCCAACTCCAGGCTCCGCCCTTTCTGCCTCGCCTCACCCCATGCTTGGAATAAACTCCCTGAGCCCATACACCAGGCCCCCTCCCTGCCCATCTTCAAATCCTTGCTCAAAGCCCACCTCTTCGGCACCTAACCACTATACCACTATTCAGGAAATCTAGACTGCCCCAACTTGACATTTCGTTCTTTAGATTGTAAGCTCCTTTGAGCAGGGACTGTCCTTCTTTGTTAAACTGTACAGCGCTGTGTAACCCTAGTAGCGCTCTAGAAATGTTAAGTAGTAGTAGTAGATGTGGAGCGTCTGTATACGCTTTCCAAAAATAGTAGGACAACGGGGCATGCGATGAAGCTGCAGTGTGGTAAATTTAAAACGAATTGGAGTAAATTTTTCTTCACTCAACGCGTAGTTAAACTTTGGAATTCGCTGCCGGAAAAGGTGGTTAAGGCGGTTAACTTAGCGGACTTCAAAAAAGGGTTGCACGGCTTCCTGGAGGAAAAAGCCATAGAATGTTATTGAATGGACGAGGGAATACAGTATTTCTAGGATGGGCGGGACAAATTGCATGTTCTTTTGGCCGCTGTTGGTGACAGGGTGCTGGGCTCGATGGACCCTTGGTCTGTCCCATCATGGCGATACTTATGTACTTATGCTGTTTGAAAAATATATATAAATCTTGCTCTTCAGAAATATATTTGGGATCATTTATGATGTTACGTTAATGTTGATTTTTGAAAGATTCAGAGCAGGTTAACCAAATTAAGAGACCAATCAAAATTTATCAAATTGAAAAGATAAAAAAATTTCAAAAAAACCTTACTGTAAAATATTTACAAAAGAAATACATCTTCAATTGTTTACAGAACCTAGATAAGAAGTTGTTTGAATTTCCTGTGATAAAGTGTTCTATATCTTTATTAACTGGTAGAAAAAAAAAAGAGTTCTCATGAAAACTTTGAAATCCTCACAAAAACTGTATAATTGAGCAAAACTCACTGCAGTTAAAACCCCTGGGTTTGCTACAGTGTGGTTAATATATTTAGTGCTAGCATGGCCTGTGGCTGATAGGGTTATCCTAAATATAAATAGTTAAGCATGTGACCGTACCCTTGTGGTTCTTCAGTAGTGCAAAGGATTTTATGTCAAAAAGTTCTGAGAAGCCCACTACTGTAAGCTGTATTTTTGTCGTATCAGAATGATTGTGAAGGAAACCCTTATAATTGTTTCTTCTGAAATTCTCTGTGTATGAAGCTTAGAATATTGACATCTATTCCTAATACAATGCTGTACTTACACTCCCTTTCTGTGGTGAAGGACATTTGCCTGCGCTAAAATCAGCTTCTGTCCATTAGGCAACAGCATCTGGCTGTGTTTTAAACAACAGAAGAAGGCAGCCATATTGCAGCTGGCTTTGACGAGTGCTTGGTTTACTTACTGTCATAGCCTTGTAGAAGTTTCAGGGCTGCTGAACTCTGTGTCCGGGGATTAGGCTTGTTTTGCATCACCAGTAGATGTGAGTTTTCTTTGTTCCCTCCTACCCATCTGTACCAAGACAGCAGCAGATATGCAGTGTCACTTACAACATTAATCAGAAACTGCATTCAAGGTGAGCTCTCCCGTTTCTCCTCCTCCTCCCTTGCCAGAGCCGTGCTGTGCTATGTGTATCTTTATGCCTGCGAGCCTAAAATGGCAGGCAGGATTAACCTTGCTTCTGCTGGGTGCATGCTGTTTATAGAATTCATTATACGCCGCCTAGTATTTCAGCTGGGAGCATGTAAATGCCCTGTGTGCTGTGTCATGGAAGTGCTGACGGCTGCTGCATTATGATCTTGGTCATCTTAAATACTGCCTTATAATTTGCTTTCTGTATTATCTGTTTCCTTGCCATCGCTTTCAAAATAGCTATATAAAAAACCCCCCACAAATAACTGAATCGTTTTCTTCAAGTATTGTTTGGTTTCTTCTTGCTGTTTACTATAGCTAAATAATGCAGGCTGTATTGCTAATTAATGTGAATATCAAATTAAAGCACTGGAAAGTTGCATGGTTATTATGCAGATAGGTGGAACAACTATTCTATTTTTACCTCTTACGCAGTGCACATGGTTCAACGGTAGCTTGGCTTATAAGTTCAGCTGTGATATTGAATAAGTTGATTTTCAGCAGACGTGGCAAGTGGCCTTTGCGGTGGTCAGTTTCAATCTCCTGGACCCTCAGAGGATATCTTTGCAAGGAAAGCAACAGAAGAGCTCAGACGAAGAGATATTTTTTTTCACATCCTTCTTTCCCTATTGATAAATTTGATTCTCCTGAATGCAAGCTGTTTGCGAGCAGCTTCACTTCTGATCATGACTGCAGTACCCTGTCACTCCTGTTACCATCCTCCCAAAATTTTATAAGCGAGAAGATGGAGAATAAGGGCTGCGTAGATTTGTCGTGATAACACGATGCTGAGTGATATATGCAGGTAGGTAGAACCTTGCATTCCTTACATATTGCCTGTTTGATGCTGCAAGAGTAGGAGAAGGGTGAGAATGCTGCTGCTTGTCTAAAAACTACTAGAACTATTGGTATTTATTTAAACATATTTTCTAATTTTATTCCTTCTATATGCACTGTTGAAGTAGCTGTTTTAAGGAGTCCTCTGAGACTGTATATGAGAGCAGTTGGCTAAGTTAACCCTATGTAGGAAAGGCGTGGCAACTTCTGCGCTGAAGTTGTGTTATTTTTTTATTTTTTAAATTTTCACCAATCCCAGGATTTTTATAGTCTTAGCTGGGCAGTTATAGAAAATGAAAACAACATTTGTTAAATTATGGGCAAGAAATAATAGAGCGAGCTTTAGATCATTCCAGGAAGTAACCTTGTATCACCTTTTCCTTATGCTTTTGTAGGCAAAAAGACAAGTCCACAGCTTCTGTACTGTGCTTAGAAATAAATGTCACAACAAATCTTTTTTTTTTTTCTTCATAAAGGTAAAGATGTAAGCGACATTTTTAACATAATAACCCAGCACTGAGTTACATTATGGCAGTCAGTCAGCTGTGCCAGTGCCCGAGAATAAAACAAGCAACTATAAAAGCTTAAACGCTTTTTTTTTTAACGTCTGATCAGATATTGAATTCTTGTTAGAGCAGTGGCTCAGATATAGCCTAGCTTCCAACTAATACCAGGCCATAACCTGTTTCCATAGCAACTAGATCTTGCTGAAAGGTGCAGTAACATTTTTGTACAGCAATGTTCATTTTAGCTGAAGGCCGCGGTTCCAGACATTCCGTAACAAATGATTTTTCTGCTCTCATTTTGTGGGGTGTTTTTGTAGCCTTCCATTGTTTGAAAGAAGTGATGCCCAGTTCATGAAGCGGTGCATTGATATTTTTATTTTCTCACTTATGACATATCTGTTGCGAACAAAATGTAGCCTGCTCACCATGCTGGGTTTTTCTTTTTGATATGCAGTTCAGGGAACTGTATCTTTGACTTCGCCTTGTGGAAGTAAAGTTTCATTATCAGTCAAGCAGTGTACCAGCAGCCTGAGACATGGTTGAGAAATACTTGGTCAGAAAGATAAGTGTGTCCACCACCTTAGGCAGTACAGTCATGAGTGTTATTTAGCAGCAAAAGGGCTGCACAGTTTTTCTCAGATAGGTTGTTCTGCAGATGGATGTCGCTAGAACCATTTCACCATCCCTGAAATTTTGCATTTGCATTATTAGTAAGAGGTAACCAGCCCTTCTGTATTTTTATGTAGTAATCAGATCGCTGACACTTTGTCCTACTTAAGTTATTCCCGAATGCTCTGTACTTATCTGTGTTAGTCTGTGATGTCAGAGGCTGTCTTATTTGTGCATCACAGAATTTCTCTGTAAGATGTAAGCACAAGCTGTTATATACAGTTATAAACATTCCAGTGCCAGATATTCTCCACCTCGGTGTGTCCTAATGACAGGCAATTGGATTTTTTTTTATAGTGGCAGCCATTTTCTTTCTGTATCATTGATTTCAAAATGGCCGCAGGACATTGTGCAAGTTTTTCAAGCATGCAGTCATGAGCACAAATAAAGTATTAGCCGTATGCTGCTGTCGGCCATTTTGTTGTAGGCAGCATTGATGTTCTGTGACATTAACCCTATTTTAAGTTATATCTGGAGAGGATCAGTTCCATCTCTTGAAAAATATTCGGTCATGCAAATCAGTACTTTGTGATTCAGAGACAGAATTAATCAGTTAAAAATTCTGCTACCTCTAGGTAGGAGGAGTTGCTGCAAAATTGTTTAGCTGTATCCATTTTTAAATCTTAATTTCAAGGGTTAGAATAGTGCAATCAAAACAAGTTCACTTCTTAAACTCAGCATTTTTATTTCTAGTAGATCTTACCATTGATCTTGATTCACTTTTACAAATATTCCTATATGGAGATTTTACTGCAATTTTACCGTTCATCTGCTTTAACCTTTCACATGGTGGTGTCTCTATTGTATTCACATATTCCCTGATTGTTGCACAGGTTTTTTTTTTTCTCTAAGGGAGTGAGCTTGATTGAATAAGATCCACGAGTGAAACGCATTTTACCACTAGGTGTTAGAGGGAATACATTTTGTCTATTGGTTCATAACCCAGAATATTTTACTGTGTAAGTGCTTAAGGAAAACACGTAGGATGAAGCATGGGAGGTGTAAGAAAAAAAAAAATGTTAGTAGCATTATGATGCTACAAAATAGAAGGATGAACTAGGGTGTGACAGAGTAGAGTGACTCACTTAACATCAAATAGAAAGTGACAGAACCCGGACTGCAAACTGTTTTAGCATTATATTAGTCATTTTATTACATGATATATAAATCATCATAGCATACATTCACAGTGCAATAAATATTATTTTAGCCAGCACCGTCAACTCTTTAGTCTCTTAATCTTCATCAGATCATTGGGCACAAAGTCTTTAATGTCTTTCATCTGTACACTGCTTATCACCACCATCATTATGTCTGCTGCAGGATGACGGCATTTCTTTGGTATAGCAAGACATCAGCAGTATATCATGGGAGGATAACACAAGTACTCAAGGGCTTCTAGGACTTACTAGTTTTTCCTAAATTGCCAGTGGCTTTTTCTGTGCTGGATATCTCTTGGTATGCTTTTTATGGTGAGTGCCACCCATTTGTTTCTATTTCTCGTGCAGTATTTTCTCCATAAAAGGGCTTCATTGTTATGCAAAGATGCAGTTAGAGTTGACACAGCAGAAGCAGTGCTGCTGTTTTAAGGTTTTCCAGATAGTATTGTGAGATATTATACTATGTATAAATTTACTTGCAAGGGCCTTTTCCTTTCTACGATGTCTATATTGGAGCATAATAAATTCTGATCCAATGTACTCATAGCAGCAGGCTGCTACCTGTCCTTGCATATCAAATTGCTATTTAAAAAAAGTCTCAACAGATTCATATGGATACAAGCAGCATTATGATTCTGAGCTTGTATTTCTTAAATTCAAATCTGTTTATTTTGACAGAAACAGGGAACAGCTACAGCGGTCCACATGTGTCACTTAAGTGATTCCCTGATTAAGCAAAAGGAAAATATTAGTGCAGTGAGTTTCTAAACTGCAAAAAATAAAAATATTTTTAAAGGTAGAAATAGAACTAAGCGTGCAAGCCTTTCGCTTTTGAGGAATGTGCAATTCTACTTTGATCCCTTACACCTGTTCCGTGGTCCTATCAATGTTTGAGGATCTTAGATGAAACATTTTAAATCATTATTTTGTCTCTAGTGAAATGATGCAGAGTGATTTTAAGTTTTTTTGTCTACCTGGCATTAGTTCCGAAGGCCATTTGTACTTCATACTACAAATGGCCCTCCTTGGATACTGGCACTATTTTTAAATAAAATTGGCTTGGAGATGCAGCAGATAAGCAGAGCAGTTTAGCTTATAAATAGACTGCATCCAGTGAGAAATGAAAGGCCTTGAGCATTGTCGCATACCTGTGTGGAATCTTGTTATTGAATCGGCACAGAGAGGGAGAAGCTAACAGGTAAACCAAGCGTCCTGAATGCGACAGCTTAAGTCAAAAATGCAATCAGTTTTGTGGAGACTTCACGGGTAATTAATATTACTTTTTCTGTACCTTTGCTTTACTATTACCTCATCTAATGAAGGCAGCAATTTCCATGTACCAAATGCAGCAATGAAAAGAAATGTTCTTTTTTTCTAGGCTACTTTATTTTACCCTTCCTTGTTTTTGTTTGTCATGTTCTTTGGTTTCTCTAATGCCTTTCTACCAAGGTGCCCAAGGCATTGTACAATAAAATTATTTTGATTCTATTTATTTTTGTTGCCTCTCATGACTTGTTGTTCTAATTCCAAGGGACAAATTGTTTCTCATGGCAGTGGCAGAATGAATTTCTCATAGAACAGCAGACTCCGGAGACAGCATTGTGCTAATGATTCGTGTTGTTGACCTCATGGTGAGACATGAGAATTTTTTTTCTGTGTTTGGCATAAACATGTTGACTGACCTTTTGCTGTTCTTAAGGGGGCCTCTATACACATCAAAAACATGTGCCAGTGCAGGCCCCCTTTTGCCACATTTGGTAAAAGGGGTCCACAATGTGCAAGTTTCATGTTTCCCATATTGTACTTTTATTGTTGTTCCTGCTGCTAGTGAGCTCACCATGATAAACTATGGTTGTTGTGTTCTAATATTATAAGTCATTTTGTATAAATCAACCAAGAACATAATCGATCAGAAGGAAACTTGAGAAAAACATCTCATTCCATGCAGTCAATTTTAGTGGCCTAGTGGTTAGAGCACCGGTCTTGCAATCCAGAGGTGGCCAGTTCAAATCCCCCTGCTGCTCCTTGTGATCTTGGGCAAGTCACTTAACCTTCCATTGCCTCAGGTACAAACTTAGATTGTGAGCCCTCCTGGGACAGAGAAATATCCAGTGTACCTGAATGGTTTCTGTTTTAATAAAGACATTTTTTACATGCCAATAATGTATGTGCACAGACAGATAAGTCCCCTGTCTTTGACTCTATTTACCTTTCTCTTATTCTGTTTAGCACTGATTTGCTTTTTCAAATCATTTTTGGTCTAAAATTACTGTTTAAAAAAATAATTCAGTCTTTCTATTTTAACCTACGTGGGTTATAAGCAAGAGAATTCTTAGTTGTGATAAAGGGAGCAGACCGTAGATCAAATAAGACTAAGACATGATTTTAGATAGGTACTAGAGAATGGGACAAAGTTTGTCCCCATCCCCACCCTTCCTTGCAAACTCAAACTCCACTGCACTAGTTCCATCATTTTCGATTTTTGATAAGACAATTGCTCATGTTTCGTACAAATGAAAATTTTGTGCATAAGAATAGCCATACTGGGTCAGATCAATAGTTCATCTAGCCCGGTATCCTGCTTATAGCAGTGGCCAATCCAGGTCACAGGTACCTGGCAGAAACCCAATTAGTAGCACTATTCCATGCTACCAATCCCAGGGCAAGCAGTGGCTTCCTCATGTCTGTCTCAATAGCAGACTGTGGACTTTTCTTCCTGAAACTTGTCCAAACCTTTTTTATAAACCCAGATACACCAACTGCCGTTACCACAAGTCCCAGAGCTTAACTATTCTTTGAGTAAAAATATATTTCCTCCTATTTGTTTTAAAAGTATTTTCATGCAGTTTCATTGAGTGTCCCCTGGTCTTTGTACTTTTTGAATAAGTGAAAATCAATTCACCTCCACCCGCTCCACACTCGTACTGTTGCAGGGATGAGGACAAAGGTTGTCCTCGTGTCATTCTCTGGTACGTACAAATGAGCCTACTCCATGTCCTTTTTTGCCAACATTTTCTGTTGGTAGGCTCAAGATAATGAACAAAAAATAAAGAACATAAATCCCCTGCAATATAAAAACAGCCATGGAATTCCATGCTGTATCATTCTGTAGTCTGACATCTTTACAAGATACGGGGTAATTTTATAAAATGTTTTTCTGCATGTAAAATATGTTTTACCCATAGATAATGACTGTTATAAAATTGTGGGATGAATATGCATATACAAGTAGGTGTGGTGACAGGATTGTATGTACCTAAGTATATCGCACAATGAGCAGTTGAAACCCTCTGCTCATTGTGTGGTGGCGGCTAAGGAAGCAAATAGAATGTTAGGTATTATTTGGAAAGGAACGGAAAATAAAAATGAGGACATTATAATGCCTTTGTATTGCTTTATGGTGTGACCACACCTTGAATATTGTGTGCAATTCTAGTCACCGCATCTCAAAAAAGATATAGTGGAATTAGAAAAGATACAGAAAAGAGCAATGAAAATGATAAAGGGGATGGGACGACTTCCCTATGAGGAAAGGCTAAAGCGGCTAGGGCTCTTCAGCTTGGAGAAAAGACGGCTGTGGAGAGATATGATAGAGGTCTATAAAATAATGAGTGGAGTGGAACAGGTAGAGGTGAATCACTTGTTTACTCTTTCCAAAAATACTAGGACTAGGGGCACGCAATGAAGCTGCAGTGTAGTAAATTTAAAACGAATCAGAGAAAATATTTCTTCACCCAATGTGTAATTTAACTCTGGAATTTGTTGCCAGAGAATGCAGTTAGCTTAGCGGGGTTTAAAAAAGGTTTGGATAGCTTCCTAAAAGAAAAGTCCATAAGCCATTATTAAGATGAACTTGGGGGGAAAATCCACTGCTTATTTCTAGGATACTGTCAAAAATTGATGGGCACTTCTCTACTGAAAAATACACTCAAAACTAATAAAAATAGTAGAGGATACACAAAAAATGCAATATGTTATAATCTTGTACGTGGGTAAGTCTCATATATGCTTGACGGCTGATATCACTTCACTCCTCGGTGAACCTATTGCCGTACAATATTATAATCATAGACTCTTACCCTCTGACCTACCAACGCCTAAACACTTTACTATTCATTTTTTATTCTTAACATTATATGTAAAGGTTAGGCAATATGTTACTTATCTGAGCTTGTTTCTAACGAGTGTGCTCACAAACCCCGACAGGTAGCCTGTTTCGCAATTCTTGCTTTGTCAAGGGGGAGCGCTTAACCTCATGTTCGCTCGTAACAACTCTGGTTTCTTCAAGAACCAGAGTTGTTACGAGCGAACATGAGGTTAAGCGCTCCCCCTTGACAAAGCAAGAATTGCGAAACAGGCTACCTGTCGGGGTTTGTGAGCACACTCGTTAGAAACAAGCTCAGATAAGTAACATATTGCCTAACCTTTACATATAATGTTAAGAATAAAAAATGAATAGTAAAGTGTTTAGGCGTTGGTAGGTCGGAGGGTAAGAGTCTATGATTATAATATTGTACGGCAATAGGTTCACCGAGGAGTGAAGTGACATCAGCCGTCAAGCATATATGAGACTTACCCACGTACAAGATTATAACATATTGCATTTTTTGTGTATCCTCTACTATTTTTATTAGTTTTGAGAGTATTTCTAGGATAAGCAGCATAAAATGTATTGTACTGTTTTGGGATCTTGCCAGGTACTTGTAACTTGGATTGGCCACTGTTGGAAACAGGATGCTGGGCTTCATGGACCTTCAGTATTTTCCAGTATGGCAATACTTATGTACTTAGTGGGCTTCAAAATTGGGTGTTCCCAGAGGCAGAGTTTGGGCAGAGCTGCGGCAGAGTTGTGATGTACATGTGTACTTTATCAAATACCTGTGTATACTCATAAGGGTACACCTTCTGAACAGGTATAAATGTGTGCAAGATAATTGTGCACTTCCCCTAATTCTATAAATGTAATTGCACAGTTTACCACTTAGCATGCAAAGTTGCATGTAGAAGTTATAAAATAGTGCTAGTTATACACATAACTTAATTATTAAATTAGCTGCTAATTGGCATTAACAACCAATAATTGGCTATAACTGGCGCCAGGGGCGGACTGAGAATGATCTGGGCTCCCAGGCAGTGAGAGTGTTCTGCCCCCCCCCCCCCGCTGCACTGCCACCTCCCTACTGCTGCAGCTGCCGGCCCCCTTCCACACACCACATTCCCCAGAGCCTCAGTGGGCCCTTCCCAGTCCTAGCTTGAAGGGCCCCGGTGGTCTAGTGGCTTCAAAATGGTGGCTGAAACTTCCCGTGGTAGTCTTATGAGTCTCGACAGTCTCGGGAGCAATTTTTAAAACATGGGCAGAATAGTAGTAGCAGGCAGGAAAGAGTGTTGTTCTTTCCTGCCTCCCCCACGCAGAGGCCACTGGACCACCAGGGCCCTTCAAGGTAGGACATGGGGGTTATAGTGTGCGGTGGGCAATCGGTCAGAGCCTCTGGGTCCTGGGCACTGCCTGGTTGCGCAGAAAGTCAATCTGCCCCTGACTGGCGCTAATTGGCACTAATTTGCAGTTATGCATGTAACTGTCCATAGTCGAGTTTCTACAGATTAAGGGCTCAAATTCATAGTGAGCAACTGCAAGGGAACTGTGGACTTGGGAAGGCATGGAGAGGTCAGTGGAGTGCTTATCACTTATGAGTGCAGGGTATAGATTATTTGTGATCATTTACATAAGCCATTGGGCTAGTGTAAGTGCTCGCACCTAAAGTTAGGTGTGTAACTGCGGACTTATGCTAGCATTCTATAAAGGCAATTATACGATATTTGCTGATATAGAATTTGCACTTCATCACAAATCATCCTGGTGCCTAAGCTTTGGTGACCTGTAGAAAATTACCCCCTTTCAGGATAGTTCTGAGAGTCTGTTTTATTAAGGTACATAGGCACCTATGGTGCCTCTATAAAATGTTATATTTATTTATATTGTTTTTCCATCTACTATTTTCTATATTCACCCTGGGCAATTACAATCTATAAAAATATCACATTATGATAACTGACATCATCAAAAAAACTCTAAAATGCTCACAAAAAGGCCATTCTTCTACCATTTCTTGTTAGTATAGATAATTTTACTCCATTTTCATTGGCCATAGTAATGCAGTTCAAGTTTCCTAGTATTATTTCAGATAAAGGAGAAACGTTAAAAATCAGGCACTGATCTGAATGCCTGGAACATAACATTTAATTATTGGCATCAAATACAGTGGTTAACCCAAATATAAACACTCCCACCCCCCCCACCCCCGATATTTAAAACCATTTAACCGACCAGTTGTGTTTTGAAGTTATTTTGGGATTCCTGAAGTTCTAACATGAGTAAAGCATGGAATATGTTGCGCCATTGGCAAGATGAAGGAGCCTCTAGTTGAGTCCAATTTGCTAGGATACATTTCTTTCCAATAAGAAATGCCTTATGAATCATGACATTCTGGTAGACAGTCCCGACCCCCAAGGGAGCCACATAGCCCAGTAGGACACTCTCTGGCAGCATCTGTACCTTCTGGTTCATTATTCCTTCTAAGGACCGAGTCACTGTAATCCAAAAAGCTTTGGCAGCAGGGCATGTCCAAATGGCATGATAGTAAGTCTTTTGGGAGCCATTACATCTTTCGCAATGAGGGGATTCCACTACACCCATTTTACACAACCTCGACTTAGATTTGTAAGCCCTATAAATCACTCTAGCCTGACATTCTCTCAGTTCCACACCTCGTGCCCATCGCGGAGTTCAACTCAGACCTCTCAGCAAATCTTGAGTAGTGACCACCTTTTGCAGGTACGCTGACCACTTGCAGGCAGTTAGGCCGAGATCATTCTGGGGACAAGACTGCAACAATCTTTTATGGAGCAGAGAAATGGATATAGGCTCACCCGATGCCATTTCAAAGAGTTCACCAAACTTAGTGGTGAAATCAACACCAAGAGAAGCCCTAGGTAATGCTGCTATATAATGTGTAATCTGTTTATATGCAAAGCTATCAACCCAGTCTAAGGTACCCAACTGTAATGATTCTAGGGCCTTGATAGTAGCGCCTGGCTCCAAGAAATTTTGTATAGATTTAAGTCCTCTTTCCACCCAGGACACCAAACGCGGGTTCTCTGTTCACGGAGGCAATTCTCCATTCCCAAGTATGGGCAGCAACCAACTACAACGAGGGTCAAAAGACCAAAGTTTTGCCAAGTCATTCCATAGTGCCACCAAGGGGCACACCAATACACTTGAACGGAGATATTCTGGTAAGTCCTTTTGTGCTGCTTGCAAAACATAATGTAAATGCAGCGGATGACACAGGTCCACTTCCACTTGTATCGGAGTGTAATACTCCGTTTTAGAGAGCCAATCCTCCAGATGATGCAGCAAACACGCCATGTTGTAAAGTTTAATGTCCAGGACTCCTAAACCACCTGTACTCCAATTCCCCATCAAGTTAGAGAAGCGAATCTGCGGCCTTTTTTTCGCCCAGAAAAATCATGATAGCATACTCGTTAAAGCTCTAATATCCCTTTTACCAAGATACAAAGGTAAGGTCTTGTGATGGAAAATATTCAGGATTGCTTTTCAGTCTTGCTTTAATCGAT
This sequence comes from Microcaecilia unicolor, assembly GCF_901765095.1. Lineage (NCBI taxonomy): Eukaryota > Metazoa > Chordata > Amphibia > Gymnophiona > Siphonopidae > Microcaecilia > Microcaecilia unicolor. Next base: position 172,332,374 of record NC_044040.1, read on the forward strand.
AATACATTTTAAAAATCTTCTGTCTTTGATCAAAAGTGACTCTCCTGGTATATCTCAAAGAACAGGCTGGAATGTAAGGCACATCTTAAGAACAATGTATGAGATAAGGCACATCTTAAGAACAGGTTGGAATGCCTCTGAAGCCAGCTTGTGCAGGAGGGAGGCGGGGTATGTTTGAGGTTCAGTAGATAAGCCACCTGGCCAGTGGTTTGTTTACCTGAACTGAGAGCATATGACTGAATCCTCACGTACCTGGATAAGTTTTAATAAAAAGGGGGCTTTTTGCAGCAGAGCCTTGGGGCTCATTCTGTGGATGGACGCATCGTGCAGAAAAGACTTGTTCCTGGTCTGGAGACTTTGGGCTTTTCGCTGCAACGGACCCCCCAGCTGATGAGATAAGGGCCTGAATGATGTAATCCCTGACCAGTGATGATGTATGTATGTATATATTGTAACGCTCCCGGCCGCTGGGTGATGCAGAAATGCAGCCCTCTGCTGGCCGGGGTCTCGCTTACTAGTCTCTTCGGAGTTCCCTTGTCCCCCAAGCCAAGCTATGTATTGCAATTGGCCAGGCAAACTGCTCAGCCACCGACTTCCAATCAAAGCAGTTCACTTGGTGGTAAATCCCTAGTAACTCCAGCAAAAACAGCACAGAAGCAAACAGTTCAAACCAGGGGGTTTCCTTTATCTTCCCCCTCCCTTCAGAATAAGTCCAGCAAGCACAGCACCGAAACAAACAGTTCAAAACACCAGGGGTTCCTTTATCTTCCCCACCGCAGCATATTCCACCGCAGCATATTCTTCAACTAAGCTCTCTGCAGGCTCCCTGGTACTTGGCTTCAGGGCAATCTGTAAAGCCATTTGCCCTTCCTGCTCTCTACCCAGCCTCATTGGCCCGGGGCTCCTGAGCAGGACTTTGGCTGGTCTGCTCCTAGTCACTTGCAAGCACCCACCTCTATATCTGGGGCTTCTGCCTTAGTCAGGGTGACTGCTCAGGCATGTCTTCCTTCGGCTGGGAATCCTCCCCTGTCCCGTTCAGTGTGCCCCGGTCACCCCTCTGATTCACGGGCTGTGACCCCTCGCACTCTCCTGGAACTGCAACTAGGATTCTCCAGCCTTCACATACATGCAAATGAGATAGTCATCAAAATGCAACTTCAATTTATTGAACTACACGGCAGTCTTGTGGAACTCACTTCTTTCCAGCCGTTAGTCATCTTAGTACAAATTCTCTCACTGAGCCCATCTACTGTGGGAGACCTGGGTCTCAGTGTAAAACAGCCACCACCCCTGGATAGGACTTTCTTCACTCACATTGACTGTACAGTCCTATCCTCCACCCCACGGCTGTTTGTTCTCTTAAACACTTCAGTAGCAATCACAATATTTTGGGGACTTCTAACCCCAGGCTTCTGCAGCCTGCTTTACCTTGCCCGTACTAGGGACACACAGTCCCTTGAACACACAGTTCATCTTCTCTGCACCGGGATCATACAGTCCAGGCTTCTGGCCTCCAGGCTCCCATCTTCTCTCCCTTGGGCAAAACTTCTCTCTTTCGGGCAAAATTCTCCCCTCTACTGAGAGGAAGCTATTTATGAGGTGTCCAACAAACCTCCCCACCTCTTGAAACCTCGCCCCTCTGGTTCCAGAAAGATCTGGCCTAGAAGCCTCTTCTCACTCCCCACAGCTATCTCTCTGGAGCTCCCTCTACTGGCCCATACATGCCCATACTCAGCTCGATCCCTGGAGCTCCCTCTAGTGGCCAGAATGGGCATTTTCCCAATTTCAGTGGGCGAGCGCCCTCTGGCGGCCTCCTCCTGTAAGGGCAGACACTGTGTTTATCACAATATATATATATATACTCTAGTAAAAAAGGCCCGTTTCCGAAACCAATGAAACGGGCGCTAGCATGTGGCTTTTTTTGTGTGTGTGTGTATGTGTCACAAAGTTATTTTGTGTGTGTGTGAATGTGTGAGGGTGCGGTGTGTGTGCAGATTGTTGATGTGTGTCTTTTTTTGTTTTGTTTTGTTTTTTTTGCTTGGGGGTTGGGGGATGTGCTGTGCTATCCTTGGTCGCTGTTTGCTGCTGGCTGGGTCGCGGGTAATCCTTCCAGCTGGGCCGCAGCTTGTCCTGTTCGCCAACGTCCCAGATGGTGACGGGCACGTTAGTTTTCCGGCTCCTCTGACTCCATGTCAAGCGATCCCAAATTTAGTCTGTGCTATAGGCCCTCTGGCACTCTTCAGTACTGGCATTAGGCATTTAAAAATTTCTTCCCCCCCCCCCCCCCCCCTGGTCTATTTTTGCACATACCCACAGCAGGAATATTCTTCTCTCGTTCCAGCGGTGGTTCTGTGCTCTCCGTGCTGCACAGATAATGAGCCATTATGCTGGGGAATGCTCCTCCCTTATTGTCACGTACTTTCCTCTGATTGGTCCGTCTTACGTTGCCTAGTGTTGCCTGGGAACGGTGTTGTGATGGTCCTTTGTGTTTCAGAATGTTGAGGGTGTTTTTTCTGATTGGTCCGTCATGCGAGGGCGGGGCAGAGAGACATGGTCAGTGTTGTGGCTTCACCACCATGAATCCATGAACCCTTCAGTGAGTGACTGAGTGACTTCAGAACGTTGTCATCAGAACGTTGAGGGTGAGTTTTATTATAGTAGATCTTCTTTTACTTTTCTATAGCCTTGCTTTAGTAATGTACTCAATTAGTGTGTGTATTTCTTAATCATTGTGATGCAGTAACAATAATGACTTATACACTCTCCAATTAAAGTGCAAATAAAATGTTTCATGTACCCAATATGAATCTAAAAGAATCTGTAGTATTTTAGTCTTTGAGTAGGCTGTAGTGATCAAGTGAGCAAGCTGCAATACCGAAGCAATACAGGTTTGTAGGAAATATAGCCATTTAGGGAATATAATCATATTGAACAATGATATACGTCCCATCAACAATACCGGGAGACCTTCCCATCTCCCAAGAAGCTCCCTAGTAGCTGAAAACAATTTGGCAATATTTGCTTCATATAGTTGCCTAGGATTCCCTGTAAGTTGAATCCCTAGATAGGTGAAAGATGTTCCCGCTCTCTTAAATGGGCAATTTAATTGTTCCCATTGCCCCTCCTGCAAATGAATAGTAAGGACCTCAGATTTGTCTAAATTAAGACGAAACCCTGAAAAGTCTCCAAACTCAGCAAAAATTTCCAATAGCGCTGGCAAAGATGATTGAGGCTCACGCAAAAGCACCAAGGGGTCATCCGCAAAAGCAGATATCTTGAACTATTCAATGCCTGTCCTGACTCCTTTCATGTCCTCCACCCCCAAAATGTCCCGAATCAAGGGGTCTAGAACCAACACAAAAAGGAGCGGGGAGAGGAGGCATCCCTGTCTGATGCCTCATGCAATCCCAAATGTTTCGGATGACATCCCATTTACCCACACCTCTGCAACTGGACCCTGATAGAGAGCACTTATCGCCTTCTTAAAAAACCCAACAATACCATATGCCTTTAAAGTCGCAAACATAAAATCCCAGTGCACTCGATCAAATGCCTTTTCTTCATCAAAGCTGATTAGTAACAAGGGTGTTGAATGACGAGCAATCTCTCCAATGAAGCCAAAATCTTTCTCATATTTCGTGCCACTGAACGCTCCCTAACAAACCCCACCTGAGGGGCAGCTACTAAATCTGGCAATACCCGAACTAGTCCGTTAGCCATAATTTTGGCAAATAATTTTGTTTCAAAGGGAAGCAGAGAAATAGGCTGGTATGATCCTGCCTTAAGGGGATCCCTTCCCTGCTTTAAACAACACCACAATCGGAGCTTTCCGCAAAGTCTCCGGTAGTTCACCCCCCTGCACAAAGTGATTAAACACCACCGACAAACAGGCAGCTATATCCGATACAAGAATTTTATAAAATTCAGAGGTAAGGCTGTCCACTCCCAGAGACTTATGTAATGGGCTATCAGGGATACACCATCTCACTTCTTCAGAGATATCTGCATTAAGGCACTCCTGTTGGGCTCTTGTAATCCTAGGAAGACTTTGTCCCGAATGGTACATTTCCGCATCCAAACCCAGATCTTCTGGAGGAGAGTATAAATGCATATAAAATTGTATGGTTTGCTTCCTTAATGAACATATATAAGTGATTGTACGGAAGTATTTTACTGGAGATACAGGCAGTTAACACTTTTGTGCAGCAGCTGTCCTCCCAGAAGCAATTACACATTGTATTTGTACTCGAAGAATAATAAAGAGAACTTTGATTGCTTCTACTCATAAGACGCAGCCTAGGAGTCTTTTGTCCCTCCAGATTGTGGTTGGCTGGTACATAATAATTTGGGGAGGGAGCAGAAGACCCTAAAAATAACAACTCCCGCCATTGAGATTGTATATAAGAGGAGAACCCTGGCGTCATAATACAGCTCCCTAGGAAATCTCCACCAAGCCCAATCTTTCCGACCCGTACCCCAGGAAATGGAAACCCAGATCAAAGCATGATCAGACACCTGAGTAGGCCCTATCGCCGCTTGAAGTATGGATGGAGCACAACTCGTCGATACTAAGAAATAATCTATACGCGATTGTGTGTCGTGTGCTCTAGAAAGATGCGTGTAGTCTCTTTCGCCTGGATGAAACAAATGCCAAGAATCCAGCAAATCCAACAAGGAACACAACCATGACACCCCCTTTGCATAATTCACAGTCCTCACTCTAGAGGGTCCCGTACTGTCCACTCTAGGGTCAAACACTGAGTTAAAGTCTCCCCCCATAATAATTGGGATCTGATCAAAGGAATGTATATGTTTCAATATCGTTTGGAAGAAGCCCCTGTCAGTGGTTAGGCGCATAGACATTGACTAATAATAGAGGTTTATGACTCAAATGAATCTTTAAGATTATATAGCGACCTAAAGGATCCACAGTCATATGCTTCTTTTCAATGTGGAGCCCCTTACGAAACAAGATGATAACTCCAGCTTTCCTATTTTGCACAGGGCTCTCCACATAGTCTCCAACTCACTATCAACATAATTTTTTATGTTCCATAGCATTCAGATGAGTCTCCTGAAGCATTGCTATGTGGGCTTTTGTCTGTTCAATGTCTGTAAATTCTTACTGCGTTTGACTGGGGAGGGAATGCCCCCTACATTCCATGACACCAATTTAACCATAAGGCCCCATGGGACCATCCCCTGTCTGTGAAAACATAATCAGTTTTACACATTTTTTACCAAGGGAGGAGCGCCCCAGCCTACCCCCTCCCTCCACTCACACAGCCGATTATTGCCCCCCACCCTCTTCTCCACATCACATCGCAAAGCCCCCTGGAGCAGACCCTCTCCCCCTTTGAAAACCCCACCCACGTCCCAGCCCAACACTAATATTAATCCCCTCACAAACCCCAAATACCCTCTAACCCCCATCCTACGAGTTCCGGCAGAGAACTCAGCACGCATAGGGGAGAGGAAAGTGAAGCCAATCTGCCAGGAACCCACTAGCCTTTTAATTACACCAACCCATATGTCACGTCTGTGGCCGTGACCACCTTCAGACTTACCTTGTTCCTGGGGGTCAGCTTCCTTGCTGGCTCCTGTTTCTTCTGTCTGTCCTTTCTGAGCTAGCTCTGGCTCTCTGTGCTGGCTGCATCCAGCAGCATGACACTATTTGCCTCACTATACTGCACCTGTGGGTGGGAAGCCTCTCTGTGTTTCACTGTGCTTTCTGCCTGCTCTGTGGTTTGTGCCTGAACAGCCTCTGTAGTTACTTAGAGATTGCTGCAGCTGTGTCTCTGGTGTTGAAGGGCTTTATTAATCACTTAGAGACTGCAGCCTTGGCCTTTGCATCGTATAAGGTCCCTGGTATGCTAGAGTGCTCTGTGCACTGCTACATTGTCCAGTTCTGTGTGATTGCCTAGTGTTTGACTAGTTAGCTTGGGCACAGCCTTGCTTGGTAGCCTGTGTACAGCTTACTAGTTCTTCTGTGTTTACTCTGTGTGAGTTCCTAGTGTTTGCCTAGTTAGCTTGGGCACTGCTCTGCTTGTTAGCTTGTGTACAGCTTCTAGGTCTCCTGGGTTTAGCCTCTTGTTTTCCCCGGTGGGGTTTCCTTGGTTTCTGGAGCTCCAGCCCTAGTCTTGCTATTGGTTCTGACCCTTGCCTGTACCTATCTACTGCTCTGCTAGCCACCTGCCCAGAGACTCCTGCTTTGAACCTGACCACGCCTGTCTCTGCCTATTGCCTATACTCAGTTATTCTCTGCCAGCCACCTGTCTCTGCCTATTGCCTGTACTCAGATCTTCTCTGCCAGCCACCTGTCTCGGACTTTTGCCAGAACCCGGACATTCCCTGCCTGCCTGTCTCACGTTAGCCTAGGTACCTGGGAGCACTGCTGGATCCTGACTACGGTTGTTCCTGTTGCTGGTTCCAGTTCTGGTTTTCCTGCAAGCCCTACCGGCTGCTTGAACCTGAGGGCTCAACCCTCGGGGAAAGGCAGCTAAGCGTAGGTGAAGCCTACTCCAGTGTGTTCCGGTCCGGTGCGTTCCAGTTCCGAGTGTTCCAGTGCAGGACTCCAGTCCGGGGTTCCAGTCCAGCCTTGTCTCTTCTCTGCTCCGGTGATCTTGCCTGCCACTGCCGCTCCTCGGCCGTGGTCCAAGGACTCACGTACCCAGGGTTCCCGAGAACACGACACCATAAGATTACCCTCCTTATCTCAAAAACATTCTGCATTACTCCCATCCCCTCCGCCTCACAGCTCAAAGCCCACTTAAACCCGTTAAGCTCCCAAAGGGAAACATCAATTAACTTTCTTAAAAATTGTAAAGATGGCTTCAAACAGTCCAATATTAACAGTATGTACACTGAGTTTATTTATTTATTTATTTATTTATTGCATTTGTATCCCACATTTTCCCACCTATTTGCGGGCTCAGTGTGGCTTACAATAAGACATGAATAATAGAAATACATTTGATACGACTAAGTTATGGATTACATTGAACAGAGTTGTGCGAGACATTCGAATATCAATGGGAGTATAACAATGGGACATCAACATGGAAACATTAGAAGGAGACAATGGGAAAAAAGGGCATTGTTAGAAACCTAGGTATATAATGTACATGTTCCGTGAGTAAGTGAATGATTGACTGGATAGAGGGATGGGGGATCAGAAGTGATGTGTATTGAGTTGATGAACAGTGAGTGTGGTTTCTAAGTGTTTTGGCTCTTTCCGTAAGTTTGTTCAAACAGGTGAGTCTTCAGTAGTTTACGGAAGGAGGCTTGTTCGCTAATCGTTCTTAGGTTGCGCGGAAGTGTATTCCAGACTTCGTGCTCATGTAGGAAAGGTTGACGCGTGTATCGTCTTGTACTTCAACCTCTTGCAAGTGGGGTAGTGAAGGTTGAGGTGAGTTCGGGATGATCTTTTGGCGTTTCTGGGTGGTAGGTCTATTAATCAGTCATGTACGCTGGGGCTTCACCGTGAATAATCTTATGGACTAACGTGCAAATTTTAAAAGTAACGCGGTCCTTGAGTGGAAGCCAATGTAGTCTCTCACGCAGTGGTTTTGCCCTTTCATATTTAGGTTTTCCGAGGATGAGCCTGGCTGCTGTGTTCTGGGCTGTTTGAAGCTTCTTCAGTATTTGCTCTTTGCAGCCTGCATATAATGAGTTGCAGTAATCCAAGTGGCTGAGGACGAGGGATTGCACTAGGCTGCGGAAGACGAATCTTGGGAAGAATGGTCTTATCCTTTTCAATTTCCACATGCTGAAGAACATCTTCTTGGTTATGTTGTTTGCGTGAGTTTCAAGTGTTAGGTGGCGGTCGATAGTCACACCGAGGATTTTTAGCGTTTCTGAGATTGGAAGTTTTAGGTTTGGTGTGTTTATCACGTTGAATTCGGTTGTGTTGTATTGGGAGGTGAGTATCAGACATTGGGTCTTTTCTGCGTTAGTTTCAGGCGGAATGCATCTGCCCATGTGTTCATGATATGTAGACTTTGATTGATTTCGTTGGAGATTTCTTTGGTGTCTTGTTTGAATGGGATGTATATTGTCACATCGTCGGCGTATATGTATGGGTTTAGGTTTTGTTTTGATAGGAGTTTTGCTAGAGGGATCATCATTAGGTTGAATATGGTTGGCGATAGAGGTGATCCTTGTGGGACTCCACATTCCGGTATCCATGCCTTGGACTTGGTTGAGTTTGATGTGACTTGATACGAGCGCAGGGTTAGGAACCCCTTGAACCAATTCAGGACGTTTCCTCCGATGCCAAAATATTCAAGTATGTGTAGTAGGATTCCATGGTCAACCATGTCGAAGGCGCTTGACATGTCAATTGTAGGAGGAGTATATTGTTGCCAGTTGCAATTATTTGTTTGAATTTAGTCATAAGGGTGACTAATACTGTTTCTGTGCTGTGATTCGAACGGAATCCTGATTGGGCATCATGTAGTATTGAATGTTTGTCTAGGTAGCTTGTGAGTTGTTTAGTTACCACACCTTCGGTTATCTTGGTTATTAGTGGTATGGATGCTATTGGCCTGTAGTTGGTTATTTCGCTCGTGTTTTTCTTTGTGTCTTTAGGAATTGGTTGTGAGTAAGATTTTTCCTTTTTCCTCTGGGAAGAGTCCGTTTTGTAGCATGTAGTTTATGTGGCTAGTTAGGTTTATTATGAATTGTTGAGGAGCAGATTTCATGAGGCTATTTGGACATATGTCTAGTTTGCAGTTGGATTTGGCATATTGTTTGAGAGTTTTGGAGATGAGGTCTTCTGATAATAGTTCAAATTCGGTCCAGGTTCTGTCTGCTGGGTGTGTTCCTTCTTCTGGGTCTAGACAGTCTAGGAGAGTGGTGTATTCTGTAGGGCTGGCGGGTATTTTGTGTCGTAATAGTACAATTTTCTCCTTGAAGTATTTTGCAAGGTTGTCGACACTTGGTATATCTTTGTCATTGGTTGTAACAGGTGTGGTGTCTAACAGTTTGTTCACGAGGTTGAAGAGTTTATGTGTGTCTTGTAGTTTGGTCCTATTAATGTTTTATAATGTAGTATTTTTGTCTGTTTGATAGTGTATTTGTATTTTCTCCGAAGTTGTTTCCAGTCATTTAGTGTTTGTTCGTCTCTCTTTTTATTCCAGGCTCGTTCAAGTCTCCTGACTTGTGATTTCAGTTTTTTTAGTTCTTCGGTGAACCATGGATTTGCATTTTTCCTGTGTGATGTTCTGGTTTGGGCTGGGGCAATTTTGTCTAATGTTGTTGTGCTTATATCGTCCCATTCTTGGAGGAATTGGATGGTGTTAGCGTTTGTAGTCCATTCGCTCTGGTAGATTTGTTGCCAGAATGTTGTGGGGTCTATTTTTCCTCTCGTTGTGTAGGTTGTTCGCTCATGTTTATTGATTGTGTTTAGTTGTGTTTTTCGCCAGTAAAGAGTAACGTTGCTTTGTGGTGGTCTGACCATAGTGTGGGTGTCCATCTTGTATTGGTGAGTGTGATAGTTGAGTCCGGTTCGAGTCTATTTGTTATGATATCTAGTGTGTGTCCTTTTTCGTGGGTTGGTTGTAAGCTGGGTGTTTGCAGATCCCAGAGTTGTAGGAATTCTTTGAATTCTCGTGTGCTTGGTAGGGTGTCATCTTCTAGGTGTAAGTTGATGTCACCTAGTATGAGGATGTTTGAGGCTGATACGCAGGTATTCGAGATGAATCCATGAGTTGTGTTTGGGTGTCTTGCCATTTTCCTGGTGGCCTGTAGAATAGGATTGTGTTGAGGTGTCCTATTAGGCTTGGATGGTTGATTCTTGTCGATGCAATTTCGAGTTGTGGTGAGGTAGATTCACCTGTGATTGTGATGGTGAATTCAGGTTTGTATATTATAGCTATTCCGCCTCCTCTTTTTTCTCCATTTCTTGTCCAGTGCGTGATTTGTATTCTGGTGGGCATGTTTGTAGGATGGCGGGGTCTGTAGGACTATGGAACCAGGTTTCTGTAATAAATAAGAGGTCTAGTTTGTCTGTGGTAATCCAATCTAGTATGTCTACTGAGTTGCTTACTGCTGATCTTACATTGACGTATCCTAGTTGGATTGGGTGATGTGGTTCCAAGGTGGGGTTAGATGTGTTTATTTTTATTAACTGTCTGTTTCTTCGGTGGTTGGATTTGTGGTTGTCACTGTTTTCTTTATTTTGTCGGTGATGTACATATCCGGGGTTTATTCCAGTTGGTTGGTTGTTGTGTCTTTGATCTGGTAGGTTGTTTAAAGGTTGTGCATAGGATTGGTGATATGTAAGTGGGTTGTTGTGGTTATTGTTTGGGCGTGCATTGTGTGTGTGTGAGTGTTATGGGGATTGTGAGTAGTGGGTTGTTGTTGTCTAGGTTGTGGGTTGTGTTTGGGTGTAAGAATATAATCAGACACTGGATGGTTATGAGTATATTGCTGGTGTTCATTTCTATGTGTTGTGCGCTGTGACAAATAGGCATCTGGTGTACATTTGAGCGATACAAAGTTTACAATTGCATTTGAGCTTGGCTACAATTCAAGCGGGTAGTGCTGATATTTTCAATTAAGCTTAGTAACAATTTAATTTAATTTAGAGCTGCAGCAGTTCAGTGCTAGGCAGGCGCAGTGTTGCTTATATTTGTAATTAAGCCAGTCTCTCAGGATCTCCTCTCACCTCCCAAGTCCAATTGCCAGGTCTATTGTCTGCTTTCCAGAGATCCTCCGGTATTCATTCCAAAAGCCATGTGTTAAGTAGTCTCTCGGCGGCCACTTGCCAAAGACTTGTGCAGAAGCTACTGCGTCTTAGGTCTTTTCAGATCCCTCGTGATTCACTTTCAATTTAGCCGGATATACTAAAGCAAACTTGATTTTTCAGTCAAATAGAGCTGCACAAATGGGCGCAAATGCCCTTCTCGCTGACGTGACCCTTGCAGAGTAGTCTTGAAAGCAAAGGATTTTCTGTCCCTCATGGCAGAGAGAGAGGCCGGATTGCAGTGCTCGTAGGACAGCTTGTTAATGACCTTAGTGCAGAATTTTCAGAATCACCGCTCGCGGCCTAGCAGTGCCTTGTCTCCTCGGGCCCACCCGATGTGCCCTCTCCACTCCCAACAGGCCATGCAAGTTGTTTAGCTGCAGCGACTGGGGAATCCAATGCTTGAGAAGACTCACCATCTCCGATTCTTTTATCTGCTCAGTTAGGCCAATGAGTCTTAAATTGATGCAATGGGAGTGATTTTCCAGGTCGTCTATTTTAATTCCAAATTAATTAACATTGTCTGCAAGGCCCCTGTCGGTTCAGCAGCCTCCGTCATGCGGTCTTCTATATTGCTTATTCTCTGTTGCATGTGGTCAAGATCCAGGTGGAAACCATCCAATCTTTCATGCGCGGACTCTGCTCTGTCAAATAAGGCTTGCAATTTCTTGTCCAATGCTGCTTCCACCGCCGCGGTGACCTCCGCTGTGATCTCAGCTGTCCACGCTGAGCATACACTAGAGCAGGGCGAAGACTGCTCTGCACATCCGCAATTTTGGGATCAGTGATCATGCTCCTGTCCTTTTCTTTTTTTCTGCATTTTAGCTGCCATTGTACCCTTCTCCAGCAATTCACCAATACAGCACACTGCCTCAAAGTATAATTATTGACCACCGAGGTTCTAAAGCCACTAAGTACACTTCCAGGCTTGATTAGGGAGTAAGATGAAGGGAAAGTGCAGGAGCTCCACTTCTCAGCGTCTTCACTCCTGCATGGTACCACGTGACCTCTTATTATTTATTCATTTATATAAGTTCAGTACAACCCTATTTATTGCATATTCAGTGTTAGAATAGATAAGACTCCTATTTTATGAAAAGGAAAAATGTTCTTAAAGCAAATGGGAAGGGGGATGTAGTTCTGAATATTAGCTGCAGGTGCAGAACAATCTGGTCCTGGTGGTGAGAGTCAGAATGTACATGGATTGTGTTTGTGGTTTATCAGCTGAACGAAGGTTCAGCAGTTTCAGCTGATCAAGGTAGAAATAAAATTGAAATTCAGTTCTAGAAAAGGCACTTTTGCAGGGTCTGCTGCTTTCTGTTTTGAGTAGCATGTGTCAAATGATTATTGCCATTCTGCACTAGCTGTAGCAGGGCAACTTGGAGTTGTGTCACCTAAAACAGTTGCTTGACTCGTCTGGCTTTGTCTTCCTGTTACTGGTGGTTCCCCTTTTTTATTTCTTCTCTGTCTTTTTATGTTTAGACTTAGGGCCCTGTTTATGTACTTATTAACATTTGTACCTCACATTTTCCTACCTGTGTACAAAAGAAGAGCGGGATTGGGGGTGATTGTGTCTGATGATCTTAAGGTCTCTAAACAAGTAGAAAAAGCACCAGTCAAAGCCAGAAGGATGCTTGGTTGCATAAGGAGAGGGATGACCAGCAGGAAAAAAGAGGTGATAGTGCCATTGTATAAGTCTCTGGTGAGGCCCCACTTAGAGTACTGTGTGCAATTCTGGAGACCACACTACAGAAGGATTGAAACAGGATGGAGTCTGTCCAAAGGGCGTCTACGAAATTGGTAAGCGGTCTCAGTCATAAAACATATATTATTATTATTAATTACATTTGTACCCCGCGCTTTCCCACACATAGCAGGTTCAATGCGGCTTACATAGTAAATAGAATTACAAAGTCTTGAAGGAGAATGTTACAAGTTGTAGTAAACATAGTAGTAGTGGGGTTTTGAGGATATGTAAATTGAGCATGGAGAGGTAAACAAAGATAGGATGAGCAAAAGGAGAAGAGATTGGGAGGGGTAAGGAGTAGGAAGGATGGAGAGGAAGAGATTGAGGAATGAGCAAAGGAGATTGTGAGACATGGTCAAAGGTATAATAATCGTCAGGGCAGGAATCATGTGAGTGGGCTTAAAAAGTTAAGTTGGGTCATTAGGGTAAGCTTTCTTGAAGAGATGGGTCTTCAACATTTTTCTGAATGGTAGATGGTCGTTGATTGTTCGGATGGATCTTGGCAGAGTGTTCCAAATCTGTCTGCCCAAAAAGGAGAAACTGGATGCATAGGAGGTCTTGCATTTAATACCTTTGCAGTTGGGAAGGTGTAAATTGAGGTAAGTACGAGAAGACGATGATCTGTTTCTGGTTGGGAGGTCGATGAGGTTATTCATGTAGTTAGGGGATTCTCCATATGTGATCTTATGAATCAGAGTGTTGGCTTTAAAATTGATTTTTTTCTCTGATGGGGAGCCAATGAAGCTTCTCTCGAAGAGGTGTTGCGCTATCGAATCTTGACTTGCCAAGGATAAGTCTGGCTGCCGTGTTTTGGGTAGTCTGAAGTTTCTTCAGGATTAGGGTCTTACATCCTAAGAAAACACTGTTGCAGTAATCTACGTGCGTGAGTACTGTGGATTGTACTAGGTTCCGAAAGGTGTCCAGGGGAAGGTATGATTTCACTTGTTTCAAAATCCACATCATATTAAACATTTTTTTGTGATGAATGTAGCATGGTTTTTCGAATGATAAATGGTTATCAATCGTTACTCCAAGTATTTTTAGGTTGTCAGATATGGAGAGTTTAACGTTTGGGGTGCTAAGAGTAGTCGGGAGAAGTTGAGAGTATTGAGATGAAAGGACTAGACACTGTGTATTCTCTTTGTTTAATTTCATCTTGAAAGCGTTAGCCCAAGAGTTTAGACTGGTCGTGCATATATTTATTTTATCGGAGATTTCAGATAGATTGGATTTAAAGGGGAAAATATATTTGGTGGCAGCTTAGACCACTGTTCAGTGAGTGTTTGCCTGCCTGATAGTCACTTTGCTGTTGGTAGTTGGCAGAGACCTGTGGTTTAAAAGACAAAACTAAGGTACATTGGTTGCACTGTGTGAGGAAACTGCATGTTTCCGTTCCTTTGTGCATCAAGGGGCCAAAATCAGAAAAGTGTGCTAGGCTTTGGCACCAGTTAGCACAGTTTTAGTGCACAATTTTATGGGTACACAATACAAGAACAAGTCTTGTGCATGAGCTAACCATGTGCAAAGCCTTGTGTACACACCAGTGCACAGCACATTTAAATCCATGCTAATGAAACTGGTTATTCAGCGCAGATGCAAAGAAGTAAACAGAAGAAGGCTGAGCTGAACACCAGGGCTTTAACACAAGGTTTAAGGTGCTGTAAAAGGTTAGCTTGTTCTTTTGCATTCAGCGTTGGTGATGATTTCATGTCTGTTTCTTCTCTTTAGTGTGAGCTTTTAGACCTACAACTTTTTTTCTGGGTTCCACTGAGAATGAGTTAAAGGAACTGAGAGGGAGTTGTGCTGGACTACACACAAAGAATTATACCTGCACCTAGAGTTTGCATGCACATACCTCTTAACGTGTGTTGGAATACTATTCTGTGCATAAGTATTGGTATTACATACATTTTTTATTCACAAAATATTTTCTAGCACATGCAGCTCTGGGTGCTGATTTGTGCGGAAGATATAGCTGCCGATAGTACAGTATGCGCGTGTGTCTGGTGTGCTGTACCATGTTAGCATACGTTATTTGCTCTGAATTATTTGCACAATATTTGATTACTGCATTGGGGATCACAGCTTTGCATAGTCCCTATGTTAGGAAACCATGCACTAAGGAGGGGAATTCTAGAAATTGTACCTAATTGGTGTTAAAAAAAAAAAGCACATGGTTATGCGCGGTTTGTAAAATAGTGCTTAAGCCCAGGGATTGTGCCTATAATGAAAATGGCGCTGTGTCCCCTTATTCTATAATTCTCCGAGGACAAGCAGGCTTCTTGTCTCACTGATGGGTGACGTCCACGGCAGCCCCTCCAATCGGAACTTCACTAGTAAAGGCCTTTGCTAGTCCTCGCGCGCCCATGCGCACCGCGCATGCGCGGCTGTCTTCCCGCCCGAACCGGCTCGTGTTCGTCAGTCTTCTTTTGTCTGCGCTCGGGACAGTCGTGTTTGCCGCCGTTTCGCGCCCCTCAAGTTGCCCCGCGCGTCTTCGCGATTTCGCAAAAAAAAAAAAGACTTCAGTCTTTGTCCCTTCCCGTGTGTCTAGTTTGTTTCCCCGACGTAAGTTTCCTTTCGCTTTCGGGGTAGGCCCTTTTTGTGGCCTCGGTACGGGTTTTTTCTCTCTCCCTTATTTTTGGTGCCCTTCGTCACCATCGCGAATTTGATTTCGCCGGCGTGATTTTTCCGCCCATGTCATCGAAGTCTCCCAGCGGCTTCAAGAAGTGCACCCAGTGCGCCTTGGTAATCTCGCTCACTGTTAGGCCACGCGTTGTGTCTTCAGTGTCTGAGGGCTCCTGTGGTACAGTCCCCCCGAGACCGACCTTCTTCGGCCTCGCCCCGAGGAAGAGACAGCTGGATCGTCGGTACCGGGAAGCTCCAGTGACATGCTTCGTTTGAAAAAATCAAAGAAGCATCCACACCGGTCACCTTCCCGCATCGGTACCGAGAGCTCTGGGTCGCCAAGGGAGTCGGCACCCAGTAGGCATCGGCACCGGGAGGACCGTTCACCCTCTGTTCAGGAGGTGTCGATGCGCTCCACCTTGGACAGCCTGGAACAGCCTCCACGCCCGGAACAGACTCTGACCTCGACGCCTGCATCGGCTTCCATGTCTTTCTCCACAGCCGCTCTGCACGAGAGTCTCCGGGCCGTTCTCCCGGAGATCCTGGGAGAGCTGTTGCACCCTTCCCCTCCGGTACCGGGGGTGCTTGCGTCACCGGTACTGTCGAGTGAGGCGCCGGCTGGCCCCTTGCCCGGGGTGAGGTCTTCGACATCGGTACCGACTGCGGCCGCCTCCCAGGAAGGCTCCCCGACGACGTCGGCGGAGGGAGCTTCGCCGGTGCTGGCGAGGGAGTCTACCGCTCGACGCTCCCACCGTGGCCGTGTTTCCACGGAGTCGAGTCGGGCACAGCTTCAGACACAGGTTCATGAACTTGTGTCTGATACCGATGGTGAGGCCTCGTGGGAGGAGGAGGAGGACATCAGATATTTCTCTGACGAGGAGTCTGATGGCCTTCCTTCTGATCCCACTCCCTCCCTGAAGGCAGCTTTCTCCTCCCGAGAGTCTGTCTTTTGCGGCCTTTGTCCGGGAGATGTCTACAGCCATCCCCTTCCCTGTGGTCGTGGAGGATGAGCCCAGAGCTGAAATGTTGAGCTCTTGGACTATCCTTCTCCACCTAAGGAAGCGTCCACAGTACCCATGCATCATGTCCTAAAAAAGACATTGCTGGCGAACTGGACCAAGCCTTTAACTAATCCCACATTCCCAAGAAGATCGAGTCCCAGTACCGGATTCATGGGGACCCAGAGCTGATGCGCACTCAGTTTCCTCACGACTCTGGTGTGGTGGATCTGGCCCTAAAGAAGGCTAAGAGTTCTAGGGAGCATGCTTCGGCGCCCCCGGGCAAAGACTCTAGAACCTTAGACTCCTTTGGGAGGAAGGCCTACCATTCTTCTATGCTCGTGGCCAAGATTCAGTCCTACCAGCTCTACACGAGCATCCATATGCGGAACAATGTGCGGCAGTAGGCAGGCTTGGTGGACAAGCTCCCTCCTGAGCAAGCCAAGCCATTTCAGGAGGTGGTCAGGCAGCTGAAGGCGTGCAGAAAATTCCTGGCCAGAGGGGTATATGTTACCTTTGATGTTGCGTCCAGGGCCGCTGCTCAAGGTGTGGTGATGCGCAGACTCTCATGGCTGCGTGCCTCGACCTGAAGAATAGGATCCAGCAGCGGATTGCGGATCCCCTTGCCGAGCGGACAACATTTTTGGAGAGAAAGTCGAACAGGTGGTAGAGCAGCTCCACCAGCGGGATACCGCTTTCGACAAGTTCTCCTGCCGGCAGCCTTCAGCATCTACCTCCTCAGGTAGACGTTTTATGGGGGAAGGAAGACTGTTCCCTACTCTTCTGGTAAGCGTAGGTACAATCCTCCTTCTCGACAGCCTGCAGCCCAGGCTAAGCCCCAGCGCGCTCGCTCTCGTCAGCAGCGTGCGCCTCAGCAAGGCTCCACGGCTCTCCCAGCAAAAGCAGGGGGCGAGCTTTTGACTGGCTCCAGCAGAGCATAGTCGACATCAATGTGTCAGTGCCCGGGCGATCTGCTGGTCGGGGGGAGGTTGAAAGCTTTTCACCAAAGGTGGCCTCTTGTAACCTCCGACCGTTGGGTTCTTCAAATAGTCCGCAAGGATACACCCTCAATTTGGCCTCAAAACCTCCAAATTGCCCACCGGGAGCTCAATCCTACAACTTCCAGCACAAGCAGGTACTTGCAGAGGAACTCTCCGCCCTTCTCAGCGCCGTGCCATCCGGGCAAGAAGGGCTGGGATTCTATTCCAGTTCCTTGTGGAAAAGAAAACAGGGGGGATGTCCCATCCTAGACCTAAGGCCCCTGAACAATATCTGGTCAAGGAAAAGTTCAGGATGCTTTCCCTGGGCATCCTGCTTCCCATGATTCAGGAAACGATGTGGCTATGCTCTCTGGACTTGAAGGACGCCTACACTCACATCCCGATACTGCCAGCTCACAGGCAGTATCTTGCGATTTCAGCTGGGCACACGTCACTTCCAGTACTGTGTGCTACCCTTTGGGCTCGCCTCTGTAGTTGCAGCGGCGCTTCGCAGGCTGGGAGTGCACGTGTTCCCCTATCTCGACGATTGGCTGGTGAAGAACACATCCGAGACAGGAGCTCTACAGTCCATGCAGATGACTATTCGCCTCCTGGAGCTACTGGGGTTTGTGATAAATTATCCAAAGTCCCACCTTCTCCCAGTGCAAAGACTCGAATTCATTGGAGCTCTGCTGGATTCTCGGATGGCTCGTGCCTATCTCCCAGAGATAGAGAACCAACAACTTGTTGTCCCTCGTCTCTCAGGTGCGAGCGTCACAGCTCGGCAGATGTTGAGATTGCTTGGCCACATGGCCTCCACAGTTCATGTGACTCCCATGGCCCGCCTTCACATGCGATCTGCTCAATGGACCATAGCTTCCCAGTGGTTTCAAGCTGCTGGGGATCTAGAAGATGTGATCCACCCTGTCCACGAGTTTTCTCAAATCCCTGTATTGGTGGACGATTTGGTCCAATTTGACTCTGGGACGCCCTTTCCAAATTCCTCAGCCACAAAAAGTGCTGACTACGGATGTGTCTCTCCTGGGGTGGGGGGCTCATGTCGATGGGCTTCACACCCAGGGAAGCTGGTCCCTCCAGGAACGCGATCTGCAGATCAATCTCCTGGAGTTACGAGCGGTCTGGAACGCTCGGAAGGCTTTCAGAGATCGGCTGTCCCATCAAATTATCCAAATTCAGACAGACATCCAGGTTGCCATGTATTACATCAACAAGCAGGGGGGCACCGGATCTCGCCCCTGTGTCAGGAAGCCGTCAGCATGTGGCTCTGGGCTCGCCGTTACGGCATGTGGCTCCAAGCCACATATCTGGCAGGCGTAAATAACAGTCTGGCCGACAGGTTGAGCAAGGATTATGCAACCTCACGAGTGGTCGCTCAACTCCAGAGTAGTGCGCCAGATCTTCCAGGTGTGGGGCACCCCCTTGGTAGATCTCTTCGCATCTCGAGCCAACCACAAGGTCCCTCAGTTCTGTTCCAGACTTCAGGCCCACGGCAGACTGGTATCGAATGCCTTCCTACTGGATTGGGGGAAGGCCTGCTATATGCTTATCCTCCCATACCTCTGGTGGGGAAGACTTTGTTGAACTCAAGCAAGACCGAGGCACCATGATTCTGATTGCTCCTTTTTGGCCGCGTCAGATCTGGTTCCCTCTTCTTCTGGAGTTGTCCTCCGAAGAACCGTGGAGATTTGGAGTGTTTTCCGACCCTCATCACACAGGACGAAGAGGCGCTTCTGCATCCCAACCTCCGGTCTTTGGCTCTCACGGCCTGGATGTTGAGAGCGTAGACTTTGCCTCTTTGGGTCTGTCAGAGGGTGTCTCCTGTATCTTGCTTGCTTCCAGAAAGATTCCACTAAGAGGAGTTACTTCTTTTTATGGAGGAGGTTTGCCGTCTCTGTCCTACACAGACCCTGCTTGACTACCTTCTGCACTTGTCTGAGTCTGGTCTCAAGACCAACTCTGTAAGGGTTCACCTTAGCGCAATCAGTGCATACCATTACCGTGTGGAAGGTAAGCCGATCTCAGGACAGCCTTTAGTTGTTTGCCTTCATGAGAGGTTGCTTTTGTCAAAGTTCCCTGTCAAACCTCCTACTCTGTCATGGGATCTCAATGTTGTTCTCACCCAGCTGATGAAACCTCCTTTTGAGCCACTGAACTCCTGCCATCTGAAGTACTTGACCTGGAAGGTCATTTTCTTGGTGACAGTTACTTCAGCTCGTAGAGTCAGTGAGCTTCAGGCCCTGGTAGCCCAGGCCCCTTACACCAAATTTCATCATAACAGAGTAGTCCTCCGCACTCACCCTAAGTTTCTTGGCCGAAGGTAGTGTCGGAGTTCCATCTGAACCAGTCAATTGTCTTGCCAACATTTTTTCCCTGTCCTCATTCCTGCCCTGCTGAACGTCAGCTGCACCACATTAGACTGCAAAGAGCATTGGCCTTCTATCTGGAGCGGACACAGCCCAACAGACAGTCCGCCCAATTGTTTGTTTCTTTGATCCCAACAGGAGGGGAGTGGCTGTAGGGAAACGCACCATATCCAATTGGCTAGCAGATTGCATTTCCTTCACTTACGCCCAGGCTGGGCTGGCTCTTGAGGGTCATGTCACGGCTCACAATGTCAGAGCCATGGCTGCGTCAGTGGCCCACTTGAAGTCAGCCACTATTGAAGAGATCTGCAAAGCTGCGACTGGTCATCTGTCCACACATTCACATCTCATTATTGCCTGCAGCAGGATACCCGACGCGACAGTCGGTTCGAGCAGTCAGTGCTTCAGAATCTGTTCGGGTTTAGAATCCAACTCCACCCCCCTAGGCCCATTCTGTTCCAGGCTACACTCTCTGTTAGTTGGATAGTTGTTAGGTCAATCTCAGTTATGTCCTCGCCGTGGCGAGGCCAATTGACCATGTTGTTGCTTTGAGTGAGCCTGGGGCTAGGGATAGCCCATCAGTGAGAACAAGCAGCCTGCTTGTCCTCGGAGAAAGCGAATGCTACATACCTGTAGAAGGTATTCTCCGAGGACAGCAGGCTGATTGTTCTCACAAACCCACCCGCCTCCCCTTTGGAGTTGTGTCTTCCTTGTCTTTGTCTTGCTACATACGGGACTGACGAATACGAGCCGGTTCGGGCGGGAAGACTGCCACGCATGCGCGGTGCGCATGGGCGCGCGAGGACTAGCAAAGGCCTTTGCTAGTGAAGTTTCCGATTGGAGGGGCTGCCGTGGACGTCACCCATCAGTGAGAACAATCAGCCTGCTGTCCTCGGAGAATACCTTCTACAGGTATGTAGCATTCGCTTTACTCAAGTAACTAAAAGTCATGCCCCCCCCCCCATCCACCCATGGCCCCCCTGTTTCCACACCCCTTTTTCTGACTCGCACATAAATGTTGAATCTAATTAGTGCCAGCAATTATTTGTTAAGAAGCCAATTAGTGCTAATTATCTTCAGTTAAAATGCTACACAAATTGGGCATGTGCCCAAATTTGCTCACGCATTTTTAGTGCATTTTATAGAATTAGGGAGTATTTATCAGCACACCACTAACGCAAGTTTTCTGCATCAACCTTCCAAGTTTCTTTCTTTTGATACCAAAATTTTATCAGGCTACTGAACATCTTAGTGAGAGTTAACATTAAGAGAAAATCACATTTAAAAGGATGCATCTTTGCTACATTGTTTTGTTCTTTACCCTATACTAGGGTAATTTTCAAAGATTTGTCACCTGTTTCATGGGTAGGAATAGAGGTAACCACATAAAGTTGGCTGTGTGAAGGTACTTGGGTTTTCAGCCACTTGAAAGCACTATGTGTGTTCTTTTGCCACATAAAAAAGGTTTTTAGATATGATTGTATTTGGCTAAACTGAGCAAAAAGGAAGAAGGGATGAGTAAACTTATATGTGGTGGTATTGTTGTATTTATGATCATCACTAACCTGTGATGTTAAGTTTCACCATTGCTGTTCACCATTATGAGGCCATAGCACAGTTGGATTAAGTATTCTGTTTTAAAGCAAGGAAGTAAGGGGCCGATATTCAGACTGGGGGAGGGAGCCAGGCTAACTCCCACAGTCAGCCCGGATATTCGATGCTGTGCCATTTCCGGTTACCGGCATTGAATAGCCAGTTTAAAGTTAGCCAGCTAAGCTGATATTCAAAGATAGCTGGTTAACTTTAAACCGGCTAAACATATAGCAGCTATTCAAATGGCCCAATGTGGCCACTTATAATCCTTGCTCAAAGCCCACCTCTTCAATGTCGCCTTCGGCACCTAACCACTACACCTCTATTCAGGAAATCTTGACTGCCTCAACTTGACATTTCGTCCTTTAGATTGTGAGCTCCTTCGAGCAGGTCCTTCTTTGTTAAACTGTGCAGCGCTGCGTAACCCTAGTAGCGCTCTAGAAATGTTGAGTAGTAGTAGTTATAACCGGATATGGATTGAATATTGGGGATCGTTGCGATTGTAACTGGTTATCTCCTAGGCGCTACCTGGGAATATTCAGCAGGGGATAACGGTCTATCCCCCGCTGAATATCACCGGATAGCTGGTTAAGTGCCATTTACCAGCCTGGACGGTTAAATGTTTTTGAATGTCGGGGGGGGGGGGGGGGGGGTAAGAACAGAATTCTGTTAGTAAGATCAGAATTCTGTTAGTATGGTAGAGCAGAGTTCAGCATGGATAAAATATTTTGGCAGGGCAGAACTGTAGATATAAATAGTGCCAGTCTTGAATGCCTGTATGATGTAAACCGCATGCTGGGTTCAGAATAGCCAACTGTCTTATGGCTATTTTTCAGTTGTGAATAAGAAGTTTGATATAACAAATGTTATTGCAAACATCTCCCAAATTAGACTATTACTGAAGGGCCTATTTACAAAGCTGCAAAAGTTTTGCAATTGTCATGTGTTAACTGCAAACCTTTACCTCCATTAGCTGTGAAAGCTCTGTGGTAATTATTGAGGATATTCCCAGTACTTGGAGGAAGGCAGTTGTGACCCTAACACGGGGGAAAGGTCTCTACTTCACATTAAAGGCACGGCTGCTAATGCAGAATGCAGTTAGCTGCAACCTCTGGTAGGGTAGTTAACTACTTGTGTTAATGGCCAAGTTAGCAGTTAACCTGTGGTAGCAAGTTGTACGTTAATTGCAAGGCATGGTCCCTGCCCTTCCACACTCCTTAATACAAATTTCCACATGCGAACATCCCATATAATAATTCTCACCACCAACGTTCTAAATTGGGACTGCCTGTGTCCGTGGCTCCTGGAGTTGCTGAGCTAGGCTCAGTAGCCAGGATGATGTCACTCACAGCTGATTCCCAGGCAGGGGGAGGAGTAGGGAAACATGCGGAGGCATTTCCCTACTCCTCCCCTGCCTGGGAATCAACTGTCAGTGCGCCGCTTCCTGCCACTTCCGAGCAAGTGGCAGGGAGCGGCGCATCAAAAAACTACAAGCGTGGCACCACAGAACCCCCCCCCTCGGCGCATCACCCAAGCCTTCCCCGGCACATCAAACACCCCCACCCGAAGCACATCACCCCCCCCCCATCAACCCCCTCGCCACCCACAGCTGCCACTGGTAACGCTGTCCAGCCGCTGCTGCTTCTCCTGTTGAGCAGCAGCGGCCGCTACAAAAAGAAAAAAAAACCATAAATGTTTTTAAACCTAGCCCAAATCATTCGCAAATGCCTGAGTCTTAAAACGCAGTCTCTGCAGCCATTCCTCCTCTCGCCTCCATGTCACTGCCCCTGGAGGTAAACTGCCCCGGGAGTAAGACCCCGGAGGAGCGCAGCGACGTGACAGGCGAGAGGAGGAGCGGCTGCAGAGACTGCGTTTTAAGACTCGGGCATTGCGAATGATTTGGGCTGGGGTTTAAAAACATTTATCGCTTTTTTTCTTTTGTAGCGGCCCGCTGCTGCTCAACAGGAGAAGCAGCAGCGGCCGGACAGCGTTACCACTGGCAGCTGCGGGTGGTGAGGGGGTTTGATGCACCAGGGGGGGAGGGGAGGGTCGCTGGACATGGGAAGCTGGAGGGGGGGAGGAGAGGGGTCGCTGGACATGGATGGCTGGAGGGGGGGCAGGGGAGAGGGAGGTGGGGAGGGATGTGCCTGGAGGAGGGGGTGCTCTGTCCCGGGTGGCAACCAAGGTAGGTATGCCACTGGCCAGCACCTGTAGCAGGAGCAACCCTATTACAAAGAAACATTGAAAACTGAAACTTACAATTCACACGTGTAAGTGTCAATACTATGTAAGTTGGTATTTCAAAACTTAACACATATACATTCGCCATTTTGCAAACCTACCTGTATATATGACATTAATTTACAACAGAAACTGATATCCTTATTTGTTCTCAATTTGGATAGTGAAATAAGGAACAGGGGACTAAAGGGCAGAGCTCCTTTAATCTCTCCTGTTAAGGGATGCCTCAAAGAAGTATTTATTACAAACATATATGTGCAAGGGAACAACTGTAAATCTGTCACGTCTGTGGCCGTGACCACCCTCAGACTTACCTTATTTCTGGAGGTCAGCTTCTAAGCTGGCTTCTGCCTATCCTTTCTGGAGTAGTTTTCCTTCTGTGTGCTGGCTGCTTCCAGCATGGCTGTAATTACTCCACTCTACTGCACCTGGGGGTGCTGCCTGAGTTAGCTCTACCTCTGTCTCCAGCCTGGCTCTGTTTGCTCCTCTGTGCTGCACCTAGGTATTCTAAGTCTCTCTATGTTCTGTGTGTGCTCTGCCTGCTCCTTGGTTGTGCTCCTCTCACCTGCTGGTGGCCAGAGCCAGTGGCTGCCATAGTTTGTCTTGCTGTTCCTACCCATTCCAGACTTTAGCTCAGTCCGGTCCGGTTCTTTCAGACCGCCGGACTTGTCTCTCTTGTTTGTGCCTGGACAGCCTCTGTAGTTGCTTACTGATGGCTGCAGCTGCTCCTCAGGTGTTGAAGGGCTTTATTAATCACTTAGAGACCACAGCCTTTGCCTTTGCATCGTCTAAGGTCCCTGGTATGTTAGAGTGCTCTGTGCACTGCTACCTTGTCCAGTTCAGTGTGAGTTCTAGCTTGTTACTAGTAGCTTGGGCATAGCTTTTCTTGTTGGCTTGTGTACAGCTTTACTAGTTCTCCTGTGTGTTGTGTTGTGTGAGTTCCTAGCGTGTGACTAGTTAGCTTGGGCATAGCTTTGCTTGTTAGTTTGTGTACAGCTTTACTAGTTCTCCTGTGTTTTGCTTGTAATGACTATGACATAACAAAACTCAGTAAGCCACATTGAGCCTGCAAATAGGTGGGAAAATGTGGGATACAAATGCAATAAATAAATAGTGTGAGTTTCTAGCTTGTGACTAGTTAGCTTTGGGCATAGCTTTCTTGTTAGCTTGTGTACAGCTTTACTAGTTTTCTTGTGGTTAGCTTTCTGGGTTTCCCGTGTGTGTTTCCTTTGCTTCTGGAGCTTCAGCCCTAGTCCTGTCCGCTGCCAGTACTCCTTGCTACTGGAGCTCCAGCTATAGTCTTGCTACTTGACCTGACCATTGCCTGAATCTGACTACTCTCTGCCTGCTGTCTGACCTGACTGCTGCCTGTACCCAGATATTCCTCTGCCTGCTGCCTGACCCAACTTCTGCCTGAACCCCGATACTTGCTGCCTGACCCGACTGCTGCCTGAACCCGGATATTCTCTGCCTGTGGTCAGACCTGACTTTTGCCGGAACCCAGACATTCCCTGCCTGTCTGCCTTGCTTTCGCCTAGGTGCCTGGGGGCACTTCTGTATCCTGATTCCTGTTGTTCCTGCTTGCTAGTTCCAGTTCCGGTTTTCCTGTAAGCCCTGCCGGCTGCCCGAACCTGAGGGCTCAACCCTCAGGGAACGGTGGCTAAGCGTAGGTGAAGCCTAGGTCCCATGTGTTCCTGTCCAGTGGGTTCCGGTCCCGTGTGTTCCAGTCCAGTGCACACCCATCCGGTGCGTTCCAGTCCTGTGTATTCCAGTACAGAACTCCAGTCCAGCCTTGCCTCGTCTCTGCTTTGAAGGTGACCTTGCCTGCCACTGCCGCTCCACGGTAGTGGTCCAAGGGCTCACAAACCCAGTGCTTCCAGGGAAGAAGCCTGACAAAATCTCCACTTTGAAATTTTGGGTCATACGTATGCATTCTGTTTATGAAATTGGGAATTCACAAGTAGACTTTTGGCCTGCCCAAGCTATGCCCCCAGTTTACTCCCTTGAAATCTATACATAGTGAAGATTTCCACGTATAAATAGCGGCTTACTGAAATCAGGTTTTATACATGTATGTGTGTTACATGTGTAAACCAAAGGAGGGAGTAGTGTGATCAGCAGAGCTGTTCCGTAAAGAGACAGCAGGACGAGGAATATAATGGAAAACAATCTTTATTCTTCGGACTCAACACAGCACTGTGTTATATTGTATTGTGCGTTCACACCCTGACCCCTGCTCCTGGATCAAGTCTATATCAAGTTGTTTCCAGTGATTACATTGTATTATATATCTTTCAGTGATTTTGAGCACAGCCCCTGACATAGCTTTCGCCAAAACACTGTGCTGTGTCGGGTCCTGAAGATAAAGATTGTTTTCCATTATATTCCTCGTTGTGCTGTCTCTTACGGAAGAGCTCTGCTGATCACACTACTCTCTCCTTTGGACCTTTATCCTCCGCTGTTGCAGTGTTCCTCCATTTCACATGTGTAAATTACAATAGGGCTCCTAAACTAAGGGCCTAAATGTTTCATGCAGCCGTTAACGCATGGCAGCAGTTAACACGGTGCAGTTCTGTTATCATGCGTCAAAAGCCATGTAAACACCTAATGTGGCTTAGTACATAAGCCTCAAAATGTTTCACGTTGGGAAGCATTAGAAAGTTACCACATGTAAATTTAGTAACTGTTTCATAGGTTTCCCCTTCTTTTTACAGATATGCTCCAAAAAGCAAAAACACTATCTTACTCCTGCCAGCCCTTCTCGAGGGGGGTGTCTCCTTACCTAGTTCTGGTAATAAGCAGCTGTGTCTAGTTGCCTAACCCCAGCTTTGTAGGGCAAGAAAGAATGCAAGCCTACAGACAGAGTGAGCTAAACAAGACTTTTTATCAACCTGACAGGACTTGAATAGATGACTCCCTAACTGTCTGCCTAGTTTAGTGAGAAAAATGCTTCGAGTACTGAGTGTGGAGGAGGACCTATGGGAGTTCCCATGAGCATCTTTTTTATTTTATACATAAGTACATAAGTATTGTCATACTGGGAAAGACCAAAGGTCCATCAAGCCTAGCATCCTGTTTCCAACAGTGGCCAAACCAGGTCACAATATACCTGGCAAGATCCCAAAAAAGTACAAAACATTTTATACTGCTTATCCCAGAAATAGTGGATTTTCCCAAGTCCATTCAATAACGGTCTACGGACTTTTCCTTTAGGAAGCTGTTCAAACCTTTTTTAAACTTCTAAGCTAACCGCCTTTACCACATTCTCTGGCAAGGAATTTCCAGAGTTTAATTACACGTTGAGTGAAGAAACAATTTCTCCAATTAGTTTTAAATTTACTACATTGTAGCTTCATCACATGCTAGTCCTAGTATTTTGGAAAGCCTAAACCGACGCTTCAGTATCTACCTGTTCAACTCCACTCATTATTTTATAGACCTCTATCATATCTCCTCTCAGCCGCCTTTTCTCCAAGCTGAAAAGCCCTAGCCGCTTTAGCCTTTCCTCATAGGAAGTCGTCCCATCCCCTTTATCATTTTCGTCACCCTTCTCTGCACCTTTTCTAATTCCACTATATCTTTTTTGAGATGCGGCGACCAGAATTGAACACAATATTCGAGGTGCGGTCGCACCATGGAGTGGTACAAAGGCATTATAACATCCTCATTTTTGTTTTCCATTCCTTCCCTAATAATACCTACATTCTATTTGCTTTCTTAGCCACAGCAGCACACTGAGCAGAAGGTTTCAGCGTATCATCAACGACGACACCTAGATCCCTTTCTTGGTCTGTGACTCCTAACGTGGAACCTTGCATGACGTAGCTATAATTCGGGTTCCTCTTTCCCACTTGCTCACTTTGCACTTGCTCACATTAAACGTCATCTGCCATTTAGACGCCCAGTCTCGTAAGGTCCTCTTGTAATTTTTCACAATCCTCCCGCAATTTACGACTTTGAATAATTTTGTGTCATCAGCAAATTTAATTACCTCACTAGTTACTCCCATCTCTAGGTCATTTATAAATATGTTAAAAAGCAGCGGTCCGAGCTCAGACCCCTGGGGAACCCCACTAACTACCCTTCTCCATTGAGAATACTAACCATTTAAGTCTACTCTCTGTTTTCTATCTTTTAACCAGTTTTTAATCCACAATAGAACACTACCTCCTATCCCATGACTCTCCAATTTCCTCTGGAGTCTTTCATGAGGTACTTTGTCAAACGCCTTCTGAAAATCCAGATACATAATATCAACCAGCTCACCTTTATCCACATGTTTGTTCACCCCTTCAAAGAATGTAGTAGATTGGTGAGGCAAGATTTCCCTTCACTATATCTATGTTGATTTTGTCTCATTAATCCATGCTTTTGAATATGCTCTGTAATTTTGTTCTTTATAATATTTGTGACCTGGATTGGCCACTGTTGGAAACAGGATGCTGGACTTGATGGACCTTTGGTCTATCCCAGTATGGCAATACATGTACTTATGGTCATTATCCAAGATCATCTTTAAGAGTTCACCTTGTTCAGCAGGATGGCTATGTTAGGGGGGTTGTAGCAGGTAACTGGAGAATCTGTTGCTGATGGGACTGTAGATGTTGTGTGCTTGGATCTGAAATTGCTGCTGTGCTAAAATCCTGAACATTTCCTGTCTCTACCTCAGGGGCGTAGCTACGGGTGGGCCTAGGTGGGCCTAGGCCCGTCCAGTCTTGGTT
Source organism: Microcaecilia unicolor (assembly GCF_901765095.1). NCBI lineage: Eukaryota > Metazoa > Chordata > Amphibia > Gymnophiona > Siphonopidae > Microcaecilia > Microcaecilia unicolor. Next base: position 172,360,410 of record NC_044040.1, read on the forward strand.
CAGGCCCACCCAGAAGCGCTACACCCAAACCAATTCCCTCCCTTCCCTCCACCCTCGCATGTCCAGCGCCTCTCTCTCCCCTCCCACAGTTCTGGCACTGCTACCTACGTGTCTTCCTTACCCACCCGCCATCCTTGCCGCGGAACTTGCTCTCTCTCTATGATCGCCGCCCAGCAGGAACATCAAACAGCGCGTCAGCGCTGTGTCAGAGCCTTCCTCTCTGCCGCGTCCCACCCCAGCCTGCGTAAAACAGGAAGTTGCGTGAGATGCATCAGAGAGGAAGGCTCTGACACAGCGCTAACGCGCTGTTTGAAATTCCTGCTGGGCGGCGATCATAGAGAGAGAGCAGTTCCGCAGCAAGGATTGCGGTTGAGTAAGAAAGACACGAGGAGCGCCCTGGCGGTGCCGGAACTGTGGGAGGGGAGAGAGGCACTGGACATGGGGGTTGGAGGGAAGGGAAGGGATGGATTGGATATTGTAATGTTGCAAGGGGATGGTGGGAGGGGGAGTGGGGAGAAAATGATTGATATGGGAACTTCTGAGTGAGCAAGCGCCGCGCGGCAAGGGTGGGGGGGGGGGTAAGGAAGACATGGAGGTGGCGGTGCCTGAACTGTGGGAGGGGAGAGAGGTGCTGGACATGGGGTTGGAGGGGAGGGAAGGGGCCCTGGACATGTATGCTTGTGGGTGGGAGGTTGGAGAGAGGTGCTGGGCATGTAAGGAGGGTGCTGGAGGGAAGGGATAGAGTTGCTGGATATGTAGGGGGAGAGAAGGGATAGAGGTGCTCGATATGTGGGTGGGAGGGAAGGGAGAGAGGTGCTGGATATGTGGGTGGGAGGGAAGGGAGAGAGGTGCTGGATATGTAGGAGGGAGAGAAGGGAGAGATGTGCTGGGTGAGGGGTGTGGGAGGGAAGGGAGAGAGCTGCTGATTTGTGGGGGAGGGCAGGCGGGAAGGGGGAGAGGTGCTGGGCATGCAAGGGAGGCTGCAGCAAAGGAGAGAGGTGCTGGATATGCAGGGGAGGGACTGGAGGGAAGAGGGAGAGATGTGGACCTGCAAGGGGGGCACAGAACGAAGGGAGAGAAGTACGGACCTATGAGAGGGGGAAGGGTTGTGTAGAGGAAAGGGAGAAGGATGTTGGATCAAGGAGATAAAGGAATGGGGGAGGGGTCAAATGCTGAAACCCACAGTGGAGAATGAACCAGATGCATAAGGGGGAGGGAAGAGAGAAGGAAAGTTGCTGGTTAGAGAGGAAAGGTGTGTGGGAGGGAGAAAGGGGACATAGAGAGGTACAAAGAAACAGAAGGATGAGCATTGGATGGGAGCAATGGGGACAGGTACACAGATTAGATGCTGTATTGGGATGACATATGGGCACATAGGGGCAATGCCTGACATGGGGGTGGGGAGGGAGATATGGGAATAGAGATACAATGGACATGGGGGGGGGGGTATGGGAATAGGAGATATAATGGACACAGAGAGGAGATACAAGACAAGAGGGGGAATAGGAACACAGATGGGAGATGCTGGGCATGGGGTACATGGGTGCAGCAAAGGAATGATGATGGATGCGGGGATATGAACACTGGAGATTCTGGATAAGGAAATATATGGACACAGAGATGGGAGATGGATGGTGGACATGGAGACAGAAGAAATGTCAATGGACAGGAAAGACACAGGGAAGCAGAAACCAGAGACAGGGACCAATATGATATGAAAAAATGACCAGATAACAAAAAGGTACAAAATTATTTTGTTTCTATTTTGTGATTAGATTATGTCAGAGTTGGCATATGTCAGACATGCTGGGGCCCAGGGAAGAAATCTAGGAGAGGACCCCAAAGCCCATTACCAGGCTGCACCTTCTTCAGCTTCTGGCAGGCTTGGGACTCTCTCTGGCCAGAAAGCCAAGCACAATTGCCCTGTTTGCAACCCCCCCCCCCCCCAAAAAAAAAATAAAAATAAATAAACCATCATCCCTGGCATGTGATACCTTTAAATTTTGCACAGGAGGAAATGCCTTTCTTTTTGTTTCTCTAGTGTACTACATGCAAGGTCTGGTTTCTTGGGGTTTCAGTTTAATTATATTTATAGAGTTTGTGGTGACTTATTCTGTATTTGGCTCTTGTGTTCTGTGTGCGTGGCCCCGAGGTATTCTGTCACCATGAAGTTTCTATGTAGCATTCTGTAGTAATTTGGCTTGTTCAGTTTTCTTGATAGATGTATCAATATTTTAGAGCCGCTTTTCATAGGTAGAGGATCCTTGTTTTGGAAGTTAGTGCTGGCATGGTAGATTTGCTCTAGATTCTGGGTGACTTTTTGTTTGTAGATTTTTTTAAATTACTTTACAACATGTCTATTATTGAGATTACCAGAATTTCTTTGTATGGTGAGTTTATGGGGAAATGTCCTTGCTGTGCTCTGCATCCATTATTGATGGAAGGCCAGGAGGTGCTCTGGATGCAGAATGTGTTTGGCGTTCAGTGTTTGGCTTTCAATACCATATGTGTGTTGGAGGACCTTGGCTCAATGGGGGCTGAAGAAGAGTGCAGTTCCTTGTACTTCCTTTAGCTCTCAATTAATTGCCACTGAAGCCTGCACTGCTACCCTCATTGAAGTAATGGGGAGTGAGGTAGAGGTGCAGCATGGGGTGGGGTAGGGGTAAAGCATGGGTGTATTAGGTGGCTGGGTTTTTTTTTCTCTTTCAAAAAGTTGGCAACTCTAGTGCCCACCCATCCACTTGTTGGCCCACCCAAAAATTGCCTTCTGGCTACGCCACTGCTCTACCTGGTGCTGAACTAGAACATAGAACCTACATAAGTATGGACGGTTGGATTCAGAAATTTACTACCCCACCTATCAGAAACATCTAGGCGGCTTATAATCTAAAATTTAAAGTGAAAGCAGAAGAAACACAGTCACAAGACAAGGGAAAAAAGAGGGAAGGAGGAGGAACTACAATGTGGATAGAAAAGAGGGGTACTATGATACACAGGCAGTCATGTAGAGTAAGCTTTCAAAAATAAGGGAGTTTTAAGGTCGGCCTTGACAGCATAAGAGTGGACTGAAGCCTAAGGCGGCAAGTTCAACTTTATTCAGAAATTTACTGGACATTTCAAGTTCTCACTGATTACCTTTGGTTCTAAACAGCATATCATCTCTTTATACATCCTTTCCTCTTCCCTCTGGATTTTCATCCAGGCTTCCTGCTCCCAAGAAAGCTTATTGTTTGTCGGAAGAACATTTAGCATTTCAATTAAGCTATCTTCTCCCTTTTCCAGGGTTGCAGTGTTCTGGTGGTTTCTGCTTATGGTAATAAAACAAACAAACAACACAAACCAGGTGGAGAAAGATTCTACTGCTACCCCAAATGTGACCCCTCCATGGGTCCCAGGCTAGATCATGCATCCCTTTTTAACTGTATTGTATATAAATTTCACTATATTTAGAGCTGACAGGATATTCCCTACAGTATTTATTTATTTATTTATTTATTTTATAGTACAACATTTTTATTGATGACAGATTAACAAAATACATCCAGATTTTGCGTGAGCATAGCTTCAACTGTCAGAGCATACATAAGAGTACTAAAAGTTGTAAGTCGTCATCAAACATTTAACATTTCCCCCCACCTCCACCCATTAGCTAATATGCTAATCCCTGATAGTAAGCTTAGGTAAATAGACATGGTACATGAAAGTTTCCCAAATTCACATACTAGACACTGATATACCTAACTCCTTTCTCACCTATCCAAACTTATCATACAATACTTTTTATTCACAACCATACCAGCGGTACAGAAACTATAGATTCAGATATACAAATCTGGGTCTAATCCAACAATGCAAAAGTACCGTAGTTGAATATCAGACATCAAATTTTAAAAAATGTTAAGTCCCTAACATTACTAGAATCTTTAAACAGCGAACACGCTCTTAATAACAACTGCCACCCCCTGTTGACCCGACTATAATTTTAACCCCCCCCTTGTCCCTCCTATTCCCCCGTCTCAAACCCCCCACCCCCTATCTTACTTCCGTTCCATCCAAACTTCTTTCCCCTCAGTCAACAATTCTAGGGAGATAGAACATTGTGCAAGATGGTATCTGCCTCTAAAAGTGGCTTCCTAATAGCCTACTAGTGTATGTGGTATGTGAGGAGCATGTTGTTATTTATTTATTATTAGGATTTATTTACCCGCCTTTTTGAAGGAATTCACTCAAGATGATGTACAGTAAGAATAGTTCAAACATGAGCAGGAGGCAATTAGAGCAGTAAAAATATTCGAACAACAATACAAAGTATGGCATGGTATACTACTTGCAGTGACAACACAATCATGTACTTGAACATTATAATTAGTAGTGAAGGGTAAGGCAAAGTTGTAACATATAGATGAGTAAGAAAGTAGGAAGAATTAGAAAGTAAGGTGATTGATTTGAAGAAAGCTGCACGTGAGGTCAGAGTGATGGTTAAATATTATCTCAGCTAGGGTAGGAGTGGATAACATGTCCCACTGCAGTATGTGCAGCCTGAGTCAATCCTTGTGTGTGTGAGTGAGACTAACAAGTTAGTTACTTCTTCCGTTAAAGGCTTGGTCGAAGAGCCAAGTTTTCACCTGCTTCCTGAAGTAGAGGTAGTCTTGTGTTAAGCGGAGCCTTCAGGCAATGCATTCCAGATTGTGGGGGCTACTCCGGAGAAGGCTCGCTTGCGGGTATCACATTGTGTAATGTCTTTTGGAGAGGGTGTAGTTAGTGAAAGTCCTTGGGAGGACCTTAGTGTCCTTGGCGGTGTATGGCGGATCATCCTGTTCTTCAGATACTCGGGCCATTTCCTTTCAGGGCCTTGAAGATCAGACATAGAGTTTTAAATTTAGCCCTGTATTTGTTACGTCTGTGCTCACCTCGCCTCTGGTGGCCAGAACCGGTGGCTGCTGTGGACCGTCACCCGTTCCAGATTTCAGCGGAGTCCGGTCCGGATCTTCCGGGCTGCCAGACTTGCTTGCTTGGATTGAACCACACAGCACCTGTGGTTTCCTGGTGATTGTTGCAGCTGAGCTCCAGGTGCTGCTGGGCTTATTAGCCATTCTGAAACCTTGCTGCTTTGCCTTTGCATTGCGTCTAAGGCCCTGGTATGTTGGTGCTTTTGCACTTCAGCATGAGTTTGTTTCCTTGCTCTAGTTCTTGCCTGAAGTATTGCCTGTTCTAGTTAGTCTATGTTTAGTTTAGGGTATTGCTTGTTTACTGTATTGCTTGTTTCCAGTCTTGTGTCTTGTTTGTATGTCTTGTCTAGTTCTGAGTTTATCTGTGTTTGTTCCCTGCTTCAGTGGCTGCTTGCAGCTTTCAGTTCAGTCTCCTGTCTAGCTGTGTTTGTTCCCTGTTTCAGTGGCTGCTCGCAGCTTTCAGTCCTGTCCTTTAGCCTATTCTTTCCCTGCCTTGCTGTCCCTGTGCTGCCTAGCTGTTAGCCAGTCCTGCCCTGTCCAGTAAGTCCTGCCGGCCACCTGAAGCCTTGAGCTCAACTCTTGGTGGAAAGTGGCCAGGTGCAGGTGAGCCTAACTGTTGTCAGAGATCTGCCCTGTCTCTAGCGTGGGGTGGTTTTGCCTGCCACTGCCGCTCCTCGGCAGTGGCCCAAGGGCTCACAAACCCAGTTCCAGCTTTGTAAACGTGACAGTATTGTACTGGTAGCCAATGAAGTTTTTGCAAAAATGGTGTGATGTGGTCACATCGCTTGCAACCTTCTATGAGTCTTGCTGCTGCATTCTGAATCAACTGGAGCTGGTGCAGGCCCTTTGTAGTCAGACCATTGTATAGTGCATTGCAGTAATCTAGTCTTGATGTTACCATGGCATGCACAACAGGGATAAGATTTACCTTCTCGATGTAAGGAGAGAGCCAGAGGAGCTGTCGCAAATAGTAGAAGCAACTCTTGAAGGTTGCTTGGATTTGTGGAATCAGAGTAAGTGTTGAATCTAACTGTATTCCAAGGTTCCTGACTTGTGATTTGAGGGGGAGTTCATACTTCCCAAAAGGGATTTTGATGTCAGGTATGTATCCACTTGTGTTAGGGACCCAGAGAAGCGCAGTTTTACTTGGGTTCAGGCAAAGTTTGTTGTGTTTAGGCCCATTCTTGAATTGATGTTAGACAAGTGATCAGTTTATTCAAGGCTGTAGGTAAGTCAGGTTCAGTAGGTATGAGTAGCTGCTCATCATCCACATAGATGTAGAACTGAGTGTCCATTGACCGAATCAGCTCAGCTAGTGGCTTGAGGTAGATATTGAACAGAATAGGTGACAGTATCGATCCTTGTGGTACCCCGCAGGTCAGTGTCCATGGTGATGATGAGTTGCTGCCAATCATTATGGATTGTTGCCTGTCTGATAGATAGGATCTGAACCAGGCAAGTACTGTTCTGTTGACACCTGTTTCTGTCAGTCGTGCTAGCAAGATATCATGATCCACAGTGTCAAAAGCTGCTGAGAAATCTAGCAGTACTAACATTGAGGCAAATCCCTTGTCTCGGTTTCTGTGAAGATCATCTAGCAGGGATATGAGGACTGTTTCTGTTCATAACCAGGTCTGAATCTAGATTGACATGGATCTAGCCAGTTACTCTTTTCTAGCCATTCATTAAGTTGACACAGACTGTTTGTTCTATGAGTTTCCCTAGAAACGGATGTTGGCTATTGGCCTGTAACTTTCAAGTTTGTCCTGGTCAAGGTTGTTTTTCTTCGGCAGAGGGCGAACCACTGCCCTTTTTAATGCTGTTGGTAATTGCCCATTAGAAAGAGAGGTGTTCACAATTTTGGGGCGCCTTCTATAAGGCCCATACTTGCTTGCTGCACTATCTTTGATGGGCAGGCAGGGCCGTGCCAAGGGTCTGTGGTGCCCCCCTGCAGACTATCAGTTGGTGCCCCCCCCCCCGTCTCGCTTCTTCATTAGATGTTTCTCCATTGCTACCTGTCTTTCCTTTAGACTGAAAACTACAGGCCCAGCCAGACCTGACAAAAGGGTCTACCACACCCTTCAATGTCAAGCATATACTAGAAAACTGTAAATTAGCTTACACAGGAAAGCAGTTTAAAAAAATAAACACAATTCCTGCTGTTTCTTACACTGCTCTCCAGAGAAAGCACTGCCTTTATAAAGAGGCTTTCAGTGGGACTTAGCCTATTAAAAACTATTAGCATAATTAGGAATGGCCAGCCCTTGTAACTGCAGAGACCTAAGCTTTGATTATGCATGTTCCTGTCTTTGTGACAGTGGGGGGGGGGGGGGGGGGGGGGGGGGGGGGGGGGGGGGGGGGGGGGGGGGGGGGGGGGGGGGGGGGGGGGGGTCTCTTCATCTCATTTACACAGTCTGACCTCCCTGGCTCACTGGGAGCCCAGTCTCTTGGAGACTGCTATACATTGCAAAATAAGATAGCAGATGTAAATTCTCAAAGTGGACATATTCCAAACACTAAAATGAAAATAAACAATTTTTTTCTATCTTTGTTGGCTGGTGACTTTCTTTTTCTGATCATGCTGGCCCAGTATCTGATTCTGTTGCTGGTATCTGTCCTCTTAACTCTGTTTCCAGGGCTACCTTTCCACTGTATGTATCCCTCATTGATGTCTCTGACTCTAAAGTTTAGCAATTTCATTAAAGCAAAATGTATTTTCAAATATCACAAACTCTCCCTATCCAAGCAGAATGTTTTATATAAAAACAAACAACAAAAAAAGCAATCAGATTTTTACTTACCAGCTATTCTACACTATACGTCAGCTAAACTTCCTCTTTGAACCTCAGCCAATTAAATGGATTTTAGCTGTAGCTATGATAATTATGTACACATCATTGCAGTCATGCCCTCCTCTCAGTGTACATGCTCAAAAAACAAAAACTTTGAACCACTTACAGATAACAATTACACTATTTATTTTTTATTTCTCCCCAGTCTCACTTGCACACCTGCCTCCAAACCTGTTCTCGTTAATTTGAATGTTGTTCCAGCTCACCCTGAATGAAAGTTGTTCACACACCAAAGCCATAAATAGCTGCTGGTTGTACTCTTTGAAGCAGCTTTAGCAGAGCAGCCTGTCTCAGCACTGCTGGGCTACCTTCACTTCCTGATGCGGGAAGGGCAGGGGAGAGAGGAGAATCACAACTTCAGGTAAAGATTTTGCAAGTGAGTGGCGCCCTCTAGAGGTCGGCGCCCCCCTGCATTGCTTACCTCGCTTACCGTGTCAGCACGGCCCTGTGGGCAGGGATCGAGGGAGCAGGTAGTTGGTCGAAGGTCTCTTAGGATTTTGTCAAGGCTCTCCTCTGTCATTAGGTTAAAAGTGTTCCACCTGTTTCTGTTAGGAGGGGGCGAGTTTGTGCACCTCTGGTTGACTGGTTGGGCACTGGGTGGGATTGCCTTTAAATCCTGGTGGAGACTTTTAATTTTGTTGGCAAAGTATGCAGCAAAATCATTGTAGTTCAGTTTAGACTGGGCAGGCTGGTTTTGTTGTGGGGGTTTACTATACTGAACAGCTGCTTGGTTGAATTGGCAGCCTGTGCAATGCATTGAGAGAAATACTGTTTTTTGGTTGCTGTTAAGGCTTGGCGGTATTTTGCCATGTGCTTCCTGCAGTTTAGCCTGTCTTCATCCAGGTGAGATTTGCGCCTTCTCCTTTCCAGTTTTCATCCGTCGTGTTTAAGGATCTGAAGTTCTGGAGAAAACCAAGGTGAGCGTTTGTGAGTGGGGCATAAGACCTTTTTTAGTGGTGCTGTTTTCTCTAAGGTCTTGGCTAGGTGTGTATTCCAGATGTCATCTTGTTCTGCCACTGTTGTCTTTTCATCTATATGCAGATAGTCCTAGGCCTCTAGGAAATTCTCAGCGGTCAGCTTTTTTTTGTCTCTGATCTCCTTCCAATGGGAGGTGCCATTTGTTTCAGGTGGTCACTTAGGGAGAATTTAATTAGAAAATGGTCTGACCATGATAGGGGTGTTATTTCAATACTGTTATCCCAGAATTCTGGGATATCCACCCCTTTGTAGAATATGTGACCCTTTTCGTGGGTTGGAGAATTGATCACCTGGGCAAATCCTAGTGCTGTCATCGTGTCCGAAAGGCAGCTGTGGTGGTATCTGGGGTTTCAAGCTCCATCTCTGGCCGCCTTCAAATCTAAGCTAAAAGCCCACCTGTTTGATGCTGCTTTTAACTCCTAACCCTTATTCACTTGTTCAGAACCCTTAATTTATCATCCTCACTTTAATATTCCCTTATCTCTTGTTTGTCCTGTTTGTCTGCTAATTAGATTGTAAGCTCTGTCGAGCAGGGACTGTCTCTTCATGTTCAAGTGTACAGCGCTGCGTACGTCTAGAAGCGCTATAGAAATGATAAGTAGTAGTAGCTGATGTGTAGATTGAAGTCTTCCATGATCACCAGCCTAGGGTAATTCAGGGTCACTTGAGTAATCAGGTCTAGGAGTTCTTGCACAGATAATGTGTTGTTACGAGGTGCTCGGTAAATCATGAGCAGCCAGATTGGCTTCTCCTCTTCAAGTTGGATTAAAAGAGATTCTGATCCATGTAGCTGGGGGATGGATATTCTGCGCAGTTTGATTGTGTCCTGAATCAATACTGCTACCCCTCCACCCTGTCTTCCTGGTCTTGGTTGATGTTGGATATTGAAACTTGTTGGGCATAGTTCAGCCAGTGGTAAATCCCCACTTTCATCTAGCCAGGTTTCACTTATTCCTAGGATGTCAAGATGCTGTTCATTTATGGCATTATGGATCGCCGAGGATTTCTTTGCAACTGATCTGGCATTCACCAATCGTATAGTTCCCAAGGGTGGTCTGGGGGTGCTGTGGGTAGCTTTGGTGTGACAATGAGGTGGTCTTTTAAGTACTGTTATGTAGGTGTTTGACCTCTTGCACTTTTGCCTTCTCCCACACGCCACTGGGATGCTTTCATGACACATTTTTGTGTCAGAAGCTAGTTAGGCAAAATTTCACTGAGTGGTGCTGCAGTCCTCTCTGGAGTACACCCTATAGATCAGCAGTCTTCCTAGTTGGCAATGCAGGGTTAAGGCTTTAATAGCTGAAAGAACAGACCTTTTAAAGTTGTAAATTCAGACCAGGCCTGTGAGATCAAAGTCTTCCATGAGTGGAGGAGTGGCCTAGTGGTTAGGGTGGTGGACTTTGGTCCTGAGGAACTGAGTTCAATTCCCACTTCAGGCACAGGCAGCTCCTTCTGACTCTGGGCAAATCACTTAACCCTCCATTGCCCCATGAAAGCCGCATTGAGCCTGCCATGAGTGGGAAAGCGCAGGGTACAAATGTAACAAAAAATAATAGAGAAACAAATGGCTGCACTTAGCACTTCTATGTGAAATTCTTGGAGACAATGCATAGGTTTCCTTTAGTTTTAAGGAATCTAAAAGATTCAGAGTTATAGAAGTAGATTATAGATTATGTAGTTAAAATAAAAATGTTTAACTCACGGATTGCAGGTATTTACTTTAGAGTTTCTGGTTCTGATAGCCTTGAATGGTCCAATTGATGCAGGTTGCTGTAGGCTTTTTCTTTATTGTTCCAGAGGAAGGATAGATGTAAATAAGGATCCAGCTCCAATCTCAGAGCATAAGAAGAGTTATTTAGGGGAGATAAAATTTCCTTTCTCCAGCCAAAAATAAATGGAAGAAGTTCCGAGTAAAAATGAGGACTGGTACCTCAACACAGACTGAGCAGAAGTCAGTAAAAGTTTGGGTTGTAAATAAGCAGAAGATAAGCAGAAAATGTAGTTATTTAGTCTAAGTTGCAGAGCCTGATGTGAACCCAGCCAGCCCAGCTGTATGAACTCTGCCTTACATACCTATATCTATGGGATGTGTAAAAATTGTATAAAGTGTATACCTGGCTCAGCAGCAATGCTGTGCACTTCCATGGAAAAGATTCAGTTTCAGTTTCCAAGTCTGGCATTTCTTCCCCAGGCTGGCTTGGGAGTCTGTGGAGACAGTCTTCAGAGACCCTGAAGGAGAAAGAATCTCAACCATTGCTCAGTGGTGAAACCTACTGGCTAGAACTAAGCTGCAAGCGTGTTACTGGGTTCAACAGAGAGTTGTTATCTGTGGGTTGTGACAAAGTGAGAAGGGATTTGATATACTGCCTATCTGTGGTACAGTCAAAGCAATTTACATATTATAAACAGGTATGGACCATAACTGCAGTGGTTGGGTTAGAGAAGGTTATCAAAATAAGGGAAATACACCTGGTAGTTGAGAATAAAGGTTCGTGACACCACTACCCAATAGAGGCCATTTTCAATCCAGCTGGAAACCCAAAGGAGCAGGATTGAATTGATGAGCCAAAAGTACAATTAAAACAATATAAATATATTTACATATACACTCATCTAAAGTAATTTGTGAGTACATTGTCTTTGGAATGTTGATGAATAATTTTGCAGTTTTTTAAAATGTTTTTTGTTTTTATTTTTTAGATGACAGTCATGTCCAGCTGGGAAGATGTTGTGAATGGCCTTCACAGCGAGACTGTGCTCTGTAGCTTACATGAACAACGTGTGCAGGGCTTTTTCTGTGATGTCACCATAGTAGTGGAAGATGTCAAATTTAAGGCCCACAGAAATGTGCTGGCAGCCTCCAGCCTCTATTTCAGGAATCTCTTTTTGAGTCAGAGTATTTGGATCTCAGGACATGTGTTGGAGCTCTCTGATTTCAAGGCTGATGTATTTACAGAAATACTTAATTATATCTACAGTTCCAGGGTAGTAGTGAAGAGGAAGGAGACGCTTGTTGATCTTGTTGCTGCAGGGAAAAAGCTGGGAATAACTTTCCTGGAAAACCTTAAAAACTCCACTCAGAGTAGCAAAGGTTCATCCCTGTCACCACACAGCTGTTGCTCCGAGGCTCTTGGACAGCCTGATCCATTTGTGTTGTATGACAGTCAAAATGGTCTGAAAGCAGAGGCCAATGAGAAGAGAGGTGATGACCCAGCCATCACAAATGGTCCAAGAATTACAAATGCATTTTCAATTTTTGAAACAGAAATTAATGACAATGTATTTTCTCCTCTTGACTTAAGGGCAAGTTTCAAAAAGACATCTGAAAATGCCAAGGTAGTAAATATTGGCCTCAGTGGGGCTGAAATTTGTAGTAATATTGAGTCAGTCAATACACTGGCTGAACACTCATATGCCGTCTCCTCAGGGGACGCTCTGTTACAAAGAGCTGCATTTCTTGAACAGTGCAAAGAAAATGAAGAAGGTCTCCGAACCATATCTAGAAATCAATCAGCAAAGCATAAGAGGCTAATCGAACCGCACTGTTCTAGTTCTGCTTTAGCAACAGTAACAACCCCAATCCTTAATCATGAACCAGGAACATATCAAGCCTCAGATTCTGACAATGCAAGAGATTTCCATTTTCCCAGAGATGATGAAAGCAGCTTTGCTGAGACCCAAATAGTTTATAGTTGTAAATTTTGTACCAAATCCTTTAATAAAAGAGCTTTATTTGACACCCACCTTCTGCTTCACACAAGGCATCAGCAGTCTTTGAAGTGCAAGTATTGCAATAAACAGTTTACCCATTTAAAACGACTGGGGAGACATGAAGAGGTTTGTATGAAACCAGGCCCTGTGTCTGTCCACATCGAAAAGGAACAGAGTTTGTCAGATCATTGCACTGCACTAGATGGCAGCACTAGAAACACCTCTTCAAATACAGAACCTTTATTATCTGAGAGTGGTATCAGCACTTACTCAAACACGAGTAACACCTTATCAGAAATGGACCATTTGATGAAAGTCATTGATGGGCAGATATCTTATATTTGCATTGTTTGCAAGCGTAGCTATGTAACCTTGTCAAGCCTTCGTAGGCATGCAAATGTTCACTCATGGAGAAAAACGTATCCTTGCCATTATTGCAACAAAGTATTTGCATTAGCTGAGTACCGTACGAAACATGAATTATGGCATACAGGGGAAAGGCGGTATCAATGTATTTTCTGCCTAGAGACTTTCATGACCTACTACATTCTCAAAAACCATCAAAAATCTTTTCATGGGATTGATCCACGACTTGGTGTAAATAAGAAAACAGCAAATGGGGGCTTAAAGTCGAACATTTACTCCTATAAGCTCTATAGATTATTACCTATGAAATCTAGACGAATACCATTAAAGGCCCCCACAAATGACTCATCTGGAACTGTAGAAACAAATCACCAAGAATTTGAGGGTATTTCCAGTTCCTGCATTGTTCAGAATCCCCTTAGCACTCAACCACTTCCACTAAATTTTCAGGAAGGTGAAAGGTTGTTAAACAATGCAGCCTTTCCATTGGACACACTTTACAGTGAACCAGTTGCAACTGTGACACATTTGAATGTTGCTTCTTGGGAAATAGGAGTATTGCCTTCTGATTTAAATAAAGACTCTTCTACTGAAGAATCATTGGCTCCGGCAGGAAAAGAACTTGATTCTAGTTTTCAAGAATGTAATTCCTCCATTGACACTTTAAACAAGGTATGTGAAGGTGCAGCTTCTGTTATTAGCTATAAGAGTTCAGCCCCCTCGGTTATCATGCACAGCAGCAGACTTTCATCAGTAATAGTGCATGATAATGCCATAGCCTCTGCAGTAGGCTATGGACCAGAAGCCTCAAGCAGTGTACTCAGTCAGCCAATAAAAGATGAAAATGACGAAGGATTAGATCACACAGGCCAAGGCATTATTGAAGTGAAGAACTTGAAAGAACAAAACACATCTTTTCTCCGCAATGAAGAAAACATGCTAGGGGAGCGGAAGGAAATTAGTGACTCTGAAGATGCATCTGATAGAATGTTGAACGTTTTTCATAAAGGAAGTAAAACTGAAACATATATTGCGAAACCTGCACTGCCTGGAACATGTGTTAATAATGAAATTGCACCTCTCTGTCAAATAACAGTGAAAATTGGGAATGAGGCTATTGTAACAAGGCGCATTTCAGGTGCTGCACTGTTCTATAAAAGAGGCAGGCATTCTAAGCATAGAGAGCGTGAACGGGAACACAAGGTTCAAGAATTAAAGGTAGAGAAGAAGGAGAGGAGCTCTGCCAGGCTTTGTAAGTCAGAGAACAGTAAGATGAATGAAATGTGTGATGAAACAAGTGACCAGGATTCTAATGATAAGCCTTGGCGACCTTACTACAATTATAAACCCAAAAAAAAGCTCAAGCACTTAAACAAATTTCGAAAAATCAAAAGGAGGAAAAAACATGGGAAGAGAAATTACAACAATGTAAGTAAAAATGCATCCAATGCAGATTCTACATTTAGTAATGAACCTGATCTGAATGGCGAAGACCAACAGGAAAATATTGGCCAGTCTGGCATTCCATTTCAGCTTTGTGGTGAGGATCTGTCTTCCAAAGATGACAAAAAGGATCCTGAAAAATGGCAAGTAGATCCAAGGCCTTGTTTTTGTGAACTATGTCAAAAACTGTTTCGAAACCCCTCTACCTTGAAAGTGCACATGAGATGTCATACTGGTGAAAGGCCCTATTCGTGCAAAATTTGTGAGAAGAGTTTCTCATTTCCTGGAAATTTACATAAACATGAACGTATTCATTTGGGTGTGAAGAATTTTGTTTGTCAGTATTGTAGCAAGGCATTCACATTAAATGAGACACTGAAGAAACACGAGCGTATTCACACAGGAGAAAAACGATATGACTGCCAGTTCTGTTCCCAGCGTTTCTTGTATCTCTGCACCAAGAATAATCACGAACAGAGGCATCTGCTGGAGGAAAACGTCAAAGGATTTGTTTGCTTTCAGTGCTCTAAAATTTGCAAAACAGCTGCTGCTCTTGGGATGCACAAAAAGAAACATTTTCTCAGAACACTGAAACAACGTGATAAAAGAGAGTATGTGACCAAGGAGGGCTCCAGAGCCTTTCGGAACAGAGCTTTGAGAAACTGTGATCTGAAGAGGACAGATGGTATGAAGAGTAGACCTGCAGATGTATGTCATGCTTCCAGTGACAGCTTAGAGAGCCCCATGGAGGTAGTGCAAGAAAGCAATAACCAACAGATCATGAATAATGTAGCAGATATTCCCAGACCAAGTGCTCAAGGAGTTCAAACGAACATGGGTCCCGATAATGAACATATTTCCTCATCAACAGGTTTCTTGAATGAGAATGTATTAAAACAGGCACCAAAACAAAATAGGTGGGAATGTTGGCAGTTTTACCATGATGTCGGGGAGGGGGAATGATTTAACTGTAATGTTTCAACCATAGAAGACTGGAGATTATGAAAGAAGCAGCAGCAGTTCAGCAGGAAAGTTCTCCAGTGGCTTTTGTGAATGTTATTACTTATGCCTGCTGACAGAATTGTCTGATCAGTGCGTATCACTTGCAATAGTTATTTTGGTCCTGGAGAAAACTCTTAGGCTGTGATGCCTTCTAAAAAGGCCGACATAAAGGATGTTGTAGTGCATGATCTTTTGAGACTTCACAGATGTCTTTACAACTGAAAAGTTGATTCAAGAGATCTCAGAAGCTCATGTACTGCAACATGTCTTTGGATCAAATACATATGGACCAAGCTTAGTTATTATTATTATTGTTGTTAGTAGACCTAGTGAGTTCAAGTAGATTGACGTGCAAAGCATTGGTCATTACTTAAAAGTGTTTGTTCCTAAAAGTTACACTTCAAAAATTAGACTTTCAACTGCCTGTAGGTTGTAGCTCTATGACTTTATGTTCAGTTGATTGTTTAGGGTGCAGTTTTCAAAGCCATTTCGCAAGGTAAATAGTGATTTGCCACAGGCAAACTAAACAATTTGAAAATTGCCTTTCTCTGCTTATTTAGATAGAGAACGAACACTTTCTCAGCTTTAATTCAGTTATCACTGTATAGGAAACTGGACAGGTCTGAGATGGACGTCATGGAGCAGTCACACTCAGGCAAAGTTGATGGTCTTACTAATGTATCTCCAGATGTGTAGTTTGAGGTTTCCTACCATGTTTTGGTTCAGACTTACAGTACTATATGCCTGGCCAGCAGTAGGACTTGTTCACAACGCAAAGGCAAAATTTGAGCAAATACAACATTTGAGTCAAGACCTCAGTGCTTAAGATATATCACTGGGGTAGAGTCAAACAGTGTATCCAAAAATACTTACTGATTGAACTGTTTTTCTCCCCATATTCAATAAAAACTGATGGAAAATAAATATTTTGACAATAATATTTTTACAGCTATAAACTGATAACAATGATTTTAGTTTTTATTGGTATGGGATGATGCAGCACATAGAACAGTCTTTCAGACAGAAATCTCCATACATTTATAAATTTACAACAGTCTTTCAGACAGAAATCTCCATACATTTATAAATTTACAATGGTGAAACCATTTGCAGGCCTGTGTAGAATTTTTGAAGCCTGATTTCTGATTTTGACAGGCCACTGCCATTGACCTGCTGTGAATGTCTGCCAGATCACCCAAAACAGTAACTTTATTGTCCTTTAATGTGTCCTTTTATAGATACCAACACAATTCTACACCTTTAAGGTACCAAGGTCATTTACAACATGTACAGCAGGCATTCAAACACAGGCTAGCATAAACTCTTATGCTGCAACCAGATATCCTTCCATGGTTTCTCCTGTCTCCTCCCACTAACTTCAAGCTGAGGGCTTTCCAGTTTTTTATTGGGATATGTTTTGCTTGTTGTGGTTAGCTCTTCACTCACCACACTCCCATTTCTACCACTTCTCTGGGTGTGTTGTGCCTTCTCTGGCAGTCTCCTTCCCCTCTCATTCTGCTCCAAGAATGACTGTTCTCCCAAAGTAGCTCTTTAATCAGTCTCACCAGTGTTCTTCAATTACTGGAATATTCCTTTCTGATTGGTTTCAGGTTCGTACCTCTTCAAAATGGATTTCTCAGCAGCCTCCTCTGTTCTTCCCTGTCTTACATTAGAGGTGTGTTTGGAACTCTCTTTAGCATTCCCCTCACTATCTCTGATTGGCCACTTGTTCCCCGTTTCTGGGCAGTACCTTGTCTGGGAGTTGATCTACCTCATCACACACCTGTCCCCTATGAAAACTGTGCATTTGCACCTGATGCAAGCTATTCTGGCCCTTTCTGCAATAAAAACTTCCTGTCCTCTAACATAGGAAGAATAGTGTGTTCCTGCAGTGGGTCATCATCCCCCCAAATTCTATAAATGGCACATTAAGTTGTGCACGCTAATTTGGCCACATGGCCAAATTGTGTGCACAACTTAATTGATTAACAAGCCAATCTGCGCCGATAATTGGATGTTAAGCAATTAGCAGTACTAATTGGCTTTAATTAGAATTTATGCACACATCTTTCTAGGCATGATCTATAATGCGGTGTGCATGGGCATGGCCATGGGTGGGTTGTGGGCATTTCAGAAAGCTATGCAGGTATTTAGACCTGGTTTTCGGTAGCCTAAACAGATAACGGCGCGTTAGCATATTCTATAAACTACACCTAGCTTTAGGCATGGTTTATAGAATCACGCTAACTGCATGGTTTTAAGGCACCATATATAGAAATTCCCCCCATGTCTCCCTCTCTTCCTTTGGCATTTTACCATTCCAAGACCTTTATCTCTACCACCTTGGGGTTGATAGTCACAGCAATTTAACCAGCCATGAGAGGCTCCTAGTTGGTTAAAGCGCTTGTGCAGGGCTATCCATGGATAAATATTCAGCGGCACTTAACCAGCTAGTGCCGCTGAATACCAGCACTAACCACTAAAGTGAAAACCAGCTATTGTGTTGGTGGTCTGAAGGTGGAGTCGGCACTTAACCACCTAAGGTACCAATACAAATTGGACCGCATAAAGCTCAGTCCTATCTTTATCTGGTTTCGCTTAGGCAGTTAAGTGCTAAGTATTGCATTTAACTGCATAAGAGAGAGCCACATAAACCTGGATATTTGGTGCTGGTGCCTGGACATGGCCTGGCGTTGAATGTCTGGGCATAACGCTGCTGGCAGCCAAAAAAAAAACCTCTGACTGTCGCTGGTTGAATATTTACTCCCATATCACTACTGTACGAGGTAAGCTATTTAGCACATCCTCCACCAAGTACCTCCAGGATTCACCGCCCTAAATATTCTACAGACAAAAGTAGAACTATTCTGTCTTGCTTTTACTCTGACGCTTTCTTATGGGTATTCACAAAAATGCATTTGCAGCCTTTAATTTTCCTGCTTTTCTTTCGGCCATCTCCCTTATTACTAGGGATCTCACTCTGTCATCTCTGCATTTTTTTGTAAAAAAAAATGTTCCTTCTGTTCTTTCCCTTACTTCTCTGGTGAGCCTAGGTTTGACACTCCTTGTTAGAAATAATGTATCAATGACCTTTCCTGGCATTGCCACTGGCCTGCCAGTCCTCTTCATAATTTTGTTTTACCCGGGCTCCCTTACCCTCCAGGATTTAGGCCTTTGGAGCACTAGCAGTCTCTCCTTTAGTTCCCTTTGCTTGCTTGCAAGATTTCTTTTCCCCCAAAGCCACTGTAAAAGGTAGAAATGATGCTGGAGGAGGGGGGTTGGGGGAGTGGCAGAGGAACTGTTGGGTCAGGGAGCCACAAACTCTTGAGCCAGCGCTGCCCACAGTTAACACATTTACTTCCAATTCTCCACCTTAGCTAGTACACTGACTCGGGATTCTGTTATAGCATGCTAACTTGGGACTCAAAAGTCTTACATCATCTTCCACGTTGGTGGTATAGCTAGGACTGATTTTTTTGGCAGGGCCCAAGGTTAATATGGATGCTAAGCAGAGCAGAGACAATAACTTTCTCTCATATAACACACTCTGTTGTTCTTCTCCATGACCCTTCCCCAGACTGATCCTAGCATTCTATTCCCCCCTTCAGATCCTAGCACTTTCTCCCCAGCCAAGTTCCAGAGGTCTCTCACTCGCTTTCAAACATCAGTTACGTTTATGACAGATTTCAGTCATTCACAGAATCATTGATTGGCAGCAAAAAGTTGCAAAGTTCTTATCCTAAAAAGAAGTGGAGAAAATATATACATATCCCTTCTTATTGTTGGAAAGAAAAGGTTTGACCAAAACCTTAAGCAAGGTGTTCCAGAGGTGTAGGTTCCCCTCCCCTCAAAATGAAGATGGTTTCCATATTTATCTGATTTTGTCTCCCAAATGTGGCGTGCAGTTTGCTTGTCTAAATGTGATGTATTTTATGCAGTTTATGGTTGCACTTTCTGAGTGTCTGCAGCAGTTTTTAGGGCCCCAACCTGCAGACAGTGCTCTGAGCATCAAAGGACCAGTCTTTGCCATCACATCAGGAATTGTGGAATGCAGTCTTCTGCAGTTTCTACTTTCTTTTGATGTCTTTGTTTATTGTTTCTGGATCATAGCTTCCAAGTGTAGGAGTGCTGTGTAACAGTTTGTGCTCAGAATGAGTTGTACTATACCTTTCAATCTTTGTCCAGTAAAGTAGTACAAACTAAATAGGAGAATATTATACATGTAGTAATAGTTTCAGATTAAACATCTTACTATATATTTGTAGCCCTGACCCCAGTACTCTTTATCCAATCTCCTCCTTGACCCCAGGACTCTCCCCAGTCTAACCTCTGTATATTCTCTCCATCTTTCCCATCCTGATCTTAGTATTCTCTCTGTCATCCTCTGCACAACCGTAACACTCTCTTCTCCCTTCCCCAAACCAAGGGGCCCTTTTACTAAGCCATGTTAGCATCTATGTGCGCCCAACGCGCACCAAATTGGAGTTACCGTATGGCTACCACATGGCCCTTGATGTAATTTTCGCCCGAAAAATATTTTTTATTTTGACATGTGCCTAGTGGCATTTGGTGCGCGTAGGTCATTACCACCCAGTTACCAGGTGAGACTTTACTGCTAGGTCAATGGCTGGCGGTAAGGTCTCAGACCCAAAATGGACGTGCTGTAATTTTCATTTTGCCACACATCCATTTTCAACTTTAAAAAGGCATTTTTTGCAGGTGCGCTGAAAAATGATTCTGCGTGCGCCCAACGTATATGCCTCTTGCAATAGTATTCTCCTTTAACCTTTCTCGGGAGGAACTTTCTTAGATTCCCAGCCAGTGTGTAGGGACTTGGTTACCCTTCACTTAATTTGGAGCTTTTCCAGAAGTACATTTCTATACATCCTATTTCTGTTGTTCACTTTTTCCTGAGTGTTTAACTCTTTAATGAGACCCTTATTTCTCTTGCATCAGCTGGGCTGTCACCCCAAGAACTACCCATTTCGTAGCTATCATTGCCATCAGTATCTGAAGACTGTGTCCCTACATAAGTACATAAGTATTGCCATACTGAGAAAGACCAAAGGTCCATCGAGCCCAGCATCCTGTTTCCAACAGTGACCAATCCAGGTCACAAATACCCGGCAAGATCCCCAAAATGTACAAAACATTTTATACTGCTTATCCCAGAAATATTGGATTTTCCCCAAGTTCATTTAATAATGGTCTATGAACTTTTCCTTTAGGAAGCCGTCCAAACCTTTTTAAAACTCTGCTAAGCTAACCACCTTTACCACATTCTCTGGCAATGAATTCCAGAGATTAATTACACGTTGAGTGAAGAAAAGGTTTCTCTGATTTGTTTTAAATTTACTACATTGTAGCTTCATCGCATGCCCCCTAGTCCTAGTATTTTTGGAAAGCGTGAACAGATGCTTCACATCTACCCGTTCAACTCCACTCATTATTTTATAGTCCGCTATCATATCTCCCCTCAGCCACCTTTTCTCCAAGCTGAAGAGCCCTAGCCGCTTTAGCCTTTCCTCATAGGGAAGTCGTCCCATCCCCCTTATCATTTTCGTCGCCCTTCTCTGCACCTTTTCTAATTCCACTATATCTTTTTTGAGATGCAGTGACCAGAATTGAACCCAATATTCGAGGTGCGGTCACACCATGAAGCGATACAAAGGCATTATAACATCCTCAGTTTTGTTTTCCATTCCTTTCCTAATAATACCTAACATTCTATTTGCTTTCTTAGCCGCAGCAGCACACTGAGCAGAAGGTTTCAACGTATCATCAACGACGACACCTAGATCCCTTTCTTGGTCCGTGACTCCTAACGTGGAACCTCGCATGACGTAGCTATAATTCGGGTTCCTCTTTCCCACATACATCACTTTGCACTTGCTCACATTAAACGTCATCTGCCATTTGGACTCCCAGTCTCGTAAGGTCCTCTTGTAATGTTTCACAATCCTCCCGCGATTTAACAACTTTGAATAACTTTGTGTCATCAGCAAATTTAATTACCTCACTAGTTACTCCCATCTCTAGGTCATTTATAAATATGTTAAAAAGCGACGGTCCCAGCACAGAGCCTTGGGGTACCCCACTAACTACCCTTCTCCATTGAGAATACTAAAATGCCAGATTTAAAATTTGTTTGCATAGGCAGTGTGGCCTGAAGTCTTCCGCGCAATTTATGCCAACTAACCCGTTATCTGCAGGCTTGCCAGTTTCCACTCTCCTTCAGGCTGAAGGTGTGAGTACATAATGTAACTCACGCAAATCCATCTAGATTCTACTCGTCACTCATGTTTCCAAGTTGTAGCCACTGTGTTTTGGAATAAGCTTCCTCTTTACATTCATTCTAAGATATCTTTTGTTAAATATAAATCAGCCTTGAAGACTTTTTATTTCACCAAGGCCCTTCCTTCAGTCTAGGTTTTGTGCCCTTATGTTGCTGTCTCCTCTGTCTGTAGCCAGCTTCAGCAGTTACCTGTCTGTTTTTGTTTTGTTATTGTTCTCATGCTCCTGATGTTTTGTTCGTATTAATTTTCATTTATTATTGTATCATTGTACTATTTTCCCCTTTTACCTTTCTTTGCCCTGATGTTTGTCTATTTTTTTATTACTTTTCTCCTTTTGAATGCTTAGGTAAACTGGTTAGATATTTCTAATGATTTTGCAGTATATCAAATAAAGTTGTTGATGATGATGATGAAAAAGACATGCTGTTCTTGCTGCTTATCAGATGTCTTACCAAACAGAAAAAAAACTCTTCTGTCCTGAGCCTTACATGTCTCTTTTACATCGTGGTTGCTCTGTCCATCACCAGTATGCTTTCCTGAATGGATTTTAACAGGCTTCTAGATGTCTCCCTTTTAATTTTTCTTTACCTCCCTTCCCAGCTGTGATCCCATATTCTGCTCCTGAGGAGAGAAACACAGACCACATAGGTAGCTCCCTGACAGAGAGGCATATTTTCAAAGCACTTAGCCTCCCAAAGTTCCATAGAAACCTATGGAACTTAGCCTCCCAAAGTGCTTTGAAAATAAGCCTGATAGTAACATAGTTGATGACGGCAGAAAAAGACCTGCACGGTCCATCCAGTCTGCCCAAGAAATGTGCCACTTTTTTGTGTATACCTTACCTTGATTTGTACTTGTCTTTTTCAGGGCACAGATCGTACAAGTCTGCCCAGCACTATCCCCGCCTCCCACCATTGGCTCTGGCACAGACCGTATAAGTCTGTCCAGCACTATCCCTGCCTCCCAACCACCAGCCCCGCCTCCCACTACCAGCTCTGTTATCCAATCTCGGCTAAGCTCCTGAGGATCCATTTCTTCTGAACAGGATTCCTTTAGCCCACTAAAGGAAGAACCAATTACCAGAATGAAGGGAGAATAGAAACTAATGTTACTCATGCTTTTAAAAAAATGTCCTTATACAATTATACATATATATATCACACCATGTGACAATTAAGAAAATAGACAAATATAACCACTCAAGAGTTTAAGAAAAAGGAAATATAGCATTATAGTTCGTTCACAAGATCAGGGAATAAAGATACTAAGCACATTCACATCATAGGGAGCGTGTCGCCAGGCTAAGCAGCATTATCTTTGGGTAGAACCAAAACTTCTAACTCCTCTCCCTTCCAAAAGCTCCAGCAACTGTTTAGGGTCAAAGAATTGAAATAATTGGGGCTCATAGGAAATAACACAGTTGTGAGGAAATCATAACACAAAACTGGTGCCAAGCCCTGACACCCTAGCCCTTAAGGCCAGGAACTCTTGGCGTCTCTTCTGAGATATTTTAGATAAGTCAGGATAAACTCTCACTTTTGAACCCCAAAACAGTTTATTCATGTGATGAAAATATAGTCTTAAGACATTGTAACGGTCAAGTTCTCTAACTATCCCTTGAGCTGCCAAACGGTCTACTTCTTCCAGAGTCTTTGTGAGCTTGTTGAGCAGTTTCACAATCCCCTCACTACCATGATATGCAACAGATCTGCCTGAATCAACAGCTTGGCAAAGCTGAAAATGAAGATGGATTAAGACCATATGGTCAATCCAGTCTGCCTGTCCCTACCACCTCCTGTCCTTTCCTCTCCCTTACAGATCCTATGTATTTGTCTCATACTTTCTTGAATTCAGATACAGTCTTCATCTCCACTGGGAGGCCATTCCACATTCACCTTCATATTTTCCTTCAGTCTCTGCTGTTTCACAGATAACATAACTTTATACTCTTGAGGCATCAGAGTCACTTCAACATACAGCAGGCATGTAAGTATAGTGTAGTATAAGCTGTGTACTACAATCAAACATGCTTCCCTGCTTTTTCCTGTCTCTGTCTAGTAACCTCAAGCCGTAGGCTGTCCAGTTCTTGTATTTGGGATGCACACACCTGAAATGGTAGCTGCTCTAGCAGGTCCTTGCTCTTCTGACTGTACTATACTGTGCTTCTTCATGGTCCCTTGTCCTTCACACTCTGCTCCAAGAGACTTCTCTGTCCTTAAATAGCTTTTTTTTTTTTTTTAATCAGTCACCTGTATATTCCAATTTCTAATTCCTCTGTAGTCACTTCCTTCATCTGCCTAGCTCCATGTTTAGACTTCTTACAACTACAACTCCCAGCAGCCTGCTCCGATCTGTTCCTCTCTTTCTCTAAGCACTACTACCTCTGGAGTAAATTTTACAATGACCTCTATGTCTCTTGCAGATTACTCTTTCCCAGTCTATTGGGGCCATTTTACTGAGGTGCAGGAGGGCTAATTCCACATCTATTTTTTACCACGGGGGTGTTCCTAGCGGTAATCAGCAGATGGCGCGCACTGCATGGTTACCACATGGGTAGCATGTGAGCCCTTGTAAATAGGCACATGCTAGTTTTAATTTCAGTGCACGCCCATTTCCCGGCCATGGTAAAAAATGGCCCAGCCCGCACCCACACTACTGCAGGCCACTTTTTACCACAGCTTAATAAAAGGACCCCTATGTGAGGTATTCGTTTTATCATACTGAATCGCTGTAACAATATAACATATAGCAGGCTATGTGATCATAAAAACTAAGATGTTTGAGATGTATTGCAAGACAGGTGTGTAACTGAGATGTGTGTATATAGCTGTAAGGCATATTGTTACTGTACTTAAGAGTCTGATTTCTTAAGCATTTTCACACAGCCTTTGTAAATGTCTAATTGAAATATTTTTAAATGTTATCCTAAACATTTGACTTGCGTGAAAAATCCAATAGTTGGAAGAACAGTGGTCTAATATTCACAAGGACTTATATGACAAATCCTTTTTTTTTAATATTCCCAATCAGACAGCACTTAAACTTTGGCTGTATAAATCACTATACTGCCAGCATTTATTCATGCATAGTAGAATGGGACTTGAAGTTATTTAAAGAGTGACAAAATTCAGCCACTCTCCATATAACTTGCACAGACGAATTGTGGTATCTGAATGGTAGGTATGAATTTCTACAACTGCTCTGTACCAGTTTTTCTGTGGCCACAACCCCAATTTGTGTGGTCACAAAAAAACATGCAACCCCCAGGCAGCACATGACAGTGGCATCTCATAGAATACTCAACGAAGGTCACAACCATGAATGTGAGTTTCACGACCTCATTTGAGAAACTCTGTTCTGTGGATAAGTTACCTGGTCAAAGTTATAAAGTTGGATGCTGTTGAAAATTGACCTTGAAGACTATGAACCCTAAATGTTTAACTTCCACAGTGATTTAGCAGTATATTCAAGTACATTTAATGGTGACCCTAATTTTAATAAAAGTGTTGGTAAATGAGGCTCTAAACGTATTTGAATCAGCAAAAAAGTTCTCCATAGTCTTTGCTTAGCGTTTTGGTACCTACAATTTCTAATTCTGTCCCAATTTTTAAGTGATGATTTCTTTAAGATCATATATTATACTAAAGTAAATGTCAACTGATATAACAACTATGAGTCTCATATTTGTAGACATATTAATCTTTTTCCTAAGTTATGGTTAAATGATTTGATTTATTGACTTTATCTACCACTTAACATATCCAAGGTTTTAAAGCAGTTTAAAGGAGGAACAGAAATAGCATACACTATTTAAAACTAGGAAAAAATGCCCGTTTCTGAGCGCAATGAAACGGGCGCTAGCAAGGGGCCCCTCCCTACGTCCCTCTGAGCTACTTGCCTTGTTCGGGGTTCGCGTCACTGTGTGTGGGGAGGGTTTTTTTTTTTGCTGCGCCTCCGTGGCCGTGCCTGTGGCGTTTCCGTTTCGGCCCTCGAGTGTCATAGCTCCGCCCTCGACGTCATGACGTTTTGACACGAGGGCGGTGCAGACACTTCAGGGCACACCGGATATCTCGGGCGCCTCAACTTCCGTGGAGGCTTCAGAACGTTGGGGTTGCCTTTTATATAGAGAGATATTAACATATCTAAAATATAAAAAACATAATAATAATAATTCAATAGAATTACTCTCATCATGAGTACAATCTATTACTCTTCTTAAATAGGCCTTCAGGGCTTTCTGAAAAGACAGACACCCAGAAATAGTACACAAATTAATTGGTAGTGCATTCTGCAAGGAAGGTCCAGCATAACAGAAAACTATGTTTCTGGTAGTTGTCAATTAAACAATAAAAGAGGGCAGTCAAATCAAACATTTTTTACAAAATCAAACATGTTGATTTAGATAGTTCAGTGAAGTATTTAAATATCTGTAAACAGAAATTTAGACAGGACCTCTTGTCTCCAGCAATCTCTCACTTGTCCTGAACCTATTGAAAAGATAAAGACATGACAGTACACAAGGGGGTCATTTTATAACAGGTGGTAAACCTATAAACATTCCCCCAAATTACCTATTTTATAAAGACATGTCAACCACCCCAACAAAATAAAGAAAAGGTGTTCTCTAATGTATAAACCCACAAAATCAACTTCCAAAGATGAAATAGAGTACAAAGGGACCCTTTTACAAAAGGGTGGTAGGGGTAGTGCTGGCTTGGCACAGTGGTAGTTCTGACTCCTGCTGTGCGCCAATTCCAGCACTAGAAAATATTTTTTTAATTTTCTAGCGTTGGGTGTGTGCCCGGCGGTAAGGGCTCCCCAAGGAAATGGCTGCCCAGCAAGTGTTTAACTTACCGCACGGCCATTTCCTTTCTTAAAAGAAAAAAGGCCTTTTACTGGCAGTGGTAAAAGGAGGCCTTGGCATAAAGCAAATCCACATGCTGATGCCACCACAGGGCCCCTTTTACCACCATTTGATAAAAAGGACCTTACAGTTTAAATTTATTTTGGAGGCATCATATAAGGACTGATAGACCAGCCACTTTCTTAGGCTCAGTTCATATTGCCATTTCTAATCATATGTCTTAATATTTTTATGAACAATTTTGTGACGCCCAACAATGTTCAAAAGACGTATGCACAATATGAATTCTTATCTCAGGTACTTAATAATGCTACACAATTTAAAAAGTGATGTTCTTGTGCTACATTACAAACATTTGAGAGAGTACTTATCTAAATGAAATTACTCAGGGGTCCTTTTACTAAGCCACGTAAGCATCTACAAGCACCCAACGCACACCAAAATGGAGTTACCGCCTGGTTACTGCGTGGCTCTTGTGGTAATTTCATTTTTGGTACGTCCAATATGCGCCTGAAAAATAATTTTTTTTCAGACGCATGTATCGGATGCGCACCAAGTGACATTTGAGACACATAGGTCATTACTGCCTGGTTACGGCGTGAGACTTTACTGCTAGGTCAGTCGCAGACCCAAAATGGACACGCGGCAATTTTGATTTTGCCGCATGTTCATTTTCAGCAAAAATAAAAAAGCACGCTGAAAAATGAATTGGTGTGCGCCCAAAACCTGTGCCTACACTACCGCAAGCCATTTTACAGCAGACTACTCCCCAAGTACTCAAACTCAAAACGTGATTGGACACCTTTACTAGGGAAATAGTCAGGGGTGTGCTGGTAAATTGTTAACAGTGGGCTCTCTCTCGCCAGCAAAGTAAAAGAGAATTCAGGAGGGGCCCAAGCTCACATTTTGGGATCCATTTGTTAACGTAGCCATGGAGAACCGGCTCCCAAAATTCTTAAAAACTTAACAAACGGCTCTCGAGAGCCTGTGAGAGCCTGCTCCAGCACACCACTGGAAATAGTCCCCAGTCTTTCCAAAATGATAGGACATCACTTTTTCAAAAAAAAAGAAAAAGCACATTCAGATCACTCAAACTCAAAATATAGTATAATTACAGAGACAGGCCACATATATCCATATATACTTTTAATAATATACTGACTGTTCTATGTCAATATTCAAACCATATGGTGTGATAATATTTAAAACCTAGCATTGTTCCCATTGTTATAGTTTCAAATTTAAAATTTCTTCCCAGGGATATGTAAAAATGTACAGAAGCCACCAGACTGACCAATTAATTTTTCATTCAAACAGCACTTTACTCAAAGAAAATGTTTTGTATAATTAACCTTAAAAAGTGTATGAAAAAGTATAAAAGTTGTTTTTGTATGTTCCTCTCAGCCATTTGGGTGTTTTTTTTTTTTCAAAATTACAATTAAATGGTCTGCAATGAAACTGGTCATTTGAATTACCAGCAGATTTGGCAAATAGGTTTGGTTTATTATTATTATTGTTCCTGAATGTGGGAGATGTGAGAGATGGTGACAAGCAAAAACCTGCTGCACACTTTGGGCTGCTTTTACAAAGCAGTGCTACCGATTAGTGGCGTGCTGTATATTAAGAAGCCCATGGGAATAGAGTGAGCTTCTTCGCATTCACATTCCGCTTATGAGTAGAATCGCTTTGTAAAAGGAGCCCTTTATGGTCTTATCTTCATTGCTTGGAAGTGTTCTCAACCAATCAGAACGTGTTCAAAAACGACAATAAGCAAAATTCATTTCCCTCTCATTAAAGGGCATTGTCAGAGATGGTATAATGGAAAATAAATTTTATTGAAAAGTAGAATATTGGCATTCTGGGTTTTTTTTCTGTACTTTTGCTTATAGCTATTTTGCTGGGAGACATCGTTCTTGTATTTTTAATGGAGCATAAATGTTGAAGGACTTTTGAGCTTTGGAGCGATACATTGAATCAGTGGCATTGTTCACATTGTGCTAGAACTGTCCAAGGACAGAGTGGTGGAAGTGGAAAGACAAACTACCGTTGCTCAGCTAGCAGAAACTTTTGGTGGGGTCTAGGCACATGTGCTCCCAGCACCCCTCCCCCCCTATTCTGCATGTAGTTTTACTATTCTCTATCAGACAAAAACAAACAGTTCCAGCTTGATTTTTTTGTTACTTCCTGTTTTCACTCTTTTTTTTTCATTTATTATCTGTTCTCATCTTTTATATGATTTTCTTTTCTTTTTTTCAGCTGTCTTTTTCATTCAATAGTTGATATTTTAATACTATGCCTTCTCTATACCCTTATCCTGATTCTCTCTTAATGCTTCTTATCCTTCCTGCTGTTCTGTCCATTTCTCTCCTCATAAGGGCTTTTGGCTTCTCGTCTTGAGGCTCTGCTATATAACAGACCGACTGAGATCCTCTGGTCTGGGGCCCCCTAGAGTTGCAGGGTACAGACCCCAGTGGTCTGTGCCTTAAATGGTACTGATACCTCTTCCTTCTGACCTTCTAATCACCCCTCTTCCTGAGTTCAATGTGGCTAATGAAACAGTGAAATCAGATCATACCGAACACAAAGTGAACATACTACTAGACTATATAATACATAATACATTGAAAAAGAACATTAAAAAAACAATAGAGAACAATGAAAACAAGATTCAGGGCCCCTTTTACTAAGCCGCGTAGGTGGCCTATGTGTGCCCAACGTGCACCAAATTGGAGTTACCACCTGGTTACCGCATAGCCCTTGCAGTAATTTCAATTTTGGCGCGCATCCACTATGTGCGTCTGAAAAATATTTTTTATTTTCTGGTGCATGTAACGGACGCGCACAGGTCATTACCGCCCAAATTCTTTACCACTAAGTGTATGGCTGGCGGTAACGTCGCAGACCCAAAATGGGCATGTGGCAATTTTGATTTTGCCACACGCCCATTTTCAGCAAAAAAAAAAAAGAGGCATTTTTTGCAGGCACGCATACACTACCGCAAGCCATTTTTCAGTGCGCTTTTGTAAAAGGAGCCCTCAGAAACCAAAAATTGACTAGATGGGGAGATTAGCTTCAATGCACCACAGCTTTGGGCGTGCCTAAAAGGGGGCAGAGTTCTTTGGTTTCCCACGATAAGTTGCTCTGTGTTGCTGACGCCAGAGCCAGGACCAAGATCAGATTATTTTTGCCTCTGCTTCTCTTGCTCCTCTTTTGCAGAGTGAAACCAGGCCAGGCTGGAAGCTTTCAGTTGGTGCTGCAGTCCAAACTCAGCTGCATCTGCCCTGTTGTCAAACACTGCACTGCAGAACGAAGACAGAACTTTCCGTGCTACCACGATCAACTACTTTTTTCAAAAACCATAGCAGTCTCCTTTTCCTCTTACTTTTATTTACTTACCTAAGCAAAAGGTTTGTTGTGCTTAAAACATCTCCTTTCAGTTTTGCTTATGGTTTTTATATTTCATCCAGATGTTCCCATCCACCTAATGACTCCTTAGGTATTTCTCCATGTTGACAAAGTTAGGGGGTCTTCTACAAAGGTGCACTAGTGTTTTTAATGTGCGCTAAATGCTAGAGACGCCCATCGGAATATATGGGCATCTCTATCGTTTAGTGCACACTTATTTTTACCATGCACTAAAAATGCATGCCTTTGTAAAAGGACCCTTTAGTTTTCCATAAGTCTAAGGCCCTCACATTTGAATGAACCCTCTGAACACATGTCCAAATAATGAACCACCCAGTTATCCCTGAATGCCATATAATCATCCACTGTAACATCAGAAACACTTCCCATTCATTACCACCAGGTCTAGTATGGCCACCTTCCACTTGGGTTTCAGTTGCTGGGACAGTTCTCCTTGTACAAAATCCAGGATCTTTCTACTTCTAAATTACACTGCAACAGGAGTGTCCCAATCAACATCCAGCATATTGAAATCAGTTATCAATAGTTCTTCCCCTTTGTGAATGACTTCAGTAAGATCTATTCACCTCTGCCAATGAAGATCTGTATATTACAACAATGTAAATAGGTTTCCTGTTTACATTGCCTCCAGTTGCTTGAATATAATCTTTAAAATACAGGGGAGAATTCTATAAGTGGGTACCTCCTACTATACAATGGTACCTGAGTGCCCAGGTTCCATTATAGAATACTAGTAAAAAAGGCCTGTTTCGTTATGAAATGAAACAGGCGCTAGCAAGGCAATCCCCCACCCTCCCTCGCTGTCTCGCTCTGTCCCCTCCGAGTTCCAGACCCCCCTCCCACCCAGTTCAAGGCCTCCCTCCCAGTTCAAGGCCGGCCTGCCTCCCTCCCTCCCTCCCAGTTCAAGGCCCCCCTCCCACCCACCCACACAGGCCTCCCAGCCTCCCACCCACCCATTTCAAGGCCCCCATTCACACCCCTCCCACCGAGTTCCAGACTCCTCCCTCCCTCTGATTTCAACACCCCCCCTCCGCATTACGGACCCCTGGACCCCCCTGCCGCGACCCCCTCGACCACCCCGTTCCTGACAAAAACACCCCTGTCGCCGTTGTGTACCTGTGCTGACAGGGGACCCAACCCCCGACAGCCAAAGTTCTGTTTTCGTCTGTGCCGGTGTGTTGCTTGCTGAATGATAATCTGTTGAAGTTTCTGTGCGTGCGTCTGATGTCAGACGCACGCACAGAAACTTGAACAGCTGATCATTCATGAAGCAACGCCCCGGTGCAGCTGAGAAGACAACCGGAGTGAGAGCTTTAAAGGGAGGGCGGAGTCTGGAACTCGGTGGGAGGGGCGTGAGGGGCACACGTCATGATGGTGCCTAGCAGACCACAGGAGCCACAGTCCCAGGCAGGTCAAAACGTTGGAGGTGAGAATTATATATATAGACTAGACATGCCTGACATTTAGGCATCTACAGTAACACCAGGCCATAAGTTACCCAGGTAAGTGGGAACCCTGCCTACATCCAGTGGTGTGCTGGTAAATTTTTAACAACAGGCTCGCTCCCTGTGTATAGCCATCCCTGCAATTTGGGGGGGGGGGGGCATGCAGTCCACCTATGCACCCCCCCAAAACAAAATTGCAGGGCTGGCTATACTTGGGGGGGGGGGGTAGGGGGCAATTCATTATTCTCTTCTGGAAAAAAAAAGATTTTAAATGCTCCCAGGTTCCAATCTAATTCATGTTTAATGTGGGATAACATGCCATAAATAAGTAAATAATTACATAGAAACTCTGAATGTTGAGCACCTGATTCTCATAACACGATGTCTGTTTTTTTGGCCCTTTACCAGGAGAAAAATAAAATCTCTGCATGAATATAACACATGGCTAGACTGTCCCCGTAACCAGCTCCTCCAAAGGACACACTGATTACGATTTATAACAATTTACTACTGTAGAAATGTTTGTACAGGGGCATAGGGAATCTGAGCACAAGCTATCTGTGAAAAGGAGGCAGGCATAGTGAGTATCAAAAGAAAAATTCAAAGAATGTGAACTAAGATTTGAAAGAGAGCTCAAATAACACTACTCTATTTATGAAAAGTTATTCCGTTGTTATACTTCCTCTGTGTACATCTGTATGCACAAGCATGTTTGAAAATATAAGTGAGATTAAATACAAATTCAATAATTTTTTTATAGTATCTACTCCACCCACCTACCTAACTTTTCAAGACCTCCTCCCTGCTCCCCAGGTCCCCTGAGCCGCAGAGTCCCAGCACATACCTGAACTGAAGCCACCCTGATATATTCCAAACTAATATATTTCAACAACTTTTTCTAATCTCTTCTGTAATTTCCTTTAATCATGGCATAGTGTTCAAGTAGAAAATTTGTGGTGACTTAACTCTCATGGTAAGGTTCAGCATATAGGGGTCCTGTTACAAAGCTGCGGTAAAAAGTGGCCTGCGGTAGTGTGGGCGCATGAAATTGCCACGTGCTGAGGCCACTTGTTACTGCAGTCAGAATTTGCATTTTTTTTAAACAGAAGTCATAAATGGCCATGTGCTAATAAAACTATTGGTATGTGGCAAATTTCCTGCCCTTACTGCCCCCTAATTAGTAGGTGGTAAGGGCTCACACACTAACCCGGTGATGGTCAATTACCGCCAGGCACTCCTACACCACACCCCTGCGCTAGAAAATAGAAAACTATTTTCTGGTGTGGGAAACGCCACACGGCAAACACAAAACTACTGCAGGGTGCCTGGGCACACCCCATGGTAGTGCTTTTTTGCCACACGGTAGCCCTACCACGGCTTATTAAAAGGGCCCTGTAGTGAGGTTTAGATTTAATCAGCTGAATTTAATTATCAACTAAATTTGGTCAATTGGTTGATTAACGAAGGGACCAGTTCCTTTTTTCATATGGGTGCTATGGGTATTGAAAACTTTATTCCTTAAATAAATGGTTAATAACTTAAAAGCTGTATTATGTGTTTACTCAGGTTCTCTAATATTACCATTTTGTTTAAAGATCAGAAGCCAGTATTGTGACACGTATGCAATAACAGAGGAAATCAGGAGTAGTGGCAAAACTTTTTCACATTTCCACAAACATTTTCACAAACTTTTGGCCCACCTACCTCCTTCTACAATATTCATCTACACTGCCTGTCCTCCTTTTTGCCCCATCATCTATCCTTCAGATTCTTCATCTTCACTTTCCCCTGAATAAGCCCTTGCTTTGCATCTCCCCTCCCCCCCCCCCCCCGAACCGGTTTGTCCTCCCTTCTCTTTCCCCAAGCATCAGCCCCCTTCTCCTACTGTTACCTGCCAGTTTCACCCAGCAGCAGCATCAGACCCTTCTCCCAAAATCAATCCCCTGCTCCCAACGCAACTCACAGTGTCAGCATCTACCAACCAACCAATCTCCCTTTTCTATCCCCAGACCCAGTGTCAGCTCCCAAACTCCTCTCATCCCCGGCATTAGTCTCTTCTTCAACATGATGCCCCCTTCTCCCCTACTATCTACCAATGTTAGCCTTCTTGTTCCTCCACTCCTCCACCTAAATCCAGCATCTTCCCTACTCCCTCCTGCTGAAATGCTACTGGCACTTATGATAATCATTGATCTTTTATTTTAAAGGTGGAAGCATTGTATATGTTTTATCCATTCATTTAAAATTTTATTTATGTGTTGACACTTTTTAGTTGTTTTTAAGTTTGACATGTGCGTTTTTGTATGTTGTAGAGCCCTGAAGCAGGCCAAAGTGCTGAAACATGGTCCACGCTGAATCTGCTGCAATAAAAGTTTCTTTGACCTCCTTGTGACTTTTGCTGTTTTTGTCTGTTACTTACTCTGATCTTTTTGTGGAATTTGGTTCTTGTGTGTTTTCTTCCCTCTTTTGTCTGGCTGGCTGAAATCCACAAGAGAGAGATTTGTATGTAGTGGAGGCAATGCAGATCTCTCTTATGAATATTTAGTGTGGATATCCTGAAACCCTGACTGGCTGAGGTGTCTCCAGGACCAGGTTTTGGAACCACTGTCCAACAAGAAGGGAAAATTCTGGGAATCACAAGCTTTCAGCCAGATGGAGGGACTACAGCTCCAGAAAAGCAGCCAAGAAAGTATTAATATAGTCAGTTCAAAAGTTATTGTTTACATTTATTTATCTGTCTGTCTATCTTTCTGTCTCCATACTGAAGTAGACTAGCAGAGCAATCACACTATTTTACCTAAGATGGGCTAACACCAAAATCCCACTGAGCCCGAAGCAAAATTGCAGAAACAAATGTTTCAGGCCACAGGGTGGTGCAAGAAAACAAGATTCAGACAGAAACTTCATACAGGGAAACAAGTGTTACTGGGTTAATATATTGCAGCTAGCCAAGGATTCACACTGTGCAAAAGGTCAAAAAACTTTGCTAATCTAGTGGTGATGTCTGTCTCTACAATGTGTGCATTGGAAATCACCCTTTGTAACCATTGTCCGGAGAGGGATTTATTTATGAATTCAATTAGATAAATCACCTTTCATAAGCATCAAAAATTACACATTTAAAAGCAAAGGTAGTAAAAGTCTGCAAAAAAAAATTAGACTGTAAAACATGTAAATAAGATAACCTTAAAACACCCTTGTACATTGAGGCTCCCATTCATTATATTCTAGATGAATGCCTGCAAAACTAAACATGCCATTCTACTAGAGTTTCAAACTGAAAGTATGATTATATCTTTATTGGCATTTGGCAAACAGAGAGTACTGAACTCTTCTCGTGTGTGAATACAGATATGATGGTCAAAAAATCCTTTTCTAATGTTTTGCCATTAGATGTTAATAAATGTGAGCTTAGTAGTTGGATTTAATATTTTAGAATATCTAAGCTCTTCTGTGTAACCATAGATCTTTTATAGTATTGATCAGTTTTTCTGGAACATTAAAAGATTTCTCTCTAGATATTAAGTATTAAACTGTTAGCAAAATAGTGAAACGCTTGCTATCTCATGCATGTCAATGTTTCAGATATCAACGCAGGAACGACTCACAAAGCCTGCTGTGAAGACATCATTAGCCACCCAGGAACATGGCAGGACTATAAGTCTGCCAGACAGCTAGGAGGGGCTGTGAGGAGGATTCAAGTACACGCATGGAGGGCAATTCTATAAGGAGGTCACCAAGAATGCACACAAATGACCAGAATACCCACAGAAAGATGTGTATGTGTTCACATACATCTGTAAATATTAATACTCCAACTACGTACTATTCTATAAAATGGAGCCTAAATGTGATGGCATGTAGTTGGAAGGTGGCTGTACACATGGGTGGAGTATGGGCAAGGTGCAAAGTTGCACATATAAATTACACCAGACTAAATTATTTTTGTTTCCATAAAGAGATTGAGTGTTTCTTTTAGGCCCCTGTTTACTAAGGTGAGTTAGTGTTTTTAGCATGCCTACACTTAATGCGCGCTCTAACCATGTAGGCGCCTATAGGGATATTGTAGGCATGTACATGGTTAATGTGCATACATGGTTAACGTGCATTAAAAATGTTAACGCACCTATAATGCTGCTTAGTAAACAAGGCCCTTAGTTTTTGGGATGCTAATCACAGAAATTACATCAACATTTTTCTGTAGCCCATGGTTTTACAGACATTCTTAGGAATTTATGACATATACACCACCACAACATCACTAGTAAATGAATGCCGTTCAGTATAAATACATTATGACATAATTTAATCCAATTTTTATATTGTTTCTAAGAGCTAGTTATTGCATGACCTGATTGTTAATTAAACTGAAATGTATTACTTTAAAAAAGTAGGGGTGGAGCAATGGTCTTTCGATGCACCAATGATTGAACTCCAGTGTATTAAAAATCTGGAATTTATTGATGAGGATCATAGGGGAAGAGTACATAAGTACATAAGTAATGCCACACTGGGAAAAGACCAAGGGTCCATCAAGTGTCAGCATCCTGTCCATGACAGTGGCCAATCCAGGCCAAGGACACCTGGCAAGCTTCCCAAACGTACAAACATTCTATACATGTTATTCCTGGAATTGTGGATTTTTCCCAAGTCCATTTAGAAGTGGTTTATGGACTTGTCCTTTCGGAAACCGTCTAACCCCCTTTTTAAACTCTGCTAAGCTAACCGCCTTCACCACGTTCTCCGGCAATGAATTCCAGAGTTTAATTATGCGTTGGGTGAAGAAACATTTTCTCTGATTTGTTTTAAATTTACTACACTGTAGTTTCATCGCATGCCCCCTAGTCCTAGTATTTTTGGAAAGTGTGAACAGACGCTTCACATCCACCTGTTCCACTCCACTCATTATTTTATATACCTCTATCATGTCTCCCCTCAGCCGTCTCTTCTCCAAGCTGAAAAACCTTAGCCTCCTTAGTCTTTCTTCATAAGAAAGTCATCCCATCCCCGCTATCATTTTAGTCGCCCTTCGCTGCAGCTTTTCCAATTCTACTATATCTTTCTTGAGATGCGGTGACCAGAATTGAACACAATACTCAAGGTGCGGTCACACCATGGAGCGATACAACAGCATTATAACATCCTCACACCTGTTTTCCATACCTTTCCTAATAATATCCAACATTCTATTCGCTTTCCTAGCCACAGCAGCACACTGAGCAGAAGGTTTCAGTGTATTATTGATGACGACACCCAGATCCCTTTCTTGTTCCGTAACTCCTAACGTGGAACCTTGCATGACGTAGCTATAATTCGGGTTCTTTTTTCCCACATGCATCACCTTGCACTTGCTCACATTAAACGTCATCTGCCATGAGTTATTTAGACTTGTAAACTCAGATGAACTCGGAACCATGTTTTGGCGAAATAATGCCTGCACCAGGATTCACAGAGACTGGTTATAGTCACATGCAATTAAAAACAATGTAAACACTTCATTTATAATAAGAAAAACTGTAAAGAAACTTCTGCGTGCATCCTGTCTTCAAATACGTATTGTTTGAAGACAGGATGTATGCAATGCTAATGCACTTTGAAGGCAGATGTTTCTTTACTGTTTTTTGTGTTATAAACAAAGCGTTTACATTGTTTTTAACTGCACGTGACTACAACCAGACTCTGACTCCTGACGCAGGCGCTCTTTCACCGACACACGGCTCCGTGTCAAGTCCATCTAAGTTTACAAGTCTGTAATAAGTGATTAATTGCACAAACATTTGTTAATGCCCTCAGCGAGGGCTTCCCCTTTGATCCTCATCAATAATGTGCTTGATTTTCTTTTATCCTCTAGAGTTCAGTCATTGGCGCATCGAAAAACCATTGCTCCACCCCTACTATTTAAATTTGAGTGGTCCTTTCTTGTAGGGGCACCTTTTTCTCCTCCCCCCTTCCCCCATTTGCACACAGAAATGTATCAATCATGCTGACACTTTCTGGTACATTTACGGTAAGTTCTATCTGAAGATGCAAAGAAGAACCACAACTCCATTGATCAAGAAGGCCAATGAACTGTATTTCAGATGTAAAGATGGTGATCAAGACAAAAGCTGGGCTCTCCATGTTTATAGTGCATCATGTGCAGTTAATCTGAGATTTAGATCGAAGATTTCATGGCCAGTCATGCCAGTTGCTGTCCCAATGAGATGGAGAGAGCAGAAGGATTATGTTACAGACTGTTATTTCTGTTTGAGAAATGTTTCAGGCTTTTCTTGCAATAACAAAAAGTCAATTTCTTATCCTAATCTGCCATCGGCTTTGAGACCAGTGCCACATGACATGGTTCCATGTGGACAGTGAAATATACATTTCAGGCAAACCCTGCATGCCAGAACTATTGCCGAGAGGGGGGCGGGGGGGGGGGTGTGAATATTCCATGGGCCCGGACCTCCAAGGGGGGCCCGGCACACTGGGGTCTCTCTCTCCTGCTCCAGACGGGACCCGGGTGATCGTGTCCTGACAGGAGCAGGAGAGAGAAAACTCCAGCGCTGGGACACCCTTGGAGGCTGGGGAGAACCTGGAGGAGCAGACACAGCAGGCTGGTAAAGACTATTATAAAGAACAAAATTACAGACCATATTCAAAAGCATGGATTAGTGAGACAAAGTCAACATGGAATTAGTGAAGGGAAATCTTGCTTCACCAATCTACTACATTTCTTTGAAAGGGTGAACAAACGTGGATAAAGGTGAGCTGGTTGATATTGTGTATCTGAATTTTCAGAAGGCATTTGACAAAGTACCTCATGAAAAACACCAGAGGAAATTGGAGAGTCATGGGATAGGAGGTAGTGTGGGTTAAAAACTGGTTAAAATATAGAAAACAGAGAGTACGGTTAAATGGTCAGTATTCTCAATGGAGAAGGGTAGTTAGTAGGGTTCCCCTGGGGTCTGTGCTTGGACCACTGCTTTTTAATGTATTTATAAATGACCTAGGGATGGGAGTAACTAGTGAGGTAATTAAATTTGCTGATGACACAAAGTTATTCAAAGCCGTCAAATTGCGGGAGGATTGTGAAAAATTACAAGAGGACCTTACGAGACTGGGAGACTGGGCGTCTAAATGGCAGATGACGTTTATGTTTCAATCATTTTTATTAGGTACATGTGCACACATAGCAACCTTAAAACATATATATCATATTATCTAATACAGAGCATATTCATATTAACATGAGTTTTATTTTCACCCCGCCCTTTCTTACCAATCCCCCCCCCCCCCTCCTTCCTAAAATTATCCTATTACAACTACAGACAGAGAGAGAGAAAGAGAAATATGCCAGTTCGACATGAAGTCCATACATCAACTATTCACCAGTCGGCTGCGCACTGTTGGGGTTAGCGTGTTCAGAAATGGGGTCCAACAGTTCTGCCAGTTCTCTCCTTTTATTGATGCAAATGTTTGTATGTCCATTCTCTCCAGTCTCATTAAGCCAATAATTCGCAGCCTCAATTGTTGTATAGTGGGTTGTTTATTAGTTATCCACTCCGCAAGGATGCACTGCTTAGCCACAACAACAGTGTGTTGCATAAAAGCCCTCATGCCCTTTGGGGGTTTAGATAAGAGTAAGAAACATCCAAACAAAAGTCGGGCATCTATCCGCCACTTCGTCTTCCACAGTCCTGAAACCTGCATAATCAATGCAGTCCAAAAATTTCGGATTTGCTTACATGTCCAAAGCATGTGCCCCAACGTGGCTCCCTCTTCACCACACTTAGGGCACGATCCCCACGGGGACACCCCCATATGGAATGCTCTCCGAGGAGGTACGTAGGCCTGCAGCGCGATTTTATACTGTAATTCCCAGTGTATTGAATATTTAGAGTACTTGCGGATTGACAAGGTGTGTTTTTTCAGTTGCTCTGAGGTTACTTCCAACCCAAGTTCTTGTGCTCAAACTAGCGCCAGCTGGTCGAATCTCACCTCAGGGAGCTCATCCTTTATATGGCGGTGGTAAAATGTCAGTTTTGTTTGCGCTTCCAAAGTGTAGGCATTAGATAATTCCACCTGAACATCTTCTGTCAGATCAGTCCATGGTAAAGTACGGATGAAATGTTGTAGTTGAATATAGTGGAAGTAGTCAGCCTGCGGAATAGAGTATTCTCTTTGTAACTCTGCAAAGGACTTGAGCCCTCCTTCAAGGGTCAGAACATGCAAGAGATATACGATCCCTTTCCTTTTCCAACGTTCAAAAGCTGGATAGATACAACCCGGGGGAAATTGCGGGTTCCCAGCCACAGACAAGAAAGGGGTCACTTTAGAAGAAAACTGGTGTAATCTGCATATCCATTTCCATGTTGCTTTTGCAGAGGTCATGATTCCCGTGACCTTCAGAAGATCTGGAATTCTCCCACCAGACGAGTGCAGATAATTACTAAAGTGAGTCTGTGAGAGGATCTGCATTTCTAAATCTGTTTTGGAGTAATCAGACCTGGCTCAGAACCAATCATTAATGTGTCTCATTCCACAAGCGGTTGTTATACTTTTCATATTAATTAGTCCCAGCCCTCCGTACTCTACTGGAGTGCACAGCGTCCTCAATGAAAGTCGTGGTCCTTTTCCTTTCCAGAGGAAGCGTCGTAGCATTTTGTTCAAGCTTCTCTCTTCTCTCTGTCTCAAGACTAATGGCAACACTTGGAAAATATATAACCACTTTGGAACTATAAACATATTATATATCGCTATCCTACCTAGTAGATTCAAGGGGAGAGACTCCCACCCGTGCAGTTGCTGCTGTGTACTCTGTAACAACTGAGATACATTCTGAGTGTATAAGTGTGTTAAATTTGCGGGCAGTAGCACCCCCAAATATTTTACGCTTCCATCAGCTAGCTTAAATGGGAGTCTGTTCAAGCTCTGTAGGTTTCCCTCTGTCGCCAGTGAAAGGGCCCATGATCTACTGTTGAGGCAGCCATGGGCATAATATATATAAGAAATCATATTAAGGGTTAATTCTGTTTAAAGGTGCTCAAATACTATTTTAAATTCTCAGTCCTGCAAATGAAGGAATGCAAGCTGGAGTTAATTACTCAATGTCTAGCTTGGCTAAGCCAAAGGTTAGAAAGGTCAGTGAGAAATGAAACTCTGTCCCTTGTGAATAATGAAGGCTAGCTCAACATTTGTATACTATTAGGCATATTGAATAGTTTTGCAAGCAGGCATGAGCCAGACATATGACATATTGTAGTTTAAAGATTAGGCAGAAATACTGTTTAGAGAGAGGCAATAGATTAGAATTTAGAAGTTCTTGATATTTAGAATATGTTTTATAAGGATGCTTATTTTAGAATATGTTTATTCTGTAATTTCTATGTAGAATATTTGTTCAATTCTTTGTCTGACTTTCTAAGCAAAGACTGCAGTGAAGAGGCAAACATGTGTTTTGAATTATCTGCAGTTCTGGCTGGTTTGATGTATGGAGCTGATAGGTGGAAAGAGGTCAGGACTAGTCAGCTCTCTTCTCCTTGATTAATTATAGGTAAATGTAGAAATGGTCTTGAAAGTAATAACTGATATGTATGCCATTAAGTAAGACTGGCCCTTGACCCCTTTAATGAATGCCAGAGTTTAGTTAGCAGTTAGTACTAGGAATATGAGAATAATAAATGTAAGAATATCCATTATCCTCTAAGTGAACCCAGGTTAAGCTATAGATGAGAAATCAATCATAATAACATGCAGGAGTTCTGGAGCCCAAATGTCTGGTTTGAGAGGCCCCAGGTCACAGGTCAGTTTAGGATGTCTGGAACCTATGTAACTGATATTTGTATAGAGCTGATTGGTTGAGGCAAGGTAATCAATCTATTCCTTAACCAATTGGAGAGTAAGGGGGCTAGGCTAGGCTAGATAGAACTGTATTTAAGTGGAGAAGAAGCAGTTTACGTCAGAAGGAGCTCAGAAGAAAGAGAAGGACAGAAGGAACAGACAGAAGAAGGAGAAGACAGCATAAGAAGAGAAGCA
Organism: Microcaecilia unicolor; assembly: GCF_901765095.1. Taxonomy (NCBI): domain Eukaryota; kingdom Metazoa; phylum Chordata; class Amphibia; order Gymnophiona; family Siphonopidae; genus Microcaecilia; species Microcaecilia unicolor. Next base: position 172,401,759 of record NC_044040.1, read on the forward strand.
GCTGAGACAGAAGCCACAAAGACACAGAGAGCTGAGAAAGAGAAGAAGAGACTTAATGCTGATGTTCTACTTTGTTTGCTGGCAAATAAAGAAGATTACTCTCTCATTCTGGTGTGCTGTCTGACTCCTGAAGTATCATAAATTCATGCCTCCATTCCTGCAACAATTCTTGGTGGCAGCGGTGGGATCCTGAATCCTGCATTAATCCCAGCACCCAACTGACTGGAGAACATTCGCCGGGTATGTATTTTGTATTCTGTATTATAATTCTAGCTAGAAAGTTGTAAACCAGCCCCTCAAAAATTGGGGGAAGGAGAGCCTGATCAACTCTCAGCGAAGGCCCTAGTACCTTCTAGTCGTGGGGACTAGAAGCGAAAACGCTTGAGCTTATCTGTATCTGAGAAATTTGAAATTGTTGGGTGGGATTTTCTGTATGGAATGTGTGATGCGTGAATGATTAACTGAGTGCGGACTTCTTATAGCTGCGTTTCCAATTAACGCGAGTTCAATTGGCCAGCGACGGAAGGAAGCGATTGCTGTCTGTCTACCTAGTGTCTCGAGAGTGCGGACCCCTTACTGCACTTTCAAAAATCCCCCCCCCTCTTTGTGTGTTGTAACTGTAAGCATTATGGGAGGGAAATCGTCTAGACAAATTGATACTCCCCTAGATTGTATGCTTAAGAATTTCAAAAAAGGATTTTTAATTAATGACTATGGACAGACTTTAAGCTCAAGTACTTTAAGAACCTTGTGTGAAGTTGAGTGGCCATCTATGGGAGTGGGGTGGCCCCCTAGTGGCAGCTTAGATATTGAAGTAATCCGGAAGGTCTACAGTATAGTTGTAGGAGAACCAGAATATTCTGAACAACTCCCTTATATAGATTCCTGGGACAGCCTTGTGACTGATCCTCCCTCTTGGTTGAAAACTTATATGGGATCCCCAGTAAAATTCATGTTAGGCCGTGCTCAAAGAAAGATTAGAAAATCTAAACTAGAAGAGGGAAAGAGCCCCAGGAAGCCTACCACCCAATCGGTGGCTTCCGCCCCTACCCTGCCTGAGAAACCCATACTCTCTGATGACCCCTCAGATCTTGAGCCACCACCTTATGGCCCATTGTTGGGGTTCCGTGCCGCCCCTAGAGATCCACGCCGCCCAGCCCAAGCTTCTCCAGTACAGGCTTCTCCGGATAGTTCCTCCCCTACTGTGCGAACCCCACCACATCCTAGGTTGGACTTTTCAGCCAGTCTCTACCCTCCTCTGCCACATCCTTCCCTGTTAACCTCCGAAGACCCGCTTTGGGCTCCACTCCCTGATTCCTCAACTCCTGACAGCCCAGCCTCTCCCTCTAATACCCCTCCCCACTCATTAGGGGCCCGGCATCCCTTTCAATGGACCGGATCACCTGTGACCACCTCTCAGTCTATGAGTACCCCTCCCCATCCCTCAGGGTTTCAACCTACCTCCCCTGAATGGGTTAGACCCGCTGCAATCACTTTTGAGCATGATAGGAGGGTAGCTCCTAGCTCTACCTCAGATTCCATTCCCACCTCCTCGAGAGTTCTGCCACTCCGACAGGTAACTACCACTCGACCGGATCCTAATAATCAGGGTCAGGTTATACAGGCACAGGCCTACCAGTATGTACCCTTCACAACCACCGATCTCCTGAATTGGAAGACGCATTACCCCTCTTATACTGAAAAGCCTCAGGCAGTGGTGGACCTAGTGGCTAGCATTATGGCCACCCATAACCCAACCTGGACTGATTGTCAACAACTTCTCCTGACCCTCTTCACAACTGAGGAGAGGCGGAAGATTTTGCAAAATGCTGAGGCCATCACGCGAGAGCGTGTCCCCGGGGGGACACAGGACCCAGAGGGATGGGTTAGAGCTCGGTTTCCTCGCGCAGCTCCAGTTTGGGATCCAATTAATGAGCAGCACTATGAACTGTTGTCTGGCTATTGCCGGGACTTGCTGGAAGGTATGAGGAAAGGCATAAAGAGGCCCATTAATCTGGCAAAGGTCTCTGAAATTCTCCAAGGGGCAACTGAATCCCCTGGGGCCTTTTTAGAGCGACTAATTGAAGCCTACAGAACATACACCCCATTTGATCCTGAAGCACTAGAAAACCAGAGAATGGTGAATAGTGCATTGGTGGCCCAGAGTATGCCAGATATCCGGAAGAAGTTGCAGCGTCAGGAGGGATTCGCAGGGATGAATACCACCCAGCTAATTGAGATCGCAACCAAGGTTTTCATTAATAGAGATCAGGAGGTGCGCCGAGAGGCTGACCGGAAGATGCAGAAGAAGGCCGACCTTTTAGCGGCAGCCATTACTAATTCCACCCTTAATCGAGGTCGACCTCTAGCTAATGGGAAGCCAAAGTGGGACCCCGGACCACCAGCCAGGCCCCGAGATTCCTTCAATCAATCCCGGCCAAGGGGGGAGAATCCCAGACCAAGATTGGAGAGGGATCAGTGTGCCTACTGTAAGGAAAGAGGGCACTGGAAAGATGAATGCCCCCAGAGGCGCCAGGGACTGAGAAGGGGACCAGGAGATCGAGGAAGCCGAGGCCGAGTTCGAGAGGGAAGATATGAGCCTCCTGAATCTGACATCATCGGGATAGCCGAGATGGCAGAATGGGACGAATAGGACAGACCGGGTTCCTACAAACTGGGCTCCCAGGAACCTATGGTCAAGTTAACTATAGGGAGCCGCTCAATTCCATTCATGATTGATACAGGAGCTGAACATTCTGTTGTGACGGAGCAATTAGCGCCTGTGTCTGGAAAAACTGTCCGAGTGGTGGGAGCCACGGGGGTGCAGAACCGGAGGCCCTTCCTGACAACCCGTAGATGCCAATTAGGCTCACACACAGTCACTCATGAATTCCTGTATATGCCAGACTGTCCAATCCCTTTGTTAGGTCGAGACCTGCTGTCCAAGCTTAGGGCCCAAATTTCCTTTGACTCTGATGGCCAGACTTCGGTCTCCTTTCGGCCCCCGATATCCAGCCCTAAGGGTATATTGAGTTGCTGCTGCCCTCTTGAAGAAGAATGGCGGCTGCATCAGTCACATGGCCAAGTTGACCTACCCCTGGCAGACAGCTTTCAGGTCAGTGGGGTATGGGCAGAAGATAATCCCCCAGGGTTGGCCCGAAATATTCCTCCTGTCCATGTAGACTTACTTCCAAGTGCCCGGCCAATCCATCTTCGCCAATACCCAATTCCCAGAAAGGCTCTGGAAGGGATCCAAGCACACCTGAATCGTCTGTTATCCCATGGAATTATTCGTCCTTGTCAGTCTCCATGGAATACGCCACTGTTGCCAGTTCAGAAGCCAGGGACTGAGGACTACCGGCCAGTCCAAGACTTACGAGTGGTCAACAAATCCACTATTTCATTACACCCTGTAGTGCCTAACCCATATGTCCTGCTAGGATTGATACCTTCTGGAGCTACCCATTTCACGACACTAGATCTAAAAGATGCCTTCTTTTGTATTCGGGTGGCCCCCGCCAGTCAACTGCTTTTTGCCTTTCAATGGGAAAACCCAGTAACAGGAAGGAAGCTTCAGTATACATGGACCCGCCTGCCACAGGGGTTCAAGAATTCCCCCACTATTTTTGGGACTGCCCTAGGGCAAGACCTTAAGACTTTTAAATCTGAGCCTTCCAGGCGAGTTTTACTCCAGTATGTAGATGACCTCCTGATTGCAGCAGTGACTCAGGAAGAGTGTTTTGAGGCTACCAGAGAATTGCTGGAGCTACTCTTGGATGCAGGCTATAAGGTCTCACGCTCAAAGGCCCAACTCTGTCAGTCAGAAGTGAAGTATCTGGGCTTTTGTATTTCCCAGGGAAGTCGGAGACTGGATGTCAGTAGGAAGCAAGCAGTTGCTGCAATTCCTCAACCCAAGTCCAGAAGAGAAGTTAGGGAATTTCTGGGAGCAGCCGGATTCTGCAGAATTTGGATTCCAAATTTTGCATTGATGGCGAAAGCCCTTTACCAAGCCACAAAGGGGGGTGAAAAGGAACCATTTGAATGGGGACCTACTGCTCAACAATCCTTCATTGCCATAAAGAAAGCCCTACTCCAAGCCCCTGCGTTAGGCCTTCCTGATGTGGAGAAACCTTTCTCACTGTATGTCCATGAGCGACAGGGGGTTGCTCTGGGTGTGCTGACCCAGATGATGGGATCCTGGCAGAGGCCTGTTGCATACCTGTCTAAACAGCTGGATGGAGTGGCTAAAGGATGGCCAGCCTGCATGAGGGCCATTGCAGCAACAGCCTTACTGGTCCAGGAAGCTGATAAGCTGACCTTGGGGCAAGAACTGGTTGTTAAAGTCCCCCAGTTCTTACCCTCATGGAGTATAAGGGCAACCACTGGTTTACAAATAACCGCATGGTTAAGTACCAAGCTAGTTTGTGTGAGAATCCACGGATACACCTGGAAACAGTGGCTACATTCAATCCCGCCACTCTTTTGCCAGCATCTGAGGGATCACCGGATCATGATTGTATCCAAACCATGGATGAAGTGTACTCCAGTCGACCAGATCTTAAAGATGTTCCGTGGAGGGACCCAGATGTAATTTATTTCACAGATGGAAGCAGTTACGTGGAGAACTCCAAGCGATTGGCAGGCTATGCTGTGGTGACAGAGGACAAGGTGATAGAAGCAAGAGCCCTGCCCCAAGGAACTTCAGCCCAGAAAGCAGAACTTGTGGCCCTCATACGAGCTCTGGAGCTAGCAGCAGGACTGGTAACCAACATTTATACTGATTCCAAGTATGCCTTCACAACTTTACACGCTCATGGAGCTTTGTATAAGGAAAAGGGACTCATAAATGCTGCAGGCCAACCTGTTAAGTATGGACCTGAAATACTTCAGCTGCTAGAGGTTGTGTGGGCCCCTAAGAAGGTAGCTGTTATTCATTGCAGGGGACACCAAAGGGTAGATACTCCAGTGGCCCGAGGGAACCGCCATGCTGATCGGGTGGCCAAGGAAGCTGCTCGAGGACCCCCAGCAAGTACTGTGACTCCCCTGTTCCAAATTCGACTGCAAGAATGGACGCCTATGTATACCCAAATGGAAGAGAAATGGGCTCAAGAGGAAGGTGCAGTAAGGAGACCTGATGGCTGGTTACATCTCCCTGATACCAGAGTTCTGGTGCCACGCCACCTAGCTTGGCCTGTAGTGTCTCAAGCTCATGACCTATCACACTTAGGGAAAACAGCACTAGCCCGCCTACTCAGTCGAGTAGTGGTGCTGGAAGGATTGGATAGTCTGGTTGCCACTGCCTCAGCCCGATGTACTCTCTGTGCCCAGAATAATGCTCGTCAGGGACCCCGTATTCCACCAGGAGTTCAGTCTAGAGGACTAACACCCTTTGAGTCCCTAGTTATAGACTTCACAGAAATGCCCAGGAGCGGTAGGCTCCGATACCTCTTGGTCATGGTCTGTACCTTTTCTGGGTGGGTGGAAGCATATCCTACAGTTACTGAGAAAGCCACAGAAGTAGCTCGAGCCCTCCTTAGGGATGTCATCCCCAGGTATGGATTGCCCCTTGCCATAGGTTCAGATAATGGTCCCGCCTTTGTTGAAGCTACACTTCAGGCCCTGTCCCGCGCATTGCGCATTACCTGGAAATTGCATTGTGCTTATCGTCCCCAGAGTTCAGGGCAGGTTGAGCGGGCAAACAGAACCTTGAAAAATAGCCTAGCAAAGATTTGTCAGGAAACCCAACTGAAATGGCCACAGGCACTGCCACTAGCCCTCTTCCGCCTCCGATGCACTCCAACTAAAGGAACAGCCCTCTCTCCCTTTGAAATTGTGTATGGGAAGCCCCCAGCCATTTTGCAGGGAATTAAGGGAGACATAGGGATTTTAGGGTCTGCCCAGGTGCAGGAGCAGGTAGCCCTCTTGGGCAAGATAATTTCTGAACTTCAGTCTTATGTGAGAGAAATAAACCCTGTCCCCTTCCAGGCTCAGGTACATTCCTTCCTGCCAGGGGATAGAGTTTGGGTGAAAGACTGGAGGCTCCAGCCTTTGGGGCCCCGATGGAAAGGACCTTTTACTGTTTTGCTTTCTACCCCTACAGCTGTGAAGGTCGCAGGGATAACTCCATGGGTCCATTGGTCTCGAATTAAGTCTGCTGACCAGACTGAGCCCAGCAAGGATCAGACGGAGCCTAGACAGTGGAGAGCAGAAAGTGATCCAGCGGAGCCATTGAAGTTGCGCTTGACCCGAACCAAAGAATCTACTAGCTGAAAAGAAGGGTCAACTGCATACTGCAGGAGCTGCTGAACTTCGGCTTCACACTGAGACTCTTTCTTGCCCAGATTCTGGCTTTCTTGGAATTTGAAAGCTTGATCCTTGTCAGTTGAGGGTCTATCCCAACTGGTATAAGAACTCAAAGACTGAGAACATTATATGAGAGTAATCTGTGATTAGCACAGACTGTTGAAATATTATTGCTTAATTAGTTTGCTGTATTTGTTTTAGATTAGGAAGAAAGAAAATGTTAGTAGTTTGGATGCTTTTGTTGTTTTCTACTCCTTGCCTCCTTGTTCCTAAAACCCCAACTCGCTCCAACCTTTGGTTACACTCTGTCCAGGAACTAATTAGCCAGGCAAAGATTACTTCCCCTTGTATTGTGTGTTCCCGATTTTCTCCTTATACTACAGATGTCCCAGCTGTTCCTGTCCCTGTGCAGCTCCCAGCTCTTATACCTCCCTACTTTTCGAGTTCAGGCCCTTGGAGCCAGGATTATACTTGGTGGTCCTTTTATAATGCTACTTCCCCTTCTGATTCTTCTCTAAGGCCAGTTTTTACGTCTCCCTATCCAGCTTCTGGAGTGTTTTGTTTAACAAGAGACATCTCAACTGTTCTTCCCATTCCCTGTAACTATACTAATGTTCTCCCAGAGAAGGAGGAACCTGTGTGGGTAGTTTCTCCAGGTACTCCTATGTGCCCTACTACCATACCTGCAGATTATGACCAAGGTGATTATCTGGCTCCTAACTATACTACTGAGAAGACTATAGTGTCCCATCCTATTTTCTACTTTCATAAGTCACCGGGGTATGAAGGGGTTGCATCATATGAGCGGTCTGTCACAATTGGGGATTGGCACCTATGGTGTACAAAGTCTCCATTTCTTCTTCGTTCCCCCTGGGATAGGGGCTCGCATTATGGGCATCCTAATCTCCATCCTGTGCCTACATTTATTGGGAACTTTCGTCGCCCTCTCCTTGGTCATTACTGGCTCTGTGATAATGTCCTCCACATGATTCTTCCCCCCACATATGATTTTTGTGTATTGGTAACCTTGAATTATTTTCCTAAAGTTATTCCTCTTCTCAAACCACCATCCCCGCACCGCTCTAAGCGAGAGGCCTTGTCCTTACCCTCCTCCGTTGCCACAGAGGATGAGGCGATTGAATTAGCCCTCCAGTATATTAACTCTACTTATCCTCTGACTAAAAAGAGACTTGTAGCCCTTTCTGCTACGGCCTGGATTCCAATTGGGGGCCCGGTAGCGGGTATTACTGAACTGGACATGGCTACCCGGAGACTTCAGTCTCTACTTCATGTTCTAGTTCATGAGCTGAACGTGGTAGTCAATGCATTGCAGGATCAAATTAATGAATTAAGTATAGTTTCTCGGTATAACCGTATGGGCCTTGATTATCTCTTTGCAGCCCAAGGTGGTCTCTGCACAGTGCTAAATTCTTCAGAGTGCTGTACCATTGTCATAAATAGGACGCATGTAGTTAGGCATGCCATGGATAAAGTCCTACAGTTGGCCAGCCTTAATGTGGAGGATTACCGAGGAGGATTAGACCTTACCTCCTGGTGGTGGTCATTGACTTCCTGGATACGTCCCTTGTTCATTTCCCTAATAGTCTTAGTTCTAGCAGGGTTGTTGTTTTGTTTCCTGGCCTCATGTGCTTTGGCAGTATGCCGTCGAACCTTAACAAGTAGGGTAATGGTGGTTCATAAGTCTATTCCTAGTTAGGACCACTATAATCTCCAGAGTTTGAGTAGTGAGACTTATCTCTGCATAAGCTGATTTTAGTCTCAAAGGGGGGAATGAGGCAGCCATGGGCATAATATATATAAGAAATCATATTAAGGGTTAATTCTGTTTAAAGGTGCTCAAATACTATTTTAAATTCTCAGTCCTGCAAATGAAGGAATGCAAGCTGGAGTTAATTACTCAATGTCTAGCTTGGCTAAGCCAAAGGTTAGAAAGGTCAGTGAGAAATGAAACTCTGTCCCTTGTGAATAATGAAGGCTAGCTCAACATTTGTATACTATTAGGCATATTGAATAGTTTTGCAAGCAGGCATGAGCCAGACATATGACATATTGTAGTTTAAAGATTAGGCAGAAATACTGTTTAGAGAGAGGCAATAGATTAGAATTTAGAAGTTCTTGATATTTAGAATATGTTTTATAAGGATGCTTATTTTAGAATATGTTTTATTCTGTAATTTCTATGTAGAATATTTGTTCAATTCTTTGTCTGACTTTCTAAGCAAAGACTGCAGTGAAGAGGCAAACATGTGTTTTGAATTATCTGCAGTTCTGGCTGGTTTGATGTATGGAGCTGATAGGTGGAAAGAGGTCAGGACTAGTCAGCTCTCTTCTCCTTGATTAATTATAGGTACAGTAAATGTAGAAATGGTCTTGAAAGTAATAACTGATATGTATGCCATTAAGTAAGACTGGCCCTTGACCCCTTTAATGAATGCCAGAGTTTAGTTAGCAGTTAGTACTAGGAATATGAGAATAATAAATGTAAGAATATCCATTATCCTCTAAGTGAACCCAGGTTAAGCTATAGATGAGAAATCAATCATAATAACATGCAGGAGTTCTGGAGCCCAAATGTCTGAGAGGCCCCAGGTCACAGGTCAGTTTAGGATGTCTGGAACCTATGTAACTGATATTTGTATAGAGCTGATTGGTTGAGGCAAGGTAATCAATCTATTCCTTAACCAATTGGAGAGTAAGGGGGCTAGGCTAGGCTAGATAGAACTGTATTTAAGTGGAGAAGAAGCAGTTTACGTCAGAAGGAGCTCAGAAGAAAGAGAAGGACAGAAGGAACAGACAGAAGAAGGAGAAGACAGCATAAGAAGAGAAGCAGCTGAGACAGAAGCCACAAAGACACAGAGAGCTGAGAAAGAGAAGAAGAGACTTAATGCTGATGTTCTACTTTGTTTGCTGGCAAATAAAGAAGATTACTCTCTCATTCTGGTGTGCTGTCTGACTCCTGAAGTATCATAAATTCATGCCTCCATTCTTGCAACACTGTGATTCAGTAGAAACCCGGCCACATACTTGTATGTCTCGAAGAGTTCTAGCAGGGGTCCCAGCGAGCGGTAGATATTGGCCACTATCACTAAGATGTCGTCTGCATAGGCTAATAGTTTTAAATGGTGCCCTGCCACTCGCACCCCCTGTACTGCCGCTGCTTGCTGTAATTGGCGTAAAAAAGGTTCTAGAGAGAGTACAAACAGCAGATGAGAAAGGGGGCACCCTTGTCTCGTGCCACGCTGTATGCTGAATTCTGGTGTAAGGACCCCGTTCACCAAAATAGCAGCTCTTGGTTGATTATATAATGCAGTGACAGCATGCAAAAACCAACCGTCAAATCCCATATGCTTCAGGGTCTGAAAAAGAAAGGCCCAGCTGACCCTGTCAAAGGCCTTTTCGGCATCTAAACTTAATATCATACCGGGGTCTTTCACTTCCTGACAGCGTGCCATGGCTATTAAGGCTTTCCTAACATTCAGTGTTGCGTGTCTGTTTTTGACGAACCAGGCCTGGTCAGGTCCTATCAACCTGGGCAAAATTGGAGCTAGTCGGTCGTCAAGATTTTTGCTATCAGCTTAGTATCAACATTTAATAAAGAAATTGGCCTGTAGGATTCGGGCATCTCTTTAGGTTTTCCCGGTTTCGGTATTAACGTGATTGTCGATGTGTTTGCATAGAGGGGGAACGTACCTGTTTCTATGACATCTTCAAAATAAAATAGCAGCGCACCTCTTGCTTCCGGGGGCATTAACTTATAGTACTCTCCGGAGAAACCATCAGGCCCTGGAGCGGAGTGGAGTCTCAACTTCTTTATAGCAGATTGTATTTCTTTCATAGTTAATGGACCGTTCAGTATTTCTTTCTCTGCTACAGTCAATTCAGGGAGTAAGGTCTTCCTTAGATAGTCCTGGATTTCTTGTGTGGTGCCTACGGGCTCTCGCTTGTATAAGGTGGCAAAATAGGTTTGTAAAATCTGTGCAATACCGGTGGGTTTATTTGTTATCTGCCCTGTGTCATCTCTTAGAGAGTCTATTACTCTAGGGCCTCCCCATGTCTTTATGACTCTGGCCAACATCCGTCCTGGTTTATTACCATATCTACTCAATTTATATTTCCTATATACCAAGGAATGCGTCTCTTTCTCATGTAAGAGTGTGTTAAGTGATATTTGGATCGTTTTCAGATTTTCTAGTGTCTTTGCAGAGGGGTTGCGAGTGTATGCCCGTTTAGCTTGGATTAAATCGCGTTCTAAATGTAGTATCCTAATCGCTGCCTGTTTTTTCTTTAAGGAAACATAGGCGATTATATGCCCTCTCAGTACTGCCTTCGAGGTAGACCAAAATAGCTGGGACTGGGCTTCATGTTTTGGGTTGTTTGTCTTAAATTCTGCCCACTTTTCCATGAGAAAATTCCGGAAGGCTAAATCTGTGTAAAGATAAGCCGGAAACCTCCATCCTGGCCCTCCCCGCATATCTATGTCAGTCTCAATATCGACCCACACTGGAGTGTGGTCCGAAATTTCCTCCGGGCCAATTACCGCTCTCTGTATTCTGTGAAACCAGACTCTAGTAATCAGTATATAGTCTAGTCTTGCTTGTGTCCCATGAGCTCGAGACCGGTGAGTAAAGTCTTTCTCTGTCGGGTGTAAGGCCCGTCAAGTGTCCACTAGGTCTAAGGTCCGCATCAGTGTGGTGAAAATTTTCTGTCTATAACCCTGGTAGTGCATAGAGGCGGGGTTTGTACAGTCTAGCTCGCTGTCTTTGATCAAATTAAGGTCCCCTACTAGTAACAGTGGTACCCCTTCTTGTTGGTGGCAGAGTTGATAGAATTTGGGGTCCTGATTGTTAGGTCCATATATTACCAATAGGTTGAACTCCAATCCCTGCAGCCAGATCTTTACTAACAAAAAATGCCCATGTGCATCCTTGGCCGTGACCTCCGCTTTATATGACAGCCCTTTCCTGAATAGTATGGCCACCCCTCCCTTCTTTCCCTGAGAGGGGCTAGCCAGCACTTCACCCACCCATGTTCTCTGTAATTTACTGTGCTCAAGGTCAGAGAGATGTGTCTTCTGTAGACACGCAATGTCTGCACCATGTTTACGTAGGGCCGTCAGTATCTTGGCCCGTTTTACCGGGGCCGTAATACCCCCTACGTTCCACGTTACAATTCGTGCGGGCATAGCTTAAGCCTTAGGAAAATGCCTTGGTCTGTTATTCGAAGTGTATCACATTTCTCCATTAGCTCATTGATGGGATGCCTCTTAACTTTCAGGTGTAGTATTTCCTTAGTAATAACAAGTCGTGTTTGGACCTTCCCTATATCAGTGTGTAGCGGGCCCAACTCAACTGGCACATCTGAGATGCTGTATGGAGTCTCTCCCCTCCCTTTCTGTCCCACCCAACCCCCTTCTCCCTCCCTTCCCTTCCCAATAGAATTACCCCAGATCATCTGCACAGACTATTAAGCCTGTGAGATTAAGAGTAACACGTGTGGGTGCTTCGAGGCCCCTACCCCAGATCTCTATACCTTTACATTCAGTTTAACCTTAGTTACACTTCAGACAACAAATCAAAATTCTACTCAAACATATTTAGTTACCACTCAGTCTTTCTTTCATATCCCGTCTAATAGATGCTGTTCTGTTAGCACTGCTCGCGCTTCTTCCACCGTATTGTAGGCCTGCCACCGCTCATTAATACAAAGGCGTAGCTTCGCTGTGTACTGTAGCGTGAATTTTATTTTTCTTGTTGCAAGTTGGGCACAGAGTGGGTGGAATTTCCTGCGCTGTTCCTGGACTCTTTGCGTGTAGTCTGGAAAAATCAAAATGGATTTACCTCCATATTTCAAGGAGTCTCTGCGGAGCTTGAACCCCTGTAATATTTCCATTTTATGTTGGTAATTTAAGATCTTCGCCACTATTACCCGCGGCCTTGCGTTTTCCTCTGTGCGCCGTCCCACGCGATGCTCACGTTCTATTATTAGGGAACCGCAGGAGTCTGTGAGGGCTAATTCAGTTGCCAGCCATCTTTCTAGCCAAGTATGTAAGTTGCGTTCTGAGAGCTGTTCTGGGAGGCCCACTATGCAGACATTGTTCCGTCGGGAACGGCTTTCCAGGTCCTCCAGCCTCTCTTCTTGCTCCTTCAGTTGCTGCTGCAGACCTCGCAGGTCTGGTCCAAAGTCTCGGGTGTCATCTTCGAGCGCGGATACTCTCGTTTCTAAATCGCTGGTGCGGATTCCCAATCCGTCCAGTATCAACTGGTAACCATCGATCTTCTCGTTAAGTGCTGCCCATTTCAGGTCCCATGCACTCGCAATCGCCGTCGTCAGTTGAGTAAGTTGCTGGTCATTAAAACTTATCGATGGCGGAGTTTCGGGCGGGCCGTCCGCCATTTTCCCTTCCGCGTTTCCGGTTTTTGTTTTTTCCTTTTTTACTGACCTTTGTGCCATTATAATCGGCGATTTTTGTAAGTATTTGTCCATAAGCACTTTAGAAGCGTTATCAGTGGTAAAGCAGTCTTTTAAGACGGGTCCAGACTCTGTAATGTTGATCGTTCTAGGGCAAGGGCCTCAGAGCTAAACAGTAAATGTCCTGCCTAGCTCATAGCGTCACGTGACTCCCGGCAGATGACGTTTAATGTAAGTGGAAAGTGATGCATGTGGAAAAGAGGAACCCGAATTATAGCTACGTCATGCAAGGTTCCACGTTAGGAGTCACGGACCAAGAAAGAGATCTAGGTGTCGTCGTTGATGATACGTTGAAACCTTCTGCTGAGTGTGCTGCTGCGGCTAAGAAAGCAAATAGAATGTTAAGTATTATTAGGAAAAGAATGGAAAACAAAATTGAGGATGTTATAATATCTTTGTATCGCTCCATGGTGCGACCACAACTTGAATATTGTGTTCAATTCTGGTCGCCACATCTCAAAAAAGATATTGTGGAATTAGAAAAGGTGCAGAGAAGGGCAATGAAAATGATAAAGGGGATGGGACGACTTCCCTATGAGGAAAGGCTAAAGCGGCTACGGCTCTTCAGCTTGGAGAAAAGGTGGCTGAGGGGAGATATGATATAGGTCTATAAAATAATGAGTGAAGTTGAAAGGGTAGATGTGAAGCGTCTGTTTGCGCTTTCCAAAAATACTAGGACTAGGGGGCAGGCGATGAAGCTACAATATAATAAATTTAAAATGAATTGGAGAAAATGTTTCTTCACTCAACGTTATCAATAGAAATCAAACAAAATAAAACATGGAAAAGAAAATAAGATTATACCTTTTTTATTGGACATAACTTAATACATTTCTTGATTAGCTTTCGAAGGTTGCCCTTCTTCGTCAGATCAGAAATAAGCAAATGACATTTGATGAAGAAGGGCAACTTTCGAAAGCTAATCAAGAAATGTATTAAGTTATGTCCAATAAAAAAGGTATCATCTTATTTTCTTTTCCATGTTTTATTTTGTTTGATTTCTATTGATAACCGTAAGAGTGGACTAACACGGCTACCACATTCCTTCACTCAACGTGTAATTAAACTCTTGAATTCGTTGCCAGAGAATGTGGTAAAGGTGGTTAACTTAGCGGAGTTTAAAAAAGGTTTGGATGGCTTCCTAAAGGAAAAGTCCATAGATCATTATTAAATGGACTTGGGGAAAATCCACTATTTCTGGGATAAGCAGTATAAAATGTTTTGTACTTTTTGGGGATCTTGCCAGGTACTTGTGACCTGGATTGGCCACTGTTGGAAACAGGATGCTGGGCTTGATGGACCTTTGGTCTTTCCCAGTAGCGTAGCCAGAGTTTAATTTTTAGATGGGCCTGGAGGTGGACTGGGTGGGCACAGGCCTCGCATTTCCTCTCCACCCGCTATCACCCCGCCCGCCGCCGCAGCACCGGCGATTCCCATAGCCAGCCTTCTGCCAGCGCGCATCGTCGGAGCCTCTTCTCAGGCGCATCCCGCCTACTCTGCAACTTCCTGTTTTCTGCAAAGGTGGGACTCAGGAAGTTGCAGAGTAGGCGGGACATGCCTGAGAAGAGGCCCGATGACGCGCGCTGGCAGAAGGCTGGCTGTGGGAATCGCCGGTGCTGGAGGGAGAACGGCGCTTCAGGGCAGTAAAAGTGAGCAGACCACTTGGACGGGGAGAGCGGGCAGAAGAGGCTGGGCGGGCCTGGAGCAAAAGTGGCTGGGCCTGGGCCCATCCAGGCCCACCTGTGGCTACGCCCCTGGTCTTTCCCAGTATGGCAATACTTATGTACTTATGTGTCTTGGCTGGATGGCACTGAAGCTGCTTTGACTTTTAATAGAAAAATTAGTTGTTGGATTTTCATTAATAAAATAGGCTCTTTCTCTACCTCTTAACCTAGGTGACCTGTTAAAAAATTATCACACAAGAATGTGATTTTTAAAACTTCCACAGTGGTGAAAGGTATTACAAATGTTTTTACTCTGAGGACTTATGAGGATTTTCAAAGTAAAACCACATGCACTTTGAAAATTATCCCAGGACAAGTACCTGTACATATTTACACCCAAGTTGTACAATAGTTTTCCAAATAAAACAGATGAATGATTTTGCAAAAAAAAAAAAAAAAAGTATGTGAATCGTTCCAAATCCTCACCCCAGAAATGCCGCCCCCTACAGAGGGTACATGTGCAATGGAACTTATGCCCTTTGCACACACATCAGGCAGACAGTTTTTTAAAAGCTTATTTCCATGAATAAAGCACTTTTTTACTTTCAGAAAATGGCTCTGAAAATTACCATTTTTTTCAGTTATGGGAAAAATGCTTTGTACATCTAGCACGATGAAGCCTTGACTCTTCTTATCTATGTGAAAATGTCATATCAATTCACTCCAACAGGGAGTAGTCATAACAGTGAACAAACACTACTCCTTATTAGGGTAAGTCATGGTGGTTGTACACCAAACAACTCTATTGTGTCTACAGTTGGAAAGTAAATTTTAAATGGCTCTTGTATTGAGAAAGTATAGATAACTATTAGAAGATAGAACATCGCTGGCTGTTAGTTAATCTGATTCATTATCACTGGATAGTAGGCCATAGTAGAAGTCTGCTACAGATGAAAACTGATGGCATGAGCCATAGATATCACAGACAGCAAAGCCAAAATCAGCTCAGAAGGCACTAATCCACATGGTTAGGTGGATCTAGGTCAGAAGTAGCTCAAGGATTGTCCATCTCTAACCTTTTTTCCCTTCCTTGCAAACAAGAGACTGTAATCTTCCCCAGTGGAAGTCATGCATTTTATTTATTTATTTATTTATTTATTGCATTTGTATCCCACATTTTCCCACCTCTTTGCAGGCTCAATGTGGCTTACAATATATCATGAATAATTGAATTATATGAGAAATTAGACATTTAGTATTATAGAAGGATCTTGGTTAATATTATAATGATAAACATGATAGTAGTATAACAAGCAGATATTATTATAAGACAGTTCTGGATGTATGTGGAGGAGTTCACATTTGTTGATCTTTGTGGTATACCTTGTTAAAGAGATGGGTCTTCAGTAGTTTGCGGAAGTTAGTTAATTCATAAATCGTTTTTAAGTTGCACGGCAGCGCGTTCCAGAATTGTGTACTCAGGTATGAAAAGGTTGACGCATGCGTTAGTTTGTATTTTAAACCTTTACAGTTGGGGAAGTGCAGATTAAGGAATGTGCGGGATGATTTTTTAGCATTCCTGGGTGGTAAGTCTATCAGGTCTGACATGTAGGCTGGGGCATCTCCATGAATGATTTTGTGAACTAGGGAGCATATTTTGAACGTGATGCGTTCTTTAAGTGGAGCCAGTGTAGCTTTTCTCGTAGTGGCTTAGCACTTTCGTATTTTGATTTACCGAATATAAGTCTAGCTGCAGTATTCTAGGCTGTCTGAAGTTTCTTGATTATTTGCTCTTTGCAGCCAGCGTAGAGTGCGTTGCAGTAGTCTAGATGACTGAGTACCATTGATTGTACCAGGTTACGGAAGACGTTCCTTGGGAAGAAAGGTCTTACTCTTTTCAATTTCCACATTGAGTGGAACATCTTCTTGGTTGTGTTTTTCGCATGGTTCTCAAGTGTTAGGTGTCGATCAATTGTAACTCCAAGAATTTTTAGGGTGTCCGAGATTGGGAGAGTCAGTTTTGGTGTGTTGATGGTGGTGAACTTGTTCGTGTTATGTTGAGAGGTGAGTACTAGGCATTGGGTTTTTTCTGCATTGAGTTTCAGCTTAAATGCATCCGCCCATATGTGCATGATGTGTAGACTTTGGTTGATGTCATTGGAAATTTCTGTTAGATCTTGTTTAAATGGGATGTAGATCATTACGTCGTCAGTGTATATATATGTGTTGAGGTTTTGGTTTGGCTGTCCATGTCTAATTATTGTTACTCTTATGTATTTTATGGCATGTTTGTTGTGCTATTGTTCTGTCCCACTTAACTTTTATTTATTGTAAATCATAAGTACATAAGTATTGCCACACTGGGACAGACCAAAGGTCCATCAAGCCCAATATCCTGTTTCCAACAGTGGCCAATCCAGGTCACAAATACCTGGCAAGATCCCAGAAAAGCTCAATATATTTTATGCTGCTTATCCTAGAAATAAGCAGTGGATTTTCCCAAGTCAATTTAATAATGGTCTATGGACTTTTCCTTTAGGAAGCTGTCCAGACCCTTTTTAAACCCCGCTAAGCTAACTGCCTTTACCTCATTCTCTGGCAATGAATTCCAGAGTTTAATTACACGTTGAGTGAAGAAATATTTTCTCCGATTCGTTTTCAATTTACTACTTTGTAGCTTCATCGCATGCCCCCTAGTCCTAGTATTTTTGGAAAGAGTAAACAAACGATTCACGTCTACACGTTCCACTCCACTCATTATTTTATAGACCTCTATCATATCTCCCCTCAGCCGTCTCTTCTCCAAACTAAAGAGCCCTAGATGCTTCAGCCTTTCCTCATAGGGAAGTCGTCCCATCCCCTTTATCACCACCACTACCATGAGTGAAATATAGCAGTTAGGTAATTCCTCTTTACAAACTGACTCTCCCTGTTCTCTACTCGCTCAACTCCTAAAACTGACTCCACCTACTGTAATTGCTCCACCACCCAAAAGCATCCCTGCAACTGTCCCACCACCTCACAAAATGCCCCATTTCCCAAAACCATCCCCCTGCAAATGTTGCTTCAATCCCACACACTCCCTCCATCCCCCCAAATTATCCCCCTGCAACTGCCCTATCCCTTGCAAACTGCTCTACTCCCAAAACCACCCTCTGCAACTGCCCCATCAGCCTGCAAATATCCCACCACCTTGCAAACTACCCCATCCTCAAAAAACACCCTGCAACAGCTGTACCACCCTGCAACATGCCCCACCCCTAAAACTCACCTCCCACAACTGCCTCAACACCCCTCAAGCTGTACTATCTTCTGCAAACACTCCTCCAACCCTGTAAACTGCTTCCACTCCAAAACCCATCCTTCTGCAACTACCTCATCGACAAAACTATCCCCCACAACTGTCCAAACACCCTTGCAATCGCCCAGTTGCTATTTCTTCTGCCAATATATCTGTTGCCATGAGCTGGGCAAGATTAAGGCACTGGCAAATGAGACATATATGTATGGTCCAAATATGTAGGAAAGCCCTCTCAGATGTTCTCAGGACTTGGGAAGTTTGGATTGACAACTATCTGACATTTTTCAGCATTCAATAGATTTTTGTGCTAATGTCAAGAAGCTAGAAGGATGGCAAACGTATACGCACATTTTTCTGAATTTAAAGCCTCTATTTGAAGATTTGCAATCCCCACCCCCCTGGGTAGCCTGCTTCCAGTTAATCAGCAGCAGAAACTGTGGATAGGATCCAAACCAATGGGAAGGCACTGGAGGTGAGGACAGTGGAAGGCAGCTCTAGTCACAGAGACCGTGGGTAGGGGACCAAGCCAATGGGATGGCTTTCTGCTGTACAAGTGACATTTCTGCTTGGGGGAAGAGAAATTAACCCCCCCCCCCACCACCACCACCACCACACACACAAATACCCCAATGCATGTCTCTGGGATAAGCAGTTCCAGCAGCCGCATTATCCAAACACTGATTCACTGTAACATAGAGGGGCATTTTCAAAACGTTGTCTAAGTCAGAATTGCGACGTTCTACTCACAACATCCAAAAATATCTCACAGCCATTTACAAACAGGAAAAAGGTCCAGATTTTCTGTTCAAAAATGTCTGCAAGATGGATGTTTTTGTGCTAAGAACATCCAAAATGAATAGCCAGTTTCCAAAATAGTGAATGATACATACCTGTAGCAGGTGTTCTCCTAGGACAGCAGGCTGATTGTTCTCACGACTGGGTTGACGTCCACGGCAGCCCCCACCAACCGGAACAAAACCTTGCGGGCGGTCCCGCACGCAGGGTACGCCCACCGCGCATGCGCAGCCGTCTTCCCGCCCGTGCGCGACCGTTCCCACTCAGTTGAATGACAAGCAAAATGAGTAAAAGCGCAACTCCAAAGGGGAGGAGGGAGGGTAGGTGAGAACAATCAGCCTGCTGTCCTCGGAGAACACCTGCTACAGGTATGTATCATTCGCTTTCTCCGAGGACAAGCAGGCTGCTTGTTCTCACGACTGGGGTATCCCTAGCTCTCAGGCTCACTCAAAACAAGAACCCAGGTCAATTGAACCTCGCAACGGCGAGGGTATAACAGAAATTGACCTACGAAGAACAACTAACTGAGAGTGCAGCCTGACCAGAATAAATTCAGGTCCTGGAGGGTGGAGTTGGATTTAAACCCCAAACAGATTCTGCAGCACCGACTGCCCGAACCGACTGTCGCGTCGGGTATCCTGCTGGAGGCAGTAATGTGATGTGAATGTGTGGACAGATGACCACGTCGCAGCCTTGCAAATCTCTTCAATAGTGGCTGACTTCAAGTGAGCCACCAACGCTGCCATGGCTCTGACACTATGAGCCGTGACATGACCCTCAAGAGTCAGCCCAGCCTAGGCGTAAGTGAAGGAAATGCAATCTGCTAGCCAATTGGAGATGGTGCGTTTCCCGACAGCGACCCCTTTCCTATTGGGGTCAAAAGAAACAAACAATTGGGCGGACTGTCTGTGGGGCTGTGTCCGCTCCAAATAGAAGGCCAATGCTCGCTTGCAGTCCAATGTGTGCAATTGACGCTCAGCAGGGCGGGTATGCGGTCTGGGAAAGAATGTTGGCAAGACAATTGACTGGTTAAGATGGAACTCCGACACCACCTTTGGCAGGAACTTAGGGTGAGTGCGGAGTACTACTCTGCACATCACTATACCTTGGGCCGCAGCACGAGATGCCACATCGCAGGTGTCATAGATACCCCTGGACAGGAACTTTCTGCACGCCTTCAGCTGCCTGACCACCTCCTGAAAAGGCCTGGACTGCTCCGGGGGGAGCTTGTCGACCAGGTCCGCCAGTTGCTTCACATTATTCCGCATGTGTATGCTCGTGTAGAGCTGGTAAGACTGGATGCGGGTCACGAGCATTGAAGATTGGTAGGCCTTCCTCCCAAACGAGTCCAGAGTGCAAGACTCCCGCCCCGGGGGCGCCGAAGTGGTATCCCTTGAACTCCGTGCCCTCTTGAGAGCAGAGTCCACGACCGCCGAGTCATGAGGCAATTGAGGCCACATTAACTCTGGGTCCGAGTGGATCCTGTATTGGGACTCCGTTTTCTTGGGGATGGTGGGATTAGATAATGGTCTTAACCAGTTCCGAAGCAGTGTCTCTTTGAGGACATTGTGCAACGGCACCGTGGAGGACTCTCTAGGTGGTGATGGATAGTCGAGGACCTCGAGCATCTCAGCCCTCGGCTCATCCACAGAGACCACGGGGAAGGGAATGCAAATCGACATATCCCTGACGAAGGAGGCAAAGGAGAGGCTCTCAGGTGGCGAGAACTTTCTCTCTGGTGAAGGAGTGGGGTCGGAGGGAAGGCCCACAGACTCCTCTGAGGAGAAATATCTGGGGTCCTCCTCCTCCCCCCACGAGGCCTCTTCCTCGGTGTCGGACATGAGCTCCTGCAGCTCAGTCCTCAATCGGGCCCGGCTCGACGTCGAGGCCTCGGTGGCGTCGTCGAGTGGTGGACTCCCGCGCCGGCGGGGATGAAGCTCCCTCCATCGACGTCGACGGGGACTCCACCTGCGTGGCAGTCGAGACTGGCGCCGCAAGCACCCCCGGCGCCGGCACAGTCTGGCGCATCAGGATCCCCGGAAGGATGGCTCGGAGGCACCCGTCTAGGCCTGCTGTCGAGAAAGGCGAGGGGGCAGGTAGAGGTGTCGGTGCCGGAAGCTGGTCGGGTCCAGGAGACGGCACCGAAGTGCTGGCACCCTGGCGTGATAATACCTCTACCACCGAGGGGGACCTCTCCTCTCGGCGCTGCCGCTTCCTCGGCGTCGAATCATCCCTGGCGCTGGGAGCCATATGCGCCGTGGGTGACCGATGACGGTGCTTCTTTGCCTTTTTTCGGTGCCCGTCATCGGCGCTTGGTGGAATTGAAGAGGAGGAAGTAGATGCCCCTCGGCCTCGAGGGATCGGGTCCGACAGGGTTCGGTCCCGAGGGCCCTGGGTAGAGGGAGTGACCGGGGCCGATTGCCCACGCGGCCTCTCACCCCTGCCGTCTCCGGAAGACCGGCGGGCCGACAGGACCTGTGCTCCTGTGGTCGGTGCCGTCGGTGCCGATTTTGTGGACATCGGTACCGGTACCGAAGATCCGGCCGTCGACACCGATGCCGTCGAAGTCGACGTCGAGGGGCCGGCGCAAGTTCCAAAAAGACGGTCCTGTAGAACTTGCCTCGCTACCTGTGTCCATTTCCGGAGACCGAGACACAAGGTGCACGTCTTGGTATCGTGCTCCGGCCCGAGGCACTGGAGGCACCAAGCGTGAGTGTCGGTCTGCGAGATATGCCGGCCGCACCGACCACACTTCTTAAATCCACTCGGGACCTTCGAGGACATCGATGGAAAAATCGCGTCGGCGAAGTCAAAGTCGTCGATGGTGGCGGTAAAATTCACGCCTTGAAAAATAACTCGACCGCGCGGCCACAAGGCCGCAACGAGACGTCCCCTCTAAAAAGACGAGGGAAAACAAAGTTCTTTTTTTTTTTCAACAAAATAAAACAGAAAAATGAATAAAACAGAATGAAGAAAAGCTCGCGGCGAACGCGCGATCCGGTTTCCGGGGCTGACAGAGAGAGAGAGACGAACGCGGCTCTCTCCAGCGCGGAAAAGAAAAGACTGAGCGGGAACGGTTGCACATGGGCGGGAAGACGGCCGCACATGCGCGGTGGGCGTACCCTGCGTGCGGGACCGCCCGCAAGGTTTTGTTCCGGTTGGTGGGGGCTGCCGTGGACGTCAACCCAGTCGTGAGAACAAGCAGCCTGCTTGTCCTCGGAGAATAAATGTTCAACTTATGAATGGCAAAAAAAACAAGGATAGGGATGTCTGTTTGGCATCATTTTAAGTCAAATGACTAGCCACACAGACATCCAGGCAAAGCAGAGGGGTAGCCTCCTGGTTAGTGCAGTGGCTTTTAAACCAAGGGACCTTGGTTAAAATCTCATTTTAACTCTCATTTTGTAATTATGAACCCTCCAGGAATAGAAAAATTCCTACTATACCTGAATGTACATCACTTCAATAACCTACAGGCTTGCAGGTGGTTTATATATTTAGGTACGTTTCTATTTTTTTATTTGTACCCCATGCTTTCCCACTCATGGCAGGCTCAATGTGGCTTAGGTACTTATTTGTACCTGGGGCAATGGAGGGTTAAGTGACTTGCCCAGAGTCACAAGGAGCTGCCTGTGCCTGCAGTGGGAATTGAACCCAGTTCCCCAGGACCAAAGTCCACCACTCTAACCTCTAGGCCACTCCTCCACTAACAAAAGAGTTAAAGTGGGATTTGAACAGGAGTCCCTTGGGTTAAGTCCTTTGCATTAACCACTAGGCACACTTGCTTCCTGCTTTGGTCAGAATGCCTGTAATACCTGAGGCTATCATAGACCCTGGTACTCCTTTCCAGTTTCACTTTCAGGGGAGAGGGTGGGGGATAGAAACCTCTGGGGAATTACAGAGGGATCATGCCTTAATCCCTGCAGTGGTCAACTGCTCAATCAGAACCCCCCCCCCTTTTTTTTTTTTTACCTTGGACGTGATTGAAATAGGTCTAACTTAAGACGTCCTAAATCTAAGTCTTGGACATTTCTTCCCATTTGATTATCGTTGTTGGATGTCATGCTTTTGGGCCCTCCCTAGTTCCACCCAAAACACGCCTCCTACCTACCCCAACACTTCTCCTTGCTATTTGGATGTTGGATGTTTTTTCCCCACCTTTTCAAAATTACTATTTGGTTGTTTTTGGCAGATGGATGTTTTGGGTGGCATTTTGAGACATCTATGTGCTTTGAAAATGAGCACCATAGTGATTAAGGATTTGCAACTTTCAGACAGCCCTCCACTTTCATCTCTTCTCCCAATCATAGCACACAGAGAACCAACACCATAGGTCTCATTTTCCTGCTTACTTTGGGAGGCAAAGGATAAGGATGTCACACTGGTAGTAGGAATTGGGGGATCAATTCAGCATTGACACCTGCAGCATTTAAATGGCACCTCCCCATGCCCACCCCAAATTACACCTAGGACCAACACGGATATAAATATACCCACATATATATATGCAAACACACCCATGCAACACATACAAATGATAAATAAATATACATACATATGTGCACATGCATATAACACACATAGACATAAGAACATAACAGTAGTCATGCTGGGTCAGACCAATGGTCCATCTAGCCCAGTATCCTGTTTCCAAACAATGGCCAAGCCAGGTCACAAGTACCTGGCAGAAACCCAATTAGCAGCAACACACACACACACATACACACACACACACACACACACACACAACATACCAGCCTACACAAACAAAATAGAGATACAGACACAAGCAAACAGATAAACATACCACACACACACACACACACACACAGTGCGGATACAACAGAGATGCCAAGTTCCAGGCTGGAGATTTTTTGGCCAGTCCTGGTTTTGAACGTATAACCCAAAGCAGTGTGGGATTTGTAGTGTCTGCCCATTGAAATCAGTGCTGCGAGTCCCATAATACACTAGGATGAGATGGTCAGAAACCAGGATTGTCCCAAAAGCTCCAGTCTGGAACCAGGTAACTTGGCTTTTCTGAAGCAAACACAGATGGATGTGTATTATTATTTTATTTATTTGGATTTTGCTCACACCTTTTTCAGTAGTAGCTCAAGGTGAGTTACATTCAGGGACACTGGATGTTTCTCTGTCCCTGGCGGGCTCACAATCTAAGTCTGTACCTGAGGCAATGGAGGGTTAAGTGATTTGCCCAAGATCACAAGGAGCAGCAATGGGATTTGAACTGGCCACTTCTGGATTTTGAGACCAGTGCTCTAACCATACTAATAGTAGTATGCTTTTGACTCGTAACCACTTGTAACCACTCGCCTCCACCTACCCTCCTCTCTTCCTTCCCGTTCACATTAATTGATTTGATTTGCTTACTTTATTATTTTTTGTCTATTAGATTGTAAGCTCTTTGAGCAGGGACTGTCTTTCTTCTATGTTTGTGCAGCGCTGCGTATGCCTTGTAGCGCTATAGAAATGCTAAATAGTAGTAGTAGTAAGCCACTCCTCCACATATTACTTTCAGATCTGATTTTGGATGTTTTGTAAAAAACGTCTAAAAATTCAGTGCCAAATATGGTCATTTTGGAACCAGAAACGTCTTTCTGGTTTGAAAATTGCCTTATTTTTGACGTTTTTGTGCTCAGTGAGTCTTTAAAGGTCATTTTCAAACAAAACATTGTTGAAAGGAAAAATGCACAAACACAAGCCATTGGGATGTCTAGGGGCCAACAGTCTTACTAGGCTGGCCGCTCAAACATCCCAGCAGAGCAGTGGGACAGTCTAGGGAGCACTGCAGTGAAATTCACATAAAAAGCTCTCAGGTATACATCACATCATAACCCCCTTATACTGTATGATGAACCTCCAAAATAGCAAAAAAAATGTACTGTACCCAATTGTATATTACTACAATAGCCCTTATGACTGCAGGTGTCACCTATATGTGGGTTCAGTAGGTATTTTTTGGTTTTGGGGGCGCTCACATTTTCCACAAGTAGTGAGATATTGGCCTAAGTCCCCTTCTCTACAGTCCACTGCACTGACCACTAGGCTACTCCAGGGACCTGCTTGCTATTCTAAAAAATTTCCATACCTAAATTGTATAGGGTGTCTTGGCAGCAAGCGTTAGGATAACAACATTCAGATTAGCAGTCGGGTCATTCAACATCTGACACAAGGCAGCAATCAAGCCATTGATATTTCAGACACTTTAGAGTGACAGAATCCAAAGAATTTGGCAGATATAGAGATCCCTGAAGTAGACAGATTATAAATACAGCCATGTTGGATCAATGTGATTTGCCTTTGGGCATCAGAATAAATCCTTACAACTAAGATGGACTCTAGTTTTATTCCTCTTCTTGATCATCACTGCTCCTTCATTTACATTTGTTCTGTGGAGCTGACTAGAAGGCAGCTATGTGTACTCTTATGTGTTTGTACCAGAGCCGGTGGCTGGGAGGCGGGGCTAGTGCTGGGCAGACATATATACGGTCTGTGCCCTGAAGAGCACAGGTACAAATCAAAGTAGGGTATACACAAAAGTAGCACACATGAGTTGTCTTGTTGGGCAGACTGGATGGACCGTGCAGGTCTTTTTCTGCCGTCATCTACTGTTACTGTGTTACCTACATCTTGTACAGCAGCTGCCTCTGTCTAAGCAGTACCTGCAGGCCTTTGAGCCTAAATGTAGCTGTTTTGCCGTACCTTCGGCCTCTCCTCACTCATTTTGAGCACAAGGAGGGATATGCCCTTTAGTCAACATGTGGAGCAGAGAATGAACTGACAATTGTAATAAAATTAACCAGATGTGTCAGATGTGTGGAAGATGGGTGAGCACCAAGGTGGCCATGGATCTGCTGCATTTCGGATGAGGACCTTTAACCATTTGAATTTTTTGTTTTTATTTCTCGAAATGGGAACAAAGAAGAGGAAAGCTAGAACATACCACTCTATCTCAGAAATGGGATGGCCTTAACCCCATGGACCACTTTGTCGTAAACACCACAGCAGAAGCTGACCCTACCACTAAACAAGCTATGCAGTTGTCTAGGACACCAGAACTGGGGGAACTGCAAAAGAGTAAGGAAAGGTGGAGTAACACAGCTGGCAGAGATCCCCAGGCCCACCAGCCAAAGAGAGAACTGAGACAGGAAGTGCGCCACATCTGTGCCATGACCACTTTTCCTTCTTCTCTGCCCTCCCGTGGGACGTGGTGGAGATGAAAACGGTAATGGAATTCAAACATGCGTGGGATAAACACAAAGGAATCCTGTTTAGAAGGAATGGATCTACAGAATCTTAGCGGAGATTGGGTGGCGACGCCGGTATTTGGAGAGTAAAACCAGTGCAGGGTGGACTTCTTCGGTCTGTGCCCTGATCATGACTGAATAGATATGGATGGGCTGGAGTGTAAATTTTAAGGGCCTTCGATGTTAGCTTCAGAACTTTTAGTACAAGAACAGTGCTGGGCAGACTTTTACAGTCTGTGCCCTGAAAAAGGCAGGGACAAATCAAACTCAGGTATTATTATTATTAACATTTGTATAGCGCTTCCAGACGCACGCAGTGCTGAACACCTGACACAGAGAGACAGTCCCTGCTCAATAGAGCTTACAATCTAAAAATACAGACAGACAAGACAATTAAGGGCGAGGAAAGTACTGGGTGAGAAGGAACAAGGATAGGGGAATTGAGCAGTGGTTAGGAGCCAAAAGCAGTGGTGAAAAGGTGAGTTTTCAGCATAGATTTGAAAACAGGTAGAGATGGAGCTAGGCGTACAGGCTCAGGAAGTCCATTCCAGGCATAAGGTGCTGCGAGGGAAAAGGAACGAAGCCTGGAATTAGCAGTGGAGGAGAAGGGGGATGACAAGAGAGATTTGTCCAGCGAGCAGAGTTTACGGGGAGGAATGTAGGGAGAGATGAGAAAGGAGAGGTAATGGGGGGGCTGCAGAATGGATGCATTTAAAGGTCAGTAAGAGAAGTTTGAACTGTACGCGGAAGTGGAAAGGGAGCCAGTGAAGTGACTTGAGGAGTGGGCTAGTATGGGTAAAACGATTTTGGTGGAAAATAAGTCATGCTGCAGAATTTTGGACAGACTGGAGAGGAGAGAGATGGCTGAGCGGAAGACCAGTGAGAAGCAAATTGCAATAATCCAAGCAAGAGGTGACAAGGGTTTGGATAAGGGTTCTGGTAGCGTATTCTGAGAGGAAGGGGCAAATTTTGCTAATGTTGTAGACAAAGAAGTGACAGGTTTTGGCCGTCTGCTGGATGTTAGCGGAAAAGGAGATGGAGGAATCAAAGATGACTCCTAGAGCAGATGAGACAGGGAGGATGAGGGTGCCATCTACTGAAATAGAGAATGGGGGGAGGGGAGGTATACATATAAACTATCACATAACATGTAAAATTAGTTTATCCTGTTGGGCAGACTGGATGGACCATTCAGGTCTTTATCTGCCGTTATTTACTATGTTACTATATTAGTGGCGCTGATTGGCTTGTTAATCAATTAAGTTGCGCATGCAAATTGGCTGCTTGGCCAATTTGCACATACAGCTTTAGTCGCCATATATAGAATCCAGAGGTATATGTTTGCTTCACTAAATAAGAGGAACATTCAGTATACATTTAAAATTACTTTTTCCACATCAATTACATATAAATGTTTTCATATTATTAGAAGATGTAAAGGTTCTGAGGGTAGCTCTCTTATCGGTACTCAGAGTGGGTAAGGATGAAAATAGATTTAGTCGGGGGAGTAGCTCTGCACAAGTGCACATGTTACTTTCACAGACAAAGACACTGGCAGAGCTGCAGTAAGAATGTAACTATGGTACTTCTGGCTCACTGTAGCAAATAGTGCTAGCCATCAGAAAGCTACAGCTAGACATGATGGGGATCAGGGCAGAGCTCTAGGGAGAGGGCCCCAAAGCTTGCTTGCAGGCTGTATCTCTTCCAACTTTAGGCAGGTTTGGGGCCCCCTTTTAACATAGGGGCCCATAGCAATTGCCATGTTTGCCCACCCTTAACGCCGGCCCTGCTAGCCATTGTATGTTATGTCAAATTCATCACAGACCTCTGCTTTAAGAGGCTGATTCTATAACTTGTGTGACTAGTCAATCTATATAAATGAGCTTGGACAGACTCACCCGCAAATGTGCAGTAGAGCCCGAACGTTGAGAGAGCAAAAGTCCAAGCCCCGCTTCCACCAGCTCCAGAACCAGAAAGGAGGAGGAGTCAGAGGAGGGGCAGAGAGTACAGAAAACAGCCCGAACGTAATGCAAACATTCTGTCTCTCACACACATGGAACTCGGAAGGGGAGGGAGGGTGGAGGGAAGAACGGGGTGTGGGAATTGGAGGGGGAGGGAGGGAGGAGGGCAGAAGGGGACGTGGAAATGAGAGGGGGAGGGAGGAACGATTGAAGGAGGGGCGTGGGAATCAGCTGTCATGAACAACGGCATCGCAGTCAAAAGGGAGGCTCTAGGGAGGGAGGGAGGCCAGTAGCAGGAGCACTTGAACTCAACCAATACGGAGGAGGTGTTGCACATGGCCCTGGAAATCAGAAGAGGAGGGAGGGAAGGAAGGGGTGTGAAAATCAGAGGGGGAGGCACTAAACTGCAATACACGGAGGGAGGGAACTAACACACCCTGCCGCACACTTCAGATACGGAGGCGAGGAGTCATGGAAGGAAACACGAAGAACAGACGAAAACTCAACGGGAGAGGAACAGAAGTAACCCTCGCACACAAAACCAGTCTCCAGTGTCGGAAGCGACAACCACCGTGAAAGGTAAGTGTAAACGCAAAACTCGCATTAAACATGAACCGGCAGACAATTAGTAATCACTCTTCTACAGAAAAACTTTCCCACATGTCCAAAGCAAATTCCACCATTAAACATGATGTTGCCGCTGCCGCGTCTGATGGGGAGGATGCCGAAATCACGGACCGCGAGCTAAACACTGAAGTCATGATCACACAATTCCAGCACTCCAACCTGCCCCCCCACACACACACTTTCAGTCAGCAAGCCACGTTCGCGCCTTCTACCAACAGACGCAAGGGGGAAAGGCTGAAGGACCCAAACCAGACACTGAGACAGGGAAGAAGGCTGCACTCTGTTTTTAAAAATATTACTGAAAAAACCAACACCGTAAAAACATCTTTAAGCAGCACTGTGTCGCATAGGTGACAGGTAACGGTGAGAAACATCTTAATCAAATTATGAAAAACCAGGGCTTTTTTTGAGGGGGTACTTGAGAGTATTGCGTACCGGTACCTTTTCCATTGTCTCCTAAAATTGACCCATGGACCCCATGTTTTAATGAGAGAGCTCAGGCTCTACACACCAATTCTGCCTTGTCATAGATTCTGTGACTGGTTGCAGGGGGCCTGACTATTGTGGGGTGGGTCTCTCAGTGATCACCTCACCCCTGAGGGTGGCCTAGCATTTGAGTACCGGCACCTTTTTTTTGCTAGTAAAAACGCACTGTGAAAAACACACAACGAAGTGACAGAAAACATAACAAAACAGCTCAGAACCACTAATTTATGGACACATTTGAACTATTCAGACTACTGTTACCTGCACTGATTTATCGCCATTCATTATTAACGCCTTATTACATTGCGTACAAGCAAAAAATACACACACCACTGCTACTTCAAATAACTTTAGCAAAGTGACTGAATTGTTTTTAGCCATGCTGTATTGATTACAACTATTCTGACTACTGTTACCTGAGGTTGCTGTAAGAAGGCAGGATCTCTAATATGCCACGTAGAAAAACAGAAAGCACAGCAAATGATCATTCAGCTCTAGAGTTACAATTGAAGGAGGAGGAAAGCTGAAAGGGGTAGAATTAGACCTGAAAATAGAACAGAACAAACAACACAACATGCAGAGGTGGAAAGGCTAAGCAACTTCAGGTTAAAATCACAGTGAAGAACGAGTCGCAGAAAGACACAGACGTCAACAAAGCAAAATTAACAAACGCTTAATGGACCTTCAAATGTCAAGACACAAAGCTTTAAGAGAACATTAGAGGACTTTGAAGAAAGTAATATATCCAGTAGTAACCTTGGGCATTTCACATTGTCATGCAAAACATTTTAAAAAGGAGAGGCCAACAGATAAGAAGTTTAATGTGTGTTGCAATAAAAGTTCTAGCCTTTTGCCACCTATAAGTACAAATGAATACATCTTTCTAAAAAAAAAACTTGCCCATTTTAACGGGCTTAACGGCTAGTGTATGTGTAAAGTACACCAGTTTCCTATGGGAAAGTGTGGGCATATATTTCTTTTGAAAATAAATGCATAGAAAGAATATGCACATATTTACACTTGCTATTCAGTACTATGTTACTATGTAAATAGGCTTGATTGGACCCAGAGTTCCAAATAAATAAAGCCCCCCCCAACACACACACAAGAAGGCCCAAAGCATTTCAAAGGGAAAAGCAACTGCAGCAGATATAGAAAATAAAGGTTTAAGTTAGTTCCAAAAAAGTTTGACTATTTTTTTTTAATTCTTTTGTTTGTTAACTTTTCTTTCTGTGTTCTAGGCTAACCAGCGTCCTGTGCAAAAATTGAAAGTGGTGGCAGTTTTAAGCAGGGCTCTCATCCTTTGGTAGAGGCAGTGGTTCCAGCATAGCATCTCCCTTTCTCCATCTCTTTCTAAACCCCCTTCTTTCTCCCCCTCCTTCCTCCTGCTTCTTTTATCTTCCTCCCCCTCCTTCCTCCAGCATCTTTTATCTTCCTTGCTCTTCTCTCCCTTTCACCATGCCCACATAATGTGTCAGGACATGACAGCTGACAGGATATGAGTATAGTTGTTCCCCTCTGTGACCACAAAGACTGTGCACCTCAAAAGCCAGCCGTGTTCTGAAGAGGAAAACACTGAGCCATGTAAAAGAGTTTGGCTCTTTAAACCCAATATCATGGGATATTCTGAATGCCCTTCTATATTTAAGTAAATAATATCATGGATAAAACACAAAATTGTTCAGTTCAGAGTTGTTGGATCAGCAATATTTGTGATTATACACTCACCACTGTCTCAAGCATCACCCACAGATAAATCTTATGATGAGTTTGTGGCTGCACTGAAGCACATTTCTCATCAAGTTCATCTTAGATTTCCCAGAGATTTCAGTTCTGCAAGAGGAAATATTGCTGTCAGTTCAGTGACAGTTTGTTTATTTAGATTTTGCTCACACCATTTTCAGTAGTAGCTCAAGGGGAGTTACATTCAGGTACACTGGATATTTCTCTCTCCCAGGAGGGCACACAATCTAAGTTTGTACTTGAGGCAATGAAGGGTTAAGTAATTTGCCCAATACCACAAGGAGCAGCAGTGGGATTTGAACTGGCCACTTCTGGATTGCAAGACCAGTGCTCTAACCACTAGGCCACTCCTCCACTTCAGTGTAGCATATAGACATGCAGAGGTCATGAGTTTCGTTCCTATGTCAGATCTTCTGCTCCAAGAGCTGGGCAGGACTGGAAATGCTGTGGAGGTTGCATTTGTGGCCTCTCAGGACAGGGAATATCAGCCATTGCTCAACAGCAGCACCTAGTGGCCAAATTAAAGCTCCATGTTAGTCAGCTCTGGAAGGAATCATGTTTTGTGGTCCCTGGCCAAAGACTGTCACTGCAGTGGGCCCTTGGGGGCTCATGTATATAAAAAAGGGGACAAAAACTGGTAGTTGCCAATTAAGACTCATGATGCCATAGTCCAACATAGGTTGGCTTTGATTGAGCTGTCAGCCCAAAGGAACAGAAAAAGACTGATAGGCTTAAAAATAAAATACAGGATCTAACACTCCAACAAAATTATATCAGCTTTTGCAGAATGATACCAGTTGACAGAATATTTCAACTTTTCTGAAATGCTTGAAATTAAACTGCAAGATTGTCTTGTCTGTGATGAAGCTCTCTAGAGCTCAGAATGATCTCCATCTCAGAAAAACCACTGCCATATCACAAAACATGAAGAAAATCCATGGGATTGTTATAACACCACGTTTGCAATCAAACTAAAAAATCCAAGCAAAGGTAAATTCCATATACTATAATCATGATTCTGTAAACACTGGGACCCCTCCCCACCCCCCAAAAAATAAAATTCTCTAGTATTTTCTCATCCTTCCCTTGCCTGCCTTGGATCCTACACTCAGTTTTTGTTCCCTTTCCTCACTCACTCCTCAATTGAACATATGTTTGTACTGATTCCACTGGAAAAGGTAGCCAGAAATGGCACCTGGCCCTTGAAAACACAGATCCTTGGTATTATCAAATAACCTCTAATTAGCTGGAGTATAAGCAATTTATAAACACCTAAGAATAGATGTCCGCATTATATTATGTCCCCTTCTCAAACCCCTTAGCCCAGCCATTGCAGCAATGGTCCTTCTCAGACAGAGAATACGCACAAATGTTCCATCTAGAACCCACATATTTTGAATTTTTAGGTCTGACCACTAGGTGTCACCATTGTATGAAAATTGGGACTTCTTCCTTTCAAGGACAGGGAGCAGAGTCCTAGTACAACAGCCAATTCCAGGTCCTTGGCAAGGCAGCACACAGCACTTGTCACTGAGCTAATGGATTACTGCATATTGCTTTTGTATGGAAAAGTCCATCAAGTATGTCTGACACACAAAGTCCAGCACATCCAAGGAAACAGAATGAAAAGCCCAAGATGCTGCAAGCAACCCTTGTTTGCTCTTGAGCATGGTAGAAGATCAAACCACTGAGTCATGGTGATTTTCAATGCACAAAAGTAGACTTTTAAATCACTTTTCTGTAGTTTTCAAGAAAAATAGTGTGAGGCATATTAAGTACTCTGGTCTATCTAAAACTAGATCAGAACTGAGCTCATATACATGAGTTATTTCCCTGTCCACACTGGCTTGTATCTGAGGCAAAGAAGGGTACAGTGCCTTGCCCAAGGTCATAATCAAGCTCATTTTCAAAGCACTTAGCCTCCCAAAGTTCCATAGAAACCTATGGAACTTAGCCTCCCAAAGTGCTTTGAAAATATGCCTCAATGTGTGCCAGTGGGCAACAGCAGGATTTGAACTGTGGTTTCTCAGAGTTGCAACTCACCCTTCTAATACTGAAGTATTCCTCAAAATTATGTCAAGCATTTTGCTGTGTGACTAAGGAAAGAATTTCACGAGCACTGTAGGAACTTAGATTGTGAATGCTGATTATGCCCATTCCAAATCTCCAGCTGGTCTTTTACAAATTGCACAATATATTATACTATGTACCATAATGGCATGAACCTCAGCAGCAATGCTCATGAATCATTTCCTTACATCACTTACAAGGAGGCTGCTGCAGATCTTATAGAACAAAAGAGCCTTGCGCCTCACACATATTCAGTGGAGTAGAGGAGTGGCCTAGTGGTTAGAGCACTGGTCTTGCAATCCCAAGGTAGCCAGTTCAAATCCCCCTACTGTGATCCTGGGCAAGTCACTTAACCCTCCAGAGACAGAGAAATATCCAGAGTACCTGAATGTAGCTCACCCTGAGCTACTACTAAAAAAGGTGTGAGCAAAATCTAAATAAATTCAATATAACTGTTTTCAGTGCAGCATTTCAGAATAACATTGTATCAAATAAAAAGAGATATTAAGACATCTGTGGGATATGCTATTCTGAAATGTTGCACTGAAAACAGTTATATTGAATACGTGTGAGGCACAAGGCTCTTTTGTTCTGTCAGATGGTTTAAAATTGCCTCCGCCTAGTAAAGTATAACCTAGTTTATATAGTTGACCCTTCTAACTTGGGTAGATTTCATAGAGGCAGAAATTGCAATATTGAGGCACTGCCAAATGAGTCCCTTGAAAAATGTATAAAGGACAACTCAGCTTCAGTTAAAACTACAGCTCTGGACCAAAGTGGATACCAGCCATCAACACTGAGGTGATTTCATTAATTTTATAACCATAAAAAAAGTCTGATGAACTGATCTGGTATTTATCATATTGATCGCTGGTGCTCATTTTCAAAGCACATAGACTTACAAGTACCTATGTAAGTCTATGTGCTTTGAAAATGAGCCTTAGTATGACTAAGTCAGAAATATCATCAGAATGGGCTATAGTTTTTGTTTTACCAAACTTTCACCTATTACAGGAGGTAAAGAAATCTGTCAGTGGAACCTTCATTAGATGGCACACCTGTTCAGTCACATGTACCTGAATATATGATATTGTGACTCCTCAAAAAGAGTCAATCTATATCTCTCCAAATAAGTCACAAGAGATGTAGAATGTTGAGTAAAACCCCATCTTCTGAATGTCTATGCCACTTAGGGGGTCATTTTAAAAGGCATGTTCGTGGGTAAAAGCTTTTTGAACACAGAAATGGCCTTAAAATTGTTATGGATTAGGAATTGGTTATTGGACAGAAAGCAGAGAGTAGGGTTGAATGGCCATTTCTCTCAATGGAGGAGGGTGAATAGTGGAGTGCCACAGGGATCTGTACTGGGATTGGTGCTATTTAACATATTTATAAATGATCTGGAAATCAGATTGACAAGTGAGTTGATTACATTTGCAGATGACACAAAACAATTCAAGGTTTAAAACATATGTGGACTGTGAAAAATTGCAGGAAGACCTTACGAAATTGGAAGAATTGGGCATCCAAATAGCAGATGAAATGTAATGTGGACAAAAGCAAAGTGATGTACATTGGGAAGAATAATCCAGATCATAGTTACCTGATGCTAGGGTCTGCCTTGAGGGTCCTCTCAAGAAAAAAATCTAGATGTTGATGTAGACAATATGCTGAAATCTGCCCAGTGTGCGGCAGCAACCAAAAACAGCAAACAGGATGCTAGGAGTTAGTAGGAAAGGGATGGTAAATAAGACTGAGAATACTATAATGCCTCTGTATAACTCCGTGGTGCACTCTCACCTTGAGTATTGAATTCAGTTCTGGTCGCCGTATCTCAAAAACTACATGGAGGCATGTTTTCAAGAACATAGACTTACAGTGTTCCATCAGTTATTATCAGAAGGGAGGAGTGGTCTATTGACTAGAGCACTAGTCTTGCAATCCAGAGCAGGGGCGTAGCCACGGGTGGGCCTGGGCCCACCCACTTTGGGCTCAGGCCCACCCAGCAACGGTGCACGCTGCAGGCCTTCTTTCCCTCGGGCCCTCCCTCCCTCCCCTTCGGGCAGCGCCGCAGCCTACAACAAAGCTGCACCGGTTGTCATCATCTTCTGGCAGAGTTGTTAGTTCTGCTGCAGCAGACAGCCCTGGCAGCGTGCGGATCCGCTGAGATAAGCAGCAGAAGAACTAACAACTCTGCCATGCAGCGGAGCGGAGTGGAGGAAGGAAGACTAGCTGCCACGTGGCCGCGTGGTGCCGCGGCGCACAGCCTCCCGTTGATCTCGCTGCTCCCACCGCTCCAACCTCGCGCCTCACACCTTGCACCGTCCGCCTCTCGCTTCTCCGTTGCCCAGGCCAGCGGCACGAAAAAGGAAGCAAGCACAGGAGTCAGATGCTGTAGGCCCCGCAGCCACACGACGCCCAGGTCAGCCCCAGTCGAGACCGATGAGACCAAAGGAGGAGTCAAGGTCCGACACCGATCCGATGCCCAGACTCTCCCAGACCTCCGGGGTGGAGAAAGCCGACGGCAAGACCAAGGGAAAGAAAGGCTGCAGTCAGCGTGTCAGTGAGTGGTGGCTGGGGAAAGGGAGGGAAACAAAACTGCAGCATGCTGGCAGGTGGTTGGTTGGTTGGTGTGTGTGTGTGTGTGTGTGGTGGGGGGTCGTCGGGGAGAGACAGGACCACTGTTGGGATGAGGGAGTGAAACAGGGTAGAGCTAGGTGGGGGAGGGACGGAGAGATGCTGCAAGGGGAAAGAGAGGGAGAATTGTTGGATATGGATGGGATGGGGAGAGGGAGGGAAAGGGCATGAGAGAAAAAAACGTGTTGGACATGGAAGTGTAAGGGAGGGAGAGATGAGAGAGAAAATGTTGAACATGGCATTGAGGTGAGGGAAAGGAAGGATGGAGAGATGGTGGTTGGTGGTGGGGGGGGGGGGGGGGGTAGAGAGAGATGTCAAACCAGGGGCTCAAGGCAGAGAGAGGGAGAAAAGTTGGACATGAAGGTGGAGACGAGGAGAGGAAAGGAGAGACACACAAGCGGGGGAGGGGAGAAAGAGGGAAGATGGATCCAGGGAGAGAAGATAGACAATGGATGGTAGGGAAGAGAAAGGGGGAAAATGCTGGAAAATGGGGGAGGAGAGAGAGATGGGACAGGAAGATGCTGGTGGTGGGAGGTAAAAGGGATAGGCAAATATCAGGCTAAGAGGGTGAGGAGGGTAGAAAGAGGGAACAGATGCTGGGCTGGAAGGGTGGAGGGAGGGAGGCACTGGGAATGGTGGAAAGAATGGGGAGAGGCCCAGGGAGTGGAGATGGCAAGGAAAAAATGAGAGAATAGTGATCACAGGGGGTAGAAATATCATAATGGCGTGTAGATTGAAGATGAAAGGGAATGAAAGGCTGAGAAGGAGAGAGATGGGGAATGGGAGAGCTAGTGGGTGAAAGGAGATGGAAATGTGATAGATATCTGAAAAGTAAAAAGAAGGAAAAGATTTAGAAAGAGGATGAAATTTGAGTGTACAGAGGCAGAAAAGAAAAAAAAAAGAAAGGAAAGAGCTAAAATGGAAGGATCAATATTTCAGAGGTAGGTGTAGTGAGGAAATGAAACGACAGGAGAAAAAAGACAAATGGACAACCGCTTGAAGAATTAGCAGAAGACAGACAGACGAAATCGGGAAAGAGAAATTGGAACTAACATGATGGAAAAATAAAATGTCCAGACAATAAAGATAGGAAAATCATTTTACTTTGAATGTTTTAAATGGAATATGTTAACTTAGGGAAATGTGCATAGCGGATTTCTTTTTATTGTTTTAAGTAGAAAAGGAAATGCGCTTTTGTTTTGGGGTTTTTTTTCTCCAGTGTTGCAGTACATGCTGAGGCTCCCAGTTCAATTTTTTCTATATATCTTTATTTCTAATTTGTGATCCTTGTTCTGTAATTTGTGAGGGTCTGTCAGTGTGACTTTAACGGCAGATGAGGAGATTGGAGAGGGAATTGGGGGAGAGGCTTTATTTTCTGCCCTGGTCACCAGCATGGCTAACGGCAGCCCTGACCCTTGCTGTAGCTAGTGGGGATTCCCAAGCCCTACTAGCTGGGGTCTCTTCTGAAGCTGGCCAGAGATTCCTTCTTCTACTGAGCTTGGCAGATGGGGGCAGCATCCTGGAGCCACTGACAACTAAGCATGTATGAGGTGCTAGCATCAGTGGCTCGAGGAATTGCTGCTGCCTACTGGGCTTGGTGGAGAGGAATTCTGGCCATCTTTACTGGAGGCCTTCAGCTGACAGAAATTGGGGATCCTCATCTGCTAAAGTATTTATATTTTGAATTGGGAAGTGCTGGGGGAGAGGGGGGACAGAGAAAATTTTGTGCCCACCCACTATGTGCTCAGGCCCACCCAAAATTGGCTGTCTGGCTACGCCACTGATCCAGAGGTGGGCTGGTTCAAGTCCTGCTGCTGCTTCTTGTGATCTTGGGCCAGTCACTTAACCCTCCATTACCTCAGGTACAAACTTAGATTGTGAACCCTCCTGGGACAGAGAAATATCCAGTATACCTGAATGTAACTCACCTTGAGCTACTACTGAAAAAGGTGTGAGCAAAATCTAAATAACAAAATCAGGCTTATTTTCAAAAGAGAAGGGTGCCTATCTTCCAACACAAATCGGGAGATGGGTGTCCTTCTCTCAGGGTCAGCATAATCAAAAGTCAATTTTGGGCATCCTCAACTGCTTCCCGTTGTGACCAAAGTTCACAGGGGAATGTCTGCACCATAGGAAAGGCGGGACTTGGGCTTGATTAAGAGATGGGCGTCCTCAGCCGATAATGGAAAAAAGAAGGGCGTCCCTGACGAGCACTTGGCCAACTTTACTTGGTCCATTTTTTCTTGCGACCAAGCCTCAAAAAGGTGCCTGAACTGACCAGATGACCACCACAGGGAATCGGGGATGACCTCCCCCTAATCTCTCAGTGGTCACCAACCCCCTCCCACCCAAAAAAAAACTTTAAATTTTTTTTTGCCAGCCTCAAATGTCATACGCAGCTCCATGACAGCAGTATGCAGGTCCCTGGAACAGTTTTAGTGGGTGCAGTGCACTTCAGCCAGGTGGACCCAGGCCCATCACCCCCTACCTGTTACACTTGTGGTGGTAAATGTGAGCCATCCAAAACCCACCCGAAACCCACTGTACCCACATGTAGGTGCCCCCCTTCACCCCTTAGTGCTATGGTAGTGGTGTACAGTTGTGGGGAGTGGGTTTTGGGGGTCTCAACACACAAGGTAAGGGAGCTATGCACCTGGGAGCAATTTGTGAAGTCCACTGCAGTGCCCTCTAGGGTGCCCGGTTGGTGTCCTAGCATGCCAGGGGGACCAGTGCACTATGAATTCTGGCTCCTCCCATAACCAAAGGGCTTGGATTTGGTCGTTTTTGAGATGAGTGACCTCGGTTTCCATTATGGCCGAAAACCAGGGATGACCATCTCAACATTTAGGTAGACAATCTCTAAGGTCGACCTAAATGTTGAGATTTGGGCATCCCTGACCGTATTATCGAAATGAAAGATGGACACCCATCTTGTTTTGATAATACGGGTTTCCCCACCCCTTCGCGGGGCTGTCCTGCGAGGACGCCCTCATGAAAACTTGGGCAACCCATTCGATTATACCCCTCTATGTAACTTTATAAGTCTAAGTGCTTTGAAAATGAGCCCCTTAGCAGAATTAGAAAAGGTCAAAGAAGAGCAACCAAAATGATAAAGGGGGTGGAACTCCTCTCATATGAGGAAAGGCTAAAGAGGTTCGGGTTCTTCAGCTTGGAAAAGAGACAGCTGAAAGGGGATATGATTGAGGTCTACAAAATCCTAAGTGGTGAAGAATGAGTAGAAGTTAATAAAATGTTTACTTTTTCTAAAATTACAAAGACTAGGGGACACTCAATGAAGTTATATGGAAACACTTTTAAAATTAATAGGGGGAAATAGTTTTTCACTAGATGAATAGTTAGCAGTTATCTGAAAATATTTGCAAAGGTTACTAAGGGCAATCTGATTACTGAGTTAGCTTCAAAGGGACTGTTTGAAGCAGTCTGCTTAGAATCAAAATGAAATAGAGAGGAAAGGTCCCACTTAACTTTCTTTCTGAGAAGTTCTGAGAGAAGAGAACATTTCTCTGGGTGAGTGAACATTATTTTGCTCTGTGTTTTGGCAACTTAAAGATTGGAGTTAAAAGAGGAATTGTAAGTTACTGATAAAGACAGTTAGAAAAAAAAAGCATACTTTATTTACTAGTCTCCATAATTTTAAAACTTGAACTTTGACACAGCATTAAAAGATAGCCTGTAGAAGGCAGCAGGGTCTAGTTCAATCTTAATTCCCATCCCCCAGCTCTCACCCAACCCTAGCACAACTCTTCATTTGTAGTCATTACACTAATTAAGATAACAAGAGTGTTTTTATTAGAGATTTAATTACATTTAGTTTCTGAAAAGCAAACGCAAAATAAAGTACACATTATCCTATATAATAATTCTCACCTCCAACAGGATGTGCTTGGGACCGTGCCTGCCGGAAGTGGTCTGCTAGGCAGGCACGCACTGACCTCAGTGACAGACAATTTGGCAAAGCAAAACAATCTGAGTGCTGGCCATTAGGACACAGGGTTGACAGGAGAGTTTTAAAAGACTGAAGGAACCGAAAGTGTTAAATGGGGGGAGGGGGGGGGGGGGGGAGTTCTGAACGACTGAGGCCCAGATGCATCAACCAAACGTTAAAAAATAGTTTACCTACATCAGAGGAGGGCGGGCCCAGGAAGAAAGAAGGGATGTCTGAGGAGGCCTTCTGAATCGCCGATCAGCTCTTCTTGCCCGTGCAGCAGAGGTGACAGGCGCTGCACGGGCTGGTAAGGCAAAGGGGGGGTCATTGGAGGGGGGAGCGGCAGCCATGACAAAAGGGGGGGGCGGCGGGGGCAGGGCACGGGACCGGAGCATGGCAGGAGGCAGAGCTAGTGTGGGAGAATACACAGGAAGAGCGGAGGGCCGGCCCGGGGCTGCTAAAATTGGAGATTTTTCGTGGGGGGGGGGGGGGGGAAGTGGAGAGCAGCGGGGGAGAGGGGAGCAGCGGCGACCTGGGGCGTCAATAAAGGATGCCCCTGACGCGTTTTTGCCCCCCCCCCCAGTTATTGTTTTTAATGGATTTTGTAAACTTCTAGCAGACACACAGCCCTAACGAGAGGTACAGACTCTCGTTAGATTTCACGGTGTTTCCTGCGTTAAACGAATCGAAAAGGTTAGTGAATGTCATTTCAATGGGATTTGTAGAAGAATTGCTCATCTGCATTCAGTTTTCGTTAGCTGCTACTGTCGTCGGAAAATAGGCTTTAGTGCATGGAAAGGATAGGAAATTCTTCCTTGAGGGCTCATTTAACGATGAAAAACGTTTAGTGCATCTGGGCCTCAAAGACATGAACATTTGGGAAAGGAAAACAATCTGAATGCTGGCCATTAGGACACAGGGTAGATAGGACAGTTTTAAAAGACTGAAGGAAACGAAAGTGTTAAACTGGAGAAGGGGGGGGGGGGAGTTGTGAATGACTGAAAGACATGCAAATTTGGGACAGGAAAACAATCTCAATGCTGCCCATTAGCACACAGGGTACATAGGACAGTTTTAAAAGACTGAAGGAACCCAAAGTGTTCGGGGGGGGGGGGGGGGAAAGTTCTGAATGAATGAAAGAAATGAAAATTTACTAGAGGAACACAATCTGAATGCTGGGCATTTGTACACAAGGTAGATAGGACACTTTAAAAAAAAAATGAAGGACGTGAAAGTATTACATCTTGGGGGAGGGGTGAGGAGGAAAGTGGTGGGGTATCCGGATACTGGGCGTTAGGGCCACGGGGGTACATAGACTTTTGAAAGCCTTAAGGAACCCAAAGTGTGGGAAGGAGGAGGAAAAGGAGGGGAGGGAACGGGGTGAGGGGCATTAGGAACAGGGGAGGGGGCCCTGTCACACACTCACACACACACTGTCACACAGACAGTCTCACTCTGTCACACACCCACACATTCACTCTGGCTCTCTCTCTCAAACATACACACTCCCAGGAAAACCTTGCTAGCGCCCATTTCATTCGTTCCAGAAACGGGCCTTTTTTACTAGTAGCATATAACTTTAAGAGGCATATTTTCAAAGCACTTTGGGAGGCTAAGTTCCATAGGTTTCTATGGAACTTTGGGAGGCTAAGTGCTTTGAAAATGAGCCTCTAAGTCTCTTTCGGCTTATTTTTGAAAGAGAAGGGCGCCCATCTTTCGATACAAACCACAAGATGGGCGTCCTTCTCACAGGGTCATCCAAATCGGCATAATCGAAAGCCGATTTTGGGCGTCCTCAACTGCTTTCCGTCGCGGGGACGACCAAAGTTCATGGGGGCGTGTCGGAGGTGTAGCAAAGGCGGGACTGGGGCGTGCCTAACACATGGGCGTCCTCGACCGATAATGGAAAAAAGAAGGGCGTCCCTGACGAACACTTGGACGACTTTACCTGGTCCTTTTTTTCTTACGACCAAGCCACAAAAATTTGCCCTAAATGACCAGATGACCACCGGAGGGAATCGGGGATGAACGCCCCTTACTCCCCCAGTGGTCACTAACCCCATCCCACCCTCAAAAACAAAATTTTAAAAATATTTTGTGCCAGCCTCTATGCCAGACTCAAATATCATACCCAGCTCCATGACAGCAGTATGCAGGTCCATGGAGCAGTTTTAGTGGGTGCAATGCACTTCAAGCAGGTAGACCGAGGCCCCCCCCCCTGTTACACTTGTGGTAAATGTGAGCCTTTCAAAACCCACCACAAACCCACTGTACCCACATGTAGGTGCCCTCCTTCATCCATAAGGGCTATGGTAGTGGTGGACAGAAACAAAAAAAAGGCAAAGATCTGCAACAGAAATAGCAAACTAAAAGAAAAAAAGCAGATAAAAAAACAAAAAAATGGAAACAGGAGGGTAACAGGAGTGGTTTATTACAAGGTTACCTGACATGGCCACGTTTCGCCCTAAGGCTGCGTCAGGGGTACAAAAAAACTACAAAATAAAAATACATAATGAATAAAACTTAACATCACATAGTATATTTTATAATAAAACATATCTAAAAACATAATCAAATCATATAAGATAAAAACAGATCAAATCTAAATACTAAATATCACCTACCTAATAGGGGTAAAAAGCAAAGTGAACCTCTAAAGTAGTCATACAACCACCTAAAAAATACAAAATAAAATAAATAAATAATAAAATCTCACAATGCTTGGCCTCAATCGTCGTCTCTTATGCACATTCAATGATCTAAAAACATTGAAATTAATATTCACTTTATATTTAGTAATTTTTGTTAATAGTAAAAATTAATCCTATATAATAATTCTCACCTCCAACGTTCTGAGGCTGCCTGGAACCATGGTCTGCTAGGTGCTGTAGATCAAACTGACGTCATGAATCCCACTGATTGGCTGCGCCTCGGGTGAAGTCACAAAGCAAGCAAACCTATGAGATGCTGCAGGACGTTTAATAGACAGAAGTGGAAGTGAGCAAAGCAAGTCTATGGTAAGCAAGGAAGCCCATTGGTTAATCTCTGTTTCCACTCCCCTACGCAGCCGTCATTGGTATACACTCAAAAACAAGCAAACCTAGGAGCTGCTGCTTCACATTGTCGTTTTAAAATTGTTGTTCCATCTAAAACAAGTCTAAAGCTGTTTCAACTGGATAGACAGTGCCTTAAAACGTGGAGGACAAAAGGAGGGGAGAGACAGACAGACTCTGCAACTGGGAGGGAGGGAGGGCGACCGAACCTGCAACTGGGTGGGAGGGAGGGAGGGGGGACCCTGCAACTGGGAAAAAGGGAGGGAGGAAGGAAGGGAGGGGGGACCCCCCTGCAACTGGGAGACAGACCGGGGGGGGGGGGGACAATGACCCTGGAACTGGGAGGGAGGGGGACCCTGGCACATACTCTCATTCTCACACACACTCGCACCCAGTCTCACTCTCTCTCTGTCACACACACACACACACACACACACACTCGCACATTCACTCTCACCCAGTCACTCTCACACACACTCTCTCAAACATACACACTCCAAGGAAAACCTTTCTAGCGCTCGTTTCCTTTAAAACAGAAACAGCCCTTTTTTTTTACTAGTAATTAATAATTTGTGAAGTCTTACAATTTGAGTAATATTTTAACTGATATTTTTCTCCTGTAACTGGGTGTTCAAAACATTTTGTTTTCAGATTGACCGGACAAATGGAACAATTTAAGCATGGGTAATGACCCCTTACTCTGTCCTTACAAGGTGGGACTGGTAATGCTGATGTTGACAAAAAATCCTTCAAATTCTTATTTCTTTT
The DNA here is from genome assembly GCF_901765095.1 of Microcaecilia unicolor. Taxonomy (NCBI): domain Eukaryota; kingdom Metazoa; phylum Chordata; class Amphibia; order Gymnophiona; family Siphonopidae; genus Microcaecilia; species Microcaecilia unicolor. Next base: position 172,444,867 of record NC_044040.1, read on the forward strand.
GTATGCTATCAACAATTCTTTATTTGCAAAAGATGGAATGTTCTGGATCAACGGCCAATGAGATCTTAATATTTTAATGATATCAGAAGATAGATAATCCTATATAATAATTTCCAACTCCAACGTTCTGAAGCTGACTCCCCGTGGCACTGAAGGGTTTGTAGGGTCCGTGCGGTTCGTGCTGCCTGTAACCATCTGTCTCACTGTCCCACCCTCACATCATAATGTTATGACATCGAGGGCTGAACACTGAGAGGGAAGGGGACGCAGCATAGTTGCCAAGCAAAGCAATGCAACGTCACAAAAATTTTGTGATTTGGGCGTCCCCAACTGTATTATCGAAACGAAAGATGGACACCCATCTTGTTTTGATAATAAGGGTTTCCCCGCCCCTTCGCCAGGACATCCTGTGAGGACATCCTCAGGAAAACTTGGTGCCCTTTTCGATTATGCCCCTCTTTATATTCATCTAATATGTCACATGTATGATTATCTCCCAGTTGGTGAGAGGTTATATCTGTGTGCTCAATGCAAAGAGCTCCTAGATCTCAGAGAATTAGTCCGTTCTCTTGAGGCTAGAGCATCAGACTTGGAGAAGCTGAGGGAGACAGAAAGGTACATAAAGGAGGCTCACAGAGACATTTTAGAGAAGTCCCACCTCCAGTCTGCTTGCCCCTGTGCTGCCTTGGAGAAGGAATGTCTCCTAAAAGGAAAGTATTACCCTGGTGAAGTTGGAAGTAATCCTGTAGCAAGGACCAGCCCACCCGAGGATGCAATATCTTCTCGCACAGAGGATGTGTTTCCAGGAGCTTCTGCCCAGGAGGAAAGGGTTAGGATGGCTGTTGTAGTTGGTGATTCGATTATTAGTCATGTAGATAACTGGGTGGCTGGTGGACGTGAGGACTGCTTGGCCACTTGCCTGCCTGGTGTGAAGGTGGCAGACCTCACACGGCACCTAGATAAGATTTTAGACAGTGCTGGGGAGGAGCCAGCTGTCTTGGTACATGTAGGTACCAATCAGTGGCGTAGCTACGTGGGGCCTGAGGGGGCCTGGGCCCCCGTAGATTTCAGTTGGGACCCCCCTCCTGGCGAACCCGCCCCGCCTACCTTCCGTTTTGCTGGCGGGGGATCCCACTCCCCGCCAGCCGACGTCCTCTCCGACCGTTCTGCTGCAGAGAAAAGTCTTCTTCCTTGCATGCTGACGTAGGACGTCAGACTCGGAGAACAGAACAGAACAGAACTGTTCTCTGAGTCTGACGTCCTGCACGTACAACATGCAGGACGTCAGCATGCAAGGAAGAAAACTTTTCTCTGCAGCAGAACGGTCGGAGAGGACGTCGGCTGGCGGGGAGTGGGGTCCCCCGCCAGCAAAACGGAAGGTAGGCGGCGGCGGGGGAGGGTTCGTGGCGGGAGAGGGCTCGGCAGAGATGGGGCGACAATGGCGGCAGGAGGGGGCGACGACGGGGGGGGGGGCTAAAATGTGCCCCCTCCCCTCGAGCTCTGGACCCCCCTCCCACGGAAGTCTGGCTAAGCCCCTGGTACCAATGACATAGAAAAATGTGGGAGAGAGGTTCTGGAAGCCAAATTTAGACTCCTAGGTAGAAAGCTGAAATCCAGATCCTCCAGGGTAGCAATTTCAGACACGCTACCCGTTTCACGCGAAAAGCCCAAGAGACAGCTAGAGCTCCAGAGACTCAACGCATGGATGAAGCAATGGTGCAGGGAGGCGGGGTTTAGATTAGGTAGGAACTGGGCAACATTCTAATGAAGGGGGAGCCTATTCCAAAAGGATGGGCTCCACCTTAACCAGGTTGGGACCAGACTGCTGGCATCGGAATTTAAAAAGGAAATAAAGCAGCTTTTAAACTAGAAACTGCGGGAAGGCTGACAGTCGCTCAAAAGTGCATGGTCAGAATAACATATCTTTCAAAGATATCACCAGGATCAGGATTGACCTCACACATGACTACTCAAACGGCTACCTACCCATACATGGGACATTCAACTCAGACATCACCTCCACCGCCACATTTGGACTCCTCTGTCCAAACTGGTTTCTTGCCTCCCACATCCCTACATTACCCTATCTTGTCTCAGTTACGACAGATGGGCTTCATTCCATGTAGTCCTGCTACACAGACACGGGCTATTTGTCAGGAACTCTATGATCGGGGTTTTATTAAAGCGCCCCATGTTCCAGTGAACCCTTCCATGCCGACTCTAGAACCTGAGTGTTCTACTCCTCCTAGATGGGAGCAATTGGGTGCACGCCCCAAGGGTAAAATTCCCCAATTAGCAGAGGAACTGGCTCGTCTCCGCCGTCCTCTCATACTTCCAGCCAAACCAGGTACTGGGGATCTACCAAAAATAATATCCTCCCCATTAGACGAAGCATGGGAAGTTTTACAACAACAACTCCCAGCTAAATCTGACCTGGAGGATATTCGAAATGAACCTCCCCCAGTGCTAAATTTCTCCTCCTCGGTGGAAGGAGATTCATCTCACCTTGAACTACCCAAGACCCGTCCCCCTGACACTCACATTCCTTCAGGGGCATGTTGTATGCCACAACATGGCACCACATTGGCCAGTATGGGAGATGACCTCGCATTCGTTTCAGAAGGACTTCGTTCCTTACGTAAGTCCATTTCAGTACTCCCGGATACTATCGCATCTGCTGCATCAAAAACCAAAATGCCCCAACAACATGATGTTATTTCACATCATACCAGACAACGCCACCCTCAAAGTTATCTTACTGACGAGGGATCTAGTCGCTGCCTTGCAGTCATTGACGGTCCCCGTCACCCTACAGGTCTGAACATTGATACAGAACCTATTTTATCCGGTCCGCCTAGCACACCTGCCCAATATGTTGCTCTACATGAGAACTCATGGCATTATGTCCAGCCATGGATTGATAATCTTGCAGGATGGTCTGAGGCGCTTCAGCCCCAGTCCGCCCTCTTCCCACGCCAAGGATCCTTGCGGTCTGACAAACTCTCACTAGTGAGAGATCTTATTTATGACCACCCTGACCCCCATTGGGATCAGAAAACAACCCTCTACCTAATCCAAGGTCTCCAGGTTTGGAAAAAGTACGAGAATCAATTTCCCCCAACCGCATCAATCGATCTCCTTACATCTTCATTGATTAAACCCTTTGAAAAAGTAAAACTTTTTCCCTTGTTAAATAAAATGTCAGGTGGTGTTTCTCATACGGAATACACTCCACTTTCAGCTGTTGAATTAAATAGCCTCATACTGCAACTCCCGGATATTGCAATGGGAGGTAACCGATGGTTAAAGAAATTTCAGGACATCACACTAGGTACCACTCTGTCAGTTGGAGACATGAAAGCTTTATTGGGCAGAACCCCACACGCCAGTGTCACTGACATATTCACCCAATCAGGATATGCCAAATTTGTAACAGATACTCAGTACGATGGCAATCCTTTAACAGAGATTCAGACCAAAGTATTCCAGGAAATCCGGACCATGTATCCGACCCTTAAAGATTTCTCAGTTATCACTTCCCAAAGGTGGGAAATGGATTCAGAGCCTATTGAGGCTTATTTACTCAGACTCCAAGAACTCTATAAAGAAGAGACAGAGGAGACATTTGACTCCGATAATGCTCTTCCGGTGTTCTATCATTTACTTAAGGGAACCCTACCTTCACAGATTAAAAACAAACTAGAGGACACAGTTGGTCTCCAACTAGAAAAATGGCCAAAGATTCGTGAACACATCCTTCATCATTGCAGAAAGCTTATTAAAAACAAGCAAGATGAAGCCCAACATCGTAAGACAGTACACACTAACCTGGAAGTGCTACAAACTGAAGATCTCAAAGAAAAGAGAGCCTCTAAGAACTCTGACACAGATCCCAATACCCCCGAGACCACTCCCCCTGTTATTGTTATGTATGCTGATCAACGCTATGACAATAACACCCGAACTCAGGGCCCACGGCCCTATCACCCAGACCGCAGAACTAATTACCCAGAAGAACGAGGTCGTCACGCTCAACCGCAGCGAGGTCCCCCAAGGGGCCCTAATGATGACAATCGACGACCAATAGATTATCGTTCTCGACCTAGTCCTGATCGCTATTTCGATGTCCTATGCTATCGTTGTCATCAGTATGGTCATTATGCACGGGAATGTTCGTTACCACCACAAAATAGACTTAGAAATCAAATGCGCAAAAATCCTCCTGAACGCCAATCATTCCCTTTATGGAACCCCGACCAACGCCGCCCACAGTGACTAGGCGTGGTCCACACTGCTGCAGGATTGGATGATCCCATAATCACCTTGTTAATCTGTGATGTCCCCGTTCCCTTTTTAATTGACACAGGCGCCTCTCGCTCTGTGCTGGCCCATGTCCCGCACAAATTGCAGAAACTTCTTAAAGTTTCCCCTAACAATGTTACCACCACAGGATTTGATGGTGTCCCTACAGACACACCCCTGCTTGAGCCCTTGTCAATTACCTATGCGGATCAACAACTATCTGCTCCCTTTTTGTATGCTCCGTTGTGCCCTGTCAATTTACTTGGGAGAGATCTGTTGACATTGTTTCACTTTGAAATCCATTTTGATCCTTCCCCTAATGAAACCACTTCACTCATGATGGCTGTCACCTCTATGGTTGAGAAACAAATAGAGGTTGCACTGAATGATCTACCAGGTTTTCTTTGGGCCACACCTGAGAAACCTTATGGTGAGGTTAAAGGCCCTCCCCATCGTATTCAGCTGCTACCGGGTTGCAAAGGCCCTAAAATTGCCCAGTATCCGCTAAAACCTGAAGTTATTGCTGGAGCTCAGGAACAAATTGATTCCTTATTACAGCAAGGCATCATTGAGAAGTGTAATTCACCATACAATACTCCATTATTCCCAGTGCCAAAGAAAGAGCCTGGCGCCTTCCGTATAGTACAGGACTTACGCGCGCTAAATGACCTCACTTACGCGGTATTTCCAAACGTGGAAAACCCAACTACACTCCTCAACAGTATTTCCTTGCAGACATATCATTCCACCATTGACCTATCCAATGCCTTCTTTTCCATCACCCTTGACCCTGTAAGCCGCCCGTTAACGGCTTTCCAATTCAATAACACAACATATCAGTGGACCCGTCTCCCCCAGGGATTTACTGACAGTCCAACAGTCTTTTCGCAAACTTTAGCAGGACACATACAGGAATTCAAACAGTACCGATACGATCTCCCACCACAAACCTCTATTGTACAATATGTAGACGACATGCTCATTACCTGCCCTGACTTTGACACATGCGTCCAGGTCACCTGTGACTTCCTTGGCTTCCTTGCTACGAAAGGCTATAAAGTTAACAGAAAGAAATTGAAAATAGCTCAGACACATGTTACCTTCCTTGGACACCACATAGGCCCCCGTCAGAAGGGCCTAGGTCCCGATACTCTCCAACATGTATCCTCCTTGCGAATGCCCACTACCGTTTCTGATCTCAGAGGTGTCCTTGGCATGTTGAATTTTTGTCGCCTTTGGATACCCAATTATTCAGCTCGAACACAGCCATTTTATATAAAACTACAAGGTAAACAGAAAATTAAACGAGAACCCATTAACTTCACAGCTCAGGAAACATCAGATCTTATGGCTCTTGTGAAAGATGTTATGCTTTCCTCACCATTAGCAACTATTGATGTTTCTCAGGATGTGCACCTTTGGGTTGTGCATACTGAGACTACTTGGTCTTGCCTAATCACTCAAGAACATGATGATCTTGCCTGTGGTTACCTTTCAGGTACTTTTTCACCTGTTGAAAGAGCCTTTGCCACTTGTGAGAAAGGCCTTGTTGCCGCCAGCACAGCTGTCACGAAATTATACAGCTACATTCCTCACCTTCCGGTGATTCTTCACACGTCCCATGATGTAAAATATCTGTTGGACAAACAGATTAGTCACATGACTGTCTGCCGATTGCAAAAGTATCAAGTACTTTTGTTCAGTGTAGTGCACTCTATTCACCCATTAACGTTAACTGACCTTCAACGCCTAGATCCATTACTCACTGTAACAGAAACAGCACAGAATGCTATCTTTCCCCATGAGTGCACTACCCAATTGTCTGTTCCCGAATCCCTCCATCTGCATTCAGAAATCTTGCAGAGTGGCGAGGTTTGGTTTACAGATGGTTCTCAGCAAAACGGAGTTGCTGGCTTTGCCGCCCTCCATTATACACCGGAAGAACACATACTGGATCCTATACAATTCAGGTTACCAGATGCATTTACAGCCCAAACCGCAGAACTTGCAGCGGTTTTATACGTCTTACTGTATAAAGCACTACACTCAGATTTGAGCATTGTCACCGACTCGGACTATGTTTTTGCTTCCTTGCATTCCCATGTTCGCAAATGGAACCAGAGGGGTATGATTTCCTCTACGGGACAACCTCTCAGTCACTTACCTTTGTGGACTGCACTTTTTGATGCGTTGGAGAAGCGCCATCAAAAAGGCCTCCGCACCAGTATCTCCTGGATTAAAGCTCATCAGGAGACAGTTTTTTCTTTCGCCATTAATGGGAACCATGCTGCTGATGAACTAGCCCGTGAGGTCACTTCCTTTTCCAGCCTTCCTTCCGTGTCCCCTACGGATGTGGCGCTTCCGGTAATTGCAACCGAAGTGCCTCCCCTTGACACACCTCCTTCTACTCCTTCGGACTCCACACACTCTGAATCCTCCTCTCCAAACACCCCACCTATTTTCCCTGTACCTCCTGTCATAACCTCCTTACTATCTCCTGAATCAGAGCCCCCTGTTACGTCCCCTCCCTCTGAATCCCTAACCTCAGACTTCTCTACCACCCTCACTTCCTCTCTGTCAAAAGCAGAACTCACTTTGTGGAAGCAAGCTGGATGTTTTCTTAATCCAAATGGTCTTTGGACCCATCCTAATGGTCAATTATGTGTTTCACAGCATGTTTTATCCCTTCTTTTGCATGCCCTCCATTATCCTTTACATTTAAATGCTAATACACTGTATGATCAATTATCTTCCAAGCTATGGGCTCCCCAAATGATGCCCATGTGTCACACCGTAGTTCATAATTGCTACAAATGTTTTCTGTATACACCTAAACGAGGACCTGTCATCCCTTCCGGTCATTTGCCTGTTGTCCAGGGACCTGGCCAACACTGGTATATTGATTTCACAGATATGCAGACACCCGTTCGTGGTAAACGGTATCTGCTTGTCTGCGTGGACGGTTTCTCTAAGTGGGTGGAAGCTTTCCCTTGCACTAGAGAAACCGCACAAACCATGGCACAGTCACTGTGTAATGAAATTATTCCTCGATTTGGTATTCCTGGCAAAATTACCACAGATAATGGTACACACTTTGTGAATGAACTCCTGCAGAACCTCCTTCCAGCACTCGGTATTACACATAGAACTGTCTGTGTTTACAAACCCACCAGTAATGGTTTGGTTGAAAGATACAATGGGTTACTCAAAACAAAAATGCGTCAGCTTATGGCAAATGGGATAAAGAATTGGCTTGATGCCCTCCCTTTGGCACTGTTATCTCTCCGTGCCACTCCATCCTCTTCCCTTAAACTGACGCCGTTCCAATTATGTACAGGTCGCCAGATGCGACTCCTACCTGGCAATCCAGACACTCAAGTACCCGATCAATACTCAGTATATTGGGATATCTTGCAGACTATTGTAAGTTCTCTGTCCTCAATTCCACAGGCCATTTCGGACAGAAGAGGGGATTGTGATGCCAATAGATCCCCCCCTTATAAAGTGGGTGATCTAGTGCACCGGCGTTATTACACGCACAAGACCTGGCGAGATCCCATCTACGTTGGGCCCTTCAAGATAGAAGCTCTGTCAGCCACAGCTGCCAAGCTTGAGGACCACACATCCTGGGTCCATCTGAAAGATATCCGCGCCTATCCAAATACCCAATCAGGCCTCCTGGATGTTTCCATTGATGTTTCCAGCACAACAGTCACTGGAGAGACCAGTCCCACCACAAACTCCATCTCCACCACCACTGAGCCCAAGACCACCGACCCCACATCCAACACTCTTGAACCATCTTGACCAACTCGACCAAAGACTTAACCACTTAATCAACTTAGACCATCCATCTCCTGAATCCCACCTCCTTGATCTGGCTGACATTGTCATCCAAACCTTCGCTGATTCTCCAGAGTCACCATCTGAACAACCACCGGTATTGGAACCTGCTTTTGAGTTGCCGTCCTCACCTCTTCCTCCAACTGTTCCAGCACTCCCACTTCCATACGTAGATCTTCACATCCGTCTCATCCGAATCCGTAACCTTGCAGAAGATCTCACCCAAATCCGCAACTTAGCAGGACAATTGAATCCGGAAGAACAAGAGTCTGTTGCGGTTTCCACAGTACAGAATCTGCACAGCAACATCTGTGAGCTGCTTGACATTCTACATTTGTACTTCCCGAATCAAGTCAGATAAATGCCACAGCAATTTCCGCCGATTTTCACTCCAGAAGAACTCATTCCCTTACAGACTATTTCTCTACATAAAGTTCCTATTCCAATACCACCCTTTCCAACCACTCCTGTGAAAGTGTTGATACCACCACCCTCCCCCGCTGGTAAGAGTCTCCGCAGGGAACCAACTGCTGAGAACCTTGCTGCCCTCGACAATATCAAGGAACCTGATCCACCAGACCCACTGGACATTGGACTTTACCCTGTTGATAAGTGTAACTCTGAGCAGGTATCTGAAACCAATTCCCATTGGTCGAACGACTTCGACGACACCTATTTGGAAGGCGACACCAATCCTGACGACACGGACGGAACCAGCACCCGTCCGAGCGTTGTCTCAGCAGCTGTGACGGTGTTACATCAATACACCCTCTTCTTCTGCTTTCCATCTGCTCGATTGTTTGCTGTTGGACTTGTGTGCATCATCCTACTTTGTATAGGTTTGGTTTTGTTTTTCACTACCCTGTTTACCTATACTGCTGACAGTAACCTCCTGGATCTTTGGATCACACTTACTGCCTTTCCCACTGGCAACGTTACCTTGCCAGCCGGAAACGCCACGGTACTTGCAACTACCTCGGTACTTGTAACTACCCCAGCAGTACTTGCAACTACTTCTGTACTTGCAACTACTCCAGCAGTACTTGTAACTACTTCGGTACTTACATCTACTCCTGCTCCATCACCTACTACAGCAGCCTACACAGAGCCCCAACAATACACCGCATTTACCCGCCTGTTTGGATACAGATCCCCCCAGACGACCTCAAAGATAGGTCCCATTGCCACCAGTCATCCCACCCCCTGGGCAGATACATCTGCCACGACAGACTTTTCAGCTGGCAATCCTCCAGAGCCTTTTGCAACCTCTGCGACTACTCCTGTCCTCACTGATTCTCCTGTTTTGCATTCTACAACTGTTCCCAATAATATCAGTAGCTCGGTCCATATTGTCCCCAATCTTACAACTACTTTTGAGGATAATATTACCTTGCTTGAATTACGACCCACCCCTCCTCCTTATTCTCTGGTTCCTCCTAGTGACGCTCCTCCTCCCACGAATACTACTTTAGCCACTCCAAACATCACCGTCCCAGCCACTCGACCTCCCAGATAGCTCATCATCCTTAAGTAACCATCAATATATGTCCCAGAATTTACCAGATAACCCGCCCTCTCCACCTGATTCTCCCCCACCATCGCCTTTTAGTATAGGTGTACACTTAATCCCTGAACCCCCAGAGTACCTTTTTGATCTAAGAGAGTTAATACATCCTCATTGGGACCCAGCTCCAGAAGACGATCCCAATTGGGACCCCTTCACCCGATATCTGACATTGTGTGAACCTTTGTTTGAGAATTGGACACTAGGTCCTAGCCGAACGGTTACAGACACTGTGATACTGTTTGGAGGAACCTTAGGTTTACAAATAGAACAAACTGACGACCTCCTAATAAGACCAGAAACTGGTGACGTTGTAGATTTTTGGATTATCACATACGCCGTACTGGGCACTGATTGGATACCCTTTGTGTTCATTAGAGAGGTTGGATTGGGACCTTTGGAAGTATACAGTATTTTCGATATCCCCGACCCTCCTGAAAGAGGAGCTGTTAGAATTTACCCACCCTACCCAGTTATTAGAATTTACCAACCCAACCCAAATTCTTCCTAATGATATATCAAGCTTTGGTATACCTAGGAATATTAATTATAGCAATTACAGTTCTGGTTAGGACCCTAGGATTTATTGTGTTACTCATTTTCATTAACCGCCAATTACCTTTGGTACAATCCAGGTCTTACATTTAACCATGAAAACTACCAACATGAAGTCCTTAGTCTTCCTCCTGTTGTGTGCGCTCACCATGCCCATGATACAAGGAACACAGCAGCTAGAAAGTTTTCTAAAACAATTCATTACCCCTTACGAAATAGCATTACCCACCACCACGGACACAACCACAATAACCCTTGATGTCTGTGCTTACACAATGTGTGGGGCACATCCTGTACAGCAATACTTGTCAGCTTTTGAGGTATACCTGTGTCCCTTCTCCAATTGCGGAAGTTGGGCACAGGTATGGTGGTATACAGGTTCATGGGTTCCCTACTCAGGTAGTGAGATTCCAGATCTCAAAAAGAGCATTTCCATCATGAAATTACGAGTGACTGGCCTTTGTGCAATGACCAAATGCAACCAAGTGGCTATCACTTTCAGAGGAGTAACAGCCACTACATACAGAACTTATTCCATAGGAATTGATGCCACAGGTAGAGATCCAGTTGGAACGTTCAAGATTGTTCCACCCCCAGCCCAACCAACAAAGAATCCCTTGGTGCCAACAAAGATCCCAGAAGTAAAAATTCCTTACCAGATCGTGCCAATTAATAATTCCAAAGATTTAATAGCATTAGAAACAGGATTTGGAGAAACAAACCTATGGCTCGAATGGGCACATTATACTACAAAGAGCTTGAATGTCTCTAATTGTTATTTTTGTTCCCATGCAAGAGCAGAACCAACGGTAGTTCCTTTCCCTTTAGATCTCCACAATGATCCAGATGGTTTTTGGTGTATGTTAGAATTATTGCAGGTAAAAGAAAAAGTCAATCAGTCTTGTCAGCATCTTGACAAGCACCACCCCTACTTGCCCCTTCGGATGAGGGTTCCACCTGCATTCAGGATTCCAGATCCTGCTACCAGATATCATACATGTATAGAACGATATGAAAAGAGAAATACACGGTTTTTAGGAAATTTGACTAATTGTAACACAACCTTAGGAAAAAATAGTCTGCGAAATCTTAATCTCACAGACTTTTCACAAGCTAGAGCTGACATATGGTGGTACTGTGGAGCCCATACTATCCACCATACACTTCACAGAAGTTGGACAGGCAGATGTGCCTTGGTAAAATTGGTAATTCCAATCATAATAGCATCCTTACTCCCTCCTCACAGCAGCTCTTCCTCACGAGTGAAGAGAGATGCAATGCCTGGATCTTTTGATGATCGGGTCTATATAGATGCTATTGGAGTTCCAAGAGGGGTCCCTGATGAGTTCAAAGCCAGAAACCAAATAGCTGCGGGATTCGAATCTACCTTCTTTTGGTGGGCTACTATCAATAAGAACGTAGACTGGATTAATTATATATATTACAACCAGCAGAGATTTGTGAACTACACTAGGGACGCAGTTAAAGGAATTGCAACACAATTAGACGCCACCAGCAGGATGACGTTGGAAAATAGATTAGTTCTTGACCAACTTCTAGCAGCGGATGGCGGGGTGTGCCAAAAGATAGGTACACAGTGTTGCACCTTTATCCCCAACAATACAGCTCCAGATGGATCAATCACCAGAGCTTTGGAAGGCTTAACCTCACTGTCACAAGAATTGGCAGAAAACTCTGGCGTTGATACATCCTGGACCGGTTGGATGGATAAAGCTTTTGGTAAATGGAAGACATTTATCATTTCAGCAGCCACAACTATAATCATAGTGGTAGCAATTTTTGTGCTAGTAGGGTGTTGCATAATCCCTTGTGCTAGAGGCTTAGTAGAACGCTTAATTGAAACCGCAATCACGAAAAAGACAACAGCAGGACAATATGTCCTGTACGAAAATCTCCTTCCCAACACCACAGGAGATGACACATTGGACTATCTCCCTCTGAGAAGGACCAATCGCTATGCAACTGCTAGAGACACTAGAGAGATGTCTGCATCTGTATAATCAGGTAATAGCACACACAGGGATACAATATAACCATATAAAGCTTTATAAGATAAGATATGATCAGTATATAACCAAAGAATTAATGATAAAATAGGTAAGAATAAGATAGAATCTGCATATTAAAGGGTAGAAGTATAGTAACTATAAGTTTTTGTATAACCATAGATATAGATAAGCAGGAAGGATAGAAATAATTGAAGTGGTGTCAGGATGGTAATCTGAAACCAAATAATTCAGACTGTACCGGTTTGCATTGAGACACAGAAAATTTGATGGCCTTGTAGGATACCTTCTGGAATGGATGGTACCATGGTACATTAACCCTGGTGTCACCCTATAGGATAGGGTGAAGAGGGGAATGTTAATATATGGCCTGGTTTTAGATCTACCACTGGAATTGTGATGGACAAAGCCACAGAGCCAAAAACATCTGAAAAAGTACTGATTAGGCCAAACAAGTAACAAATGAATTAATATTTGAGAATCTGCAGAAAGCAGGTCTGAACAATGAGTCTTAACACAAACAGGTACAATATTCAAATAAAATGTAGCACCTGTAATGAAAGAATGATGGATAAAATGGAAAAAAATGTGGCTCTCAAAATGGGGTTTATTTTTTATATTAATGTATAAAATGATACAGAGATCAGAAGATGTGATGAGAGGTGTTGCAAAAACATTATGTGAAACTGGTATCTCAGCAGAAAAATATGTTAGTAACCGCAAAAACAGTTTGTTCTAAAAACATGTTGACATAACCGGAAAATGTGGCAACCTGTTGAAATAGATGGAACGGAAGGAGCTGGGTACAAATGCACAGATGGCAGGACGCGAAAGTATAACCGCAGAAATTGAGAAATAACTGACAAAATTGTACCCCTCCATAGACTTCTATGGAGAGGTAAGTGTATAAAAGAAGAGAGATTTTGGCTTAATTTGAGAAGTCGTCCTCAGCACTTCTCAGACGGCGGAGCGCTGTGCCATTGAACCCAGAATCCGTCCGATGCCTGTACTGAATTGAAACTTTGGTAAGAATAAATATCTTTCTATCTGAAATCTATTTCTGTCTTTATTTTCAAGTATTCCTTATTTTACTAACTAAACAAAACTAAACACACACCAGACACTCATTTGGTGCATAAAATACTGATAGATTCTAACAGACTATATGTGGGAACATAAATGGCCCAGAATATACCTAGATCCAGAAAGACAGAAAGCAGTAGTTATGGGAATTAGCTTCAAATTGCGGCTGTTGATGCCTGCCCAGACCAGACCCCCATGGGACTGGGTGACAATGGAAGTAAGAAAAACAATTCAGAATCTTCTGGATGAACTTAGTACGTTCAATCCTCCATATGGAATAGCCCAAGGAGGACGAAAACGAGGTCAAACAAAACAGTAACAAAACAGTGTAAGGAAAACAGTACATAAGTATTGCCATACTGGGACAGACTGAAGGTCCATCAAGCCCAGCATCCTGTTTCCAACAGTGGCCAACTCAGGTGACAAATGCCTGACAAGATCCCAAAACAGTACAATACATTTTATGCTGCTTAACCTAGAAATAAGCAGTGGATTTTCCCCTAGTCCATTTCAATAATGGCTTATGGACTTTTAGGAAGCTATCCAAACCTTTTTAAAACCCAGCTAAGCTAACTGCTTTTACTACATTCTCTGGCAAAGAATTCCAGAAACAGGACATTGGGCTTGATGGACCTTTGGTCTGTCCCAGTATGGCACCACTTATGTTCTTACGGGTTTAAAGAAAGGTTTGGGCAAGTTCCTGGAGGAAACGTCCATAGTCTGCTATTGAGACAAACATGGAGAAAAAACTGCTTGCCCTGGGATTGATAGCATGGAATCTTGCTACTATTTGGATTTCTGCCAGGTACTTGTGACTTCGATTGGCCACTGTTGGAAACAGGATATTGGGCTAGATGGACATTGATCTGACCCAGTATGGCTATTCTTATGTTCTTAAACGGATACACATACACTGTATAAACGTAAGTTTATCTGGCATGTCTGTAAGGATTTACTGGAGGTGAGGTTTGGACTTATGCATTAAAGGAATGAAATAACTTTCATAAAAGGAAACGTTAGGGAGGTCTGAGCCCTTCAGCTTGGAGAAGAGATGGCTGAGGAGAGATATAATTGAATTCTATAAAATCCAGAGAGGATTGGAGTGGCTAAATTAATCAATTTTTAGTCTTAAAAAGTATGACTAGGGGACATAGTATGAAGTTACTACGTGGTCCTTTTACAGAGCACGGGCTTACCGCTCGCTCTTTCAGGACTACCATCAGCCCAATGCGGCTGCCGGCGGTAGTCCCGCCCCGAGCATGCAACATTTCCAGGGGAAAAAACCCTCAGAAATGGCTTGCATGGTGGTAACCATGACTTGAGGTTGAAGGGGGGCAGACTCAGAAGTAAGGTCAGGAAGTATTTTTTCATGGAAAGGGTGGTGGATATGTGGAATGCCTTCCTACAGGAGGTGGTGGAGATGAAAACGGTAATGGAATTCAAACATGTGTGGGATAAACACAAAGGAATCTTGTTTAGAAGGAATGGATCCATGGAATCTTAGCAGTCTATGCCTGAATAGATAGGGATGGGCTAGAGTGTCAATTTAAAGGGCCTTCGACATTAGCTTCAGAACTTTTAGTACAAGAACAGTGCTGGGCAGACTTCTACGGTCTGTGCCTGAGAAAGGCAAGGACAAATCAAACTCGGGTACACATATAAAGTATCACATACCATGTAAAATGAGTTTATCTTGTTAGGCAGACTGGATGGACTGTACAGGTCGATTATCTGCCGTCATTTACTATGTTACTATGGTAATCGGGCATCACCACGCGCTGCCCGGTTACTGGTGGGTTAGTGTGGGAGCCCTTATCACCACCTCAATGGGTGGCGATAAGGGCTCCCCACCACTTAGCCATGCAGTAAGAGTTCTCTGGGGGCTTTCTACCCACTGGGGGAAAAAGACCCTTGGCGCACAGGAAAAACGGCCCCTGACACTAGCGCAGGGCCCTTTTTCCTGCGGCTTGGTAAAAGGACCCCTAAGTACTACTTTTAAGGCATATAGGAGAAATTGTTTTTCTCTCAATGAATGATTAAGCTCCAGAATTTGTTGCAAGAGGATGTGGTAAAAGCAGTTAGTTGTATGTGGGTTTAAAAAAGGTTTGGACAAGTTCCTGGAGGAACATAAACCATTATTAAGATAGATTTGGGGAAGGACACTGCATATCTCTGAGGGTAAGTGGTACTTGTTAGGATTCTGTCGGGTACTTGTGACCTGGATTAGCCGCTGTTAGAAACAAGATACTGGACCTGATGGACCTTTGAATTGACCCAGTATGGCAAAACTTTTATATTTGTGCATGTACTTTTTATGCATACAAAATAAACAGGAAATTTGTATGTACTAAATAGCAAGTGTAAATATGTGCATACACTTTCTGTGCTTTTATTTTCAAAAGAAATATATGCCCACACTTTCCCATAGGAAACTGGTGTAATTTATACATACACTAGTCACAATCAGTCTCTTAAAGCAGAGGTGTGTGTGAAGAATTTAACATAACATACAATGGCTAGCAGGGCCAGGGTGGGCAAACAGGGCAATTGCCATGGGCCCCTATGTTAAAAGGGGGTCCCAAACCTGCCTAAAGTTGAAAGAGAGACAGCCTGCAAGCAAGCTTTGGGGCCCCCTCCCTAGCCTCTGCCCTGGTCCCCATCCTGTCTAGCTCCAGCTTTCTGATGGCTAGCACTATTTGCTACAGTGAGCCAGAAGTACCATAGTTAAGAGCACTTGTCTCTTTGTGCCTACATTCTTACTGCAGCTCTGCCAGTGTCTTTGTCTGTGAAAGTAACATGTGCAGAGCTACTCCCCCGACTAAATCTATTTTCATCCTTACCCACTCTGAGTACCGATAAGAGAGCTACCCTCAGAACATTTACATCTTCTAATAATATGAAAATATTTATATGTAATTGATGTGGAAAAGTAATTTTAAATGTATACTGAATGTTCCTCTTATTTAGTGAAGCAAACATATACCTCTGGATTCTATATATGGCGACTAAAGCTGTATGTGCAAATTGGCCAAGCAGCCAATTTGCATGCGCAGCTTAATTAACAAGCCAATCGGCGCCACTAATTAGCCAATAACAATTATCGGCACTAATAGGCACTAATTAGAATTTACGCATGCAACTTTCTAAGCATATTCTGTAAAGTGGTGCACATAAATTCTAAAATGCAGATCTCAAAAGAGGGTGTGTCCTTGGGAGGAGCTTGGGCGGGTCATGGGTGTTCTTAAAAATTACGCAAGGTGTTATAAAATATGTCCGATCCACACCTAAGTTAGGTGCAGGCATTTACACCACGTTTTAGCTAACGTACATGGTCTCGCCTAAATTGTAGCCGTGGGGATGGACACTATATATATATGCTATAAACTACATCTAATTATAGGCGAGGTTTATAGAATAGTGCTAAGTGCATTTATGTTTCAGCACATCTTGTCTTTCCCGTTTCCTTCTTCTTACAGTGCCCTTAAATTTTTTTTGCAAGTTTCTCTATGCCTGTCTCAAGCTTTCTTGAATTCCATTGCTGTTTTTATTTCTGCCACCTCCACTGGGACTCTTCCAACATGTTTTCAGTGAAGCCATGTTTTCTGATGGTGATCCTGTCTATTCCCTTGAAGCCTTATCTGATGACCTCATGTTCCAGAGCACTTTTCTCTGAAATGACTTTGCTTCTTGAATATCATGTTTATTCTGAGGTATTTAAATAACATTATCCCCTCTCTCTCTCCCATGCATGGAGTCAGGGCCCTCTAAGGATTCAGTAAAATGAGAAGACGCTTAGTCCCTAATGCAGAGATCAGCAATCTATGGGTCTTACCAACTCTCAAAGAGGCTCTGAAACCACGGTACTGGAGAGAGAAGGTAGCACTTGCTGATGACACTACATCTTTCCCTTTGTCCCACATAGATAAACCAAAGAGCTTGGCTCATGGAACTCTTTACAACCTCCTTTGGATCACACACTTACACATCTATATCTGTGTGACCTGGAACGGAGAACGGAGGGAGTGGTTTGAATGGAGCAGTATCCAAACATTCCTGTTCATTTGGAAAGAATAATAAAATTAAACATATCTAACCATTAAATATCACAGTCAACAAATTTGAAAGGATTCATTTTACAGTATAGTTGCAGGGTGCCACTGTATCATAGCAACATGTATTAGTTGGCAGCAGGGGTGTAGCCAGACCTTGACGGGAGGGGGGGGGGGGCACATTTTGGCCTACCTCCCCTCCGCTGCCTTCCCGCCACCACTTCCGCCCCCCAGCTGCTACCGCCTTCCCACCACCTCCTTTTGACGCTGCTTCTCCCCCTCTGCTGCTTCCCCCCGCCACTGTGAATGTACCTTATCTGGTGAGGTAGCTAAAGCATTTGTCCCGCGCTGGTCTCACATTGCCTGGCACCCTGTTCTGTTTTCAATCGCTGTGCACACTGGTTTTAATGACACTGAGCATGCCCGAGCATGATACAAAACCTGTCTGATCTAGGTGAATAAGTATTAAGACCAATCCCTCCAACCTATGCTGCAAAATCTTTGCTAATAATCCCATATCAACATTAATCAAGGAAATGGGATAATAAGCCTCCACATCTCCTGATTCCTCCATAACAATAGTTAGCATAGTAGATGACGGCAGAAAAAGACCTGCACGGTCCATCCAGTCTGCCCAACAAGATAACTCATATTTGCTGCTTTTTGTGTATACCCTACTTTGATTTGTACCTGTGCTCTTCAGGGCACAGACCGTATAAGTCTGCCTCGCACTATCCCTGCCTCCCAACCACCAGCCCCACCTCCCAACCACCGGCTCTGGCACAGGCACAGACCGTATAAGTCTGCCCAGCACTATCCTCACCTCCCCACCACCAGCCCTGCCTCCCAACCACCGGCTCTGGCACAGACCGTACAAGTCTGTCCAGCACTATCCCCGCCTCCCAACCACCAGTCCCGCTTCCCACTACCGGCTCTGGCACAGACCGTATAAGTCTGCCCAGCCCTATCCCCGCCTCCCAACCACCAGCCCCGCCTCCCGATCTTGACTAAGCTCCTGAGGATCCATTCCTTCGGCACAGGATTCCTTTATGCTTATCCCACGCATGTTTGAATTCCGTTACCGTTTTCATTTCCACCACCTCCCGCGGGAGGGCATTCCAAGCATCCACTACTCTCTCCGTGAAAAAATACTTCCTGACATTTTTCTTGAGTCTGCCCCCCTTCAATCTCATTTCATGTCCTCTCGTTCTACCACCTTCCCATATCCGGAAAAGGTTCGTTTACGGATTAATACCTTTCAAATATTTGAACGTCTGTATCATATCACCCCTGTTTCTCCTTTCCTCCAGAGTATACATGTTTAGTTCAGCAAGTCTCTCCTCATACGTCTTGTAACACAAATCCCATACCATTCTCGTAGCTTTTCTTTGCACCGCTTCAATTCTTTTTACATCCTTAACAAGATACGGCCTCCAAAACTGAACACAATACTCCAGGTGGGGCCTCACCAACGACTTATACAGGGGCATCAACACCCCCTTTCTTCTGCTGGTCACACCTCTCTATATACAGCCTAACAAACTTCTAGCTACGGCCACCGCCTTGTCACACTGTTTCGTCGCCTTCAAATCCTCAGATACTATCACCCCAAGATCCCTCTCTCCGCCCGTACCTATCAGACTCTCCCCGCCTAACACATACGTCTCCCGTGGATTCTACTTCCTAAGTGCATCACTTTGCATTTCTTCGCATTGAATTTTAATTGCCAAACCTTAGACCATTCTTCTAGCTTCCGTAAGTCCTTTTTCATGTTTTCCACTCCCTCCGGGGTGTCCACTCTGTTACAGATCTTAGTATCATCCGCAAATAGGCAAACTTTACCTTCTAACCCTTCGGCAATGTCACTCACAAATATATTGAACAGAATCGGCCCCAGCACCAATCCTTGAGGCACTCCACTACTTACCTTTCGCTCCTCCGAGCGAATTCCATTCACCACCACCCTCTGGCATCTGTCCGTCAACCAGTTCCTAATCCAGTTCACCACTTCGGGTCCTATCTTCAGCCCATCCAGTTTATTTAAGAGCCTCCTGTGGAGAACCGTGTCAAAAGCTTTGCTGAAATCTAAGTAGATTACGTCCATAGCTCGTCCCTGATTCAATTCTCCTGTCACCCAATCAAAGAACTCAATGAGGTTTGTTTGGCACGATTTCCCTTTGGTAAATCCATGTTGTCTCAATAGTTAGCATCTAATAGCTTACCCATCTCTGTTGGAGCTTCTCTCATATAATTATTTCTTGTAGCCATAGGAGCCATGGTTCCTATGCTTGTAGCAACAGACCCAATTCCTCCCAATTCTGTAGAAATCCAACAGATACCCACTGGGGCCTGCATTCTTCACATTCTGTATGTCTTTTAGAACTTTGAGAAATTCCGACGTGGAGATGGGTTGGTGAAGAATCTTCTGCTGTTTCCAACAGTTTTGAAAGGCTGTTAGTGGACTTGATTAGGCTGGGTTTTATGTGGTCTCCCCTTAGTGTCAAGTGTGTGAATGTGTGTGTGTGGAGGGGGGAGGGGCTGTTCCCAATGGTATCAGTAACGATGTGAGTTTTGATGGTGTTTTCTTGTATATTGTTTGTATTTTTGATACCTTTGTGAATTGTCCCAAATGTCTATTGCTCAGAGAGGGTGGTATATATGTTTTTATAAATATATTAACCCCATGACTACTGGAAAGGAGTAATCAGTGCCACATCATGGGCTGTGTGACCAGTGTTGCCACAAAGGGCACAAATATGGAGGGTTCCAGTCCATTCTCCTCTCATTGGCATGGCAAAGTTGGCAGTGAAAGGGGGGAGGTCCAGTGTGCAAGTTGCACAGCGCACAACTGTAGCTCAGTATGGTCCTAGTGTAAGACACAGGATTAACTATGCTACATTTTCCCTGCTGCTTATACACTTCCTCTAGACACCCTTTACTTGCAATTTTCAAAAAGCTTATGATCTCACTTAACAAAGTTACAGGAAGTATCTTAATAGGTTCTATCATTTACATGAGACCACTGCAGGAGTAGCCTAATAAGTCACTTAACCCTCCATTTCCCCAGGTACAAAAACTTTATACCACAGAATGGTGGTAAATTAAATCAATTACCCTGTTGAGCAATCCCTAAATGGTACAGACACTGGACAAACTGGACTCCAAGGCATAGGAATCCCTTTTAGTTTTGGGCTTGTGTGCTGGCAGACTGGTAACCATAGCAGTTGCCCTGCGTGTCCACTCCTGGCACAGAAACGGACCTTCCTTGTTGTGATTCTGCAAATTTTATGGATTCTTTTTAATACTTCCGTAATGTCACGACTCATTGTACATGGGGGCGTACAAATCTGGCGTTGCACTGAGTTTAAAAATGTGCCTTTCTCATACAGCTTGTCAGTTCCTGCATTTTTACAGAGGTCAGAATTATGAACTGCAATATTTAAAAGCAGGGGAATGTATAATAAAAAAAAGATACCTACGCATCATTTAACCTAACGCGGGAACAATATATGAAATGAAATATATTAAGAAAAACGTAATAAAAGCGATCTACATACAAGATCAAATAAGGCACCCCACCAGCACAACCACCAGCACTGGACTATACTAAAGCACGCTACACCGAAGCCACTTCCACTACCGTAGTCAGTAATTGGAGAAACGCACGTGACAACCGCCAAAACAAGTGAACGTGCGCGCGCCCGACAGGGAAAAAAATATATATTTCAATGCTCTTAAGCTACCAACAGCCCCGCCCGGCCACAGCTCTAGCCACCCAACAGGAGCGCGCGGTCCCTAAGTGGGCGGGGCTCGGCCGCTATGATGATGAAGGTATAGTGAGGCTCGAGCCCAGGAAAAGGCGAGCTACTGTGGGCCATGGCGGAAGAGGACAGCAGGGAGGCGATTCGAGTGTTGCAGAGCCTGAGGGGCAAGATCTGTAAGTACCAGGAGCGGAGGGGATAACCGCGATCCGGCCCTTGAAGGCCTGAGAGTGATTAAAGGAGTTCTACTTGTCTTCCCCCCCCCCCCCCCCCCCTGCAGTGGTTGCAGCCTGCCGGTGCACCGTTGCCCTCGGATCTCCGCGAGCTTTGGGAAGCGGCTGGGCGGGCGCGCAGCGCTTTCTTCGGTGGTCACGGTGTAGCGTAAGGGACGGCCGCTCGGCGCTCTAAAGGAAGAGCCTGCCTCTAAAATAAAAGTGCCGCAGCCTGGTGCCGGTTGCGTTTTCGGGAGGGAGCCCGTATGAGGGGTGGGGGCGAGTAAGAATTTGGGCTGTATCTGGCAAAGACATGCTGCAAAGCCCCTCCTCAGAAAGGGCCCGAGATGTGTCTCATAAGATTTGTGAACTGCTGGGTTTCCTCCACCTGGTTTAGGAAGTTGGTACAGTATAGTGCTGATGCGTGGGTTGCAAAATTATTTTGGGTTTGCCTTGCAGAATTTAAGATAAGCTCTGAGCACCTGTAAGCTCCATCGTTTTAGAAACGGTGGGCCAAGGCATAAGAGGAAAAGGAAAGATGATTGACAGGGTTTGTCACAAGAAACAGGATGTTGTGGCTTCCTGATGGTTTGCTAGCTGACGCAGGGCAGGTATTGTTAGAAGAGATGCTGGTACTATCGCTGTCATGTAATCATCTTTCTTTGTAAATATTTTAACCATGAGTGCAGACTTCAACGTGCAACTCTGAAATGAAGGCGACCTAGAACACCAAAGGCCTCATCTTGATTGTGAAGACTATTTCATGCTGAAAGGAAAAAAATCCTTTGTATTTCTTGTCCATCATACCAACTTAATTCATTGGTCTTCCCCAGAGCTGTAATGATGCTTAAATTGTCAACTAAAAGAGGGAAGGTCTTCTTGCTTTTCATTGTGTGGGCAAATACAATTGGTGAAGCGTTTCACTTCTGGAATATTGAAATGCAACAAATGATTTTGGGATTGTTGGGCACATGGCTCTTCAGTCTTTACTGGTACCAGATCTTTTAACATCACACTCATTTCAGGGTAGTTGCTCTTGATCACACTGACTTTGCTACGTGGGTTATTAGAACTTTACCATATAAAATTATTATTTAAAAACACTTTAATGTATTTTCTTAATGGAAGCTCACAATTATTTTCAATATTCAGTCCATCTGTTGGAAATAATGATTATTTTAGCTTTTCTCAAATTCCTGAATAACATAAATAGGGTAATATTCAAAAATGACAAACCTTTCTCAAAAAAATTTCT
This sequence comes from Microcaecilia unicolor, assembly GCF_901765095.1. Lineage (NCBI taxonomy): Eukaryota > Metazoa > Chordata > Amphibia > Gymnophiona > Siphonopidae > Microcaecilia > Microcaecilia unicolor. The sequence continues at coordinate 172,467,518 of NC_044040.1, forward strand.
TGGATCCAGCTAGGGTGCATGTCTCTATCTCAGGGACTTTACTCTTATGATGATTTTTTTTATACACCCCTGATTTTCCCAGGCAAAAGTGTTTATTTGTCCTGGATTTACTTGGTTCTCTGAGAAAACATATACACCTGTGTTTACAAAGGCGAGCTACAGGCTCTATACGGCTTCCAAAACTGAACATAATAATCCAAGTGGGGCCTTGCCAACTATGCAGCCTACCAACTTTCTGGCTGTGGTCACATTGTTTTTGTCACCTTGAGATCCTCAAGACACCATCACCCCATGGTCCCTCTCCTATCTAGTACATCTCCTTTGGTACATCACTTGGCATTTCTTCGCATTAAATTTTAACTGTTCTTCAGATTTTTGGAAATCTTTTCTCATGGTTTCTACTCCCTCCAGGGTATCCACTCTATTGGCTATTTTCGTGTCATCTGCAAAAAGGCAAACTATTTTTCCTTCTAACCCATCAGTAATGTCTCTCACAAATAAACAAAATCGGCCCCAGTACCAACTCCTGAGGCACCCTACTCTCCTTCCTTTCCTCCAAGCAGATTTCCATTTACCACCATGCCTGTCAGTCAACTAGTTTCCAGTCCAGTTCACCACTTTGGGTTCTAAGTTAGCCCTCTCAGCTTATTCATGAGTCTTCTGTGAGGAACTGTAGCAAAGGCTTTGCAGAAATCCAGGTGGATTACATCTAGCACATGTCCTGTATTCAGTTCTTTGGTCACCCAGTCAAAGAAATCAATCTGATTTGTTTTGGCAGGATTTTCCTTTAGTAAAACCATGTTGCCTTGGATCCAGCAACCCATTAGATTCTAGAAAGTTAACTGTTTTCTCCTTCAGTAGCAACTGCATTATTTTTCCTACCACCGACATGAGGCTTACCAGTCTGTAGTTTCCCACTTCTTCCCTGTCCCTGCTTTTGTGAAGAGAGACTACATCCACTCGTCTGCAGTCCCGCAGAACTTCTCCCATCTCTAAAGATCTATTGAGTAAATCCTGAAGAAGTCCCACCAGGATTTCTCTGAGCTCCCTCAGTGTTCTGAGATGTATCCCCTCCGGCCCCATAGCTGTGTCCACTTTCAGATTTTCTTCGTGAACGGTGCAGTATCCGCTCCTTTCCCATATATACCCTTGGTCCTTCTCCAGGATTTTCTTCTGTAAACACAGAAGTATTCAGCACGTTCACTTTTTCCTCATCACTCTCCGCATAACTATTCTCAGCACCTTTCAGTCTTACAAGTCCATTCCTAGTCCATTCCTAGCTTTTCTCCTTTCCCCATTATATCTGAAAAAGGTCTTGTTGCCTCTTTACATCTTTAGTAATTTTTTTTCTTCTGCCTGTGCTTTCGCTAGCAGTATTTCCCTCTTTGCTTCTTTGAGTTTATTCTGGTAGTCTTTTCTCTGATCCTCTAGTTGTGTTCTGTATGTCTTGAATGCAGCCTCTTTTGCCCTTATTATTGTTTGGAGAACCATATAGGCTTCCTGTTTCTCTTGTGTTTTGTTTATTTTACTTTGTATAAAGATCTATTGCCATATTTATAGCAACTTTCAGCTTGGACCACTGTGCTTCCACTTCTCTTGTCTACCCATGCCATCGGCTCCCTCTTCAGGCATTCCACCCCCACCCCACCCCATTTTTCAGGATGTCTGAAATCTAGTACTTTGAGTTTTATGTGTTTGCACTCCACTTTTGCTCTTAAATCAAACCATATCGTGTGATGATCACTATTGCCTAGGTGGGTCCTCCCAGATGCTGGAAACACGTCATCCATTTGTGAGCACTAGATACAGCATCAACCCTTCCCGTGTGGATTTAGTCAGGTAACAATTTTACTGTATACATTACTAAAAATAAAGGATCTGACCAGTTCCATGGGATATCTGGGTAGGAGTGGCTTCTACCTAGATAAGTCCTGCTCACTGAGTCATAACTTAAACAAGATGACCGCCGCATAGTGGGACGGGAAGCTGTCAGCTCCCGGGGCCCTCTGGTTTACTGCCGGTATTTGACCATGGATCAGCACAGCATCATTGGTCCTGCGCCTCTCGTGGTCCGGGGTGTCGTGGGCAGCCTGTTAGGCGGCATTCGGCTGTTTGAATTGCCAGGTTCCCGCCGTGTCTGTCTGCCTGTCTCCGGCCAGCTGCGACCGCCTGTTCGGGCTGTTCACGAGGTGGATGACTGCGTGGTCTTCTTGGCTAGCCTTACCAGTTCCTGATGCTCTACTCCGGGCGATCCTGTGTTGGTGCTGTTCGTTGGCGGTGTCATTGACGGGCCAGTTTGCATCCTGTGCCTCGCCGTCTTTGACTGCGTTCAGCTTAGCGGCCGAACAGTGTCTTCAGCCGTTGACTGTTATGGCTGGGCCGTTGGACCTTTTAGATCGGCGACGCCTGGATGCTGCAGCCATCGCCTGGGGAGCTGGTGTGGAGATTTGGCTCTCCTGATCGGCGGGCGGTGCTTCTTGTCGGCAGCCTTCCGGAGGATCATTGTATCACCTGGGCATTGAGGTGCTGGTCGTCAGGTCCGCCTTTTCCCGTCTTCAACCTGCTACCTGCTGACATTCATTTCCTCACAGCTGGTTCCTGCTGAAACCGCCAGCTTTCACTTCTTCACTGCAGCCCTTTGCTGAAATCGCCGGCTACTACTACTACTATTTAGCATTTCTATAGCGCTACAAGGCATATGCAGCGCTGCTTCCCTGTGATGCCCTGTCCACCAGCCTAACTGAGACTTTGCGAGTCAAGACCTGATTTTAGACTTTTTCCTTCCTTCCTTCCTCCTCTTTTTGCTTTCCTTTCCCTGCCTACTCATTAATTTGCGTTTAGATTGTATTTATATTCCCTTCCTCTTTCTGTTCCTTCTACCCTTCCATTTCTCATTGTCTTTGATTTGATTTAATTTTATTAGTTCATTGTAAGCCGCTTTGGGGCTGCAACACTGTGGCAAAAGGCGGGGTATAAATGACCTAAAATAAATAAATTAACTGGATTTGTAATTGCACTTAACTGTGTAGTGCTGCTGAAAATTCAGTCTGGACAGTGGGTGGAGCCACGAGTTACCCAGTTAGTAAACTGCATATTTCTGTTAACTGGTTAGTTATCCAACAATGTTAGAAAAATCAATTAGACAGCTGTCTTCATCTCTGTCTTATAAAGCTGCCTTGATTTGAAATTCTCTTCCTATTTTAGTTCGGATCCAGAGGGATTATTTAAGATTCAGAAAAAAAACTAAAAGCTTTTTTTATTTCTATTCATGTTTTATATACTGCCAACTCTCCCAAAGGATCTGAAGCAATTAACAAACAGAATAAGCCTTCACATAAAAGGGAATTACATTTAGGGGTCCTTTTTACTAAGGCACGCTAGCATTTTTAGCACTCACTAAAAAATAAGCATACGCTAGAGACACCCATATATGGTGCGCCTTTCTAAAAGCAAAATGTGATGGAATGGATCTAATATGTCTTGAGGGAGATAATTCCAAATCTTGACTGCCTGAAAAAAAAAAAAAAGAATTCTCATGAACCCTTTTTAAACCTATGTTTTTAGATGTGGTGAGAGAGCTAATTTGTAAAGTGCGTAAGAAATGATTACTCTGCCCAACAGATGGAAGAACAAAAAGATCTATTACATCTTCAGAATTCATGCCACAAATTGCTTCAAAGACCAAGCAAACTAGCTTAAATCTAATCCGTTGTTTAATAGGGGATCAATGAAGATATTTCATGAAGCTAGACACAGAATCAAAGCAACCTCTACTAGATATCACTGCTATGTTTTTTTTGTGTTGGTTGTAACCATGTTGCAAACTTAACTGAAATGCCACAATTTAACTGAGTTGCTGCCATATATTAGGAATTGCTATAATCTAACAGTGGGCCAAGGTCCTAAAATTTTATGGGTGACGTGACGCTCTGATTGTGGGTAGCTGCCTGAGCTTGAAAAATTATTGATCTCGTCAGTATAGGACAGATTTGAGTCTAAAATAATCCCTAACACTTTAGACTGATTTCAGTCATTAATTTTTCACCCATTGATAATATGGAGTTCTCTGCATAAAGATCTGTCCATGTCTCCAAACTATTATTTTTATTTAATGTTAAATAATGATCAAATGCCCACCTATCCACAATAGAAATATAATACCTTATGTGGGCTGATTTCTTTAGGGAAAGGGAAATGGGACTTGATATACTGCCTTTCTGTGGTATTTTGCAACTACATTCAAAGCGGTTTACATATATACAGGTACTTATTTTGTACCTGGGGCAATGGAGGGTTAAGTGACTTGCCCATAGTCACAAGGAGCTACAGTGGGAATTGAACCGAGTTCCCCAGGATCAAAGTCCGCTACACTAACCACTAGGCTACTCCTCCCTTTAGTTAATTGGTGTTATGTTTTGGTTTTTTTGTTTTTTGGTAATCCACATGTAACTGCATAGGCTTTTGTGGAATATAAGACCAATGTGTTGTGTAATGTTTTATGGATGCTGGTCTGAATATAGTTGGGCACCACATATATGGATGTTCATTGTTTATGGCCGGGTGCTGAATATCTGGGCACAAAAATCTCTCGGTGGCTGACAGCCGAATATTGCCCCAGAAATGAATGGTGTAAGAGACTAACACTATAGTTTCTCCTACAGGAAATTCTTAATGTGTAGCTACTGAATGGGATGATCACCTCCTTTCTTCTCTGGAAAGTGCTTGGTTCTGTTTCCTTTACTTAAAAGGGATAATTGAAAAAAGGGGCGCAGACCTCACTATTTATTGTGTCCTTCAATGTGGAACTTGTATTTTTGGTTAAAAACCTGTACTTGCAAATCTGACAATCATCCCCTTAGAGTCATGGATGCACATAGCTTCTTCTGCACACTAGATTTCCCTATCAACAAGGGATCTCAAGTTTTGCAGCTTTAGATGTATGGGCTTCTGAATGCAGAAGGAATGAACAGGTTATTTTTCATATAAAAATAAAATTGGAGAAAACTTTTAAAAAGATCCTGCTTGTCTCTGGAGAAAGGATGAGAGTATACTTATATCTGTGATTCCTTCTGTCCCTTCATACTTCAAACAGCTTGAAATACAGGTCTGAAATTCTAGAATTGTAGAAGGGCTTTAGACAGGGCACTTGAAATATAATTAGTAGGGGTGGGCCTGACCAAAGGAACACAAAATGAACTTCTTTTTTTTTTTGGGGGGGGGGGAGGGGGCAGGGTGTTTTGTTAGTTTCAGTGGCATAGCCACAGGTGGCAGGGGCCCAGCCAGCAGTAGTGCACTTTTTTTTTTTTAAGGGCTGGTGGTTCCATGGTCTGCTACTGGAGACTCCTGTGGTCTGATATACCTACCTACCTACCTTCCTTCCTTCCATCCTTCCTCTCCCTCCTCCCCTCCCCAATCTACCTCAATATATTTAGTAAAATAACACATTTTAATAGTAGCCCACGTTGATCACTGTGCCTCCGAATGTTATTAGTTTAACCCACAATCATTTTTTTGTTTCCCTACAAGTTTTTAAGATTCAGTTTCCCAGTAAACCAATGCTCATAAGCCCACATTTTCTCACCAGCAGAGGCAGGTAAGGAATCTGGACTTTGCCTTCAGCCACTTGTTCCTCATCTCCGTTTTCCTTCCTCTTCAAGCTCAGATCAGCATTGGAAAGGTGTACCTGTAGAGGAGTCGGGTGGCTTTTTTTTTTTTTAAGTTATCCCTAGAGGACCTTATTTCAAACAAAAGTAATTTCCTTAGCATCCAGCTGCACATGTCAACACGAGTGGGTTGTATTTCTTCCTTCCAGCAGATGCAAATAAACTGATTATTCCAGTGACCTCATCACTGTATATAGGTAGTGCTCTCTGTGAAAACTCCAGTATTTTCTCTACCTTCAGCATGTGGTAGGTTGTGCAGGCTAGTGGAGCTGGGTCCCTGCCCTAACTTCTCTCTGTGCCAGCCAAGGCCTTTCTTCAGAGAGATAGGAGCATCCATAATGGTGGGAGCAAGTGACAGATTGGGAGAGGGGGCATGACCACTGATTCATGAAACAATCTTAGCGGGATTAAGGATGAGATGGTGTGAACTGTATCAAGACAACTTTTGAAAGCTGTAAGTTCAGTGTTAAAGGGATCTTGATAGATCAAGTGAACATTATCAGTGTAGAACAGTGGTTCTGAACTGAGTCTGGTGCGCAGAGAGGGGTTTCGGGGCTGCTTGCAGAACTGTTCCTTGACGGCGCATCTCAATATAGTGCATTTTCTGAAGGGAGTGAGTCGCCTTTGCCTCACTCCCGGGCGCCTTTTCTGGAATGGGACCTTAATCTGGGTCTTAGAGCACTGGAGCCCTTTTGAGCCTCTTCATAAAGCGACTCTGAAAGATCTCACATTGAAGACTTGTCTTCTTGATGGCAGTTACATTGGCCTGGCGCGTCTTGGATCTTCTGGCGCTTTCTTGTAGAGACCCTTTTTTCCGCTTTTCAGAGGCAGGGGTCTCACTTTGGACTGTTCCTTCCTTTTTGCTTAAGGTGATCTCATCCTTTCATATTAGTCAGCGGATCTTCCTTCCGTCAGGAGGACGTGGGGGATCAGTTTGCCTTGTTGAGGCTGCTGGCTGTTTTTGTTAACTGGAAGTTACTAATGGTTGTCGTTCGGATAGACTCTTTGTGCTTTTTTGATAAGCAGAAATTGGGTCTCATGGCATACAAGGCATCCATTGCCCACTGGTTGAAGGAAACGGTGGCTTCAGCCCATCTTTTGGTGGAGAAGTTTTAACATTATAGAGTGGATGTAGCTGCGTGGTTAGAGGCTATGTTTGGAGCATCGGTGTTGTTTGTGGCGGGTTTGGCTGCCCACCCTTGTTGGGATTGCTTTTGAACATCCTACATATCCTGGAACGTGGGAAGTAATGTAATGGAAGGAGAAATTAGGTCTTTCCTGATAAATTTTCTTTCCATTAGTTCTTCACACTATTTCAGGAGCCCACCTTGGTGGCTCTGTACTTTGTTTTTTTTGTGACCTGGTTTTTGCCTTCAGTTGTTTCTGGGGACTGGCTGGATTGGTTGCTGACCATGCTCTGGATGGGGGTATTCTTTCTTCATTGCCTGAGGACCGATACTGAGGAACTGGGCTGACAGAACTGAGCACCGCTACAGAGCCCGCTGCTATCAGCCCAGTTCCTCAGTATTGGTCCTCAGGCAATGAAGAAAGAACACCCCCATCTAGAGGATGGTCAGCAACCAATCCAACCAATCTCCAGAAACAACTGATGGCAAAAACCAGGACACAAAAAAACAAAGTATGGAGCCACCAAGGAGGGCTCTTGAAACAATGTGAAGAACTAATGGAAAGAAAATATCAGGTAAGACCTAATTTCTCCATTAGGGGTATAGTAGATTTTCTTGAAATTTTAAAACTTTCAAACCATTTTCTGTATATTTGTCTTTTTTGGAAATTACTGTATAACTTAAATGAGAAAGTAAGCAAACTTTTTTTTTTTTTTTTTTTGTGTGGAAAAAGTTCTAGAAAAAAATGTCACAATATAAGACATCCTATGTAAACTCAGGAGTATGGTTAGAAAATATTTCTTGGGGCTGAGTGAGGTTGGACTTAGATGTGTGAACTCAATGGCTATCCATATACTGAAGTTATGACGTGGGGAATGTCCTAAGGTTGTGAACTGGATAAGAAACAAAGTGATGCACACTGAGGGAATCTCTCCAGCCTCTGTTATCATCATTTGCAGATATACAGTACTTCAGTTTTTGGTTTCGCCTGCCATGGCGGTTTATAACATATTTGGCTATTGGCTTAGTTCTAAATTCTTTTGCACTTTCAAGTTTGTTTATATTCTTGGTTTGCTTTGTCTGTTGTTGGTTTTTTTTTTTTTTTTTTAAATTCCAACATCACTACAATGCTGTTCTCTGCTCTTATATAAAATTAATTGGTGTGGCAATTTTAAATCTATTGAAGAGAATATTTGCTGTTGCATTTATAAGTTTTTATCTTTTATATTCTGAAAGCTTTAAAAACCTATCTGTATAAAAATATTTCTCTATTAACTGTTAACTAGAAACCTCAGTCTGCTGTATGTAAACTGTTATATCATTGTTTATTGTAAGCCACATTGAACTGAAGCTTATTTTGGATAATGTTGGATATAACAATCCTTTAAAATAATTACTACAATAGTGAATTTGAAATAACAGCTGAATATTGCAGATAACATTATTCAATTAATTTTAAGTGGCGTTCTCTAAAAAATAAATGACTACTTGATGTTGGTTTTGCATTCTTAGCAGACAATATAGTTAGGTCTATCATATAGTCAGGTGCAATGCCAAACAGAATTTTGAAAATTAAGGTGCATGTTTTTTTTTTTTTTATATATATATTTTTATTCACACAATAACAAGTTGTAAATACAAAATACAAGCAACACTGCTCAATGTACAGTCCAAAGTCACCATTCCATATTTATATTCAACAGTTATGTCTATCCAAAGGTCTTTGGTACAACCTGCATTGCATTTTATTACTTAATCCCCCCCAACCATACTACCTTACACTCCATCAAATATTCCATTCCACTTCTCAACTTTCACACCATCCCTCCCCCCTTCCCCATTCATCCCTACATACTCCTTCTCCCAGTGCCCCCTCCAATTTCAGGTGAGTAATTGTAAACATTCCTCCCACAGCATGGCATACCTGCGGGTCTCTGGTTTACTAGCCTTAGAGTAAATTTGCCTCTCATGTGTGCCTACCTCCCTCATTTTTGTTTTCCATACCGCTCCTAGTGCACCTTCTGCAGCACCCCAAAACTATAATATTGTTTTTTTAACCAACAAGAGGGAGACATATACCAGTCTCCTATATGGTTGAGTTAAACCTTGCCCAATTAAGAGTGATTGTTCTCCAAGCAGCAGGGTTGCTAAGGTGCATGTTTTAAACATTATTTGAGCTCTGATTGAGAGCCAGTGTAATGCAATGAGTAAACTTTGGTACCCCACTGATTAATCAAGGTGCTGTATTCTGAACTGTCTGAAGCAATTTAAGTATAAATTCTTTGCCCCCCCTATATAAATTGCATTAACTCGGGGGGGGGGGGCACAGGGCCCCGCAATTGTTAAGACCATCCCTGCTCCAGAGGCAAGGAGGAAGTTTCCACCTGAGTGACTGTCCTTCCCAGGTTTTGTTAGGTAAATGATGGAGGATGAGCCAAGGGCAGAGATGTTCAAGGTCCTGGACTACGAATCTCCTCCTAGAGAGGTTGTGACTGGCCCCCTTCACCGGATCCTGAAAGATGTTCAGGTGAAAAACTGGGAGTTCCCTCTGTCAGTCATTAGAAGATCGAATCCAGAGTTCCACAGGGTTTGAAAAGCCTTGGTTGCCTCATAATTCCTTGGTGGTGGAATCCACACTCAAAATAGCCAGGAGTTGTAGGGACTATGCTTTGGCACCCCCTAGCAGAGAAGCTAGAACCCTGGATTTTTTTGGGGTGGAAGATGTTCCGGGCCTTTATGCCTATCTCCTGTATTCAATCTTACCAGCTCTACATGAGCCTATACTTGCGGAACTTAGTATGCAGTATGTCTGATTTGGCGGATTCTGTCTCACAGGAACAGGCAGAATCTCTTCGTCAGTTGGTCAAGCAGCAGGTGTGTAGGAAGTTCTTGACCAGGGGTGCCTGACACCTTTTGATGTGGCTGTGCCCAGAGTATAGCAATGCACAGATTTTCATGGCTGCATGTCTCTGACTTGGACCTGGTGGTCCAGCAGAGGTTGGCAGATGCCATTTGCGGGGGGGGGGGGGGGGGTAACCTTTTTGGGGACAAAGTGGAAGAGGTTGCTGACCTCATCAAGAAATACACTGACACCATTGATATTCGTTCCCACCAGATGTCTTTGCACTTTCCTCCTCATCTAGGAGGTTTTTAGGCAAGTTGAAGAGGGGGCCCTACTACTCTGAGACGCAGGTACACCCTTTCTTCTCGCCAGCCTCAGCAGGCTCTGTCCCAGTGCACTCATTCTCATCAGCAATGTGTGCCCAAGGCCTGTCCAGCTCACAGTTCAAAGCCAGGAGCAAGCGCTTAACTGGTCGGGGGGAGACTGAAATTTTTCCAAGAATGATGGCCCTTTTTAACTTCTGACAAATGGCTTCTCCAAATAGTCTGTCTTGTTTACGCCTGCATCAACAGCCACCAAATGCCCACTGAGAGCGTCTCATTTTAGCTCTCTGCACAAGCAGGTACTTGCAGAGGAACTCTCCGCCCTTCTAAAGGCCCATGCAGTCGGGCCCATTCCACCAGGGGAAGAAGGGCAGGGGTACTTCCTTGTAGCCAAGAAAATAGGGGAGTTGTGTCCCATCTTAGACCTAAGGGCCCTGAACAAATTCCTGGTCATAGAAAAGTTCAGGATGGTTTCCCTGGGCATACTTCTCCCCATGATTCAGGAGAATGATTTGGCTATGCTTACACTTGCATCTATACTTCCAGCTTACAAGAGGTATCTTCAATTTTGGCTGGGAACACACTTCCAATACGACATGTTGCCTTTTGGCCTCGCATCAGCTCCCAGGTGTTATGTCTGTGGTCGTGACCACCCTCAGACTTACCCTGTTTCTGGGAGTCAGTGGCTGTGCTGGCTTCTGCTTGTCTCTGTCTTAGTTTCTCTCTGGCTCTGTATGCTGATTGCCCTACTGAACCTCACCTGTGTGGGCTATGCCTTTTCCAAGATGGCTGCTGCCGACTCCTCTATGCCAGTATCCAAGATGGCTCCCGCTGGGCTGACTTCTCTGTGTGTCAAGCCTCTGTTTGGATGCAAGGCGATTGCTGCAGCTGTGCCTCTGGTGTGGAAGGGCTTTATTAATCACTTAGAGACTACAGCCCGGCCCTTTGCATTTCATCTAAGGGCCCTGGTGTATAGAGTGCTCTGTACACTGTTTCAGTGTGTATAGCTTTGCTAGTTCTCTGTGTTTGTTCCTAGTGTTAGACTAGCCAGCTTAGGCACCGTGTGGCTTGTTAGCCTGTGTATAGCTTTGCTAGTTCTCTGTGTTTGCTCCTAGGGTTAGACTAGCCAGCTTAGGCACCGTGTGGCTTGTTAGCCTGTGTATAGCTTTGCTAGTTCTCTGTGTTTGCTCCTAGGGTTAGACTAGCCAGCTTAGGCACCGTGTGGCTTGTTAGCCTGTGTATAGCTTTGCTAGTTCTCTGTGTTTGTTTCTAGGGTTAGACTAGCCAGCTTAGGCACCGTGTGGCTTGTTAGCCTGTGTATAGCTTTGCTAGTTCTCTGTGTTTGTTTCTAGGGTTAGACTAGCCAGCTTAGGCACCGTGTGGCTGGTTAGCCTGTGTATAGCTTTGCTAGTGCTCTGAGTTCGTTTCCAGTGTATGACTTGTTAGCTTGGGCACAGCTTTGTTGTTAGCTGGTGTATAGCTTTACTAGTCTCCTGAGTTACCTAGTGTATGTTTCTTGTGTATGACTGGTTTGCCTGGGCATAGCTTTCCTATTAGCTTGGGTACAGTCTACTAGTCCTTGTGTCTAACCTGCCGACTGCCAGAACCCGGACATTTCCTGCCTGGCTGCCTTGCCTTTGCTGAGGTGCCAGGGGGCACTCCTGGATCTTCGTTCCTGCTTGCAAGTTCCAGTTCCGGGTTTTCCTGTAAGTCCTACCGGCTGCCAGAACCTGAGGGCTCAACCCTCGGGGAAAGGTGGTCAAGCGTAGGTGAAGCCTAGGTCCAGTGTGTTCCAGTCCAGCGGGTTTCACTCCTGTATGTTCCAGTCCTGTGGGGCCCTCCAGTGTGTTCCAGTCCAGCGGGCTCCACTCCAGTGCGCACCCGTCCGGTGCGTTCCAGTTCCGTGTATTCCGGTGTAGAACTCCAGTCCGGGGTTCCGGTCCAGTTTTGTCTCATCTCTACCTTGGAGGTGATCTTGCCTGCCACTGCCGCTCCACGGTAGTGGCCCATGGGCTCACAAACCCAGTGCTCCCGGGGAAGAAGCCTGACAGTATGCCAAGGTCCTCGAGCACGCGACACCAGGGTTTTCACCAAGTGTCTAGCAATAGTCGCAGCATTGCTATGCAGACTGGGAGGCCATTTGTTCTCCTGTCTTGATGATTGACTAGTGAAGAGCATGTCAAAGGGCTGTGCTCAGGAGTCCATGCAGAGAACTATTCAGTTGTTGGAGCTACTAGGGTTTGTTTTTAAAACTACTTCAAGTCCCATCTCCTTCCCGTTCACCAGTTGGAGTTCATTGGATCCCTGCTAGAGACACAGCAGGCATGGGCTTTTTTTCCCTGTTCCGAGGGCGGACACTCTCGTCACTCTTGTTACTCGGGGCCGAGCCAGTCAGCAAATCACAACTCGGTAGATGTTAATCTACATGTCCTCCACTGTCCATGTCATGCCCATGGCACATCTGTACATGAGATCTGCTTAGTGGACCCTAGCTTCTCAATGGTGCCAAGCCTCGAGGAACCTAGCAGATGTCATCCAAGTAACACCAGAGTTGATTGCCTCTCCTGTGATGGATAATTCAGTCCAGTTGGACTGTGGGACTTCTATTCCAAATTCCTCACTCCCAGAAGTTGCTGACAACAGATGCATCCCATCTGGGGTTGGTGGTGTTGGTGGTGGGGGGGCCTCATGTAGATGGGCTTCACACCCAGGGTGCTTGGTCAGCTCAGGTATCAGATCTTCAGAACAAAAAAGAGCTACAGGCAATCTGGAAAACTCTAAAGGCTTTCAGAGATCAGCTGTCCAACCAACTTATGCTTATTCAATCGGGTTGCAATGTACTACAATGAACAGGGGGGAGTACCGGATCACACCCATTGTGTCGGAAGGCAGTCCGGATGTGCCAGTGGGCAGTCCAGCATGTGATGCTCCTCAAGGCCACTTACGTGGTGCGCAAATCCAACAGCCTCATGACACTGAGAGCAGGGTCATGCAACCGCGCAATGGTCACTCAACTTGAGCGTTGCCAAAGAGATCTGAGTGTGGGGCACCACCTTGGTGGATCTTTTGCCACTCAACTCAATCACAAAGTCCCTCAAAGTTCTGTTCCAGCTCACAACAGATGTGTCAGATGCCTTCTTCCTTAGTTGGGGGATGGGTCTTCTGTATGCTTATTCTCCCATTCCTCTTGTGGGGAGATGTGGCTGAAACTCCAGCAAGACCGAGGAACCATGATCCTGATTGCTTCATGTTGGCCCAGGCAGATCTGGTTCCCCCTTCTTCTGGAGTTGTACTCTGAAGAACCATGGAGATTGGAGTGTTTTCCGACCCTCATCATGCAGAATGAGAGATCTTTGGTATCCCAACCTCCAGTCTGGTCTTCACAGCCTGGATGCTGAGAGCTTAGAATTTGCTTCCTTGCATCTTCCTGAGGGTGTCGCTTGGGTCTTGCTGGCTTCCAGGAAAGATTCCACAAAGAGGTGTTAATTATTTAAGTGGAGAAGGTTTACCATCTGGTGTGAGGGCAAGGCCCTAGATCTCCTTTCTTTCCCTTCACAGACCCTTCTTGAATACCTTCTACAACTTTCTGAGTCTGTTCTCAAAACCAACTCTGTAAGGGTTCACCTTAGTGCGATGGGTGCTTACCATTGCTGTGTAGAGAGTAGACCCATCTCTGGACAGCCGCTTCATGAGAGGTTTGCTTTTGACAAACCTGTTACTGTGTCGTGGAACTTCAATGTTGTACTCGTCCAGCTGATGAGCCTTTTGAGCCGCCAAATTCCTCTCATCTGAAGTTCTTTTTGGTGGCTGTTCAGTTCGCAGGGTCAGTGAGCTTCAGGCCCTAGTGGCGGATCCACCTTACACTAAATTTCATCATAACAGAGTAGTTCTCCATGTGCACCCCAAGTTCCTGCCTAAGGTTGTGTCAGAGTTCCATCTGAACCAGTCAGTTATTCTTCCAACATTCTTTCCCAAACCTCATGCCCATCCTGGCGAAAGTGCACTGCACACCTTAGACCATAAGCAAGCATTGGCCTTTTACTTTGAGCTGACTAGGCCCTACAGACAGTCCACCCAGCTTTTTTGTTTGTTTTGATCCCAACAGGATGGGGGGTTGCCATTGGGGAAACAAACAGTTGATTGACAGATTGCATTTAATTCACATGCCTAGGTTGGACTGACTCTTGAGGGTTATATTGAGGCTCACAATGTCGGAGCCATGGCAGCATCTGTAGCCCACTTGAGGTCAGCCCCGTTTAAGAAATTTGCAATGCTGCAACATGGTCTTCAGACCACACATTCACGTTGCACTACTGCCTTGAGCAGAATACCCAATACAATAGTCTGGACAGACAGTTCTGCAGAATTTGTTTAGAGTCTAGAATCCAAGTCCCCCTTGGCATGTTTTGTTCTGTTCCAGGCTGCACGCTCACACAGTTGTAATTAACCTGAAACTATATACTACTTTGTCCTGGCTGTATGAGGCCCAGTTGACCTATAGTTGTAGTGGCGGTTGTTGTTTTCGGTGAACCTGGTAGCTAAGGATTCCCATGTGTGAGAAGATACTTACCTATAGCAGGTATTCTCTGAGGACAGCAGGACATTCATTCTCACATACCCTCTTACCTCCCCTTGGAGTTGTTCTCCATGCCATGTTATTGTACTGATGGTATCGCACTCTCGCAATAGGCGGGAAGGCACTCACACATATGCAGTGGGGATGCTGCATGTGTTCTTAAAGCAATTCTAGCTTGTTTTAAGCGCCACACTGGGCAACATCACCTACATGTGAGAATGAATTGCCTGCTACAGGTAAGTATCTCTCCCTACACCTTTCCCCAGGAACTCCATTCACTGGGTAAATCTCTCCTATCTGCACTCTTCTCCTCCACTGCTAACTCCAGACTCAGTTACTTTTATCTTACTGCATCATATGCCTGGAATAGACTTCCTGAGCTGGTATGTCAAGCTCCATCTCTGGCCGACTTCAAATCTAGGCTAAAATCCCACCTTTTTGATAACTGCTTTTAACTCCTAAACCTTACTCACTTGTTCAGTACCCATGTTTTATCATTCCCACGTTAGAAATTCCCTTATCCCTTATTTGTCCCGTTTGTCCTAATTAGATTGTAAGCTCTGTCGAGCAGGGACTGTCTCTTCATGTCCAGTGTACAGCATTGCGTACATTTAGTAGCTCTATAGAAATGATAAGAAGTAGTAGTAAATATGTTCGCTATATTAAAGAGCCTTTCAGCTTAACAAAATCCTAAATATATATCTGCACAACATTTTTCAGAGTTCAAGGAATGTTGTTAAATTAACTAATTCCTTAGCATCTCTCCAGATCGGCTCAGAATGTGACTGATGGGTTGTGCACGCCTTCCAGCAGGTGGAAACTGAAACTTCTGACTCTAGAGAGAGCCAATCAGAGCCCTGGCTAACTGGAACTAGACTCAGTATTATCCTAACAAAACCGAAGAAGAAAGGAGAAGAACCATATTCTGTGCAATTGGGAAATTTCAGCAGCCACCAAGGACATATTCTCAATGAACATATGCCACTTGCTTAATGTGCTGGAACCATCGCAAGCATAGCTGCGGCACACACAGTATTTTGTTTGTTTGCTTTTGTTAATTGGGCTAACAGCTTCCCTGGCTTATTTCCATATCGATTGATTATACTTATGATAGCCTTTTTTGTGCTCGCTCATGAAACAAAGCATTAAGAGAAGATTGCATGGCTGTGTTCTTCTTTCGGTTCCTGCAACACATTAGCAAGATGATTTCTTTTATCCTCTGCAGTTTTTGCTGCAGCAGCATGATTCCTTGCATTCTGCAGTGTTTCAAGGCATTTACATATACTATGACATGATCTCTAAGCACCGTTTTCACTTTTTCCTACAGTATGTTGGGCGTTATGGTCTGCATAATCCACTTTTGCAAGTAATGTTGGATACCTCTATTTTATTACAGGTAAGAGGGAAACATCAAGCTCCAGTAAAGGCCCTCCAAGCCTGGGATTCTTAAGTCTATCCATATTACAACAGGGTCAGATATTTACATTGGCCCTATAGCAGCACTATCCACTAGGTGGTACCTTGATTTTGAGATTGGTATATATGCTCTCTATAAGGATCCATGGGCCCCTGATAAATGTGTGTAGTTTTTTTTTGTTTTTTTTTTTTAATGATGCAACACATGCCATGAATCTACTAAATTTAGTAATATGCACATAAAAGGGACACCTTTTTATGATGCCCCATAGCTGCTTTCCTACCAGAATTGGTTCTGTTGATAAGAGGATCATCGATTAAGATCTCCTGCCGCTACCAGCAATGTATCAAGGTGGAGGGTGCAGAATCATATCGGGTGTAAAAACAAAATCATAATTATTAGGAACATAACCAATAAACTCCCATCCAGTACTGCTTTTAATAATAGATATCCCCCTTGGTTATCTGTTTTTTTTAAGAACATCTTTTTCCATGGAGAGGTCTGCATGCCAGTACTGCTATACCCCCTTTCATCTGGTTAAATGTTGAATAATATACATCACCCACTTAGGCTCTTGCCAGTTTTTGTGTTCTACATCTGAAAGCCTAGTTTCCCATAAGAATGCTATTTCCCTTTTGTGATATTTAAGAGTGTAATATGTTACCACGCTTGATGCGGGATGTGATACCCAAAACATTCGTTTTTCTGTAAGGGCCACTGAGCAATCTTGAAAAATCTTTACTGAATGGGCCTTAAAAAGAGAGGTTTTTCCTTTCTTTTTTGCATATACTGCTTGAGAATCTTAATTTTCTGAAAGTAATGGTGCAGTTTCCCAATCAGCACCCAGGGCCAGGTTGCACCATCTCGTTCACAGCATGCACATGTTCCAAGCTAACCAGCTGTATGCAGATGAGATCTAGTGTTCCACTTGCAGCAACAGTTGTTCTGGTACTGATTTTGGGATGCCAACGAATTGTAGTTTTGACCTTCGGGAATGGTTTTCCAAGTTTGCTTTTGTGCATGCGAGTTTCTTGAGGTCTTGCAGCTCAGCACGAAATGTCAAGGCCTCATCTTCTCTGTCAACACGAGTTTTCAATTTCCCCCTATTCCCTTAGTTCAGTCATTTGGTCAGATAGTTTATAAAAGCATGGCTCCAGGGCCTTCACTACTGCTGTGGTAATCTTGGGAATTAGCATCTCATCTTGTTTTCCCTCGCCCTGAGCCGATCCTTTTCTTTTTCTGTGTCTTAGACACCATCAGTTCATTCTTGTTAAATATTTATTTATTTTATTTATTGCACTTGTAGCCCACATTTTCCCACCTCTTTGCAGGCGCAATGTGGCTTACAGTGTATCGTTATTGGTAGATAGTAGGTTGAGAGAAACAGTTAGTGTTACATAGAGGATATCATAATCGAAATTTAGGCATTACATATGGGTAGGATACAAATTTGCTTCCACACGTTGTGGGTTGTGATGCTTGTTCCTGTTTTTATAGTTAAGATGGAGGAGGAATAGGCAGGGGTCCTTCCAGAGCTGGTCACAATATCATGTGATCTTCAAAAGTGATAAGGAAATGTGTTCTGTTCAAAGTTTTGTTGGTGTCCAAGTCTACTGTTGACCACTTGTGGGATTTTCGGGTAAACTTAAATCTTGTTTGTATCACACACGTGGTAACATATAGGAATCCCTCTACAGACGTTTTGAGAGGATTATTTTCTGCAACTATGTGGAATTCTTCAAGAATCAGAATTTACCTGTTTTAGCACAATAAAAGCCATTCCATGTGAGCATAGTTTTGTGAAGAGCTGTTGCTGCCTGAAGGGCAGGGTGCCTCAAGCCTATGGGAAGAGGAGCAAGTGATGTGGTTCTGTGTGAGCCACATGGTATCCAAACTCCAAAGCTATTCTGTTATGGTGCTTAATAACATTATGCACCTTTTATTATTATTTTGTTGCTGTTTTGTTGAGTTGTACACTGATTTTAAGGCTTTGTTTATGTAATCCACTCTAAGGTTTCTCTAGTATTCTATAACAGAATCTGGGCACTTATCCAGGTGGCCTTGAAAGGCCTAAATGGAGGCACACTTAAATAATGTTAAATATGTTAGGCTTCTGTAATTATTCCTGTCATAGAGCTGGCATTAGCGTAGGTGCATAAGTGTCAGGAATGGGTGCAACTTGCAATATTTTTTATTTAAATGTATCTGCAGAAGTTCTGCCCCACCCATGTGTATGTTGACCTTGCAAATACACGCTATAAGTCGACAGTCGCCGACAGTCGCTCAAAAGTGCATGGTTCGGGAAAAGGTATCTTGCAAAGATACCTCATAAACAGGGAAGATAGGGTTTCTGGATAGTGAGGTTGCACAACAGACCGTGGTAGACCAGGTGCCCTTAAATACAACTAAAGATCAGACAAAAGATGTCAAATCAATAGTGTCAGGTACTGAACAACAAACATACTCTGAAATGTCTATATGCAAATGCTAGGAGTCTAAGAAATAAGATGGGAGAGTTGGAATATATTGCACTAAACGAAAAATTGGATATAATAGGCATTACTGAGACCTGGTGGAAGGAGGATAACCAGTGGGACACAGTCATACCGGGGTACAAAGTATATCATAGTGATAGGGTGGACCGGACTGGTGGAGGGGTAGCATTGTATATTAACGAGAGCTTTGACTCAGATTACAAATTCAGCAGGACACAAATCACACCTTTGAATCATTGTGGGTTGAAATTCCATGTATAAAAGGGGAAAAAACGGTGATAGGAGTGTACTACCGTCCGTCTCGCCAGGATGAACAGGTAGACACAGAAATGATAAAAAATCAGAGACGCGAACAAAATGGGCAATGTGATGATAATGGGTGACTTCAATTATTCAAATATAGACTGGGTAAATGTAACATCGGGACACGCTACAGAGACAATTCCTTGATGAAATCAAGGACAGCTTTATGGAGCAACTGGTGCAGGAGCCGACGAGAGAAGGAAAAATTCTAGACTTGGTCCTTAGTGGAGCGCATGATCTGGTGAGGGACGTTATGGTACTGGGGCCGCTTGATAACAGTGACCATAATATGATCAGTTTTGATATCGACCTTGAAGTAACTGTACACAGAAAGTCAAATACGTTAGCGTTTAACTTTAAAAAAGCAGACTATGATAAAATGAGAAGAACGGTAAAAAAAAAACTTAGGGGGGCAACTGAGAGAGTAAAAACTGTACAACAGGCGTGGACGCTGTTCAAAAATACCATCCTGGAGGCCCAGGCCATACATATTCCGCGAATTAGAAAAGAAAGACGGAACTCCAAAAGACAGCCGGCCTGGTTGAAAAGTGAGGTGAAGGAAGCTATTAGGGCTAAAAGAAACGCCTTCAGAAAATGGAAGAAGGAACCGTCTGAAAATAACAAGAAGCAGCATAAGGAGTGTCAAAGCAAATGCAAGGCACAGATAAAGAAGGCCAAGAGGGATTACGAAAAAAAGCATTAGAGGCAAAAAAAACATAGTAAAAATTTTTTCAGTATATTAAAAGCAGGAAGCCGGCAAAAGAATCGGTTGGGCCGCTGGATGACCGAGGGGTAAAAGGGGCGATCAAGGAAGACAAAGACATAGTGGAGAGACTGAATGAATTCTTTGCTTCGGTCTTTACTGAGGAAGATTTGGGTGGGATACCGGTGTCGGAAATGGTATTTCAAGCGGACGAGTCGGAGAAACTTACTGACTTCACGGTAAACCTGGAGGACGTAATGGGGCAGTTCGGCAAACTGAAGAGTAGCAAATCTCCTGGACCGGATGGTATTCATCCTAGAGTACTGAAAAATGAGCTTGCGGAGCTACTGCTAGTGATATGCAACTTTATCCTTAAAATCGAGCGTGGTACCGGAAGATTGGAGGGTGGCCAATGTAACGCCCATTTTTAAAAAAAGGCTCCAGGGGAGATCCGGGAAATTATAGATTGGTGAGTCTGATGTCGGTGCCGTGGAAAATGGTAGAGGCTATTATTAAAAACAAAATTACAGAGCACATCCGAGGACATGGATTACTGAGACCGAGTCAGCACGGCTTTTGTGTGGGGAAATCTTGCCTGACCAATTTACTTCAATTCTTTGAAGGAGTAAACAAACGTGGACAAAGGGGAGCCGGTTGATATTGTGTATCTGGATTTTCAAAAGGTGTTTGACAAGGTACCTCATGAAAGGCTACAGAGGAAATTGGAGGGTCATGGGATAGGAGGAAATGTCCTATTGTGGATTTAAAAACTGGTTGAAGGATAGGAAACAGAGAGTGGGGTTAAATGGGCAGTATTCATAATGGAGAAGGGTAGTTAGTGGGGTTCCTCAGGGGTCTGTGCTAGGACCGCTGCTTTTTAATATATTTATAAATGATTTAGAGATGGGAGTAACTAGCGAGGTAATTAAATTTGCTGATGACACAAAGTTATTCAAAGTCGTTAACTCGCGACAGGATTGTGAAAAATTACAAGAGGACCTTACGAGACTGGGCGGCTAAATGGCAGATGACGTTTAATGTGAGCAAGTGCAAGGTGATGCATGTGGGAAACAAGAACCTGAATTATAGCTACGTCATGCAAGGTTCCACGTTAGGAGTTACGGACCAAGAAAGGGATCTGGGTGTCGTCGATAACACATTGAAACCTTCTGCTCAGTGTGCTGCTGCGGCTAGGAAAGCGAATAGAATGTTGGGTAGTATTAGGAAAGGTATGGAAAACAGGTGTGAGGATGTTATAATGCCGTTGTATCGCTCCATGGTGCGACTGCACCTTGAGTATTGTGTTCAATTCTGGTCGCCGCATCTCAAAGATATAGTGGAATTGGAAAAGGTGCAGCGAAGGGCGACTAAAATGATAGCGGGGATGGGACGACTTCCCTATGAAGAAAGACTAAGGAGGCTAGGGCTATTCAGCTTGGAGAAGAGACAGCTGAGGGGAGACATGATAGAGGTATATAAAATAATGAGTGGAGTGGAACAGGTGGATGTGAAGCGTCTGTTCACGCTTTCCAAAAATACTAGGACTAGGGGGCATGCGATTAAACTACAGTGTAGTAAATTTAAAACAAATCGGAAAAAATTTTTCTTCACCCAACGTGTAATTAAACTCTGGAATTCATTGCCGGAGAAAGTGGTGAAGGTGGTTAGCTTAGCAGAGTTTAAAAAGGGGTTGGACGGTTTCCTAAAGGACAAGTCCATAAACCGCTACTAAACGGACTTGGGAAGCTTGCCAGGTGCCCTTGGCCTGGATTGGCTGCTGTCGTGGACAAGATGCTGGGCTCGATGGACCCTTGGTCTTTTCCCAGTATGGCATTACTTATGTACTTATATAAGTATTTTTTGTTTTTAGCAGATATTTGCAGGATAGCACCAAGATTGTGTATGAGTAGGGGTACACATAAGTGCTAATGTACTAGACCTTTACGTGTGCCTAGATTATAGAATTGTTCCTTTTGACTCAATTAGCCACTTGATTATGCTAGTTTGATTGTTCCTCCAGCTTCATCTTGGGTTACATAGTAGATGACGGCAGAAAAAGACCTGCACGGTCCATTCAGTCTGCCCAATAAGATAAACTCATATGTGCTACTTTTTGTGTATACCTTACCTTGATTTGTATCTGTCTTTTTCAGGGCACAGACTGCAGAAGTCTGCCCAGCACTAGCCCCTCCTCCCACCATCAGCTCTGCCACCCAATCTTGGCTAAGCTCCTGAGGATCCATTCTTTCTGAACAGGATTCCTTTGTTATCCCATGCATGTTTGAATTCCGTTGCCGTTTTCATCTCCACCACCTCCTGCGGGAGGGCATTCCAAGCATCCACCACTCTCTCCGTGAAAAAATACTTCCTGACATTTTTCTTGCGTCTGCCCCCCTTCAATCTCATTTCATGCCCTCTAGTTCTACCGCCTTCCCATCTCTGGAAAAGGTTCGTTAGCAAAGAGTTCCAGAGCTTAACTATTCATTGACTAAAAAAATATTTCCTCCTATTTGTTTTAAAACTATTTCTATGTAACTTCCTTGAGTGTCCCCGAGTCTCTGTACTTGGTTAGTTTATTATTTTTTTTATTTAGCTTATTGTATATTAAACCTGGACAAATTTAATTGCACCACTTTGGGTACCCACAAGTTTTTCTGGTGTTGTAAACTAACATGTTCTTTTGTTTTGATATTTCCTAGGCGAAGCTAAAAATTTACTTCCATATCACTTGCCCAACAAAATGAGGGACTGTTTTTGCACAATAAATCTGGACCAGGAAGAAGTGTTCCGTACAAAAGTTGTTGAAAAGTCTTTAAGGTAGGTAGTACTCTTCTAGAATATTTAATATAAATATTTATCTAGATTAACATCTTTGTGTTGTACCAATTAGACACTTTTTTTTTTTATAAGACTCCTGGGGCCCTGTTTACTAAGCAGTGTTTTATTTATTTATTTAAACACATTTATACCCCACATTTTCCCATTAGTTGCAGGCTCAATGTGGCTTACACAATAACATGGGTAGGCTACAGTTCAGTATAATATCATTAAACAATGTCATAGTGAAAAAGTTAATCGTAAATGTATCGTCTAAGACAACAAAGATAATAAAAGATGATGGGAAAACATTATGGTCCATAAATTTTGCTGAACAGATAAGAAAGAAGCTAAGTAACGTCTGGATGGTACACCTTAACCACATTCTTGCCTATAACTAATTCATCTTGGTAAACTGGGCCCCTGGAATGTTAAAAGAATGAGTTTTATTATGAATAAGCTAGCTCCACAGGTAGCTTTAATATAGTCGGTGCAATCTGATCTGTTTACAGTTTTATAATCTTCCACTACTTGCTTGTTTGATATTTGAGTTCTTTTTCCATCAACCTAGGAGGACAGGTGTTGGGGAAAAGAGGCAGTATTGGGACCTTGAGGCAATTTTGAGGCTTTGAAGGACGAGTGGGGAAATAGATGGAACTGTGCATGGTGTACAGAGTGACCACTACCCCATGGTTAAAAAGAGAAAACAGTTCTTCTAGTTGGTGTGGGGGACTTATTTAATTGGTTTACATTATTAAGGCAACAAACAGAGGAAGCCTTGTGAGTGGTCTGTCACTAATAGGGGTAAAAATAACAAAAGTTAAGAGGGGTGGTAGAGGGGAGGAGAGGAATATAGATGAAGGTATTAATACCAGTGAATTTATTGTTGAATTCATTTGAAGCTTTGATGTATTGGTTGTTATGGTTAATTATATATACCCTGCCCAATACAATTTTTAATTAAAAAAAAAAAAATACTAGTATTGGAGGCTTAGTTGGGGGGAGGGAGCTGGGTTGTATAAAGATTGGGAATTTTGTATCCAGAATTTTATAATATCTTAACAGGAAGACCAAAAGAAGAAAAACCTGTCTTGGATAACAAGTAACTGTTCGAGCTTTTGTCATAGGCAGCAAGAGGATACAAACCAGATAGATTAAATTGGTCTTTCTGCCTTCATTACCTATTATTGCAAATGTCTTATTTCTTATTCTATCATGGCAGCTATTTTACTGTTTCATGGTGGATCATGTTATGAGAATCGGTGGAGACATTCCATTTTCTTCAGATATTTAGTAACATTTGTTTTATTGTAAAAAAATGTATAAACTACATCTACAGTTCTGAGTTTTATAAAAAGATTAACTTAAGATCCAGGGATGGCCGCTTAAGGGGAGGATGCGTTAAAAGTAGTTCAGTGATCCCCCCCCCCCTTCAATATGTGGAAAAAGTGTAAAGGGAAAACTAGGGATTTTTCCCTCTGAGACCTAGCAAGCTTCACCTTGCTGTAAAACCCATCTTACTATGGACCAGCTCCACTGGAACGCTTGAAGCAGTGTCTCTTGGAGAGCTTGATACAACCTTGAGCCCTGATCCCAGATCTTACAAAGTCAGCTCGAGAGAAGACATTTTTTTTTTTTTTTTACCACAGTTAGCTCAGTCTTTGAGGGACTCTTTTCAGTTTTGCTACCCATGTAAATGTGTGGTAGTTATTTATTTTAAGAGATGTTTTCTTTGATCCTGGCCAGCTGCAGTTTTATTAGAAGCAAAACAAGTGGAGACTTTGCATTAAGATTTGAGAAATGTAGTTAAAGGAGTTACTATTTGGAGCAATTTTAAGGATTTGTGGTTTTTGTCCTCTCATAGTATTATTATTATTCTTTTGACTTTCCCTCTTTATTTTTTTGCCTTATGCTACTAGGGACTTTCTGCTTGATTCTTCCCTATTAGTGGACTGTGTAGCACATATTATTGCAGCTGTGATTTTGTTTTTTCTTAGGAAATTTCTGAAGTGTGCTTTTCTTTCAAGTTTATTAAATGCAAATAAAAAAGATCAACTCAAGGCAGGGTTGCTCTTGGCTTTAACAGTAGAATTTTTGAATCTTTGTGAACAAGCAGATAAAATTGGTCATCAAGACTGTTTGTTTTTGTTTAGGGAGGAGGATTCGATTCCAGATATTTGTTGATCACCAGAAAGATTTGGGGCCTTCTCTCTATTTTGGACCTCAGAGCCTTAAACACTGGGACTTCTCATGCATTCTCAGTTCTTGCACGAACTGAGCATGCTCTGGGAGTCCTGGAGTCAGTGGCTGGAGGCTCGCCGCCGACTTCTGCATTAAAGGAGGGGAACGGCTGGTAGAGCCTCTGCATTCCTGCCAGCAAAGGTATATTTAGTATCAGGGAGGTGGGGGGCGGGGGGGGGGGGGGAGAGTAGGAGGGAAGGAAGTGTTGACTCCCCCCCCCCATCAGTCCACCCCTAGGTGCCCCCCAAAATTGGAGGGCTGGCTATGCCTCTGCCCTGAAATATTCCTTTCATAATCACCCGATCCATTTCTTCAGTGCCAGCTGTCAAGTCTGTTTTCCACTGACTCATTGCTTCCTCAACGAAGTTTTTTTTTTTTTTTTTAATATTTTCGCTCACTCTAGCTAGTTCTAGGCATTTCAAATTCTAACTATGTGACAGTGAGTCAAAGGCCTTGTAGTCAGTCCAAGTTATAGTGAAGTTCATTTTTCAGCATTTGCCGTTTTCCAAGATCATTTTGTCAATCAGAAGCTGATCTTTGGGCCTCCGGTGTTTTGTTCCACTGGAAGCAAATTTGTTTCTCTTTCTTGTCATGGATTGTGTCTGCTATTAGTTCTGTCAGCAGTTTGATCATTGTTGGCAGACAGGTTATTGGTTTATAACATTCAGACTGTGTCCCTTTTGCTGGACTTTTTGCAGGAGGTAAGTAGCTGATCTTTTCCAGGTTTGGTCAAGTTCTTGGCCTCCTTTTCTTTCTTTCTTTTTTTTTTTTTTTTTGTTCAACGGGTTATATATCTAAAAAAAAGGTTCTAAAACAGAGCTGGCTGTTAGCTTCTCCGCTCATGTCTGGTGGAAGTGCCTCTGATTTGATTTGAGGGATTTTAGCTCTGGCTGTACTGAATAATTTTAGCCTCGTATCTAGCAATTTTCTTCAATGTTGCAGTGTTTTTTTTTTTTAAACTACTAAGTTCACTGATCTTCCTGGTATGTAGTTGGTACCTTGTGTTTTGTTTTCAGATTTTCTTTCATGTCTTGCATTTTTACTTCATATCCCAGTTA
Organism: Microcaecilia unicolor; assembly: GCF_901765095.1. NCBI lineage: Eukaryota > Metazoa > Chordata > Amphibia > Gymnophiona > Siphonopidae > Microcaecilia > Microcaecilia unicolor. The sequence continues at coordinate 172,493,083 of NC_044040.1, forward strand.
TGTGATCAGCACTGTAAATAAACTGGTTGATTTTGTTCTAAAGCTATTCTGTAGATTCAACAACTTTGTTCAGTTCTCTATGCTTGTACTAGATCTTTTTAGGCAATAAACAAGTTTCAGTTCAGGAAATCTGACATTGTCTTTATTCTCGTGTGTTCTAGGATCTTTTGTTTCAGTTGGGTTTTTTTTTTTGAGTGAGCTGTTGATCTTATGTTCATTGTGCTGTTTTGCTCAGAGATTGCTTGGGGTTCTTTCCCTTGTTTCAGGCTGACTGAAGTGGCACTTGTTGTATTTCTTCAAATTCCCCATTCGTAATTTTTTTTTTGGGTTGAATTGCCTCTGATCTGAGTGTTCTTCTTGCCATGGTTTAATGGGTCTGTAGTAGCAAACCATAATTCCTTAGCGTCTCTCCGGACCAGCCCAGCAGGTGGAGACTGAGACTTCTGACTCATCAGAGATGACCAATAAGAGCCCTTGCCATGATTTAATGGGTCTGTAGTAGCAAACCATAATTTCTTTTAATTCAGCAGTTGTGTATTTGTCGAGTTTGTGGTTTGTTTTTCCAGTAGCTTTGTACAGTCCAGCCCTAGTTAGTTCAACTGAAGATCCTGAACCTTAGTACTCTAACACCTGATGCAGTCCTTGTTGTCCATAGTGATGACTGGTCTGGTATAGAATTTAATTTGTCTTGTTTGCATCGTGCTTGATTAGTTTGAAACATTCTTATTCTGGCTTCTCCTAGAGGCCTATCTGATATGGGTGGCTGTACAACATAGCCCTCTGAATCCTGGAAGCACATAAGCCACTACCACAGCAGAGTGGTGTCCCCTCTGAGGGGATTATTGTTACTCATTATATCGAGATCACCTCAACCAATAGTTCAGGGTGGTTTGCAAAAAGATTTGATTACAATATTTAAGAAAATAACAGAAAATATTACAATGCTAATAATCAGTAAGTTTTGAAGTCTTTCTGAATCTCAAGTAGTTATACTTGGTACAGGCTATAAGTATTTTAAATAAATATCTTTCCATTTTAGGTGGGATACAGAATGAAAACAATTAACACACAATAAAAAAAATGCATGAGCAAATAAATGAGCCTTAAAAAAAAAACTTAGTGAAATTTACAGACACTTTTTTAAATGCACCATAAAAGTAACCCACTAAAAATGCATGTGTGAACAAAATGTGCTTTCAGCTGTTTTCTTAATTGTATTATCGAGCTGGTACTGTGTAACTCAAGGGGTAGTGTGTTCTTCAGTGGAGAGCCCTCTACATAAAACAATTGCAGAGTGATATGTCAAGTCTGACATGTTTGAAGGAAGGTACATTCAGTAACCTTCAGTAGATCTTAAACAGCATGATGGACGTTAAATTCTGAGAGAAGTGGCAAGTGTCAGAGGAGTGTCGTTCAGAGCTTGATGGATGGTGCTCAAAACTTTGAATTTCACTTGCTAGTGAAGGCATAACGCAGGAGTGATATGGTTATTCTGAGAGTCCTGCAGTAAGCCAAGCAGCTGTGTTCTGAGCTATCTACAAAGCATAAAGCATGTAGTTTGGAAGTCCTAAATATATGGAATTACGATAGTTTCACCTATTCTGGACTATCATCTTTAAGTCCCTACAATTGTTAAGTCTGAAAGACTGCCTTTTAATTGTTTAATTAGTTTTAATCTGAAAAAGGTGTTTTGAATTGCATTCTTAACTTGCAATTTTAAAGGAAAGAGAGGAATCTAACAATACTGAGATTTACATTCTGGAACAATTGTAATCTCAGTGTCATCAACTAACAAAGTATTTTCTCAGGGATAACATTATTAGATAAGAAAGTTGTCTTTTTTTTTTTTTTACAAGGTTTAATTTCAATCTATTTGCCTTTATCCAGCTTTTTACCATTTGTAAGTGCAGGAGAAGTCACGGGGAATTGTCAATGGGGTCTTTCACAGGAAAATAAAACTGTATGTTAGCATACAGTCGTGACTAAGTCAAGACATGACAAAAACAGCAAATAGAAGTCATGTACAGGTTAGAAAGGCCCGCAGATAAAGCATACCCTTGAGGGACACAGCCAAAATAGATTTCAAGTTTGATAGTTTGTTCCCTTTTTCAACAGAAAAGCAACAATTGGACATAAAAGACTTAAATCAGGCCCAAACAGTGCCTTGAATACCCAGTGATCTCGAATGGTTTAGTAAAAGGTCATAATAAATGATGTCAGAAGCTGCAGAGATTATCTAGTATTACCATAAAGTATTGTCTGTGATCAAAACCATCCAAAATGGAGTGGTCCCAGAGGACTGGAGATGGGTAGATGTGGTCTGTCTGCACAAGAGCAGAAAGGAGGAGGAGGCTGGGAATTATAGGCCTGTTAGTTTTGGTCTCTGTGGTGAATAAACTAATGGAAATGCTTCTAAAGCAGAGGATTGTGAAGTTTCTAGAATTGAATGGAACGCAGGATCCGAGGCAGTTTAGTTTTTACTAGAAATTTTCATTAACGAGAGTTTTGGTGACTTTTGAAATAACTATTTGGCAAATATTTTCTAAATAGCCACTTTAGCAGTTTGCTCCATTCTTTTGTTGTTGTTGTTAAATTTTTATTTATCACAGGTCTGTGGAGCTCTGTGCACTGCCGGTCCCAACATTACATAATGTAGCCCGCCAGGGTAAAGTACGGATATTCATGTAGCCCTCTGTGTATAAACTTTGCCCACCCCTTCTTTTAGCACCTTTCCACTGTCCCTTGGAGGAGCCTACATCCTCCTCCTCTAAATGAACAAGCATTATCCAATATAAAGGAAGCTTTATCTTTTTCAGAAAAAAAAACTTTCTCCACTTTTGCAAGGCAAGCTAGACAATAGCAGCAGGCTTTTTGTTCTAGACCCTAACCCAAACAGTCAGCGCTGTCTCAAGCAGCCGTCTTTTTGCTCTTATAATCCAAATCTTGCTGTACATCTGTGGCTTCAGGTTCCATCCTTTTCTCAAAGAATGGGGAAAAATGAGTCCTGGGTTGCTCCGTGTCATAACATCAGGGTATTGTGTAAGGTTTCTCTGCTCCAGGGAGGTTTCTGAGCTGTGCAACTCTTACAATGTCTCCAGCTTTTCCACAATGAGGTCGGTTGCTTCGACAGTTCAGTGCAATGGAATCTGTACTACCTCAAAAAAGGAACCAGGGGACTCTATTCCAGATACTTCCTTATTTCAGAGAATTCTCAATGTCGGCACCCAGGACTCTTTAAGCTAAGTGGAATTTTATGCAGTAAAGCATTTAGAATATATGAGTGCACGTTTTGACACGCTTTAAAATTGAATATTGCCATGATTAGAAATAAGTGAACAATGTAAGACCATGGCAGTCTGTGCTGGTCCTTATGAAAACTTATGAGCACGTCAAAAAATAATTTGAAAAAGGTATTAAGTTTATGAATACTCTTTCTTTATTACTATTGGAATAGATGGGATTTGCACATGGTGATTTTTGTATCCCATAACATTATTATTATTCCCATTATTTTGTGACTTGTTTGTTATAAGCCAGTTCAGAAAGGAGTGGAGAAGTAGACTAGTGCAGTGGACTTTGATTCTGGGGAACTGGATTCAATTCCCACTGCAGCTCCTTGTGACCTGTATGTACTATGTAAACTGCTTTGAATGTAGTTGCAAAAACCACAGAAAGGCAGTATATCAAGTCCTATTCCCTACCCCCCCCCCCCCCCCCCACTTCCCCATTGGACAAGAAAATTATGTGAAAAAAATATACTCTTACAACCATGCAAAATATTTAAGACAAAATAGAAGACTGTGTAAAACCAGAACTGTAGACTGCAAATGTGTGGTATATGGCTTGGGATGAATTTTCTTTTTGACATGTGTGAAAGCATAGTTTCTCTAAGACAAGAGTCCTCAACCCAGACCTTGGGACAGACCTAGCCAGTCAGATTTGCATGCACTCATATGCCTATACATTGTGGGTATCCTGAAAACGTATTTCCATTTGTTTGTGCGTATACAGATTCATCATGGGTATTCTGAAAACCTTAATGGCTAGGTGTAGTCTCATGGTCTAGGTTGAGAACTCCTGCTCTAAAATGCTGAATTGGACATTTCATTTCATAATCTTTTTTTTTTTTTTTTTTTTTTCAGTCCATTTTACAATGAAGATTTTTTCTTCGAAATTCCAAGAACTTTCCAGTATTTGTCATTTTATATTTATGATAAGAGTGTTTTACAGCGAGACATTCGTATAGGTAAGTAACCATAAATGCTTTTAACATTTTTGTTACTCCCCCCTCCCCACTTTTGCTTCTATGTTAGAGTAATATATGCCAATCAGGTGTATCTCTTATAGATGGTGAATAGTGTTTCCATTACGTTAATTCCCACTATTCCAGGACGAGTGGGTAGTTATGTCCATCAACCAGCAGGTGGAGATAGAAAATACAGAACTGAGCACCACTACATAGCTCCCTGCTAGCAGCTCAGCTCCTCAGTGTCTTCTATCTCCAGCAGGTGGATGGACAGACAGACTTCCTCTGTCTCTGGTTCTGAGGCCTTGCTCCTGGTCCAGTTGGTCAGTTGGTTCCCGGTTGAGCAGACATACCTGGTGGTGCTGGGTCCCTGTCATGCCTTTCCCCTGGGATGTTCTGCGCCTTTTCCCTGTTTTTCCTCTGTGTGAGAGCCTGCTCAGAAGATGAGTCACCGCAAGCAACACGGTGAGTCTGGCAGGCCGGTGCTGCTGCCGTGCTCTGAAAGGGAGGGGGTGACTGTGGACCCAGGGTCCGTTCTGCTGTGCTTCAGGCCTTGGGACATCGATGGGAGCACTGCGTGTCGGTGCTACAAAAAAAAAATGGAGGAAGTGGAGGAGCAGTTTTAGTGATTTTCTATGACACTGGCCTCTTCTACTAGCTAAAGGGGGGAACTCCTAGCAGTTAGCTGACTCGGGAACCCAGTTGGTTTTTGGCCGGGGCAGAGACACCTGTTGTGCCTTTTAGCTGTTTGAGGGGTTCCTCACACGGGGACTGACCTTAACAGGCACACTCCGAATTCCAGCGAGTGGGAGCTGTCTGTCAAGCCGTTACAGCTGGTGATTTGTTGATGGGGCTTAGTTCTCTTGGCCTAAGCCTATGTCACGGTTCCTCGGTTCTTTGGCCGTCGCAGGGAAGAGGACTCTCGGGGTCTAGACGCCCTGCTGCATTTGTGTCTGAGCGAGGGACTCCCGTACACCTTTCCCCGTGCTGAAGTTAGGCCGGGAGTGGGGGAGAGTGGCATTCCTTTGGGATACAGTGCTCCTGTTCTCCAGCCTGGACATGGCTCCAGTGCTATGCAGATCTCGTGAAGCTCCTAGTTGGGGAGCTACTGCGATTCCCTCAGTTTCGAGGTTTCTTCTGTCAGGGCCTGGTGGTCATGGAGGATTCTTCTCCCTTTGGTCTTTCGGCCTGGCCCTTGAGAGGGCTCAGCTGAGGAAGAAGGATTAGTGGCTTCTCTGCTGCAGGCTCTTCTTCCTTTGCGCCGGCCAATTATTTGCTTCCTCTCTGGGCCATTTCCTGGCATTTTTGCGGGAGGGAATATCGAGGGCTAGCGCTGGGCTCCTTCTGGGTTCCAGTGGCAGCCCTGGATTGCTTTCAGGGTCATTGGCAGACCTCTTCTTTAGCAGCTCGTCCAATTGTGATTCGTTTTCAGAGAGGTGTGGGTCGCTTACGCTGCCCTTCGAGTGCCTTTTCCAAATGAGATTTTATGCTGGTCCTTCGGGCTATGTAGCACTCTCCGTTTTGTGCCCTGTCGCTAGGTGATCCTGACAGTTCTCGCGTAGAACTCTGTGCTATTGGGACGCTTGAGGCAGGGGGTCTTGTTTTGGGCAGTTTTGTCCTTCTTGCCCGAGTGCATGTTTTTTTTATGTAGTCGGTTATATGCCTCTCGCAGGGCTCTCTTGCCTTTTTTCGAGGTTCTCGATGTCTTCTGCCTTTTGTATAGACCTTTTGGGCAGTTGGATTTCTTGGCATCCAAGACTTCCTTTGCCCGGTGAGTGAAGGTGGCCATGGTCTCAGGCTATTCTCCTCGGGTTGGAAGGCGTGTGTCTACATCTTGGGCAGAGGCTTCGTTGTCTTCTCTGATGGATTTTTGTAGGGCAGAAGCGTGGGCTTCTCTGCTTGCCTTCAGTAAGCATGATGGTATAGCATGGGCCACGCAGGCAGCGGCTGCATTTGGGGCGTCGGTTCTGTGTGTGGCAGGTTCGGCTTCCCACCATCATAGGGATAGCTTTTGAACATCCCACTCATCCTGTAATAGTGGGAATGAACGTAGTGGAAGGAGAAATTAGGACTTACCTGATGATTTTCTTTCCATTAGTTCTTCACACTATTCCAGGAGCCCTCCTGTGGTTCGACACCCTCATTGGTGGCTCTGTGCATGTCTTGTATCCTGTTTTCCAGGGGCCTTGTCTTCGAATGCTTCTTGGGGCTGGATGTGTTGGTTGCTGACCATGCTCCTGATTGGGCATTCTTCCTTGCTTGAGGACTGATACTGAGGAGCTGCACTTCTAGCAGGGAGCTATGTAGTGGTGCTCAGTTCTGTATTTTCTATCTCCACCTGCTAGTCGATGGACATAACTACCCACTCGTCCTGGAATAGTATGAAGAACTAATGGAAAGAAAATTACCAGGTAAGTCCTAATTTCTCCATTTGCACTGTAAACCTGGCCTCAACAGATATATTTTTTTGAATGTGGGAACCACACTTTTGAGTGACTGAAATTTACTTCACAAACCAAACCTTAAAAGGTGGTATAACATAAAAGTAAAAAAAGCAAAAAACCCAAACGAAACAGAGTACAGCATTGGAGAGCCTCACTTATGGTTTCCAGAGACAGGAAGAGCAGGTATAGAGATCAGCTGAGAGCTCTTTTGATATCTTCCCCTTCTTCCTTGTCCAAGCAGTCTTTCAGCAGCAACTGGTATCTTGCTCCAGGCCAGTGATGCTGCCATCACCTCCTCCCTTTGGCCTATGTGGTTGCTGACTGGCATCACTAGCAATGTCACTTTAGCCAAAAGTAAGCAAGGAAAAAAACCCCCAAAACAAACAAACAACCTTAGGTCCCCCAATTACATTTTTAGGCACAAAAGTGCCCTGGCACATAGGATTTGTCAAACCATGCTATAAATGAGCAGAAGTTCGTAATTTCTGTATGAGACTTTTGGTGTGCATATATTTGTTTTTGTGGGGTGTTTTGTTTTGGTTCTAATAGAACAGCTATTTCATAATGCTAAAACCATCAGAGTTGTAATACAGTGACTAGATGTTGAGCAAGACTTGTATGCAAGGTATCGCATGTCCTGTTGATAAACATCACTAAAATCATAATTGTGTTTCAGCAAGAATAAGCTTTTGGATTTGGTGTTACAAATCTGTGCAAGTTATTGGATTACTAGGAGCAATGGTCTTAATCTTTTATTCATAGTAGGGAATTGGTCTTTGTAATAATGACCTGTAGCAGCAATATCTAGATATGTATAAGCAATGCTGAGTCAGATCAAGATCCATCAAGCCGTCCAGTCTAATAGTGGCTAGTCTGGGTTACAATTACTTGAGAAATCTAAAAGGTAGCTCTAGCAGATTCCAAAAAGTACCGTTTTCCTATCTTTTGTTTGTAGATGGTTCTTTTGAAGAGGGCCTTGAGCATAGCATAAAATTGGTTAAATAAAATAGTAAGCTATACGCCTGATTAAATTGTTTTTGAATCCCTGGAAACACCAATAATGTGACCTTATCCATGTATAGAGGGATTTAATTACAGGGGGTGGTTATTGAGAGAGTGCTATGGGGGTGTATGCCATCTGGGAGGTGTTTTTTTTTTTTTTTTTTTTAAATGGGGTAGAGATTGAGAGTGAGGTGTGAGGGCATGGTTTGAAAGAACTGTTGTGGGAATCTTGCTGGGGGGGTGGGGGGGTAGGTGGAGAGTGATGTTGAGAGGGGGTGTCATCCTGGAATGGGGGCAAAGGGTATTGAAGCTATCAAAAGCCATTTTTCAAACTTGGCTGTAAAACCAAAAAATATATTTTGATGTTGCTGCCTATTTCATCAGGCTTATTGAAAGAACCAAGATATTCTGTACTGTATGACTTTGATGTAGGACATTGGAATATATAATTTTTGTTACATGAAAGCATGGCCATTGTTTTAAACTAAGGCAAGAAATGCACTAGATTATCATGGCCAATAACTCAGAAGAAAACAAGCATTGTTACCGTTTCAAGTAGAAAATGCACAGTGCTCCTTTCTTTTGGTAATCCATTGCTAAGTTGTTCAGGTTTTAAGTACTTGGGGATTTCTTATGTTTTAAATTTTGTTGGTGTATAAGTCCAAGGTCTTTGATTATTGCTCCTTTTTTTTTTTCCTATAGGAAAAGTATCCTTTAAAAAAGAAGATTTATGTAGATTCACTGATAAAGAAACATGGTTTTCACTTCAGCCAGTTGATTCTAATTCAGAAGTTCAGGTATATGTTATAACTGGAATAAATGTAATATGTATGCAACACTAAATATTAAAAGTATGTGTTAGTTGCTGATTTTTCAGGATTTTGAAGGTGTGTAGTTTCTGAAGTTTTTCTGTAATAGAATTGACACCACAGAAAACTGAGACCCTTGGTCTCTGGTTACACATCTGCAGACCAGTCCATTAGCAAGACCTTGATGTGCAGATGTACTAGGTTTTGCCATCTGTATGGCTGGGCTGTAAAAGGAGAGAATTTTCTTGTTTATTAGTTAACACATGGTTTGTTCAAAATAAAGGTCTTAATCATCTGTAACTTAATTTTAGGTTAATAAAACAAGATTTAATGATTCATAAGACCTGGCTACCAATTGGGATAGGCAAGTAGTCTTGGCAATCTCACAGTTGTGGTGTTCTAATTACCAGATGATCTAGGGTACAGTGGGTGGTTTCTCAGGTACAAGTTGATTACCCTGATGAATGTTACATCTTGGTTTTTCCTACCTTGTTGGATTATGTGATCTGTTGTCCTCCAGGCTTGGATAACAGTAAGTTACATATGCTCTATTGTCTTAATATTTGTGTCTGTCTGTCTTGTTTCTCTCACTGACTGACGCTTTTAACCTCCATTTATGTAATACAACCTACCTCGTTGCCTAAAACTTCATATTTTTGTGGTGGCTAGTATATTTTTGCAGTGGCTACTTTAGATTTACTTTAGATAGTGAATATGCCCACCTGTGAACATGGTTATACTCTAGCTCTTTGACACTAAAGTGCAGATAAGGAGTACAGTATGAGGCTGTTGGAACATCCTCTGAAGTGTTAGTAGAGAGAATGGAGTCCCATGTCATCACATGAAGTTTATTGGAGTGGGTAGACTGAACTTGGACAAGGCAAAGTGGGTTATAGTTAAAATACTGTTGCTGTCATTCTGTGCTGGATACTTTTGAATTTGGTCAGTTTGTAAAAGCCAAATTGCTAAAGCTTTATGGAGAGCCATCTTTATTAGCATTATAAAGTGATGCCACATAACATTTTTGCATCTGTACCATATCAACATTGAGCATTATTTTTTTTTCTTCCCACTCCTTATCCCTCTCCTACCTATTCTGAATTTAACTTTTAAAGCATTAAAGAGAATATTGCAAAGTCCTGTCATCAGAGTTCCTAGAAATGATTCCCAAGTGTACAAAACTTGCTTTATGGCCTTTCCCAATAGTAATCTGTTCCATTTGCGATACGTTATGAATAGAATTCTTCCACAAAGTAAGTGTTGGTTACTAAAATTTGCAATAAGACAAGGTTTATGAGCAAATGGTTCCTGTTCAGAAGTTCAAACAAAAAAACAGCACCACGGGCCTTTAAAATGGAACAAAGTTCTTTAATGAATGAGCCTTGACCCGACACGGGCCGTGTTTCGGTGACTAGCACCTGCGTCAGGGGTCACAGTGATGACGTGGAAAACTTGGGGAATAACTCGAATATTTTCATCTACAATATTCCTTACCCCACGTCTCACGTAGCAAAAGTTATAAAGCACCAAGGCACCTTCACTTGCCAAGTCCGGATCATCAGTTAAGTTCGGTAAGCACATTTTCAAGCGTCTGAGGGTCCACTTGTTCTAGCATACGTTCAGGTTGTTTCCCTATTTGTCCAATATTGCTTTTATGTTTTGGATATTACATAAGTATTGCCACACTGGGGCAGACCAAAGATCCATCAAGCCCAGCATCCTATTTCCAACAGTGGCCAATCCAGGTCACAAATACCTGGCAAGATCCCCAAAAAGTACAAAACATTTTATAATGCTTATCCCAGAAATAGCAGTGGATTTGTACCCCACACTTTCCCACTCATGCAGGCTCAATTTAATAATGGTCTATGGACTTTTCCTTTAGAAAGCCATCCAGACCTTTTTTTAAAACGCGCCAAGCTGACCTTTATACATAAAGTGTATAAAGGTCACCTCCAAATTACCACATTTGAGACAGTTCCCTGATTATTTGTGGCCACACTTTTTTGTCCAGGTAGGATGCCTATATAAGTGTTGTAACACTTTGCAGCTGTGTGATGAGGTGCACTTCTACCAAGGTAGCCTCTCCTATCCCTTCTCAAAATTCTCTTCTTGAAATTCCATTTCTGTATAATCTTCCCTGGTCACTTGAGCCCATTTGTCTGTGCTATGTTGAAATTGTGAAGGTATATTATGGTGCATGTAGCACTGATAATAAAATGCAACAACAAAGAAAACAGGAGGAAAACCCCCTGTGGTGGGTCCAGATACTGAGAGACAAGTAGGGGATGACCAAATGACTTCCAGTCAGCAGATAAGATGCAATCTCATTCTTTATTGGACAAGCACCAACAAAGCACCCAACACGCGACCATGTTTCAGCAGATGAAGCTGCCAGCCTCAGGAGTCATGAACAACTGTGGTGCTGGAACTATGTAACTGATGAGATGCGAAAGGACTTCTGCACTTGAACGAGCATAGAGCTTATCTAACGTATAAGAACAAGTGTCAAAGCGGATGGGCCCTAGGCGCATTTCATAAACCGCTCCTAACTTTAGGCATGGTTTATTGAATACTCCTAGGTGTGTTTTTTTTTTTGTTTGTTTTTTTTACGGCGCTATATATAGAATCTAGCCCATTGGTTCCCAAACTGCGCGTGGCTGCACCCTGGTGTGCTGCAGCAAAATCTCATGGGTGCTGTGGCAGATCCTGTCCTCCCTCCCACCGCCACTCAAATCGCTACTGCTCACTCCAATCCAGCGTCTGCCTCATCTCTGTCCCTGCTCCCCCAACACACACCCATCCTGCCGCTACTTCTCTAGATGAGCAGCAGCAGCGACAAAGCAAGATGCAGCCACGCTGGGCTGGAATCTTCATACATGTGTCTGACAGTCCTGCTCCCTTGAACTTCACTTCCTGTTCCAGGGCACAGCCGGCAGCTTTGTGTTTGGAGAGTCCGGTTCTGTATTGCTGCAACTTGTTTTGCTGCCGCCGCTACTGCTGCTTCTCTAGAGAAGCAGCAGTAGTGGCGGCAGGGATGGGTGTGCATGTGGGAGGAGCAGGTACAGGGAGAAGGCAGACACTGGAATTGGGGGAGAAACTGCTTATGCTGGATGGAAGGGGAGAGAGGAGGAGGGCATGTATGAGAATGCAGGTGTTGGTGGCTGAAGTATGCTACTGATTTGCTTGCTGCGCAAGCAGCATGGAGCTTGGACCTCGGGCAGTGGACCTCTTCAGCTGGTGGGACTTGGGCATCCCCGCCAGCAAAGGTAGGACTTGATGTTGGTGGGGGGAGGGCAGGGGGAGACTTGAGAGGAAATGAGTAGCCTAGGAGTGCTGTGACCCAGGAAAGTTTGGGAATCACTGATCTAGCCCATATTGTTTATTACAGGAGAGCTGTGACTACAAAACTGGCATATCTTAGATGTTTACATAGTAAATAAAGATTTTAATAGCAGTGACTAGTGATCTTACAGATATATTGAGAATTGATTGGATTACTTAACAGAGCAGTAGAACATAGTTGTGTGCCTCTTTTCTCTTTGTGTGTGTGTGGGGGGGGGGGGGGGCTGAGATGGGGAAAGCTGGCAGTTTCCACATGATCAGCTGAATTGGTATCAGCCTTTTTTTTTTTTTTTTTTTTTGGACTACAGTTCCTTGAGCCTTCATTTTGTAACTTCCCAGGGATTCCTCCATCCCAAATCACATATTCCAGTTATCACAGGGCCAGTATTTGTCTGGGACCCATGCCTCAGTTCCTAAATCTGGCCACTGCATGTCATTGTTGCATCCCCTGGAAAATTATATTTTTTACTCCAACCCATGAGTCTCGCAGCTGAATTATTTGAGGACAGATTTCAGTTTTAAAGAGATTATGAAAGGTAATTCAAAAGACTCCCAAGGCAGCGTGTTTAGTTTTGGTTGTACACCTCATACTGCAAGAGGTTAAGTTAAATGATGCCTTGTAAATTAGGGATATATGGATCAAGGCTTAATATCACAAATGATTACTTTGAAATATGTGAGGAAACCCTTGCACACTTGTTGAACTAGAGAGAATACTTTGACTCCCGTAAAGGGGTGGGACTGGAGTCTGAATTGCTTGAGAGGATGCTGCGGAATGTACTTATTGACTAGATGTGAAAAAATTTTAAATGAATTTTGAAATTCCATGGACTGGAGGGGACATAGCAAGTCTACTTGTTTGGTTATAGATGTGAAATGTCACTTTTCTGATTTGTGAACTGCTTTGGTGAATTTCAAAAGGCAGTGTATCAAGGAACTAAAGTAAACTAAGCTAAAGTCAGCAGAGAGGAATAAAATAGGTACTGAAAAACAATAAGAAATATCCAAAAAGTTGGTATGTTTATAAATATATATACATTCAATCTCTCTTAAATTGTTTTTGTAATTAAAGAAATGATATGTAAGCTGTGTAGTATAAATGGCAAGATAGTGTATTGAATGTTTTCCAACTTGGAAACGTAGATCATGTATGTGAAAAGTACAGCTTGTGGGAAAAAAAATTATACCTTGGATATGATTGTCAACAGAATTCTTACCCTTTCATTTTGTCTGTATAAATATCAAATGTAGAAATCTAAACAGTGTTGATGGCTTAACGTTATCCACAGAACACATGTTTTATCCAGTTTATTTCAAAGGCATGTCTGTTCTATTGTTGCATGAACTGGGCACACCCTTGCACTATTTTGTAATATATGTAGATTATGAACTGGTGGACATTTGGCAGTTTGGCACACATTTCTTGACCGACTATGAATCCAGATTTCTGCACATGTATCTTTGGCACTTCCTGGTTAACAAGTTAATCTAGAATTTCTGGTCCATATCTGTGTCCACTTTTAATAAATACTGTTGTGTATTATAAACCACACCTTTCTAACCTCAGTGGCAACACAAAATATGGCAGGATATAAGTAAATGGTTTGTTTTTATAAATGGTTCTTTTTCTGTTAAATCCTGCTGAAGAGTCCGTTCTTTGAATTCTTTAGGATCGTAAAGGTGAGGTTGATTTCTGTGAAGATCGGAAAAAATAAAAAAAAATACTACCTGCCACTCCTGCAAGTGTGGATCTAATTTAGGTGTTCCTTAGTGTCAGCAGCAGATGAATCCAGAGACGTGGGTTGTGTCCATCTACCGGACTGAAGTGGTACATGTGGTATCATGCTCCTGCCCAGTCAGCATTCTCTATCTTCAGCAGGTGGATGGACGTTTTCCTTCCTGCTCTTGTGCTGTCCGAAGCTCAGTGTAGCCTGGGGTGTACAGCTGTTCAGTGCCAGCTTTAGGGGTATACCTGCTCACCCAAGGTCCCTTCCCCACCCTACCTTTGCCTTGTTATTTCTCCTCCATGTTTACAAAAAAAAAAAAAAAAAAGTGCAGAACCTTGTGAGAAGTCCTAGACAAGAGTGTGTTAAGGTGAGCAGCACTAGCCCTGTCCTTCTACAGAACCCTCTACCAAGGGATTGGGTGAGTGTGCCTTCTTTCTTCATTAAAAAAAACAAAACACATGGCCACAGATCTCGTCAAATGCTGCTTCTGCTGCAGTAAGTGGAGAGCACTTTCGGGGACAGTGTCTAGCATGTGGCACCGTCCGTGAACCCAATTCTGGAAGCGTTTTGGCGGTTTTCCACGCATTGGAGGCGAGGGAAGATGTCATCTGTAGAATTTACTGACCTGGTGGACATTTTGCAGCAAAGGTCTTGTACCACGCTCCCAGCTGTGTCTGGTTCGGAGATTTCTCCTGTGAGCATGCAACCCCTGGCAGACCCATTCAGAGGCTATGTCCAATTTAATGTGTGAAGGTCATTTAAAGTTTTGCTGTGATTCCATTCTCTTTCTATGTTGATATCATCTGTGATTTAATCCACATTCACATGAACTCTTACATTCTTGCAATGTACCTGCGCAAAATTTTGTAATAGCCATTTTTTATATGTAAAACATGTTTCCTTCTTCTGGTAGACCAGTCTAGACAAGTGGATTATGCTCCCAACTAGCAGTTTCTCTGCCTCCAGCAGCTTGGATTGATGCAGCGGAATGTTCTTGTGTGACCTGGCTTCCCAAAGCATGGACTATGGTCCACAGTCTGCAGGTCAAACTCTAGTGCCCTGATATTGTGCTTCAGGATGAGTCTACAGAACTTTATCCTAATTGAGCCAGGAGAAGCCCCTGGTCCAGGACTTCAGGCTGCAGGTCCCAGTCCTGAGGGGCCTCCTTCTTTGGCACAGACATCCCAAGGTGCTCCTGCTTGGGGTGGTGAGTAAGGGCCTTAGGGATCCTGCTGTCTTGCCTTCCCTCTCATCCCTTTTTGCCTAGCTTTGTGGCTCAATATTTTTCTTTCTGCTGTTTGCTTCAGTAGCCAGTTATTCAAGATTGGCCTGACGTACCATTGCCTTCTTGACTTTCTTCCCCTTTCCTAGCAAGTTCTGTCTTTCTTCCCTTGTCTTTACCTGGGAAGTGTCCCAGTGCAATGCGGGGAAGTCTGCTGCTAACAGGCAGACTTTCTTCAGCAGCTTGGAGTGTGAGCTGCTGAGGGGAGCTGAAGGGATTTTGGTAGCAGATTGGTGAGTGTCCTAGGAAGGAGGAGACAGGAGAAATGCACAGGCTGGCTGGACACCAAAGGTAGTGTGCAGCTTGCAGGAACCACGGCTGTGTTTTTAAAAATAGGTTTAAATTTAAAAAAAAAAGTCTCTTCCCTCCCCCCCCCCCCCCCACCTTGGGGAAGCAGCAATCTGGCAGAATTAGCGCCACTAAACTCCAGAGCATGGAAGGGCGTGGGGCTTCTTTGCTATTCAATACCCAAAGTCTCATGGACTCCAGTGGCAGGAATAAGTCCTTTTCTGCACTGGCTGTGTATTCCTGCATAGTCTTGTATACAGTGGTAGGGGACAGCTTATTGGTAGTGAACTCCACCATCTGGTCACATGGAATAAGAGGGTTCTGTGGTTATGGAGGTTCTTAAGAACAACTGGGCTAAGGTTCTGGCAGTGGGGCTTACAGCACTACTCTGGCAGTAGGCTAGAGGTCCTCGGACTCCTTTGCCACAGAGGTTTGTGATTCTAGGCAGGATCTGTGGACCCTTAGGGTTGGGGCCCTGTGGCGAAAAGGTTTCAAAGAGAAAGGGCCTTTGCCTCTCCTGCAGTGTGCCATTTACTCTTGCATGAACTTGGTGCTGAAGCTCAGGAAGTTAGTTCCCACCACCAACCTGCTCACATTACAGGTAGATTCTTTAGTTCCCCTATCTTCATGTTCTGAGAAGTGGGGGGGGGGGGGGGGGGAAGAAGTGGCTGTGCACTTTAACTCCAAGATCCTCTTTACCAGTAAACCCCATGTGGGCTGTTCCCTCCTATAAGTGCCTTCCTCTAGACCATTAAAGTGGTCTTCTCCACTGGTAAACATTTTTCCTCTGGATGGGGTAGGGGAGTTTTTCCCTGATTCATTCTATGCCTAGATGAGCTGGCGCCTGTAATATTCCTTTCCCTCAGATGGGAGAACTGTGATAAGGTCCAAGGAGGTATGAACCTTGCAGAATGGGACCCCCCCAGATGCAGTTTGGAAGGGAAGCAGGGTCTGGGGAAGTTCTAATGCCAGCTTTGCTTTATCATGATGACCACTCTGGTCATGGGATGTCCCAAGCAATCCACTTCTCTGAGAGAATGGGGTTTATTAATTCTCAAGCATATTATGCTTAGTTCTCAATTCCCTCAAGGAGTGCATACTGAATCTGGATTGTTGCAGGGTTTGAAGGGCAGATTTCTTGAAGGCAGTGCAGCCCAGGATCTTGTATGTTTTTCCTGTGTGGGTCCCTTCTCTCCAGCTCAGAAGAGGAACCTATGTGGGTACTTGTTGCTTTGTTGAGACCACTCTTTGAGCCATTCACCCCAAGCGGGTTTATCTTAAGGGATCTTTCTGGGCAGCCAGTTCCTTATTGGGGGTTTCAGGCTCTTGTATGCAAATTCGTGCCTTTTTTTTTTTTTTTTTATGAATCCTGTTTTTCCCCAGACAGCTCTTTTGTCTAGAAGGGTGTTCACTCAAGGATGATGAAGCTCATCTCTCAGCTTCACCTAGTTCTCTTAGACCTTTTACATCTGGGTCATTCTTGGGGCCTTACTCCAGTATCTAAAGTTGTCTCTTTCCTTTCTTCAGATGCGGTGTTTTATCTTTATTGGTTAGCTCAGTGGGCTGCTTGGAGATGGAGCAGATTCCAAATCAATGATAACCTGGTGGTTTGAGAAGATATTGGTTGGTATATTTGTGAATTTCAACAAGGAGTTGTCAGGTCTTAAGCAACCTGCTATAGAAGCATAGCTGATCCTGGGCAAAGTCCAGGGCAGTAGAGCCTGAGGCGAAATACAGGGCATCAGCTTGTGTATTGCTGCTCTCCTGTTCAGGTACAATAAATTGGATGTTCCACTTGAGAGAATGGCACCTTAGAAAAGAGGCATTCATGGTTGCCCTGTCTTTTCTTCCACCCGGGACCTTGAAGCTTTGATATATTCCACTTGTCTGAACTGGTCTAGCAGGATGATAGTGAAATTTGTTCTCGCTGCTAATTTCCTTTCCTTGATTCCTGCAAGACCAGTCAAGGACCTACCCAGGAAGGCTATGGCCTCGGGTTATTCCTCTAAGCATTTTTCAGCAATTTTGTGGGCCTTCTGTTTTATCCTTGTAGCTGTTCCAGCGAATGTGTTTTCTCAGTTCTGGAAGGATTTGGTTCCTGAGGTGTATAATATTGCCCTATAACATTGATCAAGTGTTTCAAGTCTGCCTTTTCAGTGGTATACTGGTAAAGTTCCAGGAGTCCATCCGCCTTATAATGGTAATGACATCAATAAATGTTGGCATTTTCTGTCTCCATTTGTTGGTTGGGGAGCATAATCACTTGCTTGGACAGGTCTAGTAGGAATCAAGAAAAGAAAATTCAAGTAAGAACAAAGTTCACTTTTTATATATAGAAAATACTTTTATAGAATAACATGTACAACTAGTAGACTTAAAAAAAAAAAAAAAAAACTTGTATAAGATAAGTTACATTATATTTCAGAAGTGATTTAACCATACATATCAAAATCTCAACATTTTTTCACATAATAAATTATTATAATAATCTTTTAAATATTCTTGACTATTATGCAATCTGTGACGTTGTCCTGAAATGGGTGTGGCTGCTTAAGATCTAGGTCCTATCAAGTCAAACAATCAGATGTACTTTCTTCCACTTTGGTCTCCAGGCTGTGGGGTCCCTCAAGGTTCCCCTCTTTCCCCCATCTTGTTTAACATTATGATGATACCTCTTGGTCATCATTTAGAAAAACATGGTCTTTCGACATACATATATGTTGATGATGTCACCATTTATATCCCATTCTGTAAGGAAGTACTTGACTTAACTCACATGATTAGGGATAAAACTTATGGAATCATGGGCTTCTAATTTCAAAGTAAAACTTAATACGGATAAAACTAAGTTTCTGATTATAACTAACCCTCACTATCCTGTCGCGTTCATGACCGTTTCCTTGTCTGTGCTCACCTCGCCTCCTGGTGGCTAGAACTGGTGGCTGCTATGAACTGTCACACGTTCCAGACTTCAGCCCAGTCCGGTTCGGATCTTCCGGGCTGCCAGACTTGCTTCTCTTGTTTGTGCCTGAACAGCACCCTTAGCTGCCTTGTGATTCCTGCAGCTTGAACTTCAGCAGCTGATGGGCTTTATTAGACACCTGGAAACTTCTGTGTTTGCCTTTGCATCTAAGGTCCCTGGTTTGTTGGTGCTTTGTTGCACTTCTGCCTAGTCTGGTTTCTTGTTTGTGTTTCTTGTCCGGTTCTAGTTTGTTTGTGTGTAGTTTTGCTTAGGTTTATTGCTTATTTCCTAGTCTTGTTTCTGGTCTGTATTCCTGGTCTAGTTTCTGTTTGTCTGTGTCTCTTTCTTAGTGGCTATGTGACAGCTTTCAGTCCTGACTGTTTTCTGTCAGTGTTTGTACCCTGTTCCAGTGGCTGCATGTCAGCTTTCAGTTCCAGTCCTTTAGCTTGTCCATTTTCCTGCCTTGTGTAGTATTGTCTGTCTGTGAGTCCTAGCCCAGTTTCCTGCCTTGCTGCCCATGTTTATTCCTTTCCCCTCTGACCCTCAGTCCCTGTTCAGCCTAGTTGGTATCCAGTTCCTTCCCTGTCTGGTAAGTCCTGCCGGCCACCTGCACCCAGGGGCTCAATTCCTGAGGAACGGTGGTCATGTACAGGTGAAGTCTAGCTGTTCCTGTCAGAGTTCTGCCTGGTCTCTGGCGTGGGGTGGTTTTGCCTGCCACTGCTGCTCCTCAGCAGTGGCCCAAGGGCTCACGAACCTAGTTTCTGCCTTGAAAATCTGACACATCCTATGAATCTTAGTAACTTTACTATTAAGAACAAAACCTATTCCCTTGTCATCAATGAAAACCTTGGGACTCAAAATAGATAGTTTCCTCGCCCTTGAAAACCAAGTCTCTAAGTTGACCTCTAGTGTCTTTCATTCACTTTGGAAGCTAAAGAGATTGAGACCATTTTTCTCTAAATCTGTCTTTCGTACTTTGGTTCAATTCCTTGTCCTTACCAAATTTGACTATTGCAATTCCACTTTTGCTGGACTTAAAAGTGGTCTTCTCAAAAAATTACAAACAGCTCAAAATACTTCTGCTCATATCATATGTAGATCTCCTCACTCCTCTTTTTTATATGAGCTACATTGGTTACCAATAAGAGATACAATATCTTTCAAATTGTGTTTTCATTCACCAAATTCTGTTTGGTCAAGCCCCATCATATATGAATAATCTTATTGAATTACCCCCTCGTAATGCTATTTCATCTAGAGACTATGTTGTCTTACCTTTCCTTATCTGTAAGAATGTGATATATAAAACAGTGGCATAGCCAGACCCGACATTATGGGTGGGCACTATGCATATATAGGTGTGAGTAGTGTTTTTTGGGATCCTAAATAATTTTGAATAAACAGTCTGCCCAACAGCTGTCCTACAGCAACATAAACCACATACATATTCAGAACCTATGTTGCAAATCTTAAAACCACCATACTGAGAATACAAAACACTGAGGACCTATAGAGCAATTCTGCCATACCATAAGCAGTCATTTCTACGAGTCGCACAAGGAAAAGGAAAGCATCTTAAACACTACAGTGAGCATTAGAACATCAATTCACCTATTGTAAAACGAAACCAGACAGAATAGTACAGATCGTTGATCCTGCACAGTCAATGCCAACTGAAAGCCATGTCTTTTTCACAAACACAGATACACCCTAATCCACTATAGAATAAATAATCATAAACTTTCTATTTAGACAAAAATTAAACTGAACCGCCAAGATGCCAGACTCTGCATACAATGCAACACCACAGGAACAGAAAATGTCCCCTAGTACTGTGCAAAATATAAAGACAGCAGATGTAAATTTGAACCCCCAAAATGCCAGACTCTGCATACAATGCAACACCACAGGAACAGAAAATGTCCCCTAGCACTGTGCAAAATATAAAGACAGCAGATGTAAATTTGAAAAAACTAACAAATGCCAATCAGCACTTTACAAATTAACAAATAGAAATAAAACAAATGTAGAAAATAAAATACCATTTTATTAGACTAATACATTTAGCTGTCAGAGGCCAAAACCTTCTTCCTACTACTACTACTACTACTACTACTACTTATCATTTCTAAAGAGCTACTAGACGTACGCAGCGCTGGTCAATACAGGTCAATACAGTATAGTGCTGTTACAGTATCCTAGCCTGACCTGAGGAAGGGGGCTTTGTTCTCCGAAAGTTTGTCAAAATGTATTAAAATTAGTCCAATGAAAAGATTACCTTATTTACTTGTTCTATTATAAACTTTTATTAACACAGCTACTATACTACTTTATCCTAAAGCAAAAAAATAAAAATATATATTTTATTTACAGTTGTCTCTGGTTTCTGCTTTCCTCATCTTCTTTTCACTGTCTTCGTTCTTTCTCAGCCATCCAATGTCTGCCCTCTCTCCCTTCCCCTTCCATCCACCATCTTCCCCTGTCTGCCCTTTCTATCCCTTTCATCCACTGTCTGCCCTTTCTCTCTGCCCCTTCAATCCACCATTTGCCCTCCCTCTCACTTCCCCTTCCATCCAGGATCTGCCCCCCTCCCTTTTCAGTTCCACTATCCCACCAGTCCCGAGATTCAGCCCCTAGCCACTTCTCCCTGTCCCCTTTTCAGCCCCAGACCCATTCTCCCACCTGCCCCAGGCGTGGCCCCTATTTTTCCTACTGGCCCCTTCTCAGATCCCAGTTCCAGCTCCCTTCTCCCATCTGAGACACCCTCCCCTCATCTGAGACCACCGACTCGACTACCAGCTCTGTCGACAGCCCTCTTAGTTCTCCTGCCACCACCCTGCCTTAAAAAAAAAATCTGTGAAGCTGTTTTGCAGGCAGCGCTTCGCGTCTGCACTGCGTGCATTGCAAAAGAAGGAAATTGCCTCGTCGTCTTCGGGCCTTCCCTCACTGTGTCCCGCCCTTATGCGGAACTGGTCGTTCCCTCTGGCACTGTGATCCCGAAAAAAGCTGGTTCCCAATATCGGGTCCACGATGAACTTGGATTGATGAGGTCTCAGTTACCCCACAATTTCATGGTGGTGGTGGACTCCGCCTTCAAAAGAACCAAGAATACTAGAGACTATGCCTCGGCGCTCCCAGGCAGAGAAGCTAGGACCTTGGATTCTTCTGGGAGGAAGACATATCAGGCTGCTGTGCCTGCCGCCCGAATCCAGTCTTACTAGCTCTTCACGAGCGTCCACTTGTGGAACTCGGTGAGGCAGCTATCTAGCTTGTTCGATGCCATCCTTCCGGAGCAGGCCGAGCCTTTTTGCCAGGTGGTCAGGCAGCAGAAGGCGTGTAGTAAATTCCTGGCCAGTGGCGCTTACGACTCTTTTGATGTGGCATCCAGAATCGTTGCTCAAGGTACAGTGATGCGCAGACTCTCATGACTGTCTCATACCTGGATCATTCGGTCCAGCAGTGGATGGCGGATGTACCTTACCGGGAGAAAATAGTAGAAGATCAGATCAAGAAGCATTGTGATGCTAAGGATTCTCTCTCCTGCCAGATGCTTTCTTCTCCAACCTCCTCATTTAGGAGGTATCTTGGAGGGAAGCGGAGTGCTCCCTATTCCTATGCTAGGCTTAGGTACACTCTGGCTTCTTGGCAGCCTACCCAGGCTCAGCCCCAGCATGCTCATTCTCGTCAACAGCGTGCGCCTAAGGCCCCTGCTGCTCCCCAGCAAAAGCAAGGGATGGGCTTTTGACTGGCTCCAGCAAAGCATAGTCGCACTAAGTGTCTGTGCCGGACGATTTGCCGGTTGGGGGGAGATTAATGTTTTTTTCACCAAAGGTGGCCTCTCATAACCTCCTACTGGTGGGTTCTTCAAATAGTCTGGTTAGGATACACCCTTAATCTGGAATCCAAACCTCCAAATTGTCCACCGGAAGTTCATTCTTACAGCTCCCAGCACAAGCAGGTACTTGAAGAGGAACTCTTCGCCCTTCTAAAGGCCAACGCGGTCAAACCCGTTCCACCAGGGGAAGAAGGGCTGGGATTCTATTCCAGGTACTTCCTTATGCAGAAGAAAACGGGGGGGGGGGGGGATGCGTCCCATCCTAAGGGCCCTGAACAAATTCCTAGTCTGAGAAAAGTTCAGGATGGTTTCCCTGGGCACCCTTCTTACCATGATTCAGGAGAACGATTGGCTATGCTCTCTGGAATTAAAAGATGCATTCACACACATCTCGATACTTCCAGCTGACAGGAAATATTTTCGATTTCGCCTGGGAACACAGCACTTTTAGTATCGTGTACTGCCTTTTGGCCTGGCGTCTGTGCCCAGAGTGTTTACAAAGTGTCTAGCTGTAGTCGCAGCGTCGCTAGGCGGACTGGGAGAGCATGTGTTTCCTTATGGTTGATGAAGAGCACCTTGGAGGAAGGTGCTCTGGAATCCATGCAAATGACTATTCAGGTGCTAGAGCTATTGGGGTTCGTAATAAATTACTCCTGTGCAAAAATTGGAATTCATTGGAGCACTGCTGGATGCAAGAGCAGACAACCTACTGTCCCTGGTGTCCACAGTTTGAGCATCTCAGCAGATCACAGCTCTTCAGATGTTGAGACTTTTGGGCCACATGACCTCCACAGTTCATGTAATTCCCATGGCACGTCTGCATATGAGATCAGCTAAATGGACCCTAGCTTCCCAGTGGTAGCAAGCTGCAGGGGATCTGGAGGATGTGATCCAACTCCACTGATTTTCGAAATTCTCTTCAGTGGTGGACAATCCGGCCCAATTTGACCATGGAACGACCATTCCAAATTCCTCAACCACAAAAAGTGCTGACGACTGATGCATTCTTCCTAGGGTGGGGAGCTCATGTAGATAGGCTTCACACTCAAGGAGCCTGGTCCTTCCAGAAAACAGGTCTTCAGATCGACCTCCTGGAATTACGAGAGCTCTGGAACGCTCTGAAGGCTTTCAGACATCAGCTGTCCAACCAAATTATCTTGATTCAAACAGACAATTGGGTTGCAATGTATTACACCAACAAGCAGGGGGGCACTGGATCTCGCCCTCTGTGTCAGGAAGCTGTTTAGATGTGGCTTTGGGCACACCGTCAAAGCATGTTTCTCCAAGCTACTTATCTGGCAGGTGTAAACAACAGTCTGGCCGACAGACTAAGCAGGGTAATGCAACCTCACGAGTGGTTGCTGAACGTGGACATAGCCTGCAGGATCTTCCGAGCATGGGGCACCCCTTTGGTGGATCTTTTTGCCACTCAGATCAATCACAAGGTCTGTTCCAGGCTTCAGGCCCACTACAGACTAGCGTCGGATGTCTTTCTCCTTCACTGGGGAACAGGCCTTCTGTATGTGTATCCTCCCATACCTGTAGTAGGGAAGACTTTGCTGAAACTCAAGCAAGACTGTGAAACCATGATACTGATTGCACCCTTCTGGCTGTGTCTGATTTGGTTCCCTCTTCTTCTGGAGTTGTCCTCCGAAGAACCATGGAGGTTGGAGTGTTTTCCAACTCTCATCACTCGGAACGAGGTGTCGCTTTTTCATCCCAACCTCCAGTCCCTGGCTCTCACAACCTGAATGTTGAGACTTTAGAATTCGCCTCCTTGGGTCTTTCAGAGGGTGTCTCCTGAGTCTTGCTTCCAGGAAAGATTCCACGATGAGGTGTTACTCTTTCAAATGGAGGTGGTTTGCCGTCTGGTGTGACAGCAAGGCCCTAGATCCTCTTTCTTGTCCTACACAGACCCTGCTTGAATACCTTCTACACTTGTCAGAGTCTGGTCTCAAGACCAACTCCATAAAATCAGCGTGTAGAGGGTAAGCCTATCTCTGGACAGCCTTTAGTTGTTCGCTTAGAGGTTTGCTTTTGTCAAAGCCCCCTGTCAAACCTCCACCAGTGCCATGGGATCTCAACGTCGTTCTCACCCAGCTGATGAAAGCTCCTTTTGAGCCACTGAATTCCTGGCATCTGAAGTACTTGACCTAGAAGGTCATTTTCTTGGTGGCTGTTATTTAAGCTCATAGGGTCAGTGAGCTTCAGGCCTTGGTGGTGTGATGAAACTTAGTATAAGGTGCATCCAACAGAGTAGGCCTCTGCACACACCCTAAGTTCTTGTTGAAGGTGGTGTCGGAGTTCCATCTGAACCAGTCAATTATCTTGCCAACATTTTTTCCCCGTCCTCATGCCCACCCTGGCGAAAGCAGTTTGCACACCTTAGATTGCAAGAGAGCATTGGCCTTTTACGTGGAGCGGACAAAGCCCTTCAGACAGTCCGCCCAGTTATTTGTTTCTTTCGATCCCACTGATACTGAACATGGCTGAAAATCAAATCTTTACCCCAAATCATTGTGCTTATTAGTCTCTGTAGATAATAGTTCTTGTTTTACGGTCTCAGGACTCTTGAGGTTTTGGATGCTGACTCTAAATGTGGTCAACATATATGCAGACAGAAGTAAGCATGGGGATAAAAACATTTTCAAGAAGGGTTTATATAGTTTGAGAGGTGAAAGAGTGAAGTATTTCCATATGGAAGTTGACAACCTGAGAAAGATACAGGGATTAGATCCATACAGTTATGGTACAGAGTCATCGGCATTCATTGCTAGTCATTTAAAATCCACTCCAGAAGTATGCATAGTTTGCGGCATCACTGTTTTTAACTACTACTGCTGCTACTACTACACTACATGCATCATGCTTAGTTTGTTTTTTATAAGAAGAACTAAAAACTGTGAAATTGTTGTGTAAGTTAAGATCTGAATTCAGTTAACTTATTGAATAGGTAATTGGTTCACTGTTCTGTGTCATAGAACCAGGTGATGATCTGATCATGCATGAATTTGATTCATATACATTATGTTTCTATCACAGCAAGATTTCTCATCTTACATTTTGTTTTCTGAAAACATTTAAGACAGGAAAACTGAATATAAGTGCTTATGGAATGGAGCCATTAATTCATGCTTATTTTACCTAATACTTAAGGCATCTTTTCCATGCCTCTTATGCTTATTTGATTGTGTCTGTCTGTTTTTCACACAGGGAAAAGTTCATCTTGAACTAAAACTGAATGAAGTGATAACTGATAATGGAACTATGTGCCAGCAACTTGTAGTACAGTAAGCACTATTTTAATTCTTGGGTTTACAGTATCATTAAATATTAAGAGGCAATTCTAAAAAAAAAAACCCCCACTGTTTGTGCCTGTTATGCGCATAAATGTTTAGAAAATAGTGGCATACATGTATGTGTGCACATAACACCAGTTCTATAAAGGTTGCTAAAAATTGCACATGCAAATTTAGGCATGTTCCTGATTTGCGCTTGCAATTGCATAACAAGCCCATTAGTGTCAGTAATTGGCTTTTTAACAAGCAATTGGCACTAGTTAGATTTAATTGGGACCAACGCATGTAAATTTGGGCGCATTCTAAAAAAATGGGGTGCAGAAACGGGAGGGTCATGGGCGTTTTGGGGCAGAATGAGGGTGTGGCTTCAAGTTATATGTGTAATTACAGAATAATAGTGCTCTGTGCATAAATTTAGGCACGGGCATTTGCACCATGTTTTTGTTGGTAGAAATGATCATGCCTAAATTTATGATCGACTCTCCACTTAAACGTGTATTCTATAAACCACACCAAACTTTAGGCACAGCTTATAGAATACTGCTTAAGTGGGTTTTGTTTTCTTTTTGTACCAATATTTTAGGCACCATTTATAGAATTTACCAAAATTCCACCTAAGTAGTATTCTGTAAATACCTACATAACTTACATAGTGGATCTTTTACTAAAGCTTAATGTGTGCTAAATGCTGCACATTCTACTTTATACCTGTGGCTTACATGGCACTTATTGCTAACGGCAATTAATGTGTGCTAATCTTTAGTAAAAGGGTCCCATAGTGTGTAATTTCAAGGGGGTGTACAAATGAATGGAGCTTGTGCAGGGCTCAAACTTGTATGCATATCTTATACAATACTGTAAGTTATGTGGTTATCTGCAACTCTTAAGCACTAAAAAATGTTCCAGGCCATGTGGAGGATTCGACGCATCAGATACCTCCTTCCCAGAGACTTGTTTCGTACCCTTGTCCATTGGCTCGTCCTATCCCACCTGGATTATTGTAGTGGTATTTATGTGGGCTGCCAGGCCTCCTTATTGAAAACTTTCCAAACGGCTCAGAACACTGCGGCGAGGCTCATCCTAAACGAAAGGAGATTCGCACACGCCGACCCCCTGCGATTTAAACTTCATTGGCTGCCGGTACAGGAGCGCATTGCTTTTAAGATCTGCTCCCTAACACACAAAATCATCTATGGGGCTGCTCCGGAATACATGCTCCCCTTGATCGATCTTCCGCCTAGAAATGCCAACCCTGCTGCTCGGTCCTATCTCCACCTCCATTTTCCGAATTGTAAGGGAGTTAAATATAAGAAAATCTTTGCCTCGTCTTTCCGTTATTGGAGTCCCAAATACTGGAACATGTTACCTCGTCACCTTAAAACTCAAGTGGACCATGCCCTTTTTAAGAAGTTGTTAAAGACATTCCTCTTTGCTAAGACTTACCCCTCAATTTACCATGTTGATTAAAGCATCCCTTGTTCCTTACCCTATCTAGTTCACTTTGTTAGTTTCTTCCCTCCCACTTACTTCTTTATGCTTGCCTAAACTGTTAAGTCTGTACTCTTATTTAATTCTCTGTAAGCCACATTGCGCCTGCATGTGTGGGAAAATGTGGGATATAAGTCACAAATAAATAAAATAAATAAATAACACTTAACTGGTTCTATGGCTAGCAGAAGCACTTGTGCCTAAATGTTAGGTGCACATATACCCATTTACTGTAGTACTCTGTAAAGGAAAATAGGTGTCTTGTATTCCTTATAGACTAGGCTTCTGTAAATATACTTTTATAGATCCTAAAGTGGTGGTTTTCAGTGTTTGATTCAGGGTGGGCTTTCCTGGCAATATGAACAAGATTTCATTAGTTGAAATTAACTCGTCTGTTAATTTTGCTCTATTCCTTCTATTGGTTGCTATATTGCTATCACTTTTTCTTTAAAAAAGGTCATGTATACATTTGTGTGTAGTCTGCATTATTTGGTAAAAATGTTGATGTTTAAGAGAGCTGGTTTCTCTGGGGCAATATCTCTCAAATGGGTTCATTTTACACATACTTTGCCAGTAATGGAAAATATTTCTGTATCTTTCTTCCACATTTTCATGGTATCTGACCGCGTTTCTTGGTGTTTAAGGATCTTTTCCTTTTCTGCTCTGGTGGTTTATTCTTTGGACATGTTAGTGATTCATTCTCATGTTTGTGATGAGAAATTGTGTAAATGTCGCTTTTTATTTAAAACCAATGGTTCTGGCAGCCGTGTTGAGATCAGTTTATTTCATCTTTAGAATGAAGACAAGATTAATTCGTAACTACCTCTTTAATTAAATTTGCCAAAAAGATTAATTGAAATATTATGATGGTAATTGAATATAGAAAACTACTTTCCTCTGACTTACTGCAAAAATAAATGGCCAGTTAGGTTTGATTGCATTTTATGTCTTCAGAATCCTTTACCTTACCTTTTAACATTTATCATTGTTAATGGCAGAGCAGTATACTGGAAACCTAGATTCTTCTATCCCTTGGAAGTGGCAGATGTAAGCACATTGCTGAATCAGTGGGTGCAATTGCTAAGTATAAGAGAAGTTGCATACAAGACTGAACCTAGGGATGGGTATGAGTTATGGAGTGACTCAACTGGAGTTTCCCCTAGCTCTGCCATACAAAACTTGAAGTGTGGGAATCCTCCAATCTTCTAGAGGGTGTCAACTGTGCATCCAGACCTGGACCATGGTGGATGACCCAGTAGTCACCTTGTTCCTCATGTGGCCTGCACGGGCCCACTTTGCAACTGCCTGTTTTAGGGTGTTGCAGTTGGGGCTAGAGTTAGTAGTTCAGGAACTTGAGAAGCAAGAGGCCTGGGACAGTTGCCCTGATCTCTTTGTTCCTGAGCATGCCCAAGATTATTTGTCACTCAAGAACAGTTCCTTGAAGATTCCAAAAAGATAATTTTTCTTGCTTGGGCCTTGTGATCACAGGGCAGTAGGCTTTAGTTGTGCCAACAGTTAAATATTTGAGACTTGCCAAGCAAGAGGTTGTGCTTTTTTCTTGTGGTGGGTTGTTTTTTTTTTTGCAGTTTTGGAATTGGCGTAAGTATTGCAGTACTGGAAAAGATACAATAAGGTAGACACCCTAGAAGGCGTGGATAACATGAAAGACCAAGTAAAGAATGGTCTAGAATTGACAGCTAAATTTGTATTGCTAAAAAAATGCATGGGAGCAATACATGGAGCTATTGGCAGTCTGTGCGTGTGCGTATTTGTATTCTTTCTGTCTGTCTTTCCAAGTAGCTCCATGTATTGCGCCCATGCATTTTTTTACAATTCTAGGCCATTCTTTATTTGGTCTTTCATGTTATCCACACCTTCCAGGGTGTCTATCTTATTGCATCTGTTCCAGTACAGCGATACGTATGCCAGTTCCAATAGGGTTGAGTGGGTGTGCAAGTAGGTAGATGGGTATTATCCATCACTAGCAGAGAATAGACAGAAGGGCAGTTCCCTATCAGCTATGTTTCAGGGTTTTTGTACTGCAGGTAATGGAACTGGTTTTGTTCCAGTTATTTGAATTTGGTATCTCTCTCCTGATTATTCTTTTTTTCTCCCAAGCCAAATTTGGTCCCATTGTGCTAGTATTTTGGAGCATGATTTGTTCCTGGACTCACGCTTTTGACCCTTAATCTCTCTCTTGGGTTGGAAAGGAAAAAAAAAATATATAGTAGTGCTACATTGCTGTTTTAGTGTCAAGTCTTTGCTTAAAGCCCACCTCTTCAATGCTGCGTTCGGCACCTAACCCTTACCGTTCAGTGAATCCAGACTGCCCCAATTTGACTGCCCCTATTGGACCGACCGTTCACTTGTCTATTAGATTGTAAGCTCTTTGAGCAGGGACTCTCTCTTTGTTAAATTGTACAGCGCTGCGTAACCCTAGTAGCGCTCTAGAAATGTTAAGTAGTAGTACTTTAGTTTATTTGAAGACAAAAAACTGTTGGTTTAGGTACTTCACTCATGCAGACTGTAAGTATTGATAGGAAGTGGGTTTTTGCTCCTTCCTTTCACAGTTGTTTTGACAAAGATGTTATCATTCATAGTTGTAACAAAACAAATGGTTTTCCGGTGGTTGCTCTAGTTACCAAATGATTCTGATGTGGCAGAAATATACTCATTGATGCAGTTGACATGTCACCATTCATTTTCATTTCTTTTAAATATTTGTGCAAAGAATTGACATGCCATCCTAGTTGCTATAGTAAATCAAATTGCGGACAGAGTAAATGCTACAGTACTGCACCGATTGTTGCTTGCCATTCAGGAACTGGGTAACAAACTCTGTCAAAATCAATTGGACTGATTCTAAAATATCAGTTTTCTAAAAAGTGACTACAGCTATGGTTAAGGACAAGAAACTTCTATATCAGAAATTGGAATATGTAGAGAATCGGCAGAGGAGGAATAACCTTTAGTTTTTTTTTTTTTTTCATTTTCCTAAGTCCCCACACTTTAGTCCATCTGGCCATGTAGAAATAAGTGTTGCCAAACAAGTAGATGATACCTTTTTATTGGTTTAACTTAAAAACATCAGTGATAAGCCTTTGAGAGTTATCCTCGCTTTATCATATGCGTGGAGAAATGTAGTTATGCTGGTTAAAAGTAATTTAAGTGTTGGTTGCCTGCATAAATGGAAATAGATATGGGAGTTGACAAGTGACAGTAAAAACGTTGTATAGTAGAAAGGGTTTATATCTGATTATTTAATTTTCATCCTGTTAGACCAGTCAAGACCAATGGGTTGTGTCCCTCTACCAGCAGATGAAGGTAGAGAAATTGAACTGGTCCAGCTGCCTCACCAGTATAAGAGTTTCGTGCTGCCTTGGATACCTTCAGTATTTATCTACCTCCAGCAAATGGTATAAGTTGAACTGATGATGCAGGTTTCTTTAACAGACCTGACTCCTTGGGAACCCAGAGCGCAATCCATGGCCTGTGTCTCATATGGTCAAGTCACTGGGACAGTGTAGCTCCTGAGGTTCAGGCTTCCGTCCTTATCCCATTGGTCCTGGAGCTGTTTTGGTTCCTTCACAGCACCAAGGCTTATAGAAGTCTGCACAGGGCCCACTTCCAGCAGGGGTGGGGTGGGAGTTTGGTGTTCCCTTTCAGAAGGGAAAAGAAAAACTAGGCAGGCTTTAGTCCTCTAGCCAGCAGCCAGGGAAGACAGTTGGTTATTCCTTTTATACTTTTTATTTTATTTTTAATTAGTGCACTGTCTTCCTTATTCTTAAGTGTTTTTCAGTGTTTTCTTGGTGTTAAAAAGAATTTTAAAAAAAGGGGGGAGGGGTGTTCCAGCAAAAAGTGAAAGCAGAGCAGTGCTTTGATCCAAGCACTGGCAGTGGACCAGACAAGGCCTTCAAGCCACACTCTCCTTAGTGGGTGAGCAGCAGGGAGCAAGTTAAGAGGAGAGGCAGAGCTAGAGTTGCTTGGATTTGCCCCCCACCCCACCCGATTCAACCATTCTAGAAAATGTGCAGCCAACCCACCAAAGTCCCACATGACACACTCTCACAGTATGCAAGCTGTAAACTAGAGGTATACTTTTCATAGTCACTAGAGCTGGTATAAGTAATGTTCATGATAGGAGAAGGAGACTTGAGAAGCTCAGCCTGATTGCTTTAATATTAGGATTTCAGTCCATACCCTGAGCTTCTTCCTAATCAGTCAGAAAAACTTCCTGTTAACAAATTGTGCAAAATATAATACAGATTCCTTTAATTTTCAAAAAATGTAGCAATTTAATCCTCTATTTCTCTATTTTCAATATTCAATATAATTTAGCTCACAATGCAATTTAATTGTCATTTAAAGAACAAAATTACAACACTGCCATTGAGGTGTTAAGGGGGTGCTCCCCCCCCCCCCCCCCAAAGGTTCCAACTCCAGTATGGTTCCTTGTGGGCCCTGAGGCCTGAATTGTTTCAGACTATCTAAGATTGAAACTGGAAGGTCTTAGTGGGGGAGAAGTTCGCTGTTGTGGGGGTTCCCACCCCACCCACAGAAACACCCTAAGATTGGGAGAATGCCCAAGGCCATCTAGGAGCACCATCCAGGGTCCTATAAGGCCTAGGTTCTGTAGTGTGGCCTCTGATCTCTATAGGGTTCTAAGCCCGACTGCATCCCATTTAGAGGATTTATAGGGGCCAGACAAGGAGGAATTTGAAGCGGTCTCTATGAGAAGTTTTTTCTTCAGTGTCCAGGGGGATTTCTTTAAGGAAGAGGATTTCCCAGTAGTTGGCTCTTCAGTTGGAGAAGCTTTGCAGTCATGCATATTTTGGCACTGGCTCAGGCAGTGGGCCCAGTCCCTGGTGGTTTTAGCCAAGTAGGAAGCCCTGCATATTCTACAGGGTGTAAAGCTTTTGGGCAGACTCTACCTGTCATTGCAGAGGAGGCAGATAGATTATTTTGCCTTCCTAAGGTAGATGCATTGGTGATGGTAGTAGTGACTGAGAAGATGACTATTCTGGCCAAAGGGGGCTCTATGCAGAAGGATGCCTACAACAGGAAGGTAGAGCAACTCCTTTTAAGCAACTTCGAGAAGGCTGTCGAGGTGCCTGCCGAGCAGCTGCACGTAACATGGCAGCTGCCACACGGCAGTACCCTGGCTGAGCTCCCCTTCTCTTTCGGCTTCCCCACTTGCCTGGATGACGTCGCGGGGGACCCAGCCCGTCATTGGTGGGGAGGCCGGAGGAGGAGGGAGGAGCCTCGGTTGGTGTCCCTCTGCACCGTATAAAAGCTGCCAACGAGACGAGGGGAGTCTCTCCTTCGGCAGCGAGCGGTGCAGGAGTTTCCTAGCCCCCCCTTTTTCACGCATCCCAGGATGGGCGTTGGGTGCACAGGGCCACGGTTATAGAGGCTTGGGGCCCCAGCAGCTTGTAGATTTACTGTTAAGTTGAGATACCCACTATTGATTGACTTGTTAATTCTTGGGTCCCCCATGCTATGGCTACAGAGTCTTGGGGGATCATCTGCATGCACTGTTACTGTTAGGTTATAATACTCACTGTTGAGTGGTATGTTAATTCTCTGTAGTACTGCGCTACTATAGAGATTGTTGGGGATTGCCTAGTAATGTTAACTTGCGGTACCCACCGGTGATTGATTTGTCATTTCTTTGCGTTACCATGTTCTCTAGAAATTGATGTGCTGTTAGGATTGCGGGAAGGAGGGGGTCAAGGGGAGGCCAAAGGGAATTGTTGTTGTTTGTCTCCCTCTAGGTGTGTTATGAACAACCATTGTACACTGTCACAGCAGCGGAGGCACCCGAACCTGGGAATTCTGGGATGTGCTGAAACAACAGGTGAAAGGAAGATCGGCCGTTTCAGGCAAGGGATAGGAGCACTCACTGGTGGCAGACCAATCACCTCGCTGGGTATACGTGGCAGGTGGAACACTGGTCGGGGAGTGCTCGGCCACGCTGGGGGCGGAGTCATGGCTGGCCGACGCGTGGGGCGGTGATGCAGGCTCTCTAGCTGGAAAGGCATGGCGGAGGGCAGAAGCATCTACAACGTCAAGCATAAGGGATTGTTTAATGTGTTTTTTTTTTTTCAATAAAGCTGTGGACATTTATTCCCAAAAAAGAGAATCTGTCTCATGCTTGATCTGTGAGTGCATTAAAGGGGAGGGCGAGTGAGTGTGCAGCCTGCTTATGTTGTTATTTTTGTGCTATAAAAAATTTTATTTATGAGCATTTTAATACTTAGATTACATTTCAAAAATGTGATTAAGAAAAATGTGGACTCATTTTCAAAGCTCATAGACTTACAAAGTTCCATAGGTTACTGTACGATTTTGTAAGTCTAAGTGCTTTGAGAATATGCCTCCGTGTAACTTTGTAAGTCTCTGTACTTTTAGCACCATAGTATTAGAACTCCACAATTATCTAAATTTAGTTTTCCCATAAGAAATAGGAGACAAGTAAGGAAAATGATGATAAAACAAATATATATTTAAGGACCACAGAAAAGAAGCTTGCAGCCAACCTTTATACAGAGGGAACTTGGCAAAATGAAAAAAACTCTAAGGTTATTCCCCCTCAGCTGATTCTCTACATATTCCAATTTCTGGTACAGAACTTTCTTGTCCTTAACAATAGTCTTGGTCTTTCTCTTCTTTTTCCCCATTACAATTGATGGAAAGGGTTCAGATCTGACATTTTTCTTTGTCAGTTTTTTGTGGAATGTTGTTCTCTATTTTGTGGTTACGATATTTTGCATTGTATGATGATGTGCCAATAAACAATATTAAAAAAAAAAAAAACAACTGATGGAAAAGTTCACTAGCGCTAACAAATGGAGAATGATTCAGGAGCTCACACAAGTGCATCTTTGCCAGTGCCTTCTTACCTCTCAGCTTTTGCTTTTTTTTTTTTTTTTAATCAGTATCGGGGCTCGATGGGGGTTAAGTGGCTTGAGCCCTCTTGAAGCAGATTTTAGCAGCTGCTGGAGTCCCCAGAGGTAGACTGCCTGGAATTCTGCATGGACTTATTTATTTATTGCATTTGTATCCCACATTTTCCCACCTTTTTGCGGGCTCAGTGTGGCTTACAATATAATGTGAATAATGGAAATACAATTTGTTACAACTTGGTTATGGATTACATTGTGAAGAGTTATGCGAGACAATCAAAGTATCGTTAAGGAATATAACAATGGACAAGACCTTGAAACATTGGGAGGAGACAACGGGAAGCTAAACGGGCAATATTAAGACACGAATACATATGGTATACATATTTCTGTGAGTAAAGGTATGGATGAGGTGAGATTATGGGGATGAGAATTCAAGAGTGGATGTATTGATGCATTAATGAGCAGTCAGTCTGGACTTTGTGTTTTGGTTCTTTCCATAAATTTTTTCAAAAAGATGGGTCTTCAATAATTTGCGGAAGGAGGTTAGATCGTTCTCAGGTTGCGCGGCAGTGTATTCCAGAACTGCGTGCTCATGTAAGAAAAGGTTGACGCGTGTAGCGTCTTGTATTTCAAGCCTTTGCAATTAGGGAAGTGGAGGTTGAGGAAAGTGCGGGATGATCTTTTAACATTTCTGGGTGGTAAGTGTATTAACTCAGACATGTAGGCTGGGGCTTCGCCGTGAATGATTTTGTGGACTAATGTGCATACTTTAAAAGTAACGCGTTCCTTGAGTGGAAGCCAGTGTAGTTTCTCTCGTAAGGGTTTTGCACTTTCATATTTTGGTTTTCCGAAGATGAGTCTGGCTGCTGTATTCTGGGCTGTTTGAAGTTTCCTCAGTATTTGCTCTTTGCAACCTGCGTATAGTGAGTTGCAGTAATCCAGATGGCTGAGTACGAGGGATTGCACTAGGCTGCGAAAGACGGATCTTGGGAAGAAAGATCTTATTCTTTTCAGTTTCCACATGCAGTAGAACATCTTTTTGGTCGTGTTGTTTGCATGTGTTTCGAGTGTTAGGTGGCGGTCGATAGTGACTCCAAGGATTTTTAGCGTTTCTGAGATTGGAAGGTTTAGTTTTGGTGTGTTTATAGCGGTAAATTCATTTGTGTTGTATTGGGAGGTGAGTATCAGGCATTGAGTTTTTTCTGCATTTAATTTCAAACGAAATGCATCTGCCCATGTGTTCATGTGTAGACTTTGATTGATTTCGTTGAAGATTTCTTTGATATCTTGTTTGAAAGGGATGTATATTGTTACATCATCGGCGTATATATATGGGTTGAGGTTATGGTTTGATAGGAGCTTTGCCAAAGGGATCATCATTAGGTTGAAAATGGTTGGTGAGAGGGGCAAAAGTGCTTTATGATCTTGTCCGCATCTGTTTGCATTCGATGGCTTTTGTGGGGGTGGCCCACAGATGGCTGTAACTGCAACATTGGGCAGCTGACAAGGCATGTCTAAACAAATTGCCATATAAAGGCCAGTTGCTGTTTGGTGAGTGCTTGGAAAAGATGAGGAAGGACCTGGGGGAGTCCATGCATCAGACGCCTCCAGAGGAACGCCCATGCTCTTTGGTTTGCCTTTTTTTTTTGGGGGGGGGGGGGGGTAAGGTCTTTCTCCAAGGACTGAGACCATTGCCACTTCAGTAGATGGACCTCAGGGGTCTAGTTGTCTGTGTAAGTTGCCCTTTTGTTAGGCTTGAAGTGCAAGGGATTCCAGAGCACTGTCCTCGGCTGTCAAGCCCCCCCCCCCCCAAGTGAAGATCAGCTGGGCTCCTGCTTGACCACAAGTGGGCTTCATCACTTCAGACTAGTGGGTTCTGGAGGTGATACAACAGGGCTATACTGTGGAATCTTGCCAAGCCAATCTCTGATGCCTTTGTTGTATAACCCTGAGGCTCTCCACTGAAAAGGGAGGCAGTGGAGGTCACCCTGCAGCGGATAATTTGTCTCAGGATGGTGGAGCAGGGTCAAGGTCAGTATTCCGTTTACTTTGTGTTTCCCAAGAAGGGTGGCTCCTTCTGAACCATTCTGGACTTGAAGGGAGATAATGCTTCCCTTTCCATAACACAGTTCCATATCAAGACCCTCTAGTCAGTGATCATTTTGCTCAGTCCAAACGAATTTCTCACCTCAGTTGGATGTGTACCTTCACAGAGTGATCAAGGACTCTCACAGGGGCTTCTTGTAGGCACATGAATGAGTTAAAAAAAAAAAAAAAGGGGGGGGGGGGGTGCTTGTTTCAGTCAGGGCTTTACACATTGTATTAAGGGTGTCAGTCTCCTTAATTTCATGTACTAGATTTCCACCTCAACATAAAACCAGGTTAAAATTTGCAGTTTCACTATTTACTGGAGTGGTTCAGTGTCCAGAGAGAGACTTTGGAATCCTATAAGGTGCAGCATGCCCAGCTAGTTGAAAGTGTGCAAGATCCTACTCTGCTCTAGAGAGTTGCACGGGAACAGAAATCTAACCTGTCCCTGAGTGGAAGGTAACTCGTCCCTGCCTCAAATTTCCTCCATCCCAGCAGCCCTCGGCCTGCTCTGCCCTTGCTGAGCCGCAGTCACCCTGACCCCCTCCCAAGAAAGCCAGATTCTATAATCAGTAAAAATACTAGTAAAAGTAACATAAAGTTCTTCTGTACTCTGCTAAATACAAAATTAAGTAAGATACACATATCCATGAGCAGCATGTCCTCCTGTGCTCTCCTCTCCATCCCCATCCCCTTCTATCCCATGTGCTCTATTTCCACTTTTCCCTTCCCTACTCCTCCATGTATGTCCTTCTTACCAATCTTTTTTTCCCCTCTTCCCTGCACTCACCTACGCTCTCTCCACCCTTTTTACCAAGGAGGTTAGATGAAGCAGGAGACGGGGGTGGGGGGTGAACCTATCTAGCCTGTTATATGGGCTGAAGCCAGTAGGTGGAGATTAGTGTCGCACTGGTTCACCCAAAAGAATAGTAAATGCTATTGAAAACAATAGCAAAAAAGATTATTAGAAATAAGGGACTTTTTTTTTTTTTTTTACACATTTATATCACATATTATCCCAAGCAATTTCTGATTCAGTGTAGCTTACATTTGAAAATACAGGGGTCCTTTTACTAAGGTGTGCTGAAAAATGGCCTGCGCTAGTGTAGATGCATGTATTTTTTCAGCGCGCCTGCAAAGAAGGCCTTGGGGGGGGGGGGGGGGCTAAAAATGGACATGCTGCAAAATAAAAATTGTCTCGCGTCCATTTTGAGCCCGAGACCTTACTGCCACCCATTGACTTAGTGGTAAGGTTTCGTGCGTTAACCAGGTGGTAATCAGTGTGTGTACACTGCTGATTCCTACCCAGTTAGCGCCACGCAGTAGAAAATAAAATTTATTTTTGGAAGCATGTTAAAAATGGAATTACCGCCTGAGGCTTGCGGTAGCTAGCCGGGCAGTAGTTCCAAATTGACGCATGTTGGATGCGTGTAGGCGCCTACATGCCTTAGTAAAAGGGCCCCACAGTGAGACAGACTAATAGAATTCAGTTATATCATGGGAGCAAGTAGATAATTACAGTGGTGGAAATAAGTATTTGATCCCTTGCTGATTTTGTAAGTTTGCCCACTGACAAAGACATGAGCAGCCCATAATTGAAGGGTAGGTTATTGGT
Organism: Microcaecilia unicolor; assembly: GCF_901765095.1. NCBI lineage: Eukaryota > Metazoa > Chordata > Amphibia > Gymnophiona > Siphonopidae > Microcaecilia > Microcaecilia unicolor. Next base: position 172,530,421 of record NC_044040.1, read on the forward strand.
AACAGTGAGAGATAGCACATCACAAATTAAATCCGGAAAATCACATTGTGGAAAGTATATGAATTTATTTGCATTCTGCAGAGGGAAATAAGTATTTGATCCCCCACCAACCAGTAAGAGATCTGGCCCCTACAGACCAGGTAGATGCTCCAAATCAACTCGTTACCTGCATGACAGACAGCTGTCGGCAATGGTCACCTGTATGAAAGACACCTGTCCACAGACTCAGTGAATCAGTCAGACTCTAACCTCTACAAAATGGCCAAGAGCAAGGAGCTGTCTAAGGATGTCAGGGACAAGATCATACACCTGCACAAGGCTGGAATGGGCTACAAAACCATCAGTAAGACGCTGGGCGAGAAGGAGACAACTGTTGGTGCCATAGTAAGAAAATGGAAGAAGTACAAAATGACTGTCAATCGACAAAGATCTGGGGCTCCACGCAAAATCTCACCTCGTGGGGTATCCTTGATCATGAGGAAGGTTAGAAATCAGCCTACAACTACAAGGGGGGAACTTGTCAATGATCTCAAGGCAGCTGGGACCACTGTCACCACGAAAACCATTGGTAACACATTACGACATAACGGATTGCAATCCTGCAGTGCCCGCAAGGTCCCCCTGCTCCGGAAGGCACATGTGACGGCCCGTCTGAAGTTTGCCAGTGAACACCTGGATGATGCCGAGAGTGATTGGGAGAAGGTGCTGTGGTCAGATGAGACAAAAATTGAGCTCTTTGGCATGAACTCAACTCGCCGTGTTTGGAGGAAGAGAAATGCTGCCTATGACCCAAAGAACACCGTCCCCACTGTCAAGCATGGAGGTGGAAATGTTATGTTTTGGGGGTGTTTCTCTGCTAAGGGCACAGGACTACTTCACCGCATCAATGGGAGAATGGATGGGGCCATGTACCGTACAATTCTGAGTGACAACCTCCTTCCCTCCGCCAGGGCCTTAAAAATGGGTCGTGGCTGGGTCTTCCAGCACGACAATGACCCAAAACATACAGCCAAGGCAACAAAGGAGTGGCTCAGGAAGAAGCACATTAGGGTCATGGAGTGGCCTAGCCAGTCACCAGACCTTAATCCCATTGAAAACTTATGGAGGGAGCTGAAGCTGCGAGTTGCCAAGCGACAGCCCAGAACTCTTAATGATTTAGAGATGATCTGCAAAGAGGAGTGGACCAAAATTCCTCCTGACATGTGTGCAAACCTCATCATCAACTACAGAAGACGTCTGACCGCTGTGCTTGCCAACAAGGGTTTTGCCACCAAGTATTAGGTCTTGTTTGCCAGAGGGATTAAATACTTATTTCCCTCTGCAGAATGCAAATAAATTCATATACTTTCCACAATGTGATTTTCCGGATTTAATTTGTGATGTGCTATCTCTCACTGTTACCAATAACCTACCCTTCAATTATGGGCTGCTCATGTCTTTGTCAGTGGGCAAACTTACAAAATCAGCAAGGGATCAAATACTTATTTCCACCACTGTATGTCTGAAACATTTAACAAAGTTGAGATTAGTATATATATCAAATTGGGCATTTAAAAAAAAAAAAAAAAAAGGCAAGTGCATTTTTATAATATACCACTGCAATGCACAAAATAAAAGGAGCAAGTTCCCACATGCCATCTCCTTTTTCTTTTGATGTAGGCACAGGGAAAAAAAAAGATTTTAAATGCTCCCAGGTTTCAGCCTAATTCATGTTAATGTGGGATATAAATGCCATAAATAAGTAAATAGATAGATAGATAGATGGAAACTCTGAATGTTGAACACCTGATTTTTATAACATGTCTGTTTTAGTGGCCCTTTACCAGGAGAAAAAAATCTCTCCACGAATATAACAGTACTAGGGTGTCCCTTTAACTAGCCCCTCTAAATGACACACTGATTATGATTTATAACAAATTACTACTCTACCTATAAAAAAGTTATTCCATTGTTGTACTTCCTCTGTGTACATCTATATGCACAAGCCAGCATGTTTGAAAATCTAAGCGAGATTAAATAAAAATTCCACCAGCAATAAAGAACGACAACGTGGATGCAGCAGCTCCTAGGTTTGCTTGCTTTGCTTTGAGTGCACAGGGATCCGACGAGGAAGGGGAAATGGATAACCTTATGGGTTGTTTTTTTTTTTTTTTTTTTTAAACAGTACCCTCCTTTCCTCGCACCCATCCACCCACATATTCCAGACCCCCCCCTCCAGCCCTGGATGTCCTCCCAGCACATATCAAGCCACCCTGGTGGTCTAGTGGATTCTTCAGGGTAAGAAAGATCCCCGGTCAAATCTTCTGCTTCCCCAGTTGGGGCTTGATGGGGTAGGGGGGAGAGCGGAGTCACTTCAGAGCTATGCTGATTGGATTCAGAGCCTATGCAAGGTTCTAGGAAGGGTCCTGGTCCCTGGACCATGACCTTTGCTAGTAAATCTGGTATTATATTTTGGGATTTTATTTTTTTTTCCTTCATTTTTTTTTGTATTTATTTTTTTAAATAATCCTGAGCAGGGAGCCCCATTTATCGGGTACCACATTTTAAGACCTCTACCCCAGCGCTATAAGTAAGAGATCTATTTAAACTTAACTGACGCAATTTTGTGCTCGAACAGCATTTAGGACTTCTTTTACAAATACGCGCTAGCGATTTTCCTGCACGGTAAATGAGAGGAAGCACATTCAGTTCCTGTGGGCTTCCTCATTTATTGTGCAGAAATCATTAGCACAGCTTAGTAAAAGAAGCCCTTAATGAATTAAGTTTTTATTTGTTTCAAACCACATAGTGTTCACTTCTGTTTTCATTCATCCTGTGGCTAAGGATGTGATGCTATTTAGTTCAAGATGTGAACACTTTTTTCTTTGCAAAACCGCAGTGCATTTTCATGTAATTTCCTGTTGAAAAGCGCTAGAGAAATTTGGCATTAAAAATAAATGGTGAATCATAGGGGGAGAATATAGACAAAGCATGTATTGACCTGTGTAGTGAGTGTAATCAGAAAGCGTGTTTAGGCAACGAAACACTTAACCCAGTAATCTATAGACAAAAAATGTAAAAATTGTAATGCTAGCTTGGTAAGTGTGAAATGAACGGTACAAAAAAAAATGTGCAATAGAACAGTGCCGATAGGGAAAACGTGATTGGAGGCTAATCACACTATCAGTTCGTATAAAAGTGTGCAACACCTCTTCATTAAACAAATACTTTAAAGCCCTTAACTTCTGTAACATTGTAGAGCCTTCCTTCACTACTTTATTGACCTGATCCTCAAAAGTTAACATTGAGTCAGTTAGCATCCCCAGATATCTAAAAGATTCTACTGGTGTCTTTGAAATCCCAAACAAAAGTTGTATCATGGCTGGCCTATCCTGGTGCCCTGTAATCCAAGTTTTTTTTTTGAACATTCAGAACTAGGTGATGATCAAATAACCATTTTGAAACTGCATTTAATCCACTTTGCAAGCTAGTAATATCCAATGTTTGTGGACTTATTCATGCAATAATTAAAATATCCTCCTCATAACAAAATGCACTCAAACCAAAACTTTGAATTAAAGTAAGCAAAGGACTTAAAAATATATTAAACAACATTAGGGATAGTGTACCTTGTGATATTCCACAATCCAGTTGATAATCTGAAGAGTAAAATGAGTTTAAAGACACTTGAAATGTTCTTTTACTCAAAAATAAGTCAAACCACTCTAAAACTACCCCTGTAATACCTATCTGCTGCAGTAATAATGGAGGGTCTATCAGATCAAATGCAAAGGCTGATTCTAACGATATAGCAAGAACAATATTACCACTATCCAAGTGCTCATAAACCTCACTCAGTGCAATAAGTGATCAGAGTCTCCATACTATGGCCCTTCTGAACCCTGTCTGCAGAGAGTGCAAAAGATTGGCAGAGACTATAAAGCTCACTAACTGTTCTAATACTAGTTGTTCCACCATTTTTAGTTGCAAATGTTGATAAATTTGGAATAGACCTATAATTCTGTACTTAAATCTTTAATATCTTTTACTACTGGCCTAACAGTTGAGTGTTTTCAGGAATCTGGGACCATTCCCAAATTCAAACCCATTTAACGTGTAATAACAGTTCAAGATCGTGTCCTGCAATTTTAAGCCAAGAAACTGGAATATGATCTAAGTGTAAACAAGCATGTTTAATATTTACAATTACCTTAGAGAACTTTATAAGGGAACATGACTGGAATATGGTCCATTGGGCCCTAGGCAATACATTTCCCCTGCCAATAGAGGTATAGAGTTAATAGAACTTTTTAGTATTTGTACCTGAGGCAATGCAAGGTTAAGTGACTTGCCCAATATTTCAGGAGCAACAGCAGGATTTGAATGTGACTTTAATTGTCCATTTAGTGCTCTAACCACTAGTCTGCTCCTCCATTCCCTGCAACTGCCTGGTGGATAGGAGGAATTTATTTTATATCTCCCTCCTCCCTTCCAACTCAGTGAATCCGTTGCAGTGATTAGTTCTTAGCTGGGAGTCACAATGGTAACTCCCTCAAGAATCCTGTTGATTCATATCCTAAATTGACCTGCTAATTGGGTGCTGGATTCTTTTTGATTGTAATACTGAGATTATATATAAGAGCACAGCAAAAATTGGTGTATATTGTGGGTTTTTGTTTGTTTTGTTTTGCCAGCTGACTTGCTGGTCAATAAAATATATAGATAAATTAACTGTTCTTATTGTATATTGTAAGCCTATTTGATTTAGTAGAAATGTACTTGGTACATTTGTTCAAATAAATAGATTAATGTTCATGTTGCCATGTTTTGATAGGATTTGGTTTTTTTTGCAGTTTATATTGCAAATCCTGTATTAAAAGGCTTATACCGGAGTTGCATTGCTAATTCCACTTATATTTCTGGCTGCCAAAAGGCTATATGAGAAACTAGGTTGTTGGTAGCACTTTTAAGAGTAATGAAGTGTACTTTTGATCAGATTTCTTAGAGCCTTTAACCTGTTTTGGCTTTAGTAACTTGCATGTTCATTTACCAAGACTACACAAACTTTACGATGATTTGCATTTAATAGACAAATGCAGAGAAAAAAATATAAATTAATTGAAAGATTTCAGATAGACCCATGATGAGAGAGCGTGCTCAAGATAATCCTGCTGTGCCTTCCTTTTTAAAAGAAAGAATGAACTCTGCAGATTGGAAAAGAGATGGCTGAGTGAGAGAAGGGAGAGTGGTCTATAAAATTGAATGAGGTGGACAGGTAAAGATGGGAATGGTGGTTTTAATAAATAAAGTGAGATGCCATTAAACTGATAGGTAGCACATTTTAACAAATTGGAGAAAGTGTATTTTTAACCCAACACAAAATTAAGTTGTGAAAATATTGGAGGACGTGATTATAGCATTTAGGGTTTGGACAAGTTCATGGAGAAAAAGTCCATAAATCAATATTTTCTATGTAGTAGAAAGCCACCACATATCTCCTGCCTATGAGTATGAAGGAGAGGATACTGCTGGACTGGCCATTGTCATGGAGAGGTCTGATCCATTATGGCACATCTTATAAGGATTCTTGGCACTCAAAAGGTTAATTTGCTGCATAAAACTTAGGGATGATCTGTTTCTTGTTGAGTACTATAACTTGTTTTAAGTCATATTATACTTGCTTTATGGTTTATTACTTGCTGACTGAGAGAAGTAATTTCTAGTATGACTAGGGTAAAAAAAAAAAAATGTAATCCCCAGCCATGATTTTAATTTGGCACTACTAGAGTATAGGAGCATACATGCAGTTTTACTTTTACAACATGTGATACCCCAGTGGGTCAGCCAGTATATCACAAACGTAATACTGGGAAGTACCATAGCTATTAAACTACTGGCTTGTGCTGTGTTTGTTTGGCTTAGTTTGTTTTTGTAACATAAAAAGTGTCAGCAGATAAAGACCTGCACTGTCCATCCAGTCTGTCCATCAAGGTGGCCTTGAGTAAATACTTAATCTCAGTCTCTCCCTGCCAATTTCAGGGCACAGACCATAAATCTGCCCAGCAGTGGTCCTACTTCCCAATTACTTGGAGTTGCCATTGAAGCCCACTCCAGCCTTGATAATGCCTGTTTTTTTCCCATTTACAGGACCCACACCTTAGAAGTCTGCCCAGCCTTGGTCTTACTTCCCAACCTCTGAAGCTGCCATTAAAGCTTGCTCAGTTATGATGTCATTTAAGTTTTGCTATAATTGTATTCCATCATCTTTCTATATAGTGTTCATCAAAAATGTCCTTTCCACCCCCTAACATTTCTCACTCAAAATCCCTCAGCTTTAATAGTTTTTCCCATTGAAACTGTGACCCTCAGATTCAGAAGGTAGCAGTCTTGCCAGTCGGAGCTGTTCTGGGCTGCATTGGGAAATTGTGTATGTAAATGTGAATAAAAGCAATGATTGTATTGCCTTCCTAACTGTTTCTGTGTCTTTCCCCCTCCTCCCCCCCCCCCATTGTAGCATAAAGGAATGTCAAGGATTGCCTCTGGTCAATGGACAAAGTTGTGATCCCTATGCAGCAGTCTCTCTTGTGGGTCCTTCCAGGTGATATTTCATCTGAATTTTGCTTAAGTTTCAAAATCTCTATATGTTGTCTACAAAGTGTAACACTGGCTGTAAAATTCAATATACTTCACCTTGTTTATAAAAGAAAATGTTTCTAGAAAATCATATATATATAATTTTTTTTAATGTGTATGGACCATTTGAGTTATCACCACCGAATCAGTTTAGGTGATAAGGTGGTATATATGTACCTCGTCATAGGTCCCAATTTCTTTTGGAATTCTTTTTTCAGTATTCAATTTTTAATTCCTGATTCATACAAATTGAAATTTCAGCTTAATTTAAGAAATTTAAATTTTGTTCACTGCGTTGGTATCTTCTATTCTTCATAGCAGACGGTCATCTCTGACATGAATCATGTTTCAAGTGCATTAGGGAAGCAATGTGAAAGTAGCCAGAACCCTGCCTTTGGAGACCTCCCTGATGCAGCGTACAAAAACATGATTCACTTTGGAGGTGTCTTATCTCCTAGGAAGAGTACAAGATAAGCGGTAACCTTCCCTTAGTTTATTACATTGGGCTCGTTACATAGTGCTGCTATTTTCACTGTGTCTGGGGGGGGGGGTGGGGGGAGGTCCTCCTTAACCTAGCTAGAAATTAACATTTTTCTCCAAGGAGATGAGGAGGATACCAAGCCCTTACAACATGCTAATATCACCAGTGAAACATGGTATGGAAACACTACTCAAGTTTGTTTTAGAACTTGAGTAGGCTCACTGCATGTGTATTGTCATTTCCCACCTTCCACTGTTGTACAGGACCACTTCAGTCTTTCATTTATTGCAGAGCCAGTCAGATGTATTTTTGACACATTGTGCCAGACTTCACATGTCTTCCATGTTTTTACTTTGTGGGTTTTGATCCTGTCATTGTCATGCAGTGCTTTTTCACAACAGAGCCATACGTTTTTGATGTTTCAAATTTATTTTATTGTTCTGTATTCTATTTTATGCAGTCCTCATCAAGGCCTTGAGCTTCAGGAAAATATCCATAGTGAAATCAAATGATTTGATGAAAAAAAGTTACTTGACCAGGACAGCATGTCCCAAAAGAAGGCCCCTTAACGGCTTCTAAATGTGTACCCTGTGCAACAGGATGCTATCTGTAACAGATACTCGTGGAAGGGCATAATCGAAAGGGATGCCCAAGTTTTGTTGAGGACATCCTCGCAAAACGTCCCGATGGAGGGGCGGGGAAACCCGTATTATCGAAACAAGATGGACGTCCATCTTTCGTTTTGATAATATGGTTGGGGACAGCCAAATCTTGAAATTTAGGTTGTTCTTAGAGATGGTTGTCCCTAGACTTGGTCGTTTCTGATTTTTGGCGATAATGGAAACCAAGGACGCCCATCTCAGAAACGACCAAATGCAAGCCCTTTGGTCGTGGGAGGAGCCAGCATTTCTAGTGCACTGGTCCCCCTGACATGGCCAGGACACCAACCGGGCACCCTAGGGGGCACTGCAGTGGACTTCATAAATTGCTCCCAGGTACATAGCTCCCTTACCTTGTGTGCTGAGCCCCCCAAAACCCCCCTAAAACCCACCACCCCTAACTGTACACAACTACCATAGCCCTTATGGGTGAAGGGGAGCACCTAGATGTGGGTACAGTGGGTTTGTGGTGGGCTTTGGAGGGCTCGCTGTTTCCTCCACAAACGTAACAGGTAGGGAGGGGGATGGGGCTGCTCCGCCTGCCTGAAGTGCACTGCACCCACTAAAACTGCTCCTGTTACCTGCATACTGTTGTGATGGAGCTGAGTATGACATCTGAGGCTGGCAAAAAATATTTTTAAAGATATTTTTTGAGGGTGGGAGGGGGTTAGTGACCACTGGGGGAGTAAGGGGAGGTCATCCCTGATTCTCTCCAGTGGTCATCTGGTCATTTCGGCTACCTTTTTGTTCCTTGGTCGTAAGAAAAACAGGACCAGGTAAAGTCGTCCAAGTGCTCGTCAGGGATGCCCTTGTTTTGCCATTATGGGTCGAGGACGTCCATGTGTTAGGCACGCCCAAGTCCCGCCTTCGCTACGCCTCCGATACGCCCCCTTGAATTTTGGCCGTCCCTGCGACGGAAAGCAGTTGGGGACGTCCAAAATCAGCTTTCGATTATACTGATTTGGACGACCCTGGGAGAAGGATGCCAGTCTTCTGATTTATGTCAAAAGATGGGCATCCTCCTCTTTCGAAAAGGAGCCTGATAATGGGTACTTGCAATGCCTGGGGCCTGACCATGATCCCTCTAGTAAATTATGTTCACAGATGTCCAAGAAAGGAATTCTTTGTTATCAAAAACAGCAAAAATGAATATTTATTTGTTACATTTGTACCCCACACTTTCCCACTCATAACAGGTTCAATGCGGCTTACGTAGTAGTAGAATTACAAAGTATAATGCAGTAGTAGAATTACAAAGTATAATGCAGAGAAAAACAGGCTAAGCTTAGCGGAGTAATGGCGGATGTGTGAATAGGTAATATTATAAGGGAGAGGGGGTAGAGGAGGTAGGAGGAGGTGTTAGTATTAGGTTAGATTGATATAATCAGGGATAGGGTCAGGATAAGCATAGGGAAAATTGGAGGAGGCGTGGTCTGAGTCATTGCCGTTGTCACAGGGACTGGTGATGAATAGGTGGGTTCATAGGGTTAGGTCATGGCGTTTGGATAAGCTTCCTTGAATAAATGGGTTTTCAGCGATTTTCTGAAGGGTAGGTAGTCTTGGTAGTCTTTAACAGAATGAATGGATATGGGAAGGGCGTTGCAGAGTTGACTGCCTTTGAATGAGAAGTTGGAATCATACGAGGCTTTATACTTGAGTCCTTTGCAATTAGGGTAGTGCAGGTTGAGGTAATTTCGAGAGGATTCCGACGTGTTTCTGGTGGGTAGGTCAATCAAGTCAGTCATGTAGTTCGGAGATTCTCCATGGATGATTTTATGAATCAGTGTGTGGACCTTGAAGTTTATTTGCACAGAAAGGTCTGATCCATTGACTTTGGGATTGGAAACATTAGCCATCACGGCACTGGATGCTGGGGATACATTGACAGTGTGTTTCGATCACCCTTGACATGGATAATCGGCAGAGGCCATCAGGACTGACCATTATCAGAGTCCCATCAGGAGCAGAGGAAGGATTTGTATTTCTCCATAGAGTTTGGGACTCTATGGAGAAGTCTTTTTGGCTGCCATATCAATACTTCCAACGTACTACTACTTATCACTTCGTACAGGAAAATAACTTTAGAATTCTCTGTCGCTAGTACTTAACTTCAGATTGTCTCAGCCGTTGGTACCCACAGCTATCGTCTATGTGCCAGCAGACCTGGGGCTACGGGACATGTGTGGCGGACTTGTCCAAAGGATAGGACCTATTGGAAGAGTTATCAATTCCAAATTAATTGGATTACTGGAATAAAAATGCCCTGGGATCCTTGATGTTTGTTTAATAGGGTCATTCCTGGTTATCATAAGAATCAGGTCCTTCTAATTAAACATTTGTTGCATGCTGCTAAGTTGACGTTGATGATGGCCTGGAAAGATCCTGGAGTAACCTCCTTGCTTAAGTGGCGTGTGAAATTGTATCATGTATATAAAATGGAGAAGCTGAGGCTATTCGGTGTAATGTAGAGGGTTGGAGGAGGATTTGGGGATCTGCCCATAATTTGAACTTTTTTTCAGGGTGAGTTAGGCCTACCTTTAAGATAACGTAGGTAGATATTCTGGGTAATTTTATTTTGTTTGGATACATCCTTGCTACCCTGTTTTGGGTTGTGTTAGGTGGGGGTGGAGGGGGGAGAAAATTATAAAAATTGAGGTTTTATAAGACTTGAGCTTTCCTGAACCTTGTTGTAGGTTCTTGCCTTGCTGTGTTGTATTTCTGTATGTACTACTATTGTATTAGTTTTTTGCTGTTATAATAAACCTCTCCTGTGGGGAGAGGTTTATTACGGGTATCCTCCTCTCTACTCATCCTAGACACGGTTCTTGCTCTTTACTGAGACTACAGCTTTTTATACAGTAGACCATCATTTATCAGAAATACTGAGTAAACTTGGTATTACTGACAGTGTGCTGAACTGGTTTGCCAAATCTCTGAGAAAACTAGACCTATTGTGGTTATAGGTGGGGAGTTAACGCCAAATGACATACATTATGTGGAGTTCCTCGGGGTTCTCTACTTGCATCTTTGTTCTGTTTATCTAAATCTACTAGGTGATTGTTGTCAAACCTGGGAACTTATGTATGTTCTTATATAAATGACATTTTTGCTTTGGTTCCAGTATTTGAAGGTCTGACTGAAACCTTTTTTTTTTTTTTTTTTTTTAAACTGGTGGATCCATAATTTTTTTTTCTGTTATAAAACTTGACAAACAACAAGACTAAATTGGTTTGGTGATAAGTTGTTAAATATTACAAATATCACTTTATCTATTGGGGAAACTTTGCCAGTTAGTCAATCTAGAATTCTGGGTATAATTTTCGATTCTAAACTTACTTTTGAGGCTCAAGTGAATGGTCTTATTGAGAAGATATTCTGTAAATTGCACAGCTACATACAATTAGATCTTTTAGCCCTAAAAAATTTAGAACTATTGCACAGGCTATTCTTATTCCCTAATTTGATTATTGTAATTCACTTTACAATGGAATTGCGATTAAATTGCAGCATATACTGTAATTATTGCAGAATACAGCAGTCAGATGAATTTTTGGTTTAGGTAAATTTGAGAGATTCTGTCCTTTTGTAAGAGATCTGTACTGGATGCCTGTTAAAAAAAAAAAAAAAAACTATTTAAAACTGAATTAATGCCTTAAGACTTTACATGGATTGGGTTCTTACTTCACTTTCCCAGTTACTGTTTAAAAGAAACATAAGTCTTAATTTTCGGCCAACCACAATATTAAAATTGGATTATCCAGCTATGAAGAATATTTGTTATGAATTTTAGTACACATTTCTCTTATCAAGGTGCACAAGTATAGAATAATATTCCTTTAACAGATTAAATTTACTTCTTATTTTGTAATCTGCCTCAAATTCTTGCAAAATTAGGTGGAATATAAATATCTAGAACAGAATAGCAGAGAGACCAAAATCCTAGTCAGCTGTTTGTCCAAAACTAGGGATGGTCAACCTCCATAGAGATTTGCAGGGCTGCAAAATGGAGTTCCATCGGGTTTTTTTTTTCTATTTGATATACCACCTATCAGGAAAAAAAAGCCAAGCCATCTAAGCGGTTTACATCACAAATATAAAAGCCAGAAAAGGAACTACAACTAAAATACAGGAAAGTACAATGTCTGTGTGCCAGCAGGTCTTCCCTCCCCCCCCCCCCCCCCCAATCAGCCAAGCAGAACGTAGGCAAGTCACAGGATGACATTTTAAGAAAAAAATGTACGTTTTCTGAGCTATCTTAAATTGAGCCAGAGATTGTTCCTTACGGAGATTCAATGGCAAGGCATTCCACAATGATGGGGCAACCACTGGAAAAAAATAGAACGATGAGTGGATGCTAAACGGAAAAGACGACAAGAGGGAATGACAAGAAACATCTGTTGGGAAGAACGAAGTATATGAGGGGGATCATATGAAGAAAGTAAATTATACAGAAAAGATGGTGTTACAGATGAATGAATTTTGTAGACGAGCAGCAGTATCTTATACGAAATCCTAGATGATACCAGTATCCATTCCATATCATCAAGCTGATCAATCCATAGACTGGTGGGTTGTGTCCATCTACCAGCAGGTGGAGATAGAGAGCAAACTTTTGCCTCCCTATATGTGGTCATGTGCTGCCGGAAACTCCCCAGTATGTTCTCTATCTCAGCAGGTGGTGGTCACACACAGCAGCAGCTCTGGCTAGGCCTCCAAGCCTAATTTTTAGGTTTTGTTGAGTGCCTGGGGTTGAGGGCTCTTTTGAGCAAGTGCAAACCTGGTGGTGCCAGGTCCCTCCTTTTCTCCCCCCTCCCGCTGGCTCCGTTAAAAAAAAAAAATAAAAAAATTTTGAACGTCCTTAAAGGCGTTTATTTCGACGTTTATTTAAACGTTTATTGCAGCTACTCACTGGGACACCAGGTCGTTACAGCTCGGAGCGGAAAGCAGGTAATTTTTACCTTTTTATAGCGGGCAGGGGGTTCCCCGATTGATCTCCACGTGGCATATGGCGTCGGAGGGCGAGGGCGCAAAGAGTCGCTCCCCGGATCGCTTGAGCGCTTCTAGAGGGGATGCGGGGGTCTTAAAGCCTGATTCGCCCTTGTTGGGTGACAGTTTCGTGACCGATGAATGTCCCGGTCCTTCCTCCGGCGTGGCGGTTTTTCCCGCCATAAACGCCCATCCCCCGCTCCTCGCCTCCGCCATCTTGGCCGGCCACGCGGCTCGGACGGCTTCTTCTTGGGCCGCCCTTGAGGTTGGAGACATTAATGCCATGAACGCCCTTAATTTGGGCGACGGCACAAAAGCGGCTAAAGTTAAGCGCCGTTCTTCCTGCGCGGCTCCTTCGCGGAGTGTCGCGCCGGACGCCATTTTGGATGCGCAGCATGTCTCTCCCCCGCTCTTGCGAGCGCCGGTTGAGGGTGCGTCTAGGGCTGTAGCCCAGGCTGCGGAAGTGCACAGTCTGGGGGGTTTCTCCCCCGAGTTTGTTTTGCTGCTGCATCAGGCCTTCCTTATGCAAAACGCTGCCCCTGCTCCCTCGTCTGGTAAAGAGGTTGAGGTTCCCAGAGGTAAACGCCCTCGGGTTGATTCCCAGGCCTTGGAGGACTTTGTCTCCTCCGATGTAGATGAGGGCAGCGTATCTGAGTTCTCCCAACGGTCCTTTGCGGATTCCTTGGAGGAGACGGATCCCCGCTCGGATGGAGCGGATGACCCCTCTGCAGCGCGGCTTTTTAGCTCAGAGGATTTGCCCAACCTGTTGATACAGGCCATGGACACTTTGAAGATTTCCTCTCCGGAGGACGTCTCTCCCTCAGCCCCTGTTGGCTCTGCCATTATGCTGGGGACGAAGCGCCCGCCTAGAAACTTCTACGTGCATGATGCCATGCACACCTTAATTTCGGCTCAATGGGCTGTCCCTGAAGCGAGCCTTAAAGTGGCTAGGGCTATGTCCCGCCTCTATCCTTTGACTGAAAGTGAACGTGAGGCCTATCTGTGGCCTACCGTGGATTCTTTAATCACTGCGGTGACTAAGAAAACGGCGTTGCCGGTGGAAGGTGGCACGACCCTAAAGGACACCCAAGACAGAAGATTGGAGGCGGCCTTAAGGTCGTCCTTTGAGGCGGCTGCTTTAAGTTTGCAGGCCTCAGTTTGCGGCTCCTATGTGGCCAGGGCGTGCCTGACTATGGTGCAGCGGGCTTCCCCCTCGGATCATTCCTTGAGGGCTGATTGGCCGGCCCTGGAATCGGGCTTAGCCTATTTGGCAGACTTGCTGTATGATGTCCTGAGGGCCTCAGCTAAAGGCATGGCTCAGACAATCTCTGCGCGGCGGTGGCTTTGGCTGAAACATTGGTCTGCTGACCACGCCTCTAAATCCCGCCTGGCTAGATTGCCTTTTAAAGGCAAGCTGCTCTTTGGGGTCGAGCTGGACAAAATCGTGACCGATCTCGGCACGTCTAAGGGCAAGAAGTTACCAGAGGTCAGGGCTCGGGCTAGTACTCGTCCCGGTACCTCCAGAGGACGGTTTCAGGAAGCCCGTCGGTACCGCCCGGGCAGGTCGGGTTCCTCTGCCCCCTCTTCCTTTAAGAGGAATTTCTCCCCCAAGCAGCATTCCTTTCGCAGAGACCGCCGTCCCGGAGGTGCTCCCTCCGGTCCTCCCCCAGGGTCTCGTACCCAATGACGGGGCCTTGGTCCACGCCCCAGTGCAGATTGGAGGACGGCTGTCCTCGTTTCTGGGCGAGTGGACCACAATAACTTCAGACGCTTGGGTGCTGGAAGTCATCAGAGACGGCTACAAGCTAGAGTTCTGCCGACCCTTAAGAGACGGGTTTGTACTCTCTCCCTGCAAGTCTCCGGTCAAAGCTGTGGCAGTGCAGCAGACTTTGGACAATCTGATCCGCCTGGGTGCGGTCGTTCCGGTGCCAGAAAGTCAGCTTGGCAAGGGGCGTTACTCCATTTACTTTGTGGTACCAAAGAAAGGAGGTTCTGTCCGGCCTATCCTCGACCTCAAAGGGGTCAATCGGGCCTTGAAAGTGTGGCACTTTCGCATGGAGACTCTCCGCTCTGTTATAGCGGCAGTGAAGGCAGGGGAGTACCTGGCATCCTTGGACATCAAGGAAGCGTACTTGCATATTCCCATCTGGCCTCCTCATCAACGCTTTCTGCGTTTTGCAGTCCTGGGCCGACACTTCCAGTTCAGAGCCCTCCCGTTCGGGTTGGCTACTGCTCCGCGGACCTTTTCCAAAGTAATGGTGGTCATCGTGGCCTTCCTGCGAAAGGAAGGAGTACAAGTCCATCCTTATCTGGACGACTGGTTGATCCGAGCCCCCTCTTATGCAGAGTGCGGCAAAGCTGTGGACCGGGTAGTTGCTCTTTTGAGCTCCCTGGGATGGATCATCAACTGGGAGAAAAGCCAGCTGCGCCTGACTCAGTCCCTGGAGTATCTGGGAGTTCGATTCGACACCCAAGTGGGCAGAGTGTTTCTGCCAGACAATCGGATTGTCAAGCTTCAGGCTCAGGTGGACCAGTTCCTAGTAGCCTCTCCTCTTCGGGCTTGGGACTATGTGCAGCTGTTGGGCTCTATGACGGCCACGATGGAAGTAGTGCCCTGGGCCAGGGCTCATATGAGACCACTACAACAATCTCTGCTGCAGCGCTGGACTCCGATGTCGGAGGATCATGCTGTGCGCCTTCCCTTGGACCCAGCAGTGCGCAAGGCGCTGAGCTGGTGGATGCAGACAGACAAGTTGTCTGCGGGAATGCCTCTGGTGACCCCGGAGTGGATTGTCGTCACGACGGACGCCTCTTTGTCGGGCTGGGGAGCCCACTGCTTGGGAAGGACAGCGCAGGGGCTCTGGTCTCCTGCAGAGGCAAAGTGGTCTATCAACCTCCTGGAACTCAGAGCCATTCGGTTGGCGCTTTTGGAGTTCATCCCGGTACTGGTGTTGAAGCCGGTACGGGTCCTGTCGGACAATGCCATGGCTGTGGCCTATGTCAACCGCCAGGGAGGTACCAAGAGCGCCCCTCTAGCCAAGGAGGCTATGAATCTATGCCATTGGGCAGAAGTGAACCTGGAGCAGCTGTCAGCGGCCCACATTGCCGGAGTCATGAATGTCAAGGCGGACTTTCTCAGTCGCCATACCTTGGAGCCCGGAGAGTGGCAGCTATCTGCTCAGGCGTTCTTGGACATCACGAAGCGCTGGGGCCAGCCGAGCCTAGATCTGATGGCGTCATCGGCCAGTTGCCAAGTGCCGCGCTTTTTCAGCAGAGGACGGGACCCTCGATCCCTGGGAGTAGATGCTCTTCTCCAACAGTGGCCGACTCAAGAGCTTCTCTATGTGTTCCCGCCCTGGCCCATGTTGGGCAGGGTGCTAGACCGGGTGGCAAAGCATCCCGGCAGGGTAATCCTGGTGGGTCCGGATTGGCCCAGACGTCCCTGGTATGCGGACTTGATCAGGCTCTCAGTCGACGATCCTCTGCGGCTGCCAGTGGAGCAGGGCCTGTTACATCAGGGTCCCGTGGTGATGGAGGATCCCTCCCCCTTTGGTCTTACGGCCTGGCTATTGAGCGGCAGCGTCTGAGAAAGAAGGGCTTCTCAGACAAGGTCATCGCCACTATGCTGAGAGCGAGGAAGCGCTCTACTTCTACTGCTTACGCCAGGGTTTGGCGTATATTTGCAGCGTGGTGTGAAGCAGGCTCACTTTCTCCCTTCACTGCTCCAATTTCTTCAGTGTTGGCGTTCCTGCAAGAAGGTCTGGAGAAAGGCCTGTCGCTCAGTTCCCTTAAAGTCCAGGTAGCGGCTCTGGCTTGCTTCAGGGGCCGCCTGAAGGGTGCTTCCCTGGCTTCGCAGCCAGATGTGGTGCGCTTTCTCAAGGGAGTTAATCACCTGCGCCCTCCTCTGCACTCAGTGGTGCCTGCGTGGAATCTCAACCTGATGCTAAGAGCATTGCAGAAGCCGCCTTTTGAACCCTTGTCGAGGGCATCTCTGAAAGACCTGACGTTGAAAGCAGTCTTTTTGGTGGCTATCACTTCAGCCAGAAGAGTTTCCGAGCTCCAGGCGCTCTCATGTCGAGAGCCCTTTCTGCAGTTCACTGAGGCAGGAGTGACTATTCGCACAGTGCCTTCCTTCCTGCCCAAGATTGTTTCTCGCTTCCATGTGAATCAGCAGCTCTGTCTCCCTTCCTTTCGTAGGGAGGACTACCCAGAGGAGTACTCTGCTCTTAAATATCTGGATGCGAGACGAGTCATCATCAGATACTTGGAAGTGACCAATGAGTTCCGGAAATCGGATCATCTGTTTGTCCTGTTTGCAGGTCCTCGTAAGGGTCTGCAGGCTGCTAAGCCTACAGTGGCAAGATGGGTCAAGGAAGCCATTGCAGCGGCTTATGTGGCCGCGGGGAAGGTGCCGCCTATCCAGCTGAAGGCTCACTCCACTAGAGCTCAGGCGGCCTCGATGGCAGAGGCCGGGTCCGTCTCCTTGGAAGAGATATGCAAGGCAGCAACTTGGGCTTCGGCTCATACATTCTCCAAGCATTACCGCTTGACTGTGGCTGCACGGGCGGAGGCCCGGTTTGGAGCTTCAGTGTTGAGGTCAGGGATTTCAATGTCCCGCCCTGGGTGAGTACTGCTTCGGTACATCCCACCAGTCTATGGATTGATCAGCTTGATGATATGGAAGGTAAAATTATGTATCATACCTGATAATTTTCTTTCCATTAATCATAGCTGATCAATCCATAGCCCCTCCCAGATATCTGTACTGTTTTTATTCTGGTTGCATTTCAGGTTCAAGTTTAGTCTTCAGTTACTTCAGAAAGACTTCGTGTTCAAGTTTTTTCACTTGGATTCTTCAAGAGTTGAGACGAGTTTGTGTTACAGTGAGCTGCTGCATTCCTCTCCCCTCCGTTTTACGGGGCTGGATTGAGATTTAAATTTTGCCGGCACTCCCTCCCGCTTCGTGCGGCTGTAGGGCAGCTTTGTACCCCTCCCGCTTCGGCGGTGTTAGGGTCAGTCAGCTCCTCCCGCGGTTGCGGTTGCAGGATAAGCCAGATCCCCCCGCATCGGCGGGTGTGGTGTCCCTCCCCCGCTCGGCGGGGATGAGCTGGACGGATTCCCCTCCCCCACTTGTGTGGGGATGAGCTGGGTTAATTCCCCTCCCCCGTTTCGGCGGTGGTGAGCTGGGCAGAGTGTCCCTTCGTGGGTGTAATTCTCTAAGTGCTGAGTCCTGCGGATGGAGCTTTGATATCGACATACTGAGGAGTTTCCGGCAGCACATGACCACATATAGGGAGGCAAAAGTTTGCTCTCTATCTCCACCTGCTGGTAGATGGACACAACCCACCAGTCTATGGATTGATCAGCTATGATTAATGGAAAGAAAATTATCAGGTATGATACATAATTTTACCATGTTCTTGTTTCGGGGGGGGGGGGGGGGGGGGGGTGTGAAATGATCCATACGTTCACAGCTCAATATTGCTTGGAGTAGGATTCCTGATGACCCAGGCCTTTTTTTCCAGCTCTAGGCTTGCTTCCTAAAAAAAACAAACAAAAAAACTATTTGTGTTGTAACACACATCCCCTCCCCCACCCTTTTTCAGGGAGTCCCATGTTATGAGGATTTGGAATCCTGCTTGTCCTAGGAGAAAACTTTCTTTGGTGTTCTCTGTTATGAGGATTTGGAATCCTGCTTGTCCTAGGAGAAAACTTACTTTGGTGTTCTCTGTGGATAGCATGATTCAGATCCTTAATACTTTTCCAACCTTCCCACATAGTTGTAAGCTATGAAATATATTGAAGCAGTCTCGTGCATGAGTAGCAGTTGGGAAGAGGTACATGTGTGCAGTGAGCCTGCTGAAAAGTTCTAGAAAGCTAGGATGGAGTAGTGTTTCTGCACTGGGTTCTGGTTAGGTCATGCATGTTGTAAGGACTTGAATCCTATTGTCCATGGAGGATAACTGCTACAGGTCAGTAACTTTGGTTTAAAAGAAATCCAGTAAGCTAAAATCAGTACACACAAGTCTTGGCTTACCAAGAATCTTGTTTCAGTGATGTATTATGAAGCATGCTGAATTACTAAGAGGAGCATTTTCGATATGACGTCTGTCGGACTTTGGACGTTTTGAGCTAAACGTCCCAAATCCGAATAGCAAATGTAACCATTTAAAAAAAAAATAAACATCTATTTTCCCCCCAAAATACTATTTCAGCAAAGTTTTGTACTTTGTGTGGGTTTTCTTGGTTTGTGCAGTTTTGGGGTGGAAAAAATACTCATAAAATTAAGCCATTGGGATGTAGGAGGGGCCAGGATGTTTTGCAGACTGGTCCTCCAGACATCCCAGGAGAGCAGTGGAGCACCCTAAGGGGCACTGCTGTAGACTTCATATGAATGCTTCCAGGTACACATCTCACCATTGCTCCCTTATTTTGTCTGCTGAGCTCTTCAAAACCCACTACCCCCAACTGTACAGTCTGCAATAGCCCTTATAGGTGAAGAGGGCATCTAAATGTGGGTACAGTGGGTTTTTAGTGAATTTTGGAGGGCTCACAGTTTCCACCACAAGTGTAACAGGTAGGAGGAGATACGGGCCTGGTTCCACCTGTCTACAGTGCACTGCACCCACTACTGGACTACTTCAGGGACCTGCATACTGCTTTATTGGACCTGGCTATAACATTTGAGGCTGTCTCAGTCTGGTGGGCACTATTTTTATTCACATTTTTTGAGGGGGCGGGGAGGAGGTCAGTGACCACTGGGGGAAAGTAAGGGGATCATCCCTGAATCCCTCCAGTGGTTATCTGGTCAGTTACCTTTTTTGTGTCTTATTTGTTTGAAAAACATGACTAAACCAAAACGTTGAAGTTTTCGCCCTAGATGTTTTGGTTTTGTTACGTTATGACTGTAAAATGTCCAAGTGTTAAGCATGCCCTAATTCCCCCTTTGAAACGCCCCCAACATGCCCCCTTGTGATTTGTACACACTGTAGATGACTTGCATTAATGTCTGCAACATACACTTTGAAAATACAGATTTGGATAATTTGAGAAAAAATTCATCCAATTTTTTTTTTCTTTTGGAAATGAGCCTCTATTTTTTATGAGAATTTGTCATGGGTTACAGATTTTAATTAATGTAAGAAACATTTTAAGGCTTGAAATATAAAATGTACGAAGTTTAACTTGTTCATGCATTTTAGTTGTCGAATGGAAGAACTTGTATTGACAGGCTGATTAAAGATTTTTCTCTGCAAGTTCTACAAGGTAAAATTGTTTGCTTGCTACACTGAAACAGGAATGATCAAAAGAAGACAAAAGTAAAGAAGAAAACAAGCAATCCACAGTTTAATGAGACCTTTTATTTTGAGGTAACAGAATTCTATATGTTGGTTGAAAATCAATATTATGCATTCCTAAAGCTCGCCAAAATTATATTTGTTCTAAAGTAGAAGCCACAGAGGGAATTAAATTAATATTTTCCTTGGTCTAATATTTTTTTAAAAACAGAACTGATGAAAAAAAGAGCTCAGGGATTTTAGTTTTGAGGATAAGCAGAATACATCCATACAAATGTGTGATGACATCCGAAGGTGCCAACATGGACAATATTCCAGAGAATTCTGGAAAAGCTTATCTAGATTTGTCTGGGAATTTCCACCTATTAGTCATTACACATCACTGTTCTTTATTCTTCTTTTTTTCCTCCATGGCAGTAAGTGGAGATTCTTAAACATTTTCATTGCAGTTTGATCTCTTTACCTTTTGGATTCCATTTATGGCCTATTGGTGCCCATAGATGGGATTGGAGAAGGGAGGATGGAGAGAGCAGACTTATAAGGTGGTATTCCTTTGAAGCAGCGCAGGTGCATGGCCCTAAAATAATGTTTTCTATGTCTAAATTCATGCCTGAGCAAAGTAATATCTTTAATTAGCTTTTGCTAGATCTTGTAAATTGTTTTACCTTTCTTTCTGTGACATAGTTGCTTAGCCCTGGGTCTTCTCAGTCTGCTCCACCCTTTCTTCTGGAATTTCATCTTTTTGTGTCGGTGGCTTTCCTGAAGTTCAGAAAAGGCCAGTGTTTCCACCACAGCACTTGATGTAACTTCCAGAAGTTTACCATCATGAAGTCTGCATGTGGTGCTTGGAGCTAGAGTGTGATGTCCCTGGTTTTGCCATCTACTTATGTCGTCCAGAGTCATCAAAGTAAATATTCTGAAACTTCAAGCTCTGGTCTGACTTCACTGGCACCAAATGTATTGAAAAATCACTAAGGGGCTCATTTTCAAAGTTCCATAGGTTACAATGGAACTTTGTAAGTCTAAGTGCTTTGAAAATATGCCTCATTGTCATACCACCCTGTAGCACCAACAGAACTACCTTTGATCCCAATACATCTTAACTGCACTAACATGATTTATCTTGGATTGCATTTTAGAAGATGCAGAAGGTATTCAAGTAGATTTTCAGCAAAGCAAGAGAAGCGATCTTGAGCCTTCTCTCACACTAAATAGTGAAATGCTCCCATTTTAGCACAAAATGTTCTGGCAGTAAGTAGTACTATATCAAAGCATAGACCCAGGAGGAGAGAACATTCCCATTTCTACTTCTCGGTACTGGAAAAGAGTTTATTTGGGGTCCAATCCAAGCATTGTTACCATCCTTCTTTGGAGTAAGAATCCAAAAGCAGGGATTTTGCAACTAATGCTATCTTCCTCATAAATGACTGCATTAGGAGTTAGTTGGCCTCCCAGACTGAGACCCCATCCAGTCTGGCCAGAGTTTGAGGTGATGGTTATTGACACTTCTCCAAGGAGATGCCACCCCATTGTTTGCCTTAGTGCTTGATTGGAAGCTAGACAAGAGAATTCCCAAGGCCTACACTTTGGGCAGGTCCAGGTACCAGCATGGAGTACAATAGGAATTCTCCACTGGAGAAATAGAGATTCACATTTCACTATCAAGAGAAGGTCAGAGACAAGCTAGAGTCAGGATCCTTCCCTTTTCATTTGAGGGCATATCTTCCATATGCACATAAGGACCTTAATAAAACTCGGATCAAGGAATTTTGCCTCACCCTAAAAGGAAATATGAGAATCTGATTTGATTCTCATTCTTTTGGGAGTTATCCACCAGACCACAAATCAGGTTGGACTGTGTTCAAAATCTGGTCATTCAGACTTGAGAAATACTTCATCTTGGCATTCAGACTCCAGTCCTCACAGCATAGATATTGAAATAGAATTGATAAGATTACTTGGAATTTCTGATATAGTACCTCAAGTCCTGGTTTCTAGAAGGGAATGTGCCAGAACATTTTGTGTTAAAATGGGAGGGTTTCACTATTTAGGGCTCTGTTTACTAAGGTGCGCTAGTGTGTGTTTTTTTGCGTGCACAAAATTAGCGCATGCTAACTGTGTAGGCGCCCATAGGAATATCGTGGGCACCTATACAGCGTGTGCTAATGGTTAGCATGCGCTAAAAGCACTAACGCGCCTCTAAGCATGGCTTAGTAAATAGGGCCCCTAGTGTGAGGGAAGGCTCAAGATCTCTTCTCTTGCTTTGCTGAAAATCTGCTTGAATACCTTCTGCATCTCCTAAAATCTAATCCAAGATAAATCATGTTAGTACTGTTAAGATATGTTCCCATCATTTAGAAGGAAACCCATTGCTGTACAGCCTTTGCCAGGTTTGGATTCAATTTGCTTAAAGTATCTGTAGTAACAAAGGGGAACCTAATTGCAAAAAAAAAATAAAAAAAATGTACAGTACACGGAGCAATCAGGAGGACATATAACATGTTAAATGATTAAAACATTTTTATTTTAGAAACAAGTCTACATAAAAACATATACACGACAATTAAATCATATGGTACAATAGTGGTCCACAAAAAAACAAACAAACCTGTCCACTTTAAATTCATTTTATTTAGTGCCCAACATTTTAGCATAATGGATGCATTTAAAGGTCAGTAAGAGAAGTTTGAACTGTATACGGAAGCGGACAGGGAGCCAGTGAAGTGACTTGAGGAGTGGGCTAGTGTGGGTATAACGATTTTGGCGGAAAATAAGCCGTGCTGCAGAATTTTGGACAGACTGGAGAGGGGAGAGATGACTGAGCGGAAGACCAGTGAGAAGTAAATTGCAATAATCCAAGCGAGAGGTGACAAGAGCGTGGACAAGGGTTTTGGCAGCATATTCAGAAAGATATGGGGTGGATGGAGGGGTTCACATGGTAGTAACTAGATGCGAGGACTTCTACATACCTGAGATTTTCTAGAACTCTTGTGATACCATCAGTGACATCAGCTGGCATCACCCACTTTTGTGGATCATAATCTTGTTGTGATCTGAAAGCACATGTAATATCTAAGCTACTTCGGTGTTCTGTGAAAATTTTGACTCCACAGTTGAATCATTTGTAAATTTGTAGATGTTCTTTAGTCCCTTGAGGGATTTTAAAGATTTGAGTGACACATTCTGGATGACTCATGCATTATTTTAATTGAGAAATATTGATTGCAGGTGACAAGATCTAGCAGTTATACCAAGAAGTCCCAGTTTCAAGTTGAAGAGGAGGACATAGAAAAGCTTGAAATTAGGTTTGTGCTTGCTAACATCTAGTTCACCCCTTAATTTTTCTACCTTAATACCTATACAGCTGACAGTGATTCCAAACTTAAATGTCAGATTAATTATCCCATCACATGACACGAAATTTCAAACATTTTTTTAAACATGCTTCTTAGAGCACATCTAGTGTGTCTTCACTGATTGAAGGAAAGAAATTTATCAGACACTAGATCACCCTTTATTTTAATACAAATTTAAAATACATTTTCAGGTTTGTAAATGTCTTTGCAGATGCTACAGTGTTAGTTTCAGTTTCTTTGCTTTTCTGGTTTTATCAATCTGCCTTGATATATGGCAGGCAAATTGAAGTATGTTTAAAATATATCCATAAAGGAATGATGAAGTCGTCATCGTCGCCTTGTTCAGCTTAATTGTGATCACCAGGCAGGAGTATGACATGTTGCTTGCTGTGAACCTGAATGCTCTGTAGGTGGAGTGAGTGTTAGTCAAATCCTGTCATTCTGAAGTGCTTCTAAATGCACATTGTTGTATAACCTTTCTCCAGATGGCATGAGCATATCATCTGCTGGGCCTCTAGGTTCAGAACAAGAAGCATACTCATCTTTTGCTTGGCTATTTTATTTGAAATTCAATTTAAAATGGTTTGCAGTGTTACTTGTTGCCTTTGTATACATCGTTTGGGCATTCTAATTTAGGTCAGGAAGTAGTTTATAAATTTTAATAAGTAAATAACTTTATTCTGAGTTGGAGTTTCCTGGCAGGAGCCACAGATGTAGATTTATTTATTTTTATGGCTTGAACTGAATGTCTTGAAACTGTTAAAATTTACAGCCCACGTAAAAGAAAATGTCCTGTGTTTCCAATTCAGAGAATGTCAAAGTTTTGATAATTGCAGGAGCATAACCTAGTATTTGAATACTTTTTTTTCTGTTATTTGTCTGAAAGTTGCACGTTATCTCTTAATATGTCATAGATGCAGTGCCAGATGGCTTCTAGGGTGTTATTTATGTCAGATTATCATGCAAATATAGTTTTATTTTTCTTGTTCTTTTTAACATATCTGCTGTCTTGACAGAAATGGCAGTGAGATAAGTGGTAAGATAAAGGGTGCATGTGTTTTTGGAGGCTGAATTCATAGCATTCAAGCTTTTTGCTTGATCAGTACTAGCCTTTAAATGCATGTGTGAGTGTGATTGCAGTAAGTTTGAGTTACTTTTTGTTTCCCAGTTTTAATACTCTCTGTTCACTCTGCCCTCTTCAGATGGCATGCCTGGGAAACTTGGTGAACCCTTCCAGGCCCAAGAGCTGGATGAGCACATTAACAGCCTTTTTTTTCCTCCACCCTTAGGGCTGAGCATAATACTTCTGTTTCATGTCCACCATACCTGTATCTAGCTGACCCCAGCAGTCTGGGGATCAAATGCAGAACCCCCACAATACACATTGCTACAGCCTGAGCCATGGAGATAGCACCTTGAGTTAAAGTTCTATGTGCATGCAGATATTGGTGCACCTACTGGTGTAAGCTGCCTTTAGCATCAGAAGAATAGCAGGTTTCTAGTAGCACAGTGGGAAAAAAAAACAGCAGATAAAGACCTGCATATTTCATCCAGGCTGCCCAACAAGGTGGTCAGAGCTTCACTCTGTGCAGGTTACACTCCTTCATGACTAAACACTGGTATCACAGCCAAGACAGGCATGGTAACAAATTGACAACTATCGCATATGGGCAATTTTATATGTACCAGGCTGTCTCATATAGGCATTTCTATATGTTGCTGCTTATTTCATACCACCATACCAATAGTCTAAAGAGTAGTTTTATTATTATGGCCTCCTCTGCATTCATTTTGATGATGATTAAACCAACAGTCCAACCATAGCACTCATACTCATAGCATATAATTTTAATAAATGTGATAGTAAAAAAATGCATACTTGATCTTGATCTGCCTTCAGTTTTGGAATAGACTGTAGATGTCTGTCAGACCTGTGAGTTCTTGTACCAAGTAGAGCGCTGCCGAGCCAGGTATTCAGACCAGGGTCTGCTTGGCGGCTGGACAACCCCGGGTTTCACCTGCGTTGACTGCCGTTCCCCAGAGGTTGAGCCCCTAGGTGCGGGCGGCCTGCAGGGCTTACGAGATGGATCAGGAAGTGGGATGATGAACGTGACGGCCAGACAGGCAGCAGGCAAGAGAGTGATCCAAGTACAGGCAGAGTCAGTAGGCAGGCAGCAGATCAAGAGAGTGATCCAGGTACAGGCAGAGTCAGTAGGCGGGCAGCAGGTCGAGAGTAATCCAGGTACAGGCAGAATCAGTAACGAAGAACAAAGTAGAGGAGAAGCGCACTATTGAGCAAGTAACACCTACCAAAGTAGAAGCTGAAGCAAGGAGTCTAGGGAGAGCTCAGCTGATAAAGTGCTGGCATCTGACATCAGCAGGGAGAAGGGGCATAGCCATAGGACAAGAACAGGGGAAGGAGGAACCAGAAGACCAATAGGAGAGAAGCAAGGGAAGCCAGGCAGAGGAAGAGCAGACCCAGGTGGGTGGAAGCAAAGCAGTCAAGGAGACTGGAAGCCAGGCAGAGAGAGAGAGAGCAGAGCCAGGTGCATGGAAGCAAAGCAATCAAGGAGCCTGCAGCCAGAGAAGAACCACACACACATGGTTCAGGGCTGTGCCAGTTAAGTGTGCGTGTCGACGGGACCCTGCGCAGCCCGAAGACGCCGCTTGCATTGACGTAGGGGACATGACAATGTCTTCCTGCACTGGCTTTACTTCCCAACTACTGGAATAGCTGTTGAAGCCCACTCCAGGAGTGGAGGAGTAGCTTAATGGTTAGTGCAGTGGCCTTAGAGTCGAAGGAACTAGTTTAGATTCCCACTGCAGCTTCTTGTGATTCTGGGCAAGTCACTTAACCCTCCATTGCCCCAGATACAAAATAAGTACCTGTATATAATATGTAAACCGCCCCTCTGTAGTTACAATCATTCCCTTTCCCTTTCTCTAATTTTTGAGACACAAACCATAGAAGCATTTGTTTTTTGTTTTGATTTAATCCTTTGTATATAGTCGTGGTTCCCAAACCTGATCCTGGAGGGACGCCAGCCAGTCAGGTTTTCAGGATATCCACAATGAATATTCATGAGAGATTTGCATGCATTGTGGGTATCCTGAAAACTTGACTGGCTGGGGTGCCTCCAGGATCCGGTTTGGGAACCACTTCTGTACAGGGATTATCCCATGCATTTTTGAATGCCGTCACTGTTTGTGTCTACCACTTCCACCGGGAGGATATTCCAGGCATCTGCCACCCTGCAACCTCATTTAATGTCCTCTAGTTTTACCACTTTTCTGTCTCTGGAAAAGATTTGTTTGTATAATCAATATTTTTCAAATATTTAAATGTCTGATATCTCCCCTATTCCTCCTTCTAGGGTATTTGTATTCAGGTCTTCAAGTCTTTTCTCATTTGTCTTGATGAAACCCCATACTATTTTTGTCTTTTTTTTTTTTTCTCTGAACTGCTTCAAGTCTTATGTCCTTAGTGAGATATGGCCTCCAAAACTAAACACAATACTCTGTGGGACCTCACCAACAACTTGTACAGGAGCATTAACACCTCCTTCTGTTAGTTATACCTCACTGTGCAGACTAGCATCTTTCAGCTGTAGCCAGAGCCTTGTTATAATAGTTCACCACCTTGAGATCATCAAACACTGTTACCCCAAGGACCCATTCCTTGACCTTAGATAGTAAGCCTCTTGCCCCCTAGCACATACAACTCCTCTGGATTTGTACTCCCCCAGTGCATCACTCTGCACTTCTTAGCATTACATTTTAACTGTTAAACATTAGACTATTATTCTAAGTTTTGTAGCTCCTTTCTGTATATTGTCCACTCCCTTTGGGATGTCTACTCTATTGCAAATGTTTGTCATCTGCAAAAAGGCAAACTTTTTCCTTGTAACCCTTTGGCAATGTCACTCACAAATATTGAATAGAATCAACCCAGCACTAATCTTTGAGGTGCTCTACTACTTACATTTCTTTGATTGTCATCTGCTCATTTCTGTTCTTAAGGTGATATTGCTTTCGAAAGCTGATCAAAAAATGTACTAAGTTAGTCTAATAAAAAAGGTGTCAATTTCTTGTCTTTATTTTGCTTTATCTCTGTTTCATGCCTTTTAAAAGTGAACTAATGACTATCGCACTACTTTCCTCTGAGTGAATCCTATTTACCACCACCATTGTCATCTGTCAGTCAACCAGGTTCTAATCCACTTCACAGCTTTGGATCTTAACTTCAGCCTGCTCAGTTTATTTATGAGCCTTCTATGAGGAAACATGTCCAACTTTACTGTAATCCAAGTAGACTACATCTGGTATGTGTCTTTAACCAGTTCTTCAGTCACCCAGTCACAGAAATCAACCATTTGTCTGGCATGATTTTCCTTTGGTAAAACCATGTTGCCTCGGATCTTGTAATCCATTGGCTTTCAGGAAGTTTACTATCCTTGCCTTCAGCAACATTTCCATTACTTTTCCAACCATTGAAGTGAGACTTTCCAGTCTGTAGTTTCCACTTTTGTCAACATTTTTTGTGAAGAGGGTCCACATCTGGTCTTTTCCAATGCCATGGAACTTCTCCAGTCTCCAAGGAATTATTAAACCAGTCTCTAAGGTGACCTGCCAGAATCTCTGTGAGCTCCCTCAGTATCCTGGGATGAATCCCATCCAGTCCCATGACTTTGTCCACTTTCAGGTTTTCAAGTTTTTCATAAAGATTTTCTTTTGTGAATGGTGCAATCTGCTTCTTTTGCATGTATACCTTTGTTAGCCAGAGGATCTTCTCCAGCAGAACAGAATTATTTTGCTTAGCATGTCCACTTTATCCTCATCACTCTCCACATAGCGGTTTTCAGCATCTTTCAGTCTTACAATTTAATTTTTAGCCTTCCTCCTTCCACTTGTATAGCTGAAAAAGGCTTGTCGCATCTCATATCTCTAGCATTCTTTTTTTTTTCTTCTGCTTGTGCTTTTGCCAGCCATATTTGTCTCTTAATTTCTTTGAGTTTTATCCTGTATTCCTGTATCATGTGTACCTTTTCTTGTGTCATCCTGTGTTTCATGAGCACCATTTCTTTTACCTTAATTTTAGCCGCTTCTTTGAAAAACCATATTGGTTTACTTTTTCCTCTTGCTTTTATTTTTCTTTACATAAAGACTTGGTGCCATTTTTTTTATAGCTCCTTTCAGCCGGGACCACCATCTTTCCATTTCTCTTATTTCCTCACCATCCTATTGGCTCTTTCTTGACATATTCTCTCATTTTTCTAAAGTCAGCATGTTTGAAATGCAGGACTTTGAGTTTTGTGTGTTTGCCCTCCACTTTAGTACTTGTACTAAACCATACTGTGTAATGATCACTGCTGCAGAGGTGGGCGCCCACCTGGACATTAGGTAACTTTCCCATTTGTGAGTACTAGATCCAGCATAAACTCTTTCCTCATGGGTTCCATCCAGGGGTGTGCTGGTAAATTTTTAACAACGGGCTCTCTCTCCTGGCATAGCTGGCCCTGAAATTCTTTTTTTTGGGGAGGAATGCATGCCTCTCTCTCCCCTCCCTTGTGCGGGCACGCTAGGCATACCTTTGTCGAGCCCCACCAGCCAATAAATGGACTGCCACCATTCTCTGCTGCTTGTTTCTGGCTCTGAGCAGCGTGATGGAACCTTCTTGCGCTTGCATGAAAAGTCTCAGCCTGATGCTCAGAGTCAGAAACAAGGAGCAGCAGCAGCAATCTATTTACTTGGCTGGTGGGGCCAGCATTACTGCCAGCAAAGTAAAAATAAATTCAGGAGGGGGCCCAAGCCCACATTTTGGGAGTCAGTTGTTAAAGTAGCCATGGGAAGGCCTACTTTAACAACCGGCTCCCAAAATTCTTAAAAACTTAACAAACGGCTCTCGCGAGCCCGTGAGAGCCTGCTCCAGCACACCACTGGTTCCATCACCACTGTTTGAGCAGAACTGTTTGAAAAGGATTCATGATCTGTCTGGCTTTTTTGATTCAGCAGAGGGGGATGTGTCAGTCTGCATCCCTTCAGGTTGAAATCTCCCAGCAGCAGTACCTTTCTTTATTCCCAGCCTTTTGATATCTATTGCCATCTCCCTGTCCAGCTTCTTTTGTTTGTGTCGGAGGTCTGTAAAGAACACCTGTTTGGATAAAGGTTTAATCTTCTCTTTCCAGGATGACCTATATTGCTTCCTCCTTTCCCAAGTCTCCTGCATTTCAGCTGCTTTCATATTTTTTGCATACTGCACTACTCATCCACCTTGTCGGCCAACTCTGCCCTTCCTAAGTAGATAATAGCCCATTGTAGTTCTGTCCCATTTATGGGAGTCAATGAACTGTCTGATAGCTACAGTATCT
This sequence comes from Microcaecilia unicolor, assembly GCF_901765095.1. NCBI lineage: Eukaryota > Metazoa > Chordata > Amphibia > Gymnophiona > Siphonopidae > Microcaecilia > Microcaecilia unicolor. Next base: position 172,560,181 of record NC_044040.1, read on the forward strand.
AAGTCTGCTCAGTTTCCAGCTGGTTCATTTATCCCCAGGTGGATTTCAACTTCAATGTTAGAATGGAGAAAAAGTATACTACTGGGTTTGCCAAAAATAAAGATTTTATGAAAAACAAACAGTAGCAATGATGTCTATACTGGGTAAATGAATATTTTGAGATGCAAGCTTTCCATATTATTAAATGCAGCTGCAGGTCCATACATAAGGGAAAAAAATAAGTGCAGTTGGCCTACATTCTATATTCATAACCTGTTTTGCTTTTGTGTGGACATACAAGTCTTTATACTGCACTAAAGGAACCTTATTAATACAGAAAGGAGTTTTATGATAGTTGCACTTTTTCCATGAACACAATGAGTTTCTTTCCCATCTTCCACCTTTCCTGGCTATGACTAGATTCTAACACTTTGTGATGAGAATGACAATGTAAGATGTAGTGTTGCTGGTTGTGGTTTGCATTTTTGTTGCACTGACTATTTCTAAGATTTTACCTATCATGTTTGGAGCTGGAGAGGAGTTCAGAAAATCACATATGTTCTCTGACTACTGAGGTAGAAGTGGCTGTCTTTTTTAATAGGTAAATAAGATTAAGAAAAGCACAGGTGATCAGTCAGCTTCATCTACCTCCAGACAACTGCAGCCATTCTTGACTATCGTCCAGGCAATGACTGAATTCATATGTGGCTGACACTGCCTGGAATCCATGTTGAAACTTTTTTAGCCTTCATCTTTTTTTTTTTAACAAATGTTATCACCTACCTTTTCAGAATCGATGTCAGCGTTTTTTTTTCTTGCCGATGGTTTAATAGTTACCCATCTGCCCCTATGAAACAAAACCCCCACATTAGCCAAGAAATGATTTTCATTATGACCTTAACAAATATTGTACCTTAACAGAGGACGCTTCCAATACTGTTCCTGGTCAAATACTGACATGGTAAACCTTATGTCTTAGTTTTGTGCTTGCATGTGTGCATAAATTGGTGCAGTAATACAATAAGCATGTTTCTTTTCTAGACATGTTTCAAAAGGTTAAAATCAATGTTCAAAATTTCAGGATTGATCTGTGGAATAATGGAAATCTTGTTCAAGATGCTTTTCTAGGAGAGGTTAAAGTTCCTGTGAAGGTTTTAAGAAGCAACACATCATCTTATGAAGCCTGGTAAGAAACATGTGGCTCTTTATTTTATTGATGATATGAAGTTTTATTTGTATTTTGTTTTGTTGTGAATCACTTTCAGATGATTTTGTTGTTAAAGATGATTGATAAATTGTCATAAAGTTTCGGTAGAAAATAGAAAAAATGGTAAGTCTAAAATGCTTATATGGTATTTGCACATGTAATGAGAACCCTTACACCTGTAACAGTTGTGAATGTTGACTTGAGAAGATCCATTAATTATTCATAGATTTCCATGGTGCATTCAGTTTTGGAGGGGATGTGATTAGGCAGGACTGAAAAATATATTTAATTTATTTCTTGACATGCCACCCTTCAGACCATTTGACTTATCAAAGCAGTTCACAATTAACAAATAACTATGTAAAAGCAAGAAAATAAATACATCAACCAACTAGAACTGATTAGAACTGAGAAAGAGGAACTAGTCTTCCAACAAACCAATTCCAGCTAAACCATCAATGCAACATTGTTGCAAATGCCATATTGAATAAATAGGTCTTTAGCACAAGTTTAAATTTAATCACCATTTTTTAATTCTACCCTCCCCTTAATTTGGGTGGAAGAAGGTTCCAATAATTGGAGCCCAAAGTATAAAAACAGGAGTTCTTATACCCTCAAGATGGTGTGAAAATGAAGCAGGCGAAGCTAGTTGGTCTCTATATTGATAAACGGGTTATGTGTGAGGAAGAACTGGGCTCAGTATAGTAAATATAGTGAAACACCTTATGTACAAAAAGGATTTTGTATTGTATTCAATAACTGACCAGTAACCAATGCAACAACAAAAGTACCAACTTTTATGATCTTACAGGTTGTACTCGGTATGAATTGGCATTCTGAATCAGTTACAAGTGGCAAATACTGTAATCGGGGAGATCATGATGTAAAGAATTATAATAGTCAAGTCTGCTTATAATCAGACCAAATGCAATAATCTTTAGGTCAGAGAGACCAAAATAAGGTTACCAATTATACAATAGCAATTCAAATGCTTAAAAAAAAAAAAATCAAGACATCAGCATTTACGCTCAGAGGCAAGCATGTCATGATGACCACTTATTTTTATTTTTACCTTGGCTCTTTGTTAAATTCAACACTTATGCCTGTAGGTGGCAAGATCAGCACTTAATAAATGCCACTCTTTTTAACATGTTGCTTTGTAAAATGGTTGTTCCCACTGTATGTACTGTGCACACTGTACATGTAAATTCCTACATCTGTATTCATATTTTGTTCAATGCTCTGAAAATTATGCACATCCCAACTTCCAATATCCCTTTTCCTACCTAGACAGCCTTGCAAAATTCATCTTATAATGTCAGAAAATAAGTTAGTGTCACTTATGTCAAGCTTCTAAGTGCCAGAGTGTAGCCCTGGTACTATAACAATGGCTATTTTGTTTTCAAAACATGTTAACTGATGGCATCTGTTACAGTTTTGCTTATTAGATGTTTCATTAGTATTATGATAGTATCGTATTATTTCTCCGAGGACAAGCAGGCTGCTTGTTCTCACGACTGGGTTGACGTCCGCGGCAGCCCCCACCAACCGGAAGAAGCTTCGTGGGACGGTCGGCACGCAGGGCACGCCCACCGCGCATGCGCGGCCGTCTTCCCGCCCGTGCGCGACCGCTCCCGCCAGTTACTTTTTTTCCGCGACTGGAGAGAGTTGTGCAATTGCCTCTCTCTCCGTTCAGCCGCCGGATTTTTCGACCGCGTTTACGCGGATCGTTGCTTTGGATCCCCGTTCGGTTCCTCTTTCTTTTCTTTCATTTGTATTGTTAATAAAAAAAAAAAAAAAAAAAAAAAAGATTTTCGCGCGTGTGGAGCACGCGCTCCCCTTTTCCCTCGCTTCCAGCGGGGACGCCTCGTTGCGGCCTAGTGGCCGCTCGGTCGGCTAATTTTTTCGTGGTGTGATTTTAGCCACCATTGCCGACTTTGACTTCGCCGACGCGATTTTTCCGTCGATGTCCTCGAAGGTCCCGAGTGGATTTAAAAAGTGTGGTCGCTGCGGCCGGCCGATCTCGCAGACCGACACCCACGCTTGGTGCCTCCAGTGCCTCGGGCCGGAGCACAATCTCAAGTCGTGCGCGCTGTGTCTCGGTCTCCGGAAACGGACTCAGGTTGCGAGGCAAGTTCTGCGGGACCGTCTTTTTGGAACTTGCGCCGGCCCCTCGACGTCGACCTCGACGGCATCGGTATCGAAGGCCGGGTCTTCGGTACCGGTATCGATGCCCGAGACATCGGCACCGATGGCAGCGACCCCAGGAGAACAGGGCCCGCCGGTCCGCCGGTGAGAGTGGGGTTGAGAGGCCGCGTGGGCAGTCGGCCCCGGCCACTCCCTCAGCTCGTGAGCCACGGGACCGAACCCTGTCGGACCCGGTACCTCGAGACCGAGGGGGATCGACCTCCTCCTCCTCCATGCCCTCCGGCGCCGGTGACGTGCACCGGAAAAAAGATAAGAAGCGCCGTCACCGGGAGCCCTCGGTGCACCCTGAAGAGGAGTCGACGCCGAAGCGTCATCGCAGAGAGGAGAGATCTCCGTCGGTGGTGGAGGTACCGACGCGTCGGGGTTCCGGCACCTCGGTGCCGTCTCCTGGCCCCCAGCAGCTTCTGGCACCGACACCCTTACCGGCCCCACCGCCTTTCCCGGCAGCGGGCCTGGACGAGTGCCTCAGAGCCATCCTTCCGGGGATCCTGGAAGGGCTGATGCGCCAGGCTGTGCCGGCGTCGGGGGTGCTTGCGCCCCCGGCGCCGATGACTGTGGCGCCGGCGAGCTCTAGCCCGGCGCCGGGGCTGTCGACACCGCCGCCGCTTGCGGTGCCGGTCTCGACCGCCACACAGGTGGAGTCCCCGTCGACGTCGATGGAGGGAGCTCCGTCCCCGCCGGCGCGGGAGTCCACCGCTCGACGACACCGAGACCTCGGTGCCTCGACGTCGAGCCGGGCCCGGTACCGGACTCAGCTACATGAGCTAATGTCCGATACCGAGGATGAGGACTCGTGGGGGGAAGAGGAGGACCCGAGATATTTCTCCTCAGAGGAGTCTACGGGCCTTCCCTCGGACCCCACGCCGTCACCGGAGAGGAAGCTCTCACCTCCTGAGAGTCTCTCCTTTGCCTCCTTTGTGCGGGATATGTCTATAAGCATTCCCTTTCCCGTGGTCTCTGTGGAAGAGCCGAGGGCCGAGATGCTCGAGGTCCTCGACTATCCATCACCACCTAGAGAGTCCTCCACGGTACCGCTGCACAATGTCCTGAAGGAGACGCTGCTTCGGAACTGGGTGCGACCACTAACTAACCCCACCATTCCCAAGAAAGCAGAGTCCCAGTACAGGATCCACTCTGACCCAGAGCTCATGCGGCCCCAGTTGCCCCATGACTCAGCGGTCGTGGATTCTGCTCTCAAGAGGGCACGGAGTTCGAGGGATACCGCCTCGGCGCCCCCGGGGCGGGAGTCTCGCACTCTGGACTCATTTGGGAGGAAGGCCTACCAATCCTCCATGCTCGTGACCCGCATCCAATCTTACCTGCTCTATATGAGCATCCACATGCGGACCAATGTGCAACAGCTGGCGGACCTGGTCGATAAGCTCCCGCCGGAGCAGTCCAGGCCATATCAGGAGGTGGTCAGGCAGCTGAAGGCGTGCAGAAAGTTCCTGTCCAGGGGGATTTTTGACACCTGTGACGTGGCATCTCGTGCTGCGGCCCAAGGTATAGTGATGCGCAGGCTCTCATGGCTGCGTGCCTCTGACCTGGACAACCGCACCCAGCAGAGACTGGCTGACGTCCCTTGCCGGGGGGATAATATTTTTGGCGAGAAGGTCGAGCAGATGGTTGACCAACTGCATCAGCGGGAAACCGCTCTCGACAAGCTCTCCCACCGGGCGCCTTCAGCACCCGCCCCCGCGGGCGGGCGTTTTTCCCGGGCTCGGCAGGCTGCACCCTATTCTTTTGCGAAGCGTAGGTACAACCAGCCGGCCCGAAGGCCTCGTCAGGCACAGGGACAGCCCCAGCGCGCTCGTTCCCGTCAACAGCGTGCGCCTAAGCAGCCCCCTGCGCCTCCACAGCAAAAGCCGGGGACGGGCTTTTGACTGGATCCACGGGAACATAGCCGCCCTACAAGTGTCCGTACTGGACGACCTGCCGGTCGGAGGGAGGTTAAAATTCTTTCACCAAAGGTGGCCTCTCATAACCTCCGACCAGTGGGTTCTCCAAATAGTGCGGTGCGGATACGCCCTGAATTTGACCTCCCTGCCTCCAAATTGTCCTCCGGGAGCTCAGTCTTTCAGCTCCCATCACAAGCAGGTACTTGCAGAGGAACTCTCCGCCCTTCTCAGCGCCAATGCGGTCGAGCCCGTACCACCCGGGCAGGAAGGGCAGGGATTCTATTCCAGGTACTTCCTTGTGGAAAAGAAAACAGGGGGGATGCGTCCCATCCTAGACCTGAGAGGCCTGAACAAATTCCTGGTCAAAGAAAAGTTCAGGATGCTTTCCTTGGGCACCCTTCTGCCAATGATTCAGAAAAACGATTGGCTATGTTCCCTGGATTTAAAGGACGCATACACTCACATCCCGATACTGCCAGCTCACAGACAGTATCTCAGATTCCGCCTGGGCGCACGGCACTTTCAGTATTGTGTGCTGCCCTTTGGGCTCGCCTCTGCCCCACGAGTGTTTACAAAGTGCCTCGTGGTGGTAGCGGCCTACCTACGCAAGCTGGGAGTGCACGTGTTCCCATATCTCGACGATTGGCTGGTCAAGAACACCTCGGAGGCAGGAGCCCTCCGGTCCATGCGGTGCACTATTCAACTTCTGGAGCTGCTGGGGTTTGTGATAAATTACCCAAAGTCCCATCTCCAGCCAACTCAGTCTCTGGAATTCATAGGAGCGCTGCTGAATTCCCAGACGGTTCAGGCCTACCTTCCCGAAGCGAGGGCCACCAATCTCTTGGCCCTGGCTTCGCAGACCAGAGCGTCTCAGCAGATCACAGCTCGGCAGATGTTGAGACTTCTGGGTCATATGGCCTCCACAGTTCATGTGACTCCCATGGCTCGTCTTCACATGAGATCTGCTCAATGGACCCTAGCTTCCCAGTGGTTCCAAGCCACCGGGAATCTAGAGGATGTCATCCGCCTCTCCACCAGTTGCCGCACTTCACTGCTCTGGTGGACCATACGGACCAATTTGACCCTGGGACGTCCATTCCAAATTCCGCAGCCCACGAAAGTGCTGACGACGGATGCATCCCGCCTGGGGTGGGGAGCCCATGTCGATGGGCTTCACACCCAGGGTCTGTGGTCCCTCCAGGAAAAGGATCTGCAGATCAACCTCCTGGAGCTCCGAGCGATCTGGAACGCACTGAAGGCTTTCAGAGATCGGCTGTCCTGCCAAATTATCCAAATTCGGACAGACAATCAGGTTGCAATGTATTACGTCAACAAGCAGGGGGGCACCGGATCTCGCCCCCTGTGTCAGGAAGCCGTCGGTATGTGGCGTTGGGCGTGTCGGTTCGGCATGCTTCTCCAAGCCACGTACCTGGCAGGCGTAAACAACAGTCTGGCCGACAGACTGAGCAGAGTCATGCAACCGCACGAGTGGTCGCTCCATTCCAGAGTGGTACGCAAGATCTTCCGAGAGTGGGGCACCCCCTCGGTGGATCTTTTCGCCTCTCAGACCAACCACAAGCTGCCTCTGTTCTGTTCCAGGCTTCAGACACACGGCAGGCTAGCGTCAGATGCCTTTCTCCTTCATTGGGGGACCGGCCTCCTGTATGCTTATCCTCCCATACCTTTGGTGGGGAAGACCTTACTGAAGCTCAAGCAAGACCGCGGCACCATGATTCTGATAGCGCCCTTTTGGCCCCGTCAGATCTGGTTCCCTCTTCTTCTGGAGTTGTCCTCCGAAGAACCGTGGAGATTGGAGTGTTTTCCGACTCTCATTTCGCAGAACGACGGAGCATTGCTGCACCCCAACCTTCAATCCCTGGCTCTCACGGCCTGGATGTTGAGGGCGTAGACTTCGCTGCGTTGGGTCTGTCTGAGGGTGTCTCCCGGGTCTTGCTTGCCTCTAGGAAGGATTCCACTAAAAAGAGTTACTTTTTCAAGTGGAGGAGGTTTGTCGTTTGGTGTGAGAGCAAGGCCCTAGAACCTCGTTCTTGCCCTGCACAGAACCTGCTTGAATACCTTCTGCACTTATCAGAGTCTGGCCTCAAGACCAACTCAGTAAGGAATCACCTTAGTGCGATTAGTGCTTACCATTATCGTGTGGAAGGTAAAGCCATCTCTGGAGAGCCTTTAGTCGTTCGATTCATGAGAGGTTTGCTTTTGTCAAAGCCCCCTATCAAGCCTCCTACTGTGTCATGGGATCTCAACGTCGTCCTCACCCAGCTGATGAAACCTCCTTTTGAGCCACTGAATACCTGCCATCTGAAGTACTTGACCTGGAAGGTCATTTTCTTGGTGGCAGTTACTTCAGCTCGTAGGGTCAGTGAGCTTCAAGCCCTGGTAGCTCATGCTCCATATACCAAATTTCATCACAACAGAGTAGTGCTCCGCACCCACCCAAAGTTCCTGCCGAAGGTGGTGTCGGAGTTCCATCTTAACCAGTCAATTGTCTTGCCAACATTCTTCCCCAGGCCGCATACCCGCCCTGCTGAACGTCAGTTGCACACATTGGACTGCAAGAGAGCATTGGCCTTCTACTTGGAGCGGACACAGCCCAACAGACAGTCCGCCCAATTGTTTATTTCTTTCGACCCTAACAGGCTAGGGGTCGCTGTCGGGAAACGCACCATCTCCAATTGGCTAGCAGACTGCATTTCCTTCACTTACGCCCAGGCTGGGCTGACTCTTGAGGGTCATGTCACGGCTCATAGTGTCAGAGCCATGGCAGCGTCGGTGGCCCACTTGAAGTCAGCCACTATTGAAGAGATCTGCAAGGCTGCGACGTGGTCATCTGTCCACACATTCACATCTCATTACTGCCTCCAGCAGGATACCCGACGCGACAGTCGGTTCGGGCAGTCGGTGCTGCAGAATCTGTTTGGGGTGTAAATCCAACTCCACCCTCCAGGACCCGAATTTATTCTGGTCAGGCTGCACTTTCAGTTAGTTGTTCTTCGTAGGTCAATTTCTGTTGTTCCCTCGCCGTTGCGAGGTTCAATTGACCTGGGTTTTTGTTTTGAGTGAGCCTGAGAGCTAGGGATACCCCAGTCGTGAGAACAAGCAGCCTGCTTGTCCTCGGAGAAAGGGTATGATACATACCTGTAGCAGTTGTTCTCCGAGGACAGCAGGCTGATTGTTCTCACCTACCCTCCCTCCTCCCCTTTGGAGTTGCGTTTTCATCTTTTTGCTAGTCATTCAACTGGCGGGAGCGGTCGCGCACGGGCGGGAAGACGGCCGCGCATGCGCGGTGGGCGTGCCCTGCGTGCCGACCGTCCCACGAAGCTTCTTCCGGTTGGTGGGGGCTGCCGCGGACGTCAACCCAGTCGTGAGAACAATCAGCCTGCTGTCCTCGGAGAACAACTGCTACAGGTATGTATCATACCCTATCTCTGTTATTTGAATTTCAATGCTGTTAAATGTGTATATTTTTGATCCTGTTTCGTGGTATTGCTGTTTTCAAGTTTCCCTCATTTATTGTATTTGCGTTTATACTTGGTCATTTTACTATTGTTACTCTGCTAACAAAATTGTAAATTTTATGTTAGTGTACCTGCTGTACAGTGCCTTGGGTGAATCGCTTCCTAAAGGTGGTTAATAAATCCCAGTAAATAAATAAGCCTTAGAAATCTTTACTATTGGCTTATACCTCATTCATAAAATAAAATGAAAACAGTCTGGATAGACTGAAGCCAAACTATACACTTTGGGCTAGATTCTATATAGCTCCTGAAATCGGCGTATTCTGTAAAGTATGCCTGAATTTTATAGAATAAGCTTAAATTTCCACGCATCATAATAGAATACTCCGAGCGCCTCTCCAAGCAACCAAATTTGGTCGTGTCCATTTAGGCCATATTTTACTTGGCGTAAATCCCGACCCATATATTAGGCTCAGAGTGCATGTATTCTATAATAATGCGCATAGATTTAAAAAGTGCACATAACCATGCCCCCTTTTCAACTATGCAACTTGGAATTTACACACACCATGTTATAGAATACACTTAGCGTGAAAAAAATCATATAAAAAAAACTTTGAACATGAAGACCAGAAGTCTGTAAGACATCATGTTGCACATATATGCACAAACAAACATGAGTCACACATGATAAAAACATTTGTATATCTATGACCAGTTTAATTCCAGAAAGTCAATAGGTTTTTATAGTCAAAAGCTAAAGGCTACACAATTACATCAAAATCTGTGGCAGAAAAAAATTTAATACATGTAATTTTAACTACGCTTGATATGCACATTTGTAGTAACAGTGTGTATATTACAATAGATGTACGCTCAATATTTAAAAGCAAATGGCTGCTAAAATGACACTTAAGCGGCTTTCCGGCACTGAATATCGTCAGAGGCTTAAAGATAGCCAGTTATATCGGGCGATTTAACCAGACGATTTTCAAAACCAGACAGGCCAAGTTTGGCCGGTCTGACGTTAAGTGGCCAGCGCTGAATATCAGTGTGGCCGATTAAAATCGGACCAGCCAAAGTTTATTTATTTATTGCATTTGTATCCCACATTTTCCCACCTCTTTGCAGGCTCAATGTGGCTTACAATACATTATGAGTAATAGAAATATATCAGAAAATAGACATTTAGTGTTACAGCAGGATTTTGGGTAACATGATAATGATAAAACATGGTAGTAGTATAACAAGCAGTTATTATAAGACAGTTCTGAATATATGTGGGGGAGTTGTGTATATTCACATTGGTTGATTTTTGTTGTATGCCATGTTAAAGAGATGGCTCTTCAGTTCGTAGATCGTTTTTTAAAATTTGCACGGCAATGCATTCCATAACTGTGTGCTCAAGTAGGTAAAGTTTGACGCGTGCATTAGTTTGTATTTTAGACCTTTGCAGTTAGGGAAGTGCAAGTTGAGGAATGTGCGGGATGAACTTTTGGCATTCCTGGGTGGTAGGTCTATCAGGTCTGACATGTAGGCTGGTGCATCTCCATGAATGATTTTGTGGACTAGAGAGCATATTTTGAATGTGATACGTTCTTTAAGTGGGAGCCAGTGTAGTTTCTCTCGTAAGGGTTTAGCACTTTCGTGTTTTGTCTTACCAAATATGAGTCTAGCTGCAGTGTTCTGGAATGTCTGAAGTTTCTTGATTATTTGCTCTTTACAGCCAGCGTAGAGTGCATTGCAATAGCCTAGATGACTGAGCACCATAGATTGTATCAGGTTGTGGAAAACTGACCTTGGGAAGAAAGGTCTTACTTTTTTTAATTTCCACATAGAGTGGAACATCTTCTTGGTTGTGTTTTTCGCGTGGTTCTCGAGTGTTGGGTGTCGATCGATGGTGACTCCAAGAATTTTTAGGGTGTCCGAAATTGGAAGGTTCAAATTTGGTGTGTTTATGGCGATGAATTTGTTCTTATTATGTTGAGAGGTGAGTGTTAGGCATTGGGTTTTATCGGCATTCAGTTTCAGCCAAAATGCATCCGCCCATGAGTACATGATTGATATCATTGGAGATTTCCTTTAGATCTTGTTTGAATGGGATGTAGATCGTTACGTCGTCTGCGTATATGTATGGGTTGAGGTTTTGGTTTGATAATAGTTTGGCTAAGTGACATCCAACTCGTCTAATTCAGCCACATGGATACCTGAATGTGAGTCCCACAGGGATCCCCCCTCTTGCCGACTCTATTCAACTTAATGATAGCATCTTGCAGCAGTGTGCATCGGTGTCGGGGGTGCTTGCGCCTTCCGTCTAGCCCGCTGTGGTCCAACCTGGCCCTCAGCCTGCGGTGCGGTCCCAATGTCAACTGCCACCCAAGCCAGTATCTCCTTGACATCTGTGGAGGAACCTTCGCTAGAGTAAAGACGGCTGGAGCCAACACCTCGACGCACCTCTTGGGTACATGGCTTTTCAAATTCGAAGTAGGCTCAGTCTCGGCCCTCCCACAGGGAGTTTCTGACCGACACCGATGAGGAACTCTCATGGGAGTCAGATGAGGATCCACGGTACTTCTGCTCAGATGAGTCCTGTGGTATCCCCTCTGAATTCTTCCTTCCACTTGAAAGGAGAAAGTCTCATAGTGATGATGTGATTGTCCCTCTCCACGAGGTATTCAAGGAAGTCCTCGATTGGAACTAGGAATCCCCTCTGTCGGTCCCTGTCATGCCCAAGAAGATTGACACCTAGTGCCGGATCTACAGTACACTTGGTTTTGATAGGCCTCAGTTGCTTCACAACTCCATGGTGATGGAGTCCACTCTCAAGAGTCAGAAGTTCTAGAGACTATGCCCCAGGCAGAGAAGCTAGGACCTTGGACTCTTTTTGAGAGGAAGATGTTCCAGGCTTCAATGCTCGTGTCCTGTATCCAGTTGTACCAGCTCTTTATGTGCATCTATTTGCAGGACTCTGTGCGCAAGTTGATGGACTTGGCAGACTCTCTCCCACCAAGTAAGTGCGCCAGTTGGCCAAGCAGCAGAAGGTGTGTCAAATTCTTGGCCGGAGTGCCTATGACACTTTTGATGTGGCTTCCAGGATCTTTGCGGATGCCTTGCCAGGGGGCTAAACTTTTTGGAGAGAAGGTTGAGGAGGGTGCTGACTAAATCAAAAAGCATACTGATACCATCTCTTCTCTCTCCTGCTGGGCATCTTCTGCAGTCAGCTAGGAGATCTTTTCGCAAGTCAAAGAGGGGTGCCTACTACTCAGATACATAGGTACGTTACTTCCTTTCGCCAGCCCTACTCAGGCTCAATCTCAGTGAGCTCGTTCTCATCAACAGCATGCGCCTAAGGCCCATGCTCCTCCCCAGTCTAAGCAAGGGGCGACCTTTTGACTGGCTCCAGCAGAGCATAGCTGATGTGAAAGTGTCCTTACTGGATGACCTGCCAGTTGGGGGGAGGCTGAAGTTTTTTCACGAAAGGTAGCTCGTTATCACCTCTAACTGGTGGGTTCTCCAAATAGTCCATATCCGATACGCACTAAATTGGCTTCAAAAACCTCCAAATTGCCCACCGAGAACTCATTACTTCAGCTCTCAGCACGAGGAGGTACTTGCAGAGGAACTCTTCACCCTTTTACAGCCCCAAGTGGTCGAACCTGTTCCACCAGGGAAAGAAGGGCGAGGTATTCTATTCCAGGTATTTCCTTGTGCAAAAAGACGGGGGATACATCTCATCCTAGATCTAAGGGCCCTGAACAAATTCCTAGTCAAAGAAAAGTTCAGGATGGTTTCCTTGGGTATCCTTCCTCCCATGATTCAAGAAAATGATTGGCTATGCTATCTGGACTTAAAGGATGCATATACTTACTTACCAGTTTGATTTTGGCTGGAAACAAATCACTACCAGTACCACATGCTTCCTTTTGGCCTCGTGTCATCTCCCAGAGTCTTTACCAAGTGTCGAGTGGTAGTCGCAGCATTGCTACACAGACTGGGAGTCCATGTGGTCCCTTACTTCAGTGATTGGCTGGTGAAGAGCACATTGGAGGACAGTACTCAGGAGTCCATGCAGAGCACTATTCGGGTACTAGAACTACTAGGGTTCGTTATAAACTACCCCAAGTCCCATCTTCACCCTGTACAACAATTGGAATTCACTGGAGCCCTTCTCGATACGCAGAAAGTTTGAGCCTTCCTCCCAGGGCCAAGGTCTGACACTTTAGTCACATTGGCTTCTCAGGTTCAAGCCTCTCAGCAGGTCATGGCTCAGAAGATGTTGTTTGATGGACCACATGGCTTCCACAATTTATGTAACATCCATGACATGCCTTCACATGAGACCAGCCCAAATGGACCCTAGCCTCCCAGTGGTACCAGGCTACGGGAGACCTGGAAGATGTCATCCGAGTTTCTCTAGACCTTGTTCGATCCAGTTTGACTTTCAAATTGCTCAGCCATAAAAACTGCTGATGACAGATGCATCTCTCCTTGGTTGGGCTTATGTAGATGGGCTTCACAATCTGGGAGCATGGTCCCTCCAGGAAACGGGTCTTCAGATCAATCTTCTGGAGCTGTGGGTGATCTGGAATGCTCAAGACTTTCAGAGATGGCTATCCAACCAAATTGTGCTCATTCAAACAGACACCCAGGTTGCAACAAGCAGGGGGCACCCTCTGTGTCAGTAGGCCCATTCGGATGTAGCGCTGTTCCTCCAAGCCACTTACCTGGCGGGCAAAAACAACAGTCTGGCCAACAGACTGAACAGGGTTATGCAACCATGTGAGTGGTCTCTCAAAATGGACATTGCCCACAAAATCTTCCGAGCGTGCCCCCCCCCCCCCCCCCCCGGTGGATCTCTTTGCCATTCACCTGAATCACAGAGTCCTTCAGTTCTGCTTCAGGCCCATGAAAGAATAGTATCAGATGCCCGCCTCCTATATTGGGGGTCACGTCTTATGTATGCGTATTCTCCCATTCCTCTTGTGGGGAAGACTCTGCTGAAACTCAAGCAAGACCACGGGACAATAATCTTAATCGCGCCTTACTGGCCAATGTTTTTTCCAACCCTCATCATGCAGAACAAAGGGATCTCTTCTACATCCCAACCTTCAGTCTCTGGCCCTCACAGCCTGGATGTTGAGAGCCTAGAATTTGCTTCTTTCAATCTGTCAGAGGGTGTCTTCCAAGACTTGCTGGCTTCCAGAAAAGATTCCACTAAGAGGTGGTGGTCTTTCAAATGGAGGAGGTTTGCCGTCTGGTGTGAGGTCAAGGCCCAAGATCCTGTTTACTGTCCTACAGTCCCTGCTTCAATACATTCTGCACCTTTCCGAGTTTGGTCTAAGACCAACTCTGTGAGGGTTCACCTCGGTGCAATTAGTGCTTATCAACATGTAGAGAGTAAGCCCATCTCTGTACAGCCTCTAGTTTTTCGCTTCATAAGAGGCTTGCTTTTATCAGATCCCTCTATCAAACCTCCACCTGTGTCATGGGACATCAATGTCATCCTCACCCAGCTGATGAGAGCTCCTTTTGAGCCACTGAATTCTTGCCATCTGAAGAACTTGACCTGGAAAATCATTTTTCTTGGTGGCTATTACTTCAGCTCTAGGCGTTAGTGGTGGATGCACCTTATACTAAGTTTCATCACAACAGAGTAGTCCTCCACAAGCACCCTAAGTTCCTGCCAAAGATTGTTTCTGAGTTCTGTCTGAACCAGTCGATTGTCTTGCTAACATTCTTTCCCCGACCTCATGCCCATCCTAGCGAGAGCATCTTGCACACCTTGGACTGCAAGTGAGCATTGGCCTAACAGGCCACCCAACTATTTTTTGTTTCTTTTGTTCCCAACAGGATGGGGGTTGCCATTGGCAGTGCGCAATCTCTAATTGGCTAGCAGATTGCATTTTTTCCACTTATGCCCAGGCTGGGCTGACACTGGAGGATTATGTCAAGGCTCATAATGTCAGAGCCATGGCTGCTTCAGTAGCCCACTTGCGGTCAGCCTCCATTGAAGAAATTTGCAAGGCTGCGATATGGTTTTCAGTCCACACATGCATATCTTATTTCTTCCTTGAGCAGGATAGCCGACATGAATAGTCAGTTCAGGCAGACAGTGTTGCAGAATCTGTTTGAGGTCTAGAATCCAACTCCACCCCCCCCCCCCAGGCCCATTTTATTCTGTTCCAGTCTGCACTCTCAATGAGTTTGTATATAGTTTCAGGTTGATTTGAGTTATGTCCTAGTCGTTGCGAGGTTTGTTGTTTTCTGTGAGCCTGGATGCTAGGGATTAATGCCTTGCTTGTCCTCAGAGAAAGCAAAGTTACTTACCTGTAGCAGATATTCTCTGAGGACAGCAGGACTAATATTCTCACAAACCCTCCCACCTCCCCTAGGAGTTGTCTCCTAGTTTTATTTTTTTTCTTGTGGTATTTAACTGCGGTAGAGGGCGGGAAGGCACCTGCACATCAGTGATGGATCGTGTCTCGTGCTCCACAAAAGTTCTTATGGCTTGTTGTAAAGTCCGGATTGGGCAATACAGCGCCATGTTACCCACTTGTGAGACTATAAGCCCTGCTTTCCTTGGAGAATACCTGCTACAGGTAAGCAACTTTGCTTTTTAGGTGTCAAACTTCTGGTGGTTGGTTTGGATTCTGGCCTCTTATCTTTACTTAAATATTTTGAAGAATAATGACAATTTTGCATCATCATCAAGCATGCACCCCTTAAGCAGTCCAAACTGCCATGTAGTATTTGAATGTATGAAAAATAATGCACAAAAGAATCCCAGCTGTTGTAATCTGTGCCATAGTTCACGTAATAAAGAACAGAATGGTACAACTTTTAAAACTAGTATATACAAATTTTAGTTAACAAGGTGTGCAAGTGGTAGAATTGATATGCTGTATTTATTTTTTGTAGTATAAAAATATTGTCTACATATGGTTTAAAAGTTCATTACCGTTTCCTTCAGGTACTGGCTGCAGCCAAGAGACAATGGGAGCAAGTCTTCTAAAACAGAGGATCTAGGATCACTTAGGTTAAATATATGTTACGCTGAAGACCATGTACTTCCATCAGAGTGCTATATCCCTTTAAGGAATCTTCTGCTTAAGTCTCCAGATGTTCAGGTATTATTTTGCTTAATAGTTCTTTAAAGCAAGGACTTGTAGGATATTCTGCTTAGAAATAAAAGTAGTCTGTGGTTTAAAAAGTTACAGAAAGCCCTTTGAAAACTGAACAACAAACTAGGAAATCTTAAGTAATTAAAGTAGTAAGACTCCCATCTAAATACTTTAAATAAAAAGTTACCTGCACAATCCAGAAGTACTTTGCGGTGAACAAATCAACACAATAGTAAAATATAATAAAAATACATTGTACAACATGACAGAAAACTTACATACATAAATTGTACTCGCTTAACGATAAATGCTCCATCTCGGAGATACCCCTGCTTAAAATATACTGTAGATATATTATTTCACTCATTCCATGTGTTCCTTAGGCTAACCTCCAAAGGCTTATTGAATCAAAAATGTTTTAAAACTTCTTTTGAACTCTGCACAGTTTTATAGTTCTCTCAATGACTGTAATATATTCCAAACCTTTGGACCAATAACTTTTAATATTGAGGATTGATACTGTTCAAGTTTGATAGCTTTAAAAGATGGTATTTCTAGTAAATTCAAATTGGATGACCTAAGTGACCCGGTAGGACGATCCATTTGTAGTGCTTTCAATAGGTTTTTATTTAGTCCCACTAATAAGTTGTTGCAATAATCAAAGCATGGCATTACCACACTTTGAACAATCAGTGAACACAGTAGGCAACAGTCCCATATACCGCTTTCCATTGCAAGTGCCTCTGAATATCCCCATTCGTATTAATCTTAGCCTCCGGTTCTTTGTGCAATCTTTGACCCTATTTACTAAAGCTTTCCCCTAGCCCCATTTCTTTGCCAACCCCATTTAAATAAAAATTCCAATTAACCCTATCAAACACTCTTTCTTTCTGCCTCCATAGCCACCAAGACCATGTGTTCCCTCCCACTCTGCGCTGTCCATATCACTTGCAGGGTCCGCTTCATATTATCCTCCACTTGTCACCCCGGTATAAACCCCAATTGATATGTATGGATTAAATCTGGTATCTCCCTGGCCAACCACAAGACCAATATTGTGACCAGTATTTTCACATCTCCATTTAACTGTGATAAAGGCCAGTGTGACCTACACAGTGTTAGGACCTTTCTTGTCTGGGGAAAAACCATAATTCCCTTACACCTCATGGTGGGGGGCTATTTGATGTCTTGCAAGAAACTATTAAACAGCTCCATCAATATAGGACTGTGGCAGGAAACAAATCCTTTGGAAATGTCCAGGCCTAAAATCTTTACACCATCACAATAAAGGAGAGTGAGGCCCTTTTGTAAAGTGTTTGAATATATACATAGAATAATGATGACTGGGTCTTTTAATACACATAGGTACAAAATAATAGTAGATATCTATATTGAATTTCATCATATGGTCATATCAATGGGCTATGTGCCCTAGCTTGGAACCCATAATTATGATCCAGTACCATATGTCCCAAATTTCTTGTTTAGATTTGAGAGTGAAAGAAAGCTAATCATAACAGTTCTGAAAAGATGTTAATGGGAAAAATACTTGTCTTGAAGTGGAAAGGTATCAGTACAGTGGTTCTAACTTGTGTAGGTGTATTCCAAATACAAGTGGGAGCAAATGGCTCAAATTTATCAGAAGGCCACAACCTTTTTTATTTGCTAGTTTCAATAAGCCACAGGGAAGGGACATTGAGAATTATTTTTCCAACCAAGTTGGCAGAACAATAGCCAGTATGGCCTCCATTATCCCACCTCCCCTCTATCTTGTTCCTCCAGGACCAGATTTGGGAATCACTGACTTATGATGATGATGATGTAGAATTGTTTCTTTGTGTTTTACCTCAGGCCTCACAGGTGATACGTTAAATATGATGATAAACAGTGCTCTCCCATTCCCTCAATTAATCAGTCATATAGTAACATTCATCACTTAGGGCATCATTTACTGTTACCATGTGTTACTTAAATTTTGTAAGTTTTTTTATATGATTGCCAAAAAATAACAGGAAGGGAAAGAGGAATGCTTGTAACAAATTGGCTGTTCTTGGTTTTTGATTAACTGAATAAAAAGCACATTTTCAGCATAACATCAACACCATGGAAACCTGAATGTGGAGTACCACAAGGATCACCGCTTTCACCATCTCTTTTTAACTTAATGATGACACCATTAGCCAAATCGCTATCCAACCAAGGACTCAACCCGTACATCTGTGCAGACGATGTCACGATATATATCCCGTTCAAACATGATTTAAAAGAAATCACAAATTAAATTAAACACAGCCTCCAAATAATGAACTCATGGGTGGATGCATTCCTACTAAAGGTAAATGCAGAAAAAACACAATGTCTTATTCTGTCCTCACAATATAACACAAACAAACCAAGTACCATAATCACCTCAGACTACACCCTCCCAGTTTCAGATAGTCTGAAAATTCTGGGAGTCACAATCGACCAAAATCTAACACTCGAAGACCATGCGTAAAACACTACAAAGAAAATATTCTACTCAATGTGGAAACTTAAAAGGATCAAACCTTTTTTCCCAAGGGAAATATTCCGTAGCCTGGTACAATCGATGGTGCTAAGTCATCTAGGTTATTGCAATGCCATCTACGCCAGATGCAAAGAACAAGTCATTAAGAAACTTCAAACAGCTCAAAACACAGCAGCCAGGCGCATATTTGGGAAAGCGAAATACGAAAGCGCCAAACCCCTAAGAGAGAAACTACACTGGCTCCCTTTAAAAGAACAAATTGCTTTCAAAGTTTGCACACTGGTGCACAAAATGGCGAGCGCCATCACGGCATAATGTAAGCCACATTGAGCCTGCAAATAGGTGGGAAAATGTGGGATACAAATTCTACAAATAAAAAAAATGTATTTTATCCTTTGATGCCATGTCTTGCAGCATCTCTGTAGAACAATAAGAGATCTAGTGAAGTATGGTGTGGTCTACTAGGTCGAGCACACTTGACACGTCGATTTGTATTAGTAATACATTTTGTCCTTGTCATATTATGCTTCAGAATTTTATTAACAGGGTGGTTATGACAGTTTCAGTGTTGTGGTCTGAAACCTGATTGGGATTTATGAAGAATTAATAATTTTGTCAAGTATTCCATTAGTTGTTGTGTTACTAGACCTTCCATTGTTTTGTCAGTAGTGGTATTGAGGCTACTGGTCTGTAATTTGTATTGCTGATCTTGTTGGTCGTGTTTTTGGGGATAGGTGTGAGTACTATGTCTCCTTTGTCTTGGAAATTGACCTCTTTTAAATGTGTATGTGATGTTTGGTGAGGTACTCGATGAACCAGTCTGGTGGGGTTTTCATCTTGTAGTTGTGGCATTTGTCAAGTATTGCAGTTGATTGGAGTCGCATATAGATATGTAGATGTCCAAGTTAGAGCCAGTATATCTATATGCGATTCCAATCACTTGTGTGTTGTTGCCACCATTGAAGTCCCGGTATTGTTGCCACCATTGAAGTCTCAATCTGCATTCATTCACTTGTACTGATCAAATTTTGTTATGCCCCAGGCAGGCATTTATGCCGAGACACAGATCTGTGTCAGGTACTTGGATACAATTGCAATATCCTCTGGAGGACATTTATTTCTCCGAGGACAAGCAGGCTGCTTGTTCTCGCATGTGGGTCAATGTCTGCGATGACCCAGGAATCGGATATTTTGCAAGCAAAATAAACAAAAGTTTTTGCCAGAGAGTTCTGGTGCGCGAATCGCGGACGACTTCCCACCTGTCACACGAGTGCGTACCTTAGTTCTTTTTTTCTAAATGGTTAGGTGCAGCAGTGTTTCCTCTGCGCTCAGTCAGGCCCAGGAAGAGAACTACTCTTTGCGACTGACTTTCGCTTTATTTTTTTCATGTTTATTAAAAAAAAAAAAAAAAAAAGTAGTTTTCCTGTAGTTCTCTCTTTTTTTTTTTTTTTTGTCCACCTTTAAAGTTTCCTTTCTTTTTCGACACGAACGGCCTTTGGGCCGCACGGTCGGGTTTATTCCCTTTTTTTGTGACTTCTTTTTTGGCACAATCGCGTTGTTTGATTTCGGCGAGGCCGTTTTTCCTTCCATGTCATCGAAGACACCCAGTGGCTTCAAACGTTGTACTCGGTGCAACCGGACCATCTCAGGTACAGATACCCACGCCTGGTGTATATCCAGTGCCTTGGGCCCCGACCATAGCCCAGCCGCTTGTAGTCTGTGTCTTCGTATGAAGAAACTGACCGAAGCGTCTCGAGAAGCCCAACGAGAGAAGCCTTTTGGGGCTCAGTCTGGTCCTTCAATATCGACATCGATACCGAGTTTGGCGTCGTCGACATCAACAGGAGCATCGATGTCGGGAGCAAGGGTAATACCTACTCAGAGACCAGTTTGCACTGGGAGCAGTGAGGCATCGAGTGGGTCTCCACCTGCCTCGAGGCCTCCTGTTATGCAGCCCCAATGGACCGCCCTTCGTCGGACCCGGCCCCGAGGAGACGTGAAGATTCCACGTCTTCCTCATCGGTACCGAGGAGTCTCAATGACGGGCGTTGAGCGAAGGCAAGGAAGCACAGTCATTGTTCTCCCTCGACACACGGTACCGGGAGATTCGGGGCATCGAGAGCGTCGGCGCCGAGAGGACTTCTCTCCCTCGATACAGGAGGTACTGATGTGTCGGTCTCCTAGCAGCCCGGTACCTGCTCCCGAGCCTCCACTGATTCTGACACCGCCTCTTCCACCGACCCCACATCCTTCTCCGATGGCGGCTCTCGACGAGCGCATCCGGGCCTTCTTTCTAGAAATTCTGGAGGGACTGCTACGTCAGTCAGCTTTGGTGTCGGGGGTGCTTGTGCCTTCTGTACCATCTGCTGCAGCGGTGTCTGGCCCTTTACCTGTGGTGAGGTCCCTGACCGCGATGCTGCCTGCCACCCAGGTCGACTCCCCTTCGACGTCGGTGGAGGGAGCTTCACCGCAGTCGGACCGGGCATCGGCCTCTCGACATCGCCACAGAGGACATCGTTCCTCAGCGTCGAGGCAGGTCCAGTGTCGAAGCACCTTAACTCGGGTTTTATCTGACACTGAGCAGGAGCGTTCGTGGGAGTCAGATGAGGATCCCAGGCACTTATCTTCTCTTCTCTTCTGATGAGTCCTACGGGATTCCCTCTGAATCTTCCCCTCCACCAGAAAGGAGACTATCTCCACTGGAGAGTCTGTCCTTCTCCTCTTTTGTCTGGGAAATGGCTACAGCTATTCCCTTCCCTGTGGAGGTTGAGGATGAGCCCAGGACTGAGATGCTCGAGGTTCTGGATTATTCTTCTCCACCTAAAGAGGCTGTGACAGTTCCTCTACATAAGGTACTGAAGAAAGTCCTTATGCGAAACTGGTTAGCCACTCTGTCTGGCCCCATGGTCCCGAAAAAAGCTGAATCCCAGTATCTGATCCACGGTGAGCTCTCAGTTACCCCACAATTCCATGGTGGTGGACTCCGCCCTCAAGAGAGCCAGGAGTACTAGAGACTGTGCTTCGGTGCCCCCAGGCAGAGAAGCCTCTTGATTCTTTTGGGAGGAAGACATATCAGGCCGCTATGCTCGCTGCCAAGATCCAGTCATACCAGCTCTTCACGAGTGTCCACTTGCGGGAATCGAAACGTCAGCTGTCCAGCTTGGTTGATGCACTCCCTACAGAGCTGGCCGAGCCTTTTTGCCTGGTGGTCAGGCAGCAGAAGGCGTGTCGCAAGTTCCTGGCCAGGGTTACTATTGACGTGACATCCAGGATCGCTGCTCAAGGTATAGTGATGCACAGACTCTCATGACTGCGTGTCTCTGACCTGGATCATTCTGTCCAGCAGCGGATGGCAGATGTTCCTTGCCAGGGGGATAACCTTTTTGGAGAAAAAGTAAAGGATCTTGTTGATCAGATCAAGAAGCATAATGATGCTATGGATTCTCTCTCCCACCAGGCGCCTTCTGCTACCACCTTCTCATCTAGGAGGTATTTTGGAGGGAAGAGGAGTGCTCCTTATTCCTATCTTAGGCATAGGTACACTTCTGCTTCTCGGCAGCCTACCCAGGCTCAGCCCCAGCACGCTCGTTCTCGTCAACAGCGTGCGTCTAGGGCCCATACTGCTCTCCAGCAAAAGCAAGGGATGGGCTTTTGACTGGCTTCAGTTAAGCATAGCCTCAATAAAAGTGTCCATGCCGGACGACTTGCCAGTTGGAGGGAGGTTGATATTTGTTCACCAAAGGTGGCCTCTCATAACCTCCGACCGGTGGGTTCTTCAAATAGTCCAGTTAGGATACACCCTCAATCTGGAATCCAAATCTCCAAATTGCTCACCGGGAGCTCAATCCTACAGCTCCCAGCATAAGCAGGTACTTGCAAAGGAACTCTCTGCCCTTCTACAGGCCCAAGCGGTCGAAGCGAATAAAAAGGGCAATGTAATATTAATGGGTGACTTCAATTATCCGGATATAGACTGGGTGAATGAAACATCGGTACACGCAAGGGAGGTGAAATTTCTTGATGAAATCAAGGATGGCTTCATGGAACAGCTGGTTCAGGAGCCAACGAGAGAAGATAAAATACTAGACTTAATCATTAGTGGGGCTCATGATCTGGTTCGGGGGGTAATGGTACGAGGGCCGCTTGATAACAGTGATCATAATATGATCGGTTTTGATATTGGCTACGAAGTAAGTGAACTCAGGAAATCAAATACACTAGCGTTTAACTTTAAAAAAGGAGACTACGATAAAATGAGGAAAATGGTGAAAAAAAGACTGAGGGGAGCGGCTGAAAAGGTAAAAAACTTGAATCAGGCGTGGATGCTGTCCAAAAACACCATCCTAGAAGTACAGGATAAATATATTCCGCGTATTAGAAAAAGAGGAAAAAAGACCAAACGTCAGATGGCGTGGCTAAACGGTAAGGTAAAGGAAGCTATTAGAGCCAAAAAACAATCCTTCAGAAAATGGAGAAGGGAACCGATGGAAGACAATAAGATAAAGCATAAGGAATGTCAAGCCAAATGCAAAAAGGAGATAAGGAGGGCTAAGGAGGACTTTGAAAAAAAGTTAGCGATAGAAGCGAAAACACATAGCAAAATTTTTTTTAGGTATATTAAAAGCAGAAAGCCGGCTAAAGAATCGATAGGGCCGCTGGACGACGGTGGTGTTAAAGAGGCGATCAGGGAAGACAAAGCTGTAGTGGAGAAATTAAATGAATTCTTTGCTTCGGTCTTCACCGAGGAGGATTTGGGAGGGATACCGGTGCCGGAAAAGGTATTTGAAGCGGATGAGTCAGAAAGACTAAATGATTTCTCTGTAAACTTGGAGGATGTAATGGGTCCGGATGGTATTCATCACAGAGTATTAATGGAGCTGAAAAATGAACTTGTGTAGCTGCTGTTAGTAATATGCAATTTATCCCTAAAATCAGGTGTGGTACTGGAAGATTGGAGGGTGGCCAATGTAACGCCGATTTTTAAAAAGGGTTCCAGAGGAGATCCGGGAAATTATAGACCGGTGAGTCTGACGTCGGTGGAGGCTATTATTAAGAATTAAAATTACGGAGCATGTACAAAAGCATGGGCTGCTGACACAAAGTCAGCACGGATTTAGTGAAGGGAAGTCTTGCCTCACAAATCTACTGCATTTTTTCGAGGGGGTGAACAAGCATGTGGACAAAGGGGAGCCGGTGGATATTGTATATCTAGATTTTCAGAAGGCGTTTGACAAAGTGCCTCATGAAAGACTCCAAAGGAAACTGGAGAGTCATGGGATCGGAGGCAGTGTATTATTATGGATTAAGAGCTGGTTAAAAGACAGGAAGCAGAGAGTAGGGTTGAATGGTCAGTATTCTCGATGGAGAAGGGTAGTTAGTGGGGTCCCTCAGGGGTCTGTGTTGGGACCGCTGCTTTTTAACATATTTATAAATGACCTTGAGATGGGAGTAACTAGTGAGGTAATTAAATTCGCAGATGACACAAAGTTATCCAGGGTCGTCTCGTCGCGGGAGGAGTGTGAAAGATTACAAGAGGACCTCGTGAGACTGGGGGTTTGGGCGTCCAAATGGCAGATGAAGTTCAACGTTGACAAGTGCAAAGTGATGCACGTGGAAAGAAGGAACCCGAATTACGGCTATGTCATGCAAGGTTCCACTTTAGGAGTTACGGACCGAGAAGGGGATCTGGGAGTCATCGTGGATAGAACGTTGAAATCTTCAGCTCAATGTGCTGCGGTGGCTAAGAAGATGAACAGAATGTTGAGTATTATTAGAAAAGGGATGGAAAACAAGCATGAGGATGTTATAATGACATTATATCGCTCCATGGTGCAACCGCACCTGGAGTATTGTGTTCAGCTCTGGTCGCCTCATCTCAAAAAAGATATAAAGGAATTGGAGAAGGTGCAGAGAAGGGCAACGAAAATGAAAAAAGGGATGGGACGACTACCTTATGAGGAGAGGTTAAGACGGCTAGGACTCTTTAGCCTGGAGAAAAGGCGGCTGAGGGGTGATATGATAGAGGTCTACAAAATAATGAGTGGGGTAGAGCGGACAGATGTGAAGCGTTTGTTTACGCTTTCTAACAATAATAGAACTAGGGGACACAAGATGAAATTAGAATGTGGTAGGTTTAAAACAAATTGGAGAAAGTTTTTCTTTACTCAGCATGTGGTTAGACTCTGGAACTCATTGCCGGAGAAGGTAGTGACGGCAGCTGGCCTTGCTGAGTTTAAAGGGGGTCTGGACAGATTCCTGAAGGAAAAGTCCATTGATCGTTATTAAATTTTGGGGTTTTGCCAGGTTCTTGGGGCCTGGATTGGCCGCTGTCAGAGACAGAGTGCTGGGCTTGATGGACCTTTGGTCTTTTCCCAGCGTGGCAGTGCTTATGTACTTATATACCAGGGGAAGAAGGGCTGGGATTCTATTCCAGGTACTTGTGCGAAAGAAAATAGGGGGGATGCATCCCATGCTAGACCGAAGGGCCCTGAATAAATTTCTTATCCGAGAAAAATTCAGGATGGTTTCTCTGGGCACCCTTCTTCCCATGATTCAAGAGAACGATTGGCTATGCTCTCTGGACTTAAAGGATGCTTACACACATATCTCGATACTTCCAGCTCACAGGAAGTTTCTTCGATTTCGGCTGGGAACACAGCGCTTTCAGTACTGTGTACTGCCCTTGGTCTGGCGTCCGTGCCCAGAGTGTTCACAAAGTGTCTGGCAGTAGTTGCAGCGTCGCTATGCAGACTAGGAGTGCATGTGTTCCCTTATCGCGAGGATTGGCTGGTGAAGAGCACCTCGAAGGCAGGCGCTCAGCAGTCCATGTGAATGACTATTCAGGTGCTAGAGCTACTGGGGTTTGTGATTAAATTTATTCCAAGCCCCATCTCACCCCAGTTCAAGAATTGGAATTCATTGGAGCTCTGTTGAACACAAAGACAGCTCGTGCTTATCTTCCCGAGGCAAGGGTGGACAACCTCCTATCCCTAGTGTCCTTAGTACGAGCGTCTCAACAGATCACAGCTCAGCAGATGTTGAGACTCGTGGGGCACATGGCTTCCACAGTTCATGTAACTCCCATGGCTTGTCTGCACATGAGATCAGCTCAATGGACCCTAGCCTTCTAGTGGTGCCAAGCTGCAGGAGATCTAGAGGATGTGATCCAACTGTCCACCGACTTCCGGAATTCTCTGCAGTGGTGGACGATTCAGACCAATTTGACCTTGGATCGTCCATTCCAAATTCCTCAGCCACAAAAAGTGCTGATGACAGATGCATCCCTCCTGGGGTGGGGAGCTCATGTGGATGGGCTTCACACTCAAGGAGCTTGGTCCTTTCAGGAAAAGGATCTTCAGATCAATCTCCTGGAATTGCGAGCGATCTGGAACGCTGTAAAGGCTGTCAGAGATCGGCTGTCCAACTATATTGATACAGACAGACAATCAGGTTGCCATGTACTACACCAACAAGCAGGGGGGCACCGGATCTCACCCTCTGTATCAGGAAGCCATCCAGATGTGGCTTTGGGCTCGCCGTCACAGCATGTTTCTCCAAGCCACTTATCTGGCAGGCATAAACAACAGGCTGGCCGACAGACTG
Organism: Microcaecilia unicolor; assembly: GCF_901765095.1. Lineage (NCBI taxonomy): Eukaryota > Metazoa > Chordata > Amphibia > Gymnophiona > Siphonopidae > Microcaecilia > Microcaecilia unicolor. Next base: position 172,586,181 of record NC_044040.1, read on the forward strand.
AGCAGGGTAATGCAACCTCACGAGTGGTCACTGAACATGTACGTTGTCTGCAAGATCTTCCGAGCGTGGGGCACCCCCTCGGTGGATCTTTTTGCCACTCAGATCAATCATAACGTCCCTCAGTTCTGTTCCAGGCTTCAGGCCCACGACAGACTAGCGTCAGATGCCTTTCTCCTGCATTGGGGAACGGGCCTTCTGTGTGCGTATCCTCCCATACCTCTAGTAGGGAAGTCTTTGCTGAAACTCAAGCAAGACTGCGGAACCATGATCCTGATTGCACCCTTCTGGCCGCGCCAGATTTGGTTCCCTCTTCTTCTGGAGTTGTTCTCCGAAGAACCGTGGAGATTGGAGAGTTTTCCAACCCTCGTCACTCAGAACGAGGGGTCGCTTCTACATACCAACCTCCAGTCTCTGGCTCTCACGGCCTGGATGTTTAGAGCTTAGAGGTGGCCTCTTTAGGTCTTTCAGAGGGTGTCTCTTGAGTCTTGCTTCCAGAAAAGATTCCACGAAGAAGTGTTATTCTTAAATGGAGGAGATTTGCCGTCTGGTGTGAGAGCAAGGCCCTTGATCCTCTTTCTTGTCCTATGCAGACCCTGCTTTGAATACCTTCTACACTTATCAGAGTCTGGTCTTAAGACCAACTCCGTAAGAGTGCAATTAGTGCTTATTGCTGTGTAGAGGGTAAGCCTATCTCGGGACAGCCTTTAGTTTGCTTCATGAGATGTTTGCTTTTGTCAAAGCCCCCTGTCAAACCTCCACCGGGGTTATGGGATCTCAACGTTGCTCTTACCCAGCTGATGAAAGCTCCTTTTGAGCCACTGAATTCCTGCCATTTGAAGTACTTGACCTGGAAGGTCGTTTTCTTGGTGGCTGTTACTTCAGCTCCTAGGGTCAGTGAGCGTCAGGCCTTGGTAGTGCATGCACCTTATATCAAGTTTCATCACAACAGAGTAGTCCTCCACACGCACCCTAAGTTCCTGCTGAAGGTGGTGTCGGAGTTCCATCTGAACCAGTCAATTGTCTTGCCAACATTTTTTCCCTGTCCTCATACCCGCCCTGGCGAAAGCAGTTTGCATACCTTGGACTGCAAGAGAGCATTGGCCTTTTACATGGAGCGGACAAAGCCCTTCAGACAGTCTGCCCAGTTGTTTGTTTCTTTCCGCCATCAGAAAACACACAATCTCCAATTGGCTAGCAGATTGCATTTCCCTCACTTATGCCCAAGCTGGGCTGACTCTGGAGGGCCATGTCACGGCTCATAATGTTAGAGCCATGGCTGCGTCAGTGACTCACTTAGCCTCCTTTGAGAAGATTTGCAAGACTGCAACGTGGTCCACGCATTCACATATCACTACTGCCTTGAGCAGGACACCTGAAGCGACAGTCGGTTTGGGCAGTCGGTGCTGCAGAATCTGTTTGGGGTTTAGGATCCAGCTCCACCCCCCTAGACCCATTTTTGTTATGTTCCAGGCTGCACTCTCAGTAGTTGTTTATGGTTTCAGGTCAGTCTATGTTATGTCCTTGCCGTTGCGAGGCCCGATTGACCAATGTTCATTGTTTTGAGTGAGCAAGGGTGCTAGGGATTACCCCACATCTGAGAACAAGCAGCCTGCTTGTCCTCGGAGAAAGTGAAGATACTTACCTGTAGCAGCTATTCTCTGAGGACTGCAGGCTGATTGTTCTCTCAAACCCGCCCACCTCCCCATTGGAGTTGTTTAGTTTGTTTGCTTTTTTATTTAACTGAGGTACACGCTTGTGCGATGGGCGGGAAGTCGTCCGCGTATGTGCGCCAGAACTCTCTGGCAAAACCTTTTCTTTATTTTGCTTGCAAAATATCCGATTTCTGGGCCGCCGCAGACGTCAACCCACATGCGAGAGCAATCAGCCTGCTGTCCTCGGAGAATACCTGCTACAGGTAAGTATCTTCGCTACATAGTAGATGACGACAGAGAAAGACCTGTACGGTCCATCCAGTTTGCCCAACAGGATAAACTCATATGTGCTACTTTATGTGTATACCTGACCTTGATTCGTATCTGCCATTTTCAGGGCACAGACCGTAGAAGTCTGCCCAGCACTAGCCCCGCCTCCCACCACAGGTGCTGCCACTCAATCTCCGCTAAGCTTCTGAGGATCCATTCCTTCTCAACAGGATTCCTTTATGTTTATTCCATGCATTTTTGAATTCCGTTACCGTTTTCATCTCCACCACCTCCCGAGGGAGGGCATTCCAAGTATCCACCACTCTCTCCGTGAAAAAATACTTCCTGACATTTTTCTCGTGTCTGTCCCCCTTCAATCTCATTTCGTGTCCTCTAGTTCTACCTCCTTCTCATCTCCGGAAAAGGTTCGTTTGCGGTTAACACCTTTCAAATATTTGAACGTCTGTATCATATCGCCCTGTTTCGCCTTTCCTCCAGGGTATACATGTTCATATACCTCTCCCTTTCCCCCACTTTCTATTTCTGTCGACAACACGCTCATTCTTCCTGTCTCATCTGCTCGTAACCTTGGGGTCATCTTCGACTCCTCCCTCTCCTTCTCTGCACATATTCAACAGATTGCTAAAACATGTCGTTTCTTCCGCTATAATATCACCAAAATTTGCCCTCTCCTTCTGAGCACGCTACCAGAACCCTCATCCACATTGTCATCCCCTCTCGCTTGGACTACTGCAGCTTGCTTCTCATATGTCTTCCACTCAGCCATCTCTCTCCTCTTCAATTTGTGCAAAATTCTGCTGCACGATTAATAATTCGCCAAAGTCGCTATGCCAATATCAGCCCTCTTCTGAAGTCACTTCACTGGCTCCCTATCCATTTCCGTATACAGTTCAAGCTCCTCTTATTAACCTATAAGTGCATTCACTCTGCTGCCCCTCACTACCTCTCCTCCCTTATCTCTCCCTACACTTTTTCCCAAGAACTCCGTTCACTAGGCAAATTTCTCCTAATTGCACCCTTCTCCTCCATCGCTAACTCCAGACTCCGTTCCTTTTATCTTGCTGCACCTTATGCCTGGAATAGACTTCCTGAGCCATTATGTCAAGCTGTATCCCTGGCCACCTTCAAATCCGGGCTAAAGGCCTACCTGTTTGATGCTTCTTTTAATTCCTAACTTGTCACCTGCTCATAACCTTATCTTGTCTTCCTCTCTTCAATAGTCCCTTTTCCCTATGTGTCCTATCTGTCTGTCGTACCCTTATCCCTTATTTGTCCTGTCTGTCTGTCCTGATTTAGATTGTAAGCTCTTTTGAGCAGGGGCTGTCTTTTCTTCATGTTCAATTGTGAAGCGCTGTGTACGACTGTAGCGCTATAGAAATGATTTGTAGTAGTAGGTCATCAAGTCTCTCCTCATACGTCTTGTAACGCAAATCACATACCATTTTTGTAGCTTTTCTTTGCACCGCTTCAATTCTTTTACATCCTTAGCAAGATACGGCCTCCAAAACTGAACACAATACTCCAGGTGGGGCCTCACCAACAACTTGTACAGGGGCATCAACACCTCCTTTCTTCTGCTGGTCACACCTCTCTGTATACAGCCTAACAGTCTTCTGGCTATGGCCACTGCCTTGTCACACTGTTTCGTCGCCTTCAGATCCCTCTCCCCGTCTGTACATATCAGACTCTCACCACCTAACACTTATGTCTCCCGTGGATTTCTACTCCCTAAGTGCATCACTTAAGTGATCATGTGTGATCACTTAAGAAATGCCACACAGCCACATGTGTAAGCGCGCCTTTATAGTTACCACTCGCTGTGGCTGAGCAGTTCCATGGACTGGACAGAAATAGAGCCACGAAGTGCACACTTAAATAGCTGCATAAGGCTTTCTAGATGCAGGATTACTATCTCTGATCTACATAGTAGAATTTTAGTTGATTACTATTGTTTTGGAAGACACCAGTATAATTTAGTTGTCAGTTGCATTTGAAGTGGGTCCAGAACAGTGCTTATCAAACTTTCTGCAGCCATGATACCATTATCGCAACCACAAAAAGCAAATAACCCCATGGAGGCTTAGCTCCTAGCTGTACAACAACATCACAGCTCACATTACCATCATTCCCAGCCTTCCATAGAGCCTGTGCAGGCCTAATTATATTGGGGGCTTGTCAGAAGGTGCAGATCAGTGAGGTTTTTAATTAGTTTTGTTGGTCCACCTGTGTCACAACCACAAATACAGGCTTTGTGACCCCATTTATATTTTATTTTATTTATTTTTTGTTACATTTGTACCCCGTAGGATTCCCACTCATGGCAGGCTCAATGCGGCTTACATGGGGCAATGGAGGGTTAAGTGACTTGCCCAGAGTCACAAGGAGCTGCCTGTGCCTGAAGTGGGAATCGAACTCAGTTCCTCAGTTCCCCAGGACCAAAGTCCACCACCCTAACCACTAGGCCACTCCATTTGGCATCTCAACCCACAGTTTGGGAAGCCTTGATCTAGTGGAATCTTGATCTTTTTGAGGAAAATACAGAAAATTACAAAACAGCTGACATCTTAGAAATGATGGTGTTCAGCCAGACAGATGCCACTCACTTTTGGGTCTATGTACTACATCGGGGTAGGTGCAAACACAAAAGCGTCGGATAAAGGGCAAGGCCAACAGCAGTATGGTGAGACTCACTTCTGTTGAAAGAGATGTGACATGGCTATGTTTCAACGTCACAAACAAAGCAAACACTGGGCCTTCAGGATTGATAAAAATGTAGTCCTTTATTTATAATGAAGACCCGACACAGTCCGTGTTTTGGCGTACAAACGCCTGCATCAGGGGTCTTTCTGGGCTCACATCACTGTAGCAGTTTAAACATGAAAAGGGCAAACCATCCGATTTCTGAACCCACTTAGAAGGATGTTCAAATGCCGTAGCTATCCAACTGTGCAGCGTTCAGACCCAGCGGAGGGAGAAAAATAAACTTGTGAAGTCCTTTGTTGCCTAGCTGCCTCTGAGTGTTGAGCATAAGTTCAAACTAGGCTCTATGATAACACAGGTCACTTTTGAAGTAACTTGTTAGTCTTTAGTAACTGACAAAAAGCAAAAGGTGTTTCTGTGTAGTGGGACAAGAGTGCCCCCCCCCCTTGCTTTTTGTCAATTACTAAAGGCTAATAAGTTGCTTCAAAAGTGAACTATGTTACCATAGAAACTAGTTTTGAACTTATGCTCAACACTTAATGACATGTATATACTTGTTGGCAGGTGGATGCCGAAATGTGACCACATCAGTTTTTTCTTTCATTAAAAAGTATTCTTTACCAAACTAATGTTGTCCTGCATTGTTTCAGACTCTTTGCTGTTTACATTTCCCCTGTTGGACTTTGCTTCTTTTTTGCACTGTACTACACCAGGGCAGATAGGGTTTCTCAGCAGTGTTGTGGTCAGGGCTGTCAAGTCGGAAGACATTTTGGATGGTGTCAGTAAAAATGTACTAGCTCCAGCTTCAAAATATAAACTTACAACATTATTATATGATAAATTTATTATATCTATATCCTGGATCTAAAGTACTGGTAAACATGTTATATTTATTAGCATTTCAGATTCAGAACAAATAATTTAAAGCCCAATAGCTGTTTGAGCTGGAGTGAAAGGTTTGGTGTGCCAACTCCACAGCCCTAGTTGTGGTCTTAGATGTTGAAGTGGGCCTCCAGTGTTCTCCTTCATGCTAAACGTGTACTAGAAGGGAAGCCCTTCCTATCTTATCAGCGCTGCTTGTTCTTTGGGTCCAAAATTTTCTTTCATAGATTTGACACTTGCGTGCATAGACAACACCTTTTTATCAATTTTTTGGGCATTTTTTTGTAGTTTTTCAGACATTTTAATAAAAATATTTTTTATTTGAGTAAATCATTTGTATGCATATTTTGATTTTGTACACACTGTGTTTTTGAAGGCATGTAAATTAATGTATATCCATAACACCTACACACTCAAAGGCAGTATGAGGTAATTAATGAAATACTTTAACATATATGCTAACTTCTGAAGTGCTTGTTAACATTTGACAGATAATTCAGCAATAACAGCAGAAGGTTAAGCGCTGTCAGCAGCACATTGTGGTTAGTGGTACCTCAGGTTAGGAGGCTCCAAACAGGTTTGACTGTAGCTTTAAACTAGCTAGATCCCTGGCCTGTTTTTAGTAGAACAGAGCTGCTGATGTGTGTACAGTGGTGTGAAGGCTCAGAGGAATGCTGCCACCTACTGGAGCATGCTCAGTACTTATCCTTGCTAGATCACTGCTTTCTGCACCAGTGCCCTGATGCTCAAACCTCTGGCGCTGTTCCAAACAGAGCTGTGAAAGTACTTTTCGAACAACACCCTAATGTTCAGCGCTAATGGAATGCAAATATAGGCGCGCTCATAGCGTTCAGAATTAGGAAGTTCAGTGGGAGGATTGTGCTTGGTGTATGCGCAGAAGAGTTCCACGGTAAGCTCAGCTCCTGTGCTCACGTGCCTGGTAAAACTCGAGCATGCAGCACACATTAACATCTGTTTTCTGCTGCCTAAATGTAAACGTTTCTAAATTTATTTTATTTATTTATTTTTTAACTTGAACACTTGTATTTAGACGCAGGAAACAGACACTAATGTGTACTTTCGCTTGAGTCTGCTGTTTCTCACGACCAGCGCTTAAAGGGCTTGCCCATTTTTTTCTTCTGCTTCCAAAAGCAATCAAAACTGGCAGATGTTGCAGAAAAGATCATGAGAAATCCTCTCTTCCAACACCTTAATGCCTTCTCTGACCTAGAGTTATTTTTTTTGCATCGGTAAGGCAGTTTTATTTCATGCACTTTTTTTTTTTTTTTTCTGAGCATTGGGAAGGAATACAAAATGAACTTATTTGCATGAACTTGACTGCGTTTGCATGTTATCTGTGCCGATGCCTGGCGCATTCACTGTTTCCCGCACTAGACCTCTCTGGACATTCTGCACAGCTAAAAGCGGGTGCTAGTAGAGCGAAGGACTCTAGTGCCCACATTTAGTTTTGAGCATCGGGGCCCAGGTGACTGGAACATATAGAGGGGCATAATCGAATGCGAACGCCCATCTCCATGGGCGCCTATCTCCGAGGACGGATACGCGAAGGAGCGGGACAGACCGTATTTTCGAAAAAGATGGGCGTCCACCTTTTGTTTCGATAATACGGTTTGTGCCGGGCAAATGCATCGCATTTGGGCGGATTTGAGCTGGGCGGTATCGTTTTTCAGTGATAATGGAAACCAAAGGCACCCAGCTCAAAAACGAACAAATCCAAGGCATTTGGTCGTGGGAGGGGCCAGGATTCGTAGTGCACGGGTCCTCCCTCACATGCCAGGACACCAACAGGGCACCCTAGGGGGCACTTGTAAAAAGTTAAAAAAAAAAATTTCAATACCTCCCAGGTGCATAGCTCCCTTCCCTTGGGTGCTGAGCCCCCCCAAATCTCCCCCCCCCCCCCCAAAAAACAGACTGCCCACACAACTCTACACCATTACCATAGCACTTATGGCTGAAGGGGGGCACCTAGATGTGGGCACAGTGGGTTTTGGGGGCGGTTTGGAGTGCTCCCATTTAGCAGCACAGGTGTAACAGGTAGGGGGGGGATGGGCCTGGGTCCACCTGCCTGAAGTCCACTGCACACACTAACAACTGCTCCAGGGACCTGCATACTGCTGTGATGGAGCTGGGTATGACATTTGAGGCTGGCATATAGGCTGGGAAAAAAGGTTTTTAAAGTTCTCTCTTTTTTTGGGGGGGGTGGGAGGGGGTTAGTGACCATTGGGGGAGTCAGGGGAGATCATCCCCGATTCCCTCCGGTGGTCATCTGGGCAATTGGGACACTTTTTGGGGACTTGTTCGTGACAAGGGTCCAAAAAAAGTGACCCAGATTCTCGCTTGTGGCGCTCTTTTTTTTTTTTTTTTTTTTTTTTCCCATTATCAGCCAAACCCACCCATCTCTCATCAGCCGATAAACACGCCCCAGTCCCGCCTTCACCACACCGACACGCCCCCATCAACTTTGTTTGTTCCCGCGACAGAGTGCAGTTGGAGGCGCCCAAAATTGGCTTTTGATTATACCGATTTGGGCGCCCATGAGAGAAGGGCGCCCATCTCCCGATTTGGGTCGAAATATGGGCGTCTTTTTTTTTTTTTTTTTTTTTACATTTGTACCCCGCACTTTCCCACTCATGGCAGGCTCAATGCGGCTTACATTTTGTATACAGGCACTTATTTGTACCTGGGGCAGTGGAGGGTTAAGTGACTTGCCCAGAGTCACAAGGAGCTGCCTGTGCCTGAAGTGGGAATCGAACTCAGTTCCCCAGGACCAAAGTCCACCACCCTAACCACTAGGCCACTCCTTTATCTTTCGAAAATAAGCTGGATAGTTAATTAGTAACAGGCATCTTCAAAGAATCTTTGTTGTGTATATATTCTAAGGAATGATTATTTCTGCTGTGTTTTCTAGCCAATTTCTGCTTCTGCTGCCTTTATATTGGGTGAAGTATATCGTGATAAATACGATGTGGTTTTGCCCCTTGTGCGACTGCTGCTGCACCACCAGAAGCTTGTCCCTTTTCTTGCTGCTGTAGCTGACCTGGAGCTGAAGGATACACAGTATGTTTCAGATTTGTTTATATTAAGTTTCTATCTCTCTTTTGTAGGATATGAAATAATTTAATAAAAATGAAAAAAAGCACAATTTGTGTGTGATATTGTATAAAATCAGTTTGTCCCCTTGCTGTGGGCTACATTAAGTACTGCAATGACTTTTTTGTCAAATATAGAATGTGTGCCAGCTGAAAATAGTTATACTAAATTATGGCATAATTCAGTGACTGTCTGGAATTATTAGACTGAGGTCATCCAGTTATTGCTGAATAATTCATTGTGAGCTACAGAAGGGCAGCAAGGTTTTGCAGTATGTGAGATGGTTTTATAATCCCTGTTTAAAAAAAAAATTGATTAGCCGTATGGGTGCTGAGAGGCCCTTCAGGGTTTTTTTTGTACAGCGGACTTAAGTTTGACTCCTAATATAAGTACAAAACTTGTTAGCATATGTTTACTTATTTTATGGAGTTGATAAAAGCTCCCCCAAATACAGACCTTATATAGAACACAGGGAGGTCAATACTCCAAAAGCACTTATGATTTAATTACGCTCTGCGATTTGATTCCAGAGGATATGGTAATGGTGGTTAGCGTATCTTGGTTTAAAAACAGCTTGGACAAGTTATATAAGTACATAAGTATTGCCACACTGGGACAGAACAAAGGTCACAAATACCTGGCAAGATCCCGAAAAAGTTCAATACATTTATGCTCCTTATCCCAGAAATAGCAGTGGATTTTACCAATTCAGTTTAATAATGGTCTATGGACTTTTCCTTTAAGAAGCTGTCCAGACCTTTTTTAAACCCCGCTAAGCTAACTGCTTTTACTACATTCTGTGGCAATGAATTCCAGAGTTTAATTACATGTTGAGCTGAAGAGCCCTAGCCGCTTTAGCCTTTCCTCATAGGGAAGTCGTCACATCTCCTTTATTATTTTCGCCGCCCTTCTCTGTACCTTTTCTAATTACATTATATCTTTTTTGAGATGCGGTGACCAGAATTGAACACAATATTTGAGGTGCAGTCGCACCATGGACCGATACAAAGGCATTATAATGTCCTCACTTTTGTTTTCCATTCCTTTCCCAATAATACCTAACATTCTATTTGCTTTCTTAGCCGCCACAGCACACTGAGCAGAGGGTTTCAACGTATCATCAACAATGACGCTGAGATCCCTTTTTTGGCCGGTGACTCCTAACGTGGAACCTTGCATTACGTAGCTATAGTTCGGGTTCCTCTTTCCCACATGCATCACTTTGCACTTGCTCACATTAAACGTCATCTGCCGTTTAGACGCCCAGTCTCCCAGTCTCGTAAGGTCCTCTTGTAACTTTTCACAATCCTCTCGTGATTTAACAACTTTGAATAACTTTGTCGTCAGCAAATTTAATTACCTCACTAGTTACTCCCATCTCTAGCTCATTTTTAAATATATTAAAAAGCAGCGGTCACATCACAGCACAGACCCCTGGGGAACCCCAATCTCTACCCTTCTCCATTGAGAATACTGACCCATTTAACCCTACTCTGTTTTCTATCCTTTAACCAGTTTTTAATCCACAATAGTTTCTGGAGAAAAAGTCCATAGTCTGTTATTGAGGCAGACTTGGGGAAGCCAGTGGTTGTCCCGGGATTGGTAGCATGGAATGTTGTAACTATTTGGATTTCTGCCAGGTACTTGTGGCTTGGATTGGCCACTGTTGGATACAGGATACTGGGCTAGATGGACCATTGGTCTGACCCAGTATGACTATTCTTATGTTGTTATGAGCTATATAAGTGCTGTTTTCAAATTCAGTGCAGGTTTCTGTACAGCTTTAGCTATTTTGCTGATAAAACAGTCAGATGCCGAGATTGGGTGTCTGGTTTGTGGTGGATGGGAGGGTATCCTAAAAACTTATACAGAGACAGTATTCACATAACTTATGTCATGATACAGATTTGTAAATATCAGGTTTAGCGTTAAAAAAAACTTTACATGACTAGCTTAAATGTTTATTTTGGTTTTTCAAAGGGGCACTTAAGCAGATAGTGTTGTTGAAAATACATATAGCAATTAAAGGCCAAGTTAGAGGTTTAAAGTCAAATGGTGGTATTTTTCCTCAACTATGTTTAGGTCCATGACAGTAAAGACTGAATAACTCGCTATTTATTTGGACAGCCCCCCCCCCCCCCCCGACTACTTCAGTGATATATGCAATTACAGTATCAAGTTGTCATTTTTATTTAATATGCCGCTAATCATTTTATCAGTGATTCACAGTGTACTGTATAATTGAAGGGCGACTAAAATGATAGCGGGGATGGGACGACTTCCTTATGAAGAAAGATTAAGGAGGCTAGGGCTATTCAGCTTGGAGAAGAGACGGCTGAGGGGAGACATGATAGAGGTATATAAAATAATGAGTGGAGTGGAACTGGTGGATGTGAAGCATCTGTTCACGCTTTCCAAAAATACTAGGACTAGGGGGCATGCGATGAAACTACAGTGTAGTAAATTTAAAACAAATCGGAGAAAATTTTCTCACCCAACGTATAATTAAACTCTGGAATTCGTTGCCGGAGAAAGTGGTGAAGGCGGTTAGCTTAGCAGAGTTTAAAAAGGGGTTGGACGGTTTCCTAAAGGACAAGTCCATAAACCGCTACTAAATGGACTTGGAGAAATCCACAATTCCAGGAATAACATGTATAGAATGTTTGTATGTTTGGGAAGCTTGCCAGGTGCCCTTGACCTGGATTGGCCGCTGTCGTGGACAGGATGCTGGGCTTGATGGACCCTTGGTCTTTTCCCAGTGTGGCATTACTTATGTACTTAATTGAAAAATGGGGAGGGAAAAAATGAAGAAGACATGGCAACACACAAGAGGTCGCCTAATTTACTTTGTAAGTAAAATAATTTAAAACTAAAGATAACAGAAAAGTTACTAATCCCCCCCCTCAAAAATAAAAACAAACTTCACAACTGTAACTAGAGATGAGGTCCACGTGACTGCTGGAAAGCTAGAGTAAACTAATTTTTCCAAAACTGAAGTGAATTTTGAAATAACACCTTCAGGCGTAGGTCCGTGGTGGTGGGAACACTAAAACAAGAGTGTCTTGTGTTGTCAAAACAGATTTGCTGAAATGAAGGAACAACCTACATGCTTTGACTAGAGGAATAAAGAGATCTGGAAGGCATATAGGGAATAAGACAACTGAAATGAAGCAGAGGCTTGCCAGAGTAATGAACTTGATGTCTGCTGAAAAGCTGCAGGGGAACATAAGAGTTGGCTTACTGAGTCAGACCAAGGGTCCATCTAGCCCAGTGGTTCCCAAAGAGTCACCCCAGCCAGTCAGGTTTTCAGGATACTCACAATGAATATTCATAACAGAGATTTGCATGCAGTGGAGGGTAGTGCATACTGATCTCTCATAAATATTCATTGTGAGTATCCTGAAAACCTGACTGGCTGGGGTGCCTCCAGGACCAGGTTTGGGAACCACTGATCTGGCTGGGGTGCCTCCAGGACCAGGTTTGGGAACCTCTGATCTAGTCCATTTATCCCGTCTCCAACAGTGGCCAGTTTTAGGTCATAAGTGACATAACATAAGAGTAGCCATACTGGGTCAGACCAATGGTCCATCTAGCCCAGTGACCAAGCCAGGTCACAAGTACCTGGCAGAAACCCAGATCGTGGCAACATTCCATGCTACCAAACCCAGGGCATACAGTTGCTTCCCCATGTCTGTCTCAATAGCAGGCTGTGGATTTTTCCTTCAAGAACCTGTCCAAACCTTTTCTAAACCCAGAAACTCTAATCGCTGTTACTCCATCCTCCGACAAGGAGTTCCAGAGCTTAACTAGTCATTGAGTGAAAAACATATTTCCTCCAATTTGTTTTAAAAGGATTTCTATGTATCTTCCTTAAGTGTCCCCTAGTCTTTGTACTTTTGGAACGAGTAAAAATATCAGTTCACCAGTCAGGATTTTGTAGACCTCTCCTCATCCATCCCTAACCTCTTTAGCCTTTCCTCATATGAGAGGAGTCCCCTTTATCATTTTGGTCACTCTTTGAACCTTTTCGAATTCAACAATATCGTTTTTTAGATATGGCGAACTGAACGCAATACTCAAGGTGAGGTCGCACCATAGAGCGATACAGAGGCATTACAGTATTTTCGGTCTTATTCACCATCCCTTTCCTAATAATTCCTAGCATTGTGTTTGCTTTTTTGTCCGTGGCCTCTTACTGAGCAAAAGATTTCAGTGTATTATCTACGGGCCTTTAAAAATGGAATACAGTTCTTTAATGAATAAGCCTTGACAAGAAGACCTGACATGGGCCGTGTTTCGGTGACTAGCACCTGCATCAGGGGTCACAGTGATGACGTGGAAAACTCGGGGAATAGCTCGAAAATATTCCTCTACAATATATTATTCTCCGAGGACAAGCAGGCTGCTTGTTCTCACGACTGGGTTGACGTCCGCGGCAGCCCCCACCAACCGGAAGAAGCTTCGTGGGACGGTCGGCACGCAGGGCACGCCCACCGCGCATGCGCGGCCGTCTTCCCGCCCGTGCGCGACCGCTCCCGCTAGTTACTTTTTTTCCGCGACTGGAGAGAGTTGTGCAATTGCCTCTCTCTCCGTTCAGCCGCCGGATTTTTCGACCGCGTTTACGCGGATCGTTGCTTTGGATCCCCGTTCGGTTCCTCTTTCTTTTCTTTCATTTGTATTGTTAATAAAAAAAAAAAAAAAAAAAAAAAAAAAAGATTTTCGCGCGTGTGGAGCACGCGCTCCCCTTTTCCCTCGCTTCCAGCGGGGACGCCTCGTTGCGGCCTAGTGGCCGCTCGGTCGGCTAATTTTTTCGTGGTGTGATTTTAGCCACCATTGCCGACTTTGACTTCGCCGACGCGATTTTTCCGTCGATGTCCTCGAAGGTCCCGAGTGGATTTAAAAAGTGTGGTCGCTGCGGCCGGCCGATCTCGCAGACCGACACCCACGCTTGGTGCCTCCAGTGCCTCGGGCCGGAGCACAATCTCAAGTCGTGCGCGCTGTGTCTCGGTCTCCGGAAACGGACTCAGGTTGCGAGGCAAGTTCTGCGGGACCGTCTTTTTGGAACTTGCGCCGGCCCCTCGACGTCGACCTCGACGGCATCGGTATCGAAGGCCGGGTCTTCGGTACCGGTATCGATGCCCGAGACATCGGCACCGATGGCAGCGACCCCAGGAGAACAGGGCCCGCCGGTCCGCCGGTGAGAGTGGGGTTGAGAGGCCGCGTGGGCAGTCGGCCCCGGCCACTCCCTCAGCTCGTGAGCCACGGGACCGAACCCTGTCGGACCCGGTACCTCGAGACCGAGGGGGATCGACCTCCTCCTCCTCCATGCCCTCCGGCGCCGGTGACGTGCACCGGAAAAAAGATAAGAAGCGCCGTCACCGGGAGCCCTCGGTGCACCCTGAAGAGGAGTCGACGCCGAAGCGTCATCGCAGAGAGGAGAGATCTCCGTCGGTGGTGGAGGTACCGACGCGTCGGGGTTCCGGCACCTCGGTGCCGTCTCCTGGCCCCCAGCAGCTTCTGGCACCGACACCCTTACCGGCCCCACCGCCTTTCCCGGCAGCGGGCCTGGACGAGTGCCTCAGAGCCATCCTTCCGGGGATCCTGGAAGGGCTGATGCGCCAGGCTGTGCCGGCGTCGGGGGTGCTTGCGCCCCCGGCGCCGATGACTGTGGCGCCGGCGAGCTCTAGCCCGGCGCCGGGGCTGTCGACACCGCCGCCGCTTGCGGTGCCGGTCTCGACCGCCACGCAGGTGGAGTCCCCGTCGACGTGGATGGAGGGAGCTCCGTCCCCGCCGGCGCGGGAGTCCACCGCTCGACGACACCGAGACCTCGGTGCCTCGACGTCGAGCCGGGCCCGGTACCGGACTCAGCTACATGAGCTAATGTCCGATACCGAGGATGAGGACTCGTGGGGGGAAGAGGAGGACCCGAGATATTTCTCCTCAGAGGAGTCTACGGGCCTTCCCTCGGACCCCACGCCGTCACCGGAGAGGAAGCTCTCACCTCCTGAGAGTCTCTCCTTTGCCTCCTTTGTGCGGGATATGTCTGTAAGCATTCCCTTTCCCGTGGTCTCTGTGGAAGAGCCGAGGGCCGAGATGCTCGAGGTCCTCGACTATCCATCACCACCTAGAGAGTCCTCCACGGTACCGCTGCACAATGTCCTGAAGGAGACGCTGCTTCGGAACTGGGTGCGACCACTAACTAACCCCACCATTCCCAAGAAAGCAGAGTCCCAGTACAGGATCCACTCTGACCCAGAGCTCATGCGGCCCCAGTTGCCCCATGACTCAGCGGTCGTGGATTCTGCTCTCAAGAGGGCACGGAGTTCGAGGGATACCGCCTCGGCGCCCCCGGGGCGGGAGTCTCGCACTCTGGACTCATTTGGGAGGAAGGCCTACCAATCCTCCATGCTCGTGACCCGCATCCAATCTTACCTGCTCTATATGAGCATCCACATGCGGACCAATGTGCAACAGCTGGCGGACCTGGTCGATAAGCTCCCGCCGGAGCAGTCCAGGCCATATCAGGAGGTGGTCAGGCAGCTGAAGGCGTGCAGAAAGTTCCTGTCCAGGGGGATTTTTGACACCTGTGACGTGGCATCTCGTGCTGCGGCCCAAGGTATAGTGATGCGCAGGCTCTCATGGCTGCGTGCCTCTGACCTGGACAACCGCACCCAGCAGAGACTGGCTGACGTCCCTTGCCGGGGGGATAATATTTTTGGCGAGAAGGTCGAGCAGATGGTTGACCAACTGCATCAGCGGGAAACCGCTCTCGACAAGCTCTCCCACCGGGCGCCTTCAGCACCCGCCCCCGCGGGCGGGCGTTTTTCCCGGGCTCGGCAGGCTGCACCCTATTCTTTTGCGAAGCGTAGGTACAACCAGCCGGCCCGAAGGCCTCGTCAGGCACAGGGACAGCCCCAGCGCGCTCGTTCCCGTCAACAGCGTGCGCCTAAGCAGCCCCCTGCGCCTCCACAGCAAAAGCCGGGGACGGGCTTTTGACTGGATCCACGGGAACATAGCCGCCCTACAAGTGTCCGTACCGGACGACCTGCCGGTCGGAGGGAGGTTAAAATTCTTTCACCAAAGGTGGCCTCTCATAACCTCCGACCAGTGGGTTCTCCAAATAGTGCGGTGCGGATACGCCCTGAATTTGACCTCCCTGCCTCCAAATTGTCCTCCGGGAGCTCAGTCTTTCAGCTCCCATCACAAGCAGGTACTTGCAGAGGAACTCTCCGCCCTTCTCAGCGCCAATGCGGTCGAGCCCGTACCACCCGGGCAGGAAGGGCAGGGATTCTATTCCAGGTACTTCCTTGTGGAAAAGAAAACAGGGGGGATGCGTCCCATCCTAGACCTGAGAGGCCTGAACAAATTCCTGGTCAAAGAAAAGTTCAGGATGCTTTCCTTGGGCACCCTTCTGCCAATGATTCAGAAAAACGATTGGCTATGTTCCCTGGATTTAAAGGACGCATACACTCACATCCCGATACTGCCAGCTCACAGACAGTATCTCAGATTCCGCCTGGGCGCACGGCACTTTCAGTATTGTGTGCTGCCCTTTGGGCTCGCCTCTGCCCCACGAGTGTTTACAAAGTGCCTCGTGGTGGTAGCGGCCTACCTACGCAAGCTGGGAGTGCACGTGTTCCCATATCTCGACGATTGGCTGGTCAAGAACACCTCGGAGGCAGGAGCCCTCCGGTCCATGCGGTGCACTATTCAACTTCTGGAGCTGCTGGGGTTTGTGATAAATTACCCAAAGTCCCATCTCCAGCCAACTCAGTCTCTGGAATTCATAGGAGCGCTGCTGAATTCCCAGACGGTTCAGGCCTACCTTCCCGAAGCGAGGGCCACCAATCTCTTGGCCCTGGCTTCGCAGACCAGAGCGTCTCAGCAGATCACAGCTCGGCAGATGTTGAGACTTCTGGGTCATATGGCCTCCACAGTTCATGTGACTCCCATGGCTCGTCTTCACATGAGATCTGCTCAATGGACCCTAGCTTCCCAGTGGTTCCAAGCCACCGGGAATCTAGAGGATGTCATCCGCCTCTCCACCAGTTGCCGCACTTCACTGCTCTGGTGGACCATACGGACCAATTTGACCCTGGGACGTCCATTCCAAATTCCGCAGCCCACGAAAGTGCTGACGACGGATGCATCCCGCCTGGGGTGGGGAGCCCATGTCGATGGGCTTCACACCCAGGGTCTGTGGTCCCTCCAGGAAAAGGATCTGCAGATCAACCTCCTGGAGCTCCGAGCGATCTGGAACGCACTGAAGGCTTTCAGAGATCGGCTGTCCTGCCAAATTATCCAAATTCGGACAGACAATCAGGTTGCAATGTATTACGTCAACAAGCAGGGGGGCACCGGATCTCGCCCCCTGTGTCAGGAAGCCGTCGGTATGTGGCGTTGGGCGTGTCGGTTCGGCATGCTTCTCCAAGCCACGTACCTGGCAGGCGTAAACAACAGTCTGGCCGACAGACTGAGCAGAGTCATGCAACCGCACGAGTGGTCGCTCCATTCCAGAGTGGTACGCAAGATCTTCCGAGAGTGGGGCACCCCCTCGGTGGATCTTTTCGCCTCTCAGACCAACCACAAGCTGCCTCTGTTCTGTTCCAGGCTTCAGACACACGGCAGGCTAGCGTCAGATGCCTTTCTCCTTCATTGGGGGACCGGCCTCCTGTATGCTTATCCTCCCATACCTTTGGTGGGGAAGACCTTACTGAAGCTCAAGCAAGACCGCGGCACCATGATTCTGATAGCGCCCTTTTGGCCCCGTCAGATCTGGTTCCCTCTTCTTCTGGAGTTGTCCTCCGAAGAACCGTGGAGATTGGAGTGTTTTCCGACTCTCATTTCGCAGAACGACGGAGCATTGCTGCACCCCAACCTTCAATCCCTGGCTCTCACGGCCTGGATGTTGAGGGCGTAGACTTCGCTGCGTTGGGTCTGTCTGAGGGTGTCTCCCGGGTCTTGCTTGCCTCTAGGAAGGATTCCACTAAAAAGAGTTACTTTTTCAAGTGGAGGAGGTTTGTCGTTTGGTGTGAGAGCAAGGCCCTAGAACCTCGTTCTTGCCCTGCACAGAACCTGCTTGAATACCTTCTGCACTTATCAGAGTCTGGCCTCAAGACCAACTCAGTAAGGAATCACCTTAGTGCGATTAGTGCTTACCATTATCGTGTGGAAGGTAAAGCCATCTCTGGAGAGCCTTTAGTCGTTCGATTCATGAGAGGTTTGCTTTTGTCAAAGCCCCCTATCAAGCCTCCTACTGTGTCATGGGATCTCAACGTCGTCCTCACCCAGCTGATGAAACCTCCTTTTGAGCCACTGAATACCTGCCATCTGAAGTACTTGACCTGGAAGGTCATTTTCTTGGTGGCAGTTACTTCAGCTCGTAGGGTCAGTGAGCTTCAAGCCCTGGTAGCTCATGCTCCATATACCAAATTTCATCACAACAGAGTAGTGCTCCGCACCCACCCAAAGTTCCTGCCGAAGGTGGTGTCGGAGTTCCATCTTAACCAGTCAATTGTCTTGCCAACATTCTTCCCCAGGCCGCATACCCGCCCTGCTGAACGTCAGTTGCACACATTGGACTGCAAGAGAGCATTGGCCTTCTACTTGGAGCGGACACAGCCCAACAGACAGTCCGCCCAATTGTTTATTTCTTTCGACCCTAACAGGCTAGGGGTCGCTGTCGGGAAACGCACCATCTCCAATTGGCTAGCAGACTGCATTTCCTTCACTTACGCCCAGGCTGGGCTGACTCTTGAGGGTCATGTCACGGCTCATAGTGTCAGAGCCATGGCAGCGTCGGTGGCCCACTTGAAGTCAGCCACTATTGAAGAGATCTGCAAGGCTGCGACGTGGTCATCTGTCCACACATTCACATCTCATTACTGCCTCCAGCAGGATACCCGACGCGACAGTCGGTTCGGGCAGTCGGTGCTGCAGAATCTGTTTGGGGTGTAAATCCAACTCCACCCTCCAGGACCCGAATTTATTCTGGTCAGGCTGCACTCTGTTAGTTGTTCTTCGTAGGTCAATTTCTGTTGTTCCCTCGCCGTTGCGAGGTTCAATTGACCTGGGTTTTTGTTTTGAGTGAGCCTGAGAGCTAGGGATACCCCAGTCGTGAGAACAAGCAGCCTGCTTGTCCTCGGAGAAAGGGTATGATACATACCTGTAGCAGTTGTTCTCCGAGGACAGCAGGCTGATTGTTCTCACCTACCCTCCCTCCTCCCCTTTGGAGTTGCGTTTTCATCTTTTTGCTAGTCATTCAACTGGCGGGAGCGGTCGCGCACGGGCGGGAAGACGGCCGCGCATGCGCGGTGGGCGTGCCCTGCGTGCCGACCGTCCCACGAAGCTTCTTCCGGTTGGTGGGGGCTGCCGCGGACGTCAACCCAGTCGTGAGAACAATCAGCCTGCTGTCCTCGGAGAACAACTGCTACAGGTATGTATCATACCCTTTCCTTACCCACGTCTCATATAGTAAAGGCTACAAAGCAACAATGCACTTTCACTTTCTGTATCCTAACGGATAGGATACAGAAAGTTATTCCACGAGTTTGTACTTCGTTCCCTCTCTTTTGCTATATCCAGCGTATTATCTATGACACCTAGATCTTTTTCTTCGGTGCCAACCCTGAAGGTGGACCCTAGCATCTGGTAACTATGATTCGGATTATTCTTTCCAGTGTGTATCACCTTGCATTTGTCCACATTAAATTTCATCTGCCATTTGGATGCCAAGTCTTCCAATTTCCTAAGGTCTTCTGCAATATTTCACAGTGCGCATGTGTTTTAACAACCTTGAATAGTTTTGTGTCATCTGTATAGTTTTGTGTCATCTGTAAATTTAATCACCTCGCTCGTCATCCCGTTTTTCTAGATCATGTATAAACATGTTAAATAGCACTATTCCCAGTACTGACCCCTGCGGCACTCCACTGTTCATCCTCCATTCCATCTGCTTAATACCAAGGATAAGCTGTGGCTTTTCCCAGGTCTACCTTAATGGTTTATGGAATTTTCCTCCAGGAACTTGTCCAAAGTTTTTGTTTTGTTTAAATCCTAGCTACATTAATTGCTTTTACCACTTGCTCTGGCAGAGTTCCAGAGCTTAACTATATGCTGAGTGAAAAAATATTTTCTGTTTTAAAAGTGCTACTGTGTAATTTCATGGAGTGTTTCCCAGTCTTTGTACTTTGGATTCACGTTTTACCCATTCCACTCTGTCCAGGATTTTATAGAACTCAATCATAGCTCCACTTAGCAGCCTCTTTTTTTTTTTTTTTCCTCATGTGGGAGTCCTTCCATCCCCTTAATCATTTTGTTTGCTTTCTCTATACCTTTTCCAGTTCTAATGTATCTTGTTTGAGATATGATCAGAATTGCAAGCAGTACACAAGGAGTGGTCTTGCCATGGATCGATACAGAGACATTATGATATGTTTCTCAGTTTCTTTTCTAAATTCCTAACCTTCTATTTGTTTTTGTGGCCACTATCACATACTGAACAGAAGAATTTTTTTGTTTCATATTTTTATTAAAGTTTTCCAAGCATAAAACAAAAAGGAAAAAAACAATAGTAACACTAATCTAAGGCAAATAAAGAAACAAAATGAAAAGACAGAACATCATCAACAGCATTCAATCAGTGTTCAATCTGTCTTGAAGACTTGGGCTGAACAGAAGAATTTAATGTATTATCTGTGCATAAGTATTGCCATACTGGGACAGACCAAAGGTCCAGCAAGCCCAGCATCCTGTTTCCAACAGTGGCCAATCCAGGTCACAAATACCTGGCAAGATCCGCAAAAAAGTACAAAACATTTTATGCTGCTTATCCCAGAAATATTTTCCCCAAGTCCAATTTAAATGGTCTATGGACTTTTCCTTTAGGAAGCAGGCCAAATCTTTTTTTAAACTCTGCTAAGCTAACCGCCTTTGCCACATTTTCTGGCAACGAATTCCAGAGTTGAATTACACGAGTGAAGAAAACTTCTCCGATTCATTTTATGTTCAAATGATTTTTATTAATAGATACAAAGCTCAGGAACATTACAGAAGGCATATACCTTATTACCGACTGACATTAAAGCATTCGAAACTAATGTTCTCATGAACAAAACCATTTATCTTCTTTTTCTTTTATCCTGCCCCCCCCCCCCCAATTATTACATGCATAGTTCAAGTCACCCATCTGACCAATTCCCCGCCCACCCACCCTCACTTTTCCAATATATCACATCCTAGTTAGAAATTCAGCAAAAAAACTTCTTCCAGCTGGGGGCAGAGTAGCTCATACTGGCTTCCACATTACCTGAAATTTAAGACCCGTGGTGCTCTCGAGGTCCCCTATTTCACATCGGTCTAACCGTATCTGATCCATTAGTTGCGACCTCCAGGCTTGCAACGAAGGTTTTTGAGTGGACTTGCCAGGCTTGCAAGATAGTGGTAATCCCAAAAAGTATGGCTATCTTAATAAAACCCTTGAATCCCTCTGGGGGGGTCAGATGAAAATTTGTAATTATAAAAGAGCATCAAAGGGTCGCCCATTAAAGTACAACTCCACATCTGTTCTACATTGCTCAGTATTCCCCCCCCCCCCCCCCCCAAAAAAAAATCATTGTACTAATGGGCACCGCCAGAACATATGTCCCAAAGTGGCCAGTTCCCCCCCCCCCCCCCCACACACACACACACATTTGGGACAATTCCCGCTATTCATGAATTTTGCTAGGAATGCTCTGCGTGGGGATATATATATATAATCTCAAGAGCCATTTATACAGCCTCTCTCTCTCTGCAGTATCGAGAGCCTCTGGGTATATAAGGATTTTAAGTAGGATCTGCACACATCAGGAGATACCTCACACTCAAGATCCCTTGACCAGCCATGAGCCAGGCGCACATAGTCTATCTCCGGGGTTGAGTCTTTCAATTGCTGATGGAATCTCAATGGTACAGATTGCTGGGCCCCCAAGGAAAAAGCCTCCGCTAATACTTCCACTACATCTTCTGTCAAATCCGTCCATGTCAATGTAGCAATTGAAAGTACTCAAATAGGTGCCCATGAGGAATACCATACTGAGTCTGCAATTCGGAGTATGAATGCATGTTGCCCTCTTCTGTAACTACCTGGGCTAAATACACTATACCCTTCTTCGCCCAATTACTAAAGATACTATGCCCCTGACCGGAGGAAAATCAGGATTGTTGCAAATCGAAAGCCAAGGAGAGTTGCCAGCTGAAAAATGATGCTTCCTGCACATCCATCACCAGGAAGCCCTTAGAGAGTGCAGTAATGGATGTCTCAAAAAGGCATGATTCAGTAGATTCCCACCACTATGTAGAAGGTAACTAAAATGGACCTCTGGAAACACAGACGTCTCTATCGGTGTCAAAGAAAAGTCTGATGACCCCCGATACCAGTCATATGGCGCATAGCAAATGCAATCGTTAGGGATCTAATGTTCAGAAGGCCCATCCCCCCTCTGTCCCTCGGAGAAGCCACAATGTCTAAAGGCAACCTAGGCCTCTTCCCCTGCCAAAGGAAACCCTGCAAAAGTCTTGACAAGACCCTTCGATTCGTTTTAAATTTATCACCTTGTAGATTCATCACATGCCCCCTAGTACTAGTATTTTTGGAAAGCTTAAACAGACGCTTCACGTCTACCCGTTCCACTCCACTCATTATTTTATAGACCTGTATCATATCTCCCTTCAGCCTTCTTTTCTCCAAGCTGAAGAGCCCTGTGATGACACCTAATTTCTTTTCCTCTATGGTGTCTCCTAATGTGAAACGGCATCATGTGGCAGTAATTTGGGTTATTCTTTCCAGTGTCCACATTAAATTACATCTGCCATTTGAATGCCCTAGCCTCCCAAATTCCTCCTGCAGAATGTGGTCTACGAGCGATTTCACAACTTAGAATAGTTTTATCATCTGCAAATTTGATCATCTCATTCATCATTCCCATTTCCAAATAATTTATAAATGTTAAACAGTGGTCCCAGTATAGAGCCTTACGGTGCTCCACTATTCATCTTCCTCCATTGAAAAAAGTGTCCATTTAACCCTACTCTGTTTTCTGTTTTAACCAGTTCCCAATCCACAACAGAAAATTGCCTACTATTCCATAGCTTTTTTTAATTTTCTCAGGAATCTCTCATAAGGGACTTTGTGAAAAGCTTTCTGAAAATATAGATGCACTACATCAACCAGCTCACCTTTTTCCACAGGTTTATTCACACCTTCAAAAAAAATGTAGCAAGTTGGTGGGGCAAACTTTTCTTTGGCTGAATCTGTTGATTTCATGTTTGTCTATGTGTTTAGTAAATTTGTTTTTTTTTTATAATAGTTCCACAGTTCGGCATGGCTTGCCAGTCTGTAGTTTCCTAGATCATCCTGGCATTGTGTTGGCCACCTTCCAATTTTCAGATACGGTGAACAATTTTAATGCAGATTACAGATTACCAGTAGGAGACCTGCAATTTGATTTTTGAGGTCCTTCAGTACCCTGGGGTGTATACCGTCCAGTGCTGCTCTTTATGTTGTCAGTTTTGCTTATTACATCTTCCAGATTCACCAAGATTTTTCAGTTCTGCGGTATTGCCACCCATAAGTACATTTCTGGCACAGGTATTGCCCTTACATCCTTCTCAGTAAAGACCAAAGCAAAGAATTCATTTATTCTCTCTACCATGGCCTTGTCCTCCTTGAGTGCTCCTGATGATCTTTTTATCTCTTAATTTTTTTAGTTCCAAAAGAACAGTTTAAAATAGAAATATATACTGTATTGCTTAACAATATATCACCTAACGATGGTCACCCATAGCTAAATAATTCTTATTTGTATAATATTCACCCTCCCATTTCCATCCCATGCCAATAGTGTTCCAGTTTGGGCCATCCCTCTGCTATACAACCAGGCTATATACTCCAGTTTCTTTTGTCACAGTGGCAGAGATGGAGTATCCACATGCTTCCAGTGTCCAGCTATTAGGCTTCTTGTTTTCATGAGTCCCCACTTCATCACATATTTCATACTAATTAATCTGGTGAGAGCAGTTCCAGTAGTCAAATTTTTGGCTCCACCCACAAGAGTTCCATTGATTAAAACATGAATTTCCTTGCTCACCCTTCCAGTCTACTATTTTATCCCCACAATATGTGTCAAAATGTGTCCTCTTGACTGTGTTGCCTCCAGCAGCTGCTGCAGGCATCAGGAAAATTTCCTCAATCTAGATGGGGTACGGTACGATCTGTACAGTATCTTGTTTGCATGTTCCTTGATTGAGGAATTAACAGACCACTTTCCAATAGGCTCCTAGATCCTCTTCCACCCTGGTCCTGTTTCCATGCCCACAAGAAATCATAATTAGTGGTTTGTCCCTTTCATAATGTGAGAGGTTACCCATAGATCCTCAAATTGCTCAACTATCTCTACTCTCGTCTTCCTCTAACCCTATCATCCCTTTTCTCATATAATTTTACACTTGGTGCACTATATTAAGAAGTCACATCTCTCTGCACCAAGCCGCTCCTGGAGTTTCTGGAAAGAGATAAACCTATCTACCCCCACCAATTGACTATAGGTTCATAAGCCCTTACTTTCCCATCTATTAAAGACCCCCCCCCCCCCCCCCCCCCCCATCTCTGCACTCCTTGATGATCTAATGGTCTAACTGACTCCCTTGTAGGTTTTCTGCTTCTGAAAGTGCCTCTACAGCAAACTTTTCAGATTCTCTTTTAGCCTTCTTTATGAATGCTATTCATCTAACTTGCAGTATTTATGCTACTTCCTGTTTTCTTCATTTGGATCTTTTTTTTTTTTTTTCAATTTTTTTTAAAGAGTTGTTCTTTTTGTTATTTCCTCATCTTTCAACCATGCTGGTTGTCGCTTGGCCTGCCTTCCTCCTTTTTTTTGAAACATGGAATACATCTGGTTTGGTCTTCCAAGATGTTAAATGTGCAATGCCTGATTTAACCCCTTAACCTTTGCAGCTGCACCTTTTAGCTTTTTAAAAACTATTTTCCTCACTTTATCATAGTTGCCCTTTCGAAAGTTGAATGCTGTTTCAGTATATTTCTTCAATGTCTGCACTTCAGTTACCTCAAAGGTGATAATGTTATGATCAGTATTGCTGAGTGGCCTCAAAACTGTTACTTTTTCTTCAAGTCCTACGTTGGGAATTCCTGAGTTGCCTACAGCTATCTCTCAGAATTGTAAGGTTTACAGGGCCTGGCGCAGGGATTCCCACAGTTGTTACCAGTTTTTAAATGGATGCCACTGTGTGTAGGTGAGGAACCTTTCCATGCAAAGCTCTTTAATTGGATGAGGATAGAGACCTTGTTTTAAGGCGGGTAGTAAAACTAGTTATGTGGTAAAAAAAAAAAAGTAAAAGGTTCCATCTATTCATCTATTTTTATTTATTTACTAGTAAAAAAGGCCTGTTTCTGAAATGGGCGCTAGCAAGGTTTTCCTCGGAGTGTGTATGTTTGAGAGAATGTATGTGAGAGTGACTGTGTGTGAGAGAGAGAGTGAATGTGCGAGTGTGTGTGTGTGTTTGTGAGAGAGAGTGAGTCTGTGTGTGTGAGAGAGAGAGTGAGTCTGGGTGCGAGTGTGTCTGTGAGAATGAGTGTGTGCAAGTGCGTATGTGAGACACAGTGTGAGAGAGAGAGTGTGTGTTTCACACAGATACAGTGTGTGTGAGACACTCTCTGTGAGACTGAGTATATGAGACCAAGAGAGCGTGTGAGTGACTGTGTGACATAAAGAGTGAATGTGATGCAGTGTGAGACACAGAGTGTGTGAGAGACAGTGTGTGAGAGTGAGAGAGAGAAAGACATTGACTGTGAGAGTGTGTGTGTGTGACAGAGATGCCCCGCCTCCCTCCCTCTCTCTGGTGTCAGGCCCTCCCCCCCCCCCCCCCCTCTCTCTCTCTGGTGTCTGAGCGTTACTGTGCAGGACACTGAGCTCTGGCTGTGCTTCAAGGAACTGACCAATCCTATTTAATAGAATGCACCTCCAACATTCTGAAGCCGAGAAACCTCGTGTGGTTGGTCACTTCTGCTTGTGACGAACCCGGAAGTATGTTATGTCAATTCAGGAGATGGATACAGAGAGCAGGAATGGCTCAGCCATGCAGTCAGCTTCAGAATGTTGGAGGTGCATTTTATTATATAGGATTTTGTTACATTTGTACCCCACATTTTCCCACCTATTTGCATTCTGGTGCATGTAATTCTTATCAAACAGGACTACAAACATCAGAATGTATTAGCTTATAAACTGGACGTAAAATTGAAAATTGTATGTTCCATGATTGCCAGTTAGGTTTATCAGCTGTGGGTTAAAAAAAATGTTGCAAACAATACATTAAAAATAGGAAGATTAATTTTCTAATACTTCATACATAGCAAAAGCTCAGAAATGAGCAATATCGTAGAGCACTGGCAAACTTTCCCCAAACCTAAGCTCACCACTTCAGGGCAATTTGTGCTTCAACAACCTTAGCACTCAAACCATATGTTACTCAGAGCATTGTCGCATTCCATTCAGAAATGTTCTCCCCTTCCTTAATTTTTCACCACCCAAGGCTCCCTTATTCATCCTTCACTCCTTTCATCCATATACATTGACGCAGTCACACATACATTTAAGTTTCCTTCTGCAAAGGCTGCCCTATGCACTGAAATGGTACCTAATTGAAAATGCGATAGACTTGAGAGTGATTTAAAGAACTACTCAAAAAGAAGTTTGTTCTGGAACTTTTAAAGTAGTATCTTTTCTGTATTACACTGACGTTAAAATTGCTAAATGAAAAGGGATCTTTGAAAATGTGTTTTCAAATCTTGATATTTTATTATTTCTGTAGTCTTGAGTGGATTACATTATTTGATTCCACTCACGATATAGCTGACTGTATTTCATGTGAAGAGCTTCCTATATTTTTACAAGAAATATGTGAATGCTATGAATGTTGCATTGATATTTTTTTGTTTGTTCTCTTAACTTGTAGAGAAGCAAACACAATTTTTAGAGGGAACTCCCTGGCTACACGATGTCTAGATGAGATGATGAAAATAGTGGGGAAGCACTACCTGAAAGTCACTTTAAAACCTATTCTTGATGAGGTATGGCATTAGTTGCAGAAAATTAGATCTCTGGGTTTATTAGTAATGAACACTTATTTTACAAGGGGAGGGGGGTGTTTTTGTGTTTGTTTTTTTAAGTGTGGTGGTCTGTATTTTTCAGATATGCGACTCGCCCAAACCCTGTGAAATTGATCCTATTAAGTTAAAAGAAGGGGATAATGTAGAAATACACAAGGTGAGTATTTGAATCTTTTCACAGCTGGATACTAATATGCTTTCACATAGCTCAAAGAACATGTACTATATTGAGTGAAGATAACTGAGGGCAGCCTGAGGAGATGGTTCTGTTTTCTTTCCTTTTGGAAAGGGGATTTTGTTGTTGTTTAGCCTGGCTGTTTTCTCCTTTTAGCTTCAGGATTCCAACTCAGGCCCAGATGCATCAACCATACGTAAAAAAAATCTAAAACGTTAAAGTCCTTAACGAATTTGAAAAAAACGAAGCATGCAGCAAAAAAACAAGTCGCACATGTTTGGTGCGGTATTGAAAAGTACAATGTGTCAAATATTCGTAATCCCCGTCGGTAATTGGCCCCTAAAGCATGCGCAGAGCAGCCAAGCGTTATGCTGGCTGCTCTGCGCATGCCACAAACGTCCAAAACAGCAACAACAAAAAAAACCCAAACAGTGGCTCCCCGCTTCCCTCTGCATAAAATAAAAAATGAACACAAAATCGAAAAAGGATCGGGAGAGGGTAAAGGCGCTCGTCAGAAGCATCCTGTATGGACGGCCTTGCCCCCCCCCCCCCCCCAAGGTCACCGCGTCAGAGGAGGGCGGGCCCAGGAAGAACAGAGAGAGATGTCGGAGGAGGCAGCAGTGATCGCCGATCAGCTGTTCCATCCCATGCAGCGCCTTCAAACAGAGGTGAGAGGTGCTGCGCTGGTCGGTAAAGCGGAGGGGGGGGTCCGGTAGAGGGGGGGAGCGGCGGCGAAAAGCTCAGGGGGGGCGGAGGATGCCGGGAGGCAGAGCTATGGGAGAAGGAGTACAGAGAGAGACAGGAAGGGAGGGGGACCGGGGCTGCTAAACGTTTTAGTTTAGTTTTAATTTTTTATTTTATACGAGCGGAAGCAGGGAGCAGCGGCGACCTTGGGGGGGGGGGGCAAGGCCGTCCATACTGGACACTTCTGACGAGTGCCTTTGCCCCCTCCCAATCCTTTTTCAATTTTGCGTTCATTTTTTATTTTATGCAGAGGGAAGCGGGGAGCCAAGTGTTTTTTTAATCTCACTTTTGTTTTTAAACATGCCAGCTTGGATTTTCATGGTGCAGGGGGAAGCGGGGAGATGACAGCTCAGGCCTTAACGACAGGTCTGAGCTGACGTTAAATTTCTCACGGAAAATGATTTGTTGCAATCGTCGGTATGGTTAGTGCATTCCAAATTGTCCACATTTCATTGGTAGTTTCTCGTTTGCATTCCGTTTTCGTTAGCTGCTAGCGTCGTCGGAAAATGGCCTTTAATGCATGCTATGTTTCAAATTTTCCTCGTTAGAGGGTCATTAAAGTTTTGTGCATCTGGCCCTCAGTTGGAACCAGCCTGTAATAACAGTACCATGAACCTTCATTCACATCTACTTGGGTGTTTTCTCCCTCCATATTATAAACTCATTCTTAGCCCAGCCATTTGAGTGATGGTTCTAGGCCAGGGCCTCAGACATGATCCCTCTGAAAAATTGGTACATGTGTGCTCTTTGTGCAGACAGCAGGTGTCACCATTGAGCAATGGCTGCGACCTCCCTCCTCCCCAAGCTATAAATGCCAGCTCTATACTTCTGCTAAGTCCATTTTCATTTAATGAATATTTTAAAGAATTTGCTAATGTGTATTATGTCTTTACAGAGCATGTAAATTATGTATATTAAAGATAAGTTGTGTTGTATGCTGAAAGTTCTGAGTAGAGTTGTTTTTTTTAAATTTTGTTTAGGAGAACCTACGGTACTATGTAGACAAGGTGTTCAGTGCAATAATATGCTCAAGTATGAGCTGTCCCACTTTAATGTCTGATGTTTTCTATTCTCTGAGACAAATGGCTACCAGAAGATTTCCTAGTAAGTATTTTCTTTCATAGTTCTTAATAATAATAATAATAATAATAATAACAAATGATTAAAAATGTTTGCACTTAGAAATGTACAATTTTGGGATGTTTCCCTATCCTATAATATGTTTTTCAGAGTAGAAACTAGTTAGACATTAGTAGTTCTTTTTTATATTATATTAACCTTTGAACCATGTTGTCTTGTTGGTTTTCTGCATAATACCTTTTCTGAAGCACCATGGGCATCTGTGGGGGAAAAAAGGCTATTCCCAAATCTATATTTTCCCATCCTTTATGTACTGTACTACTTGGAAAGGGATAATTATATAGATATAAAGATACTGCATCATCCATTATTAATGCTAAACTGAAAATTGTGCCACCCAGATTTGTGTTTTATCAGCAAAACGTCCACCTATTCAGTAGGAGATGTGTACTTAAGCAAGTTTATTTTGGAAAGATTTTATAGGACACAAACTAAAATTGTACATTGGTTGCCTTTGGAGGGCAGAATAACTTTTAAATTATGTACTATAATATTTAGAATTGCAATGGATTAGCCCCAGTATATACGTTTTCATTACCGACTTTCTCCCTGTCAGGGAGAACATTATGCAGAACAACTGTTTTCACTTAACTTTCTAACTGTAACTTATGTTAAATGTAAATGTTTGGGATTTTTCCTTCTTGTTTTGATATTAGGCTGCTAAAATTTGGACTCTGCTGTCTAACATTAGATTTGAATCACACTATGACTTTTCAGAAGACATTGGAAACTTTTTTGTTTGTTTGTTTGTTTTCTTGAACTTTGGAAATCTAATTGTTTATCTTTTAAGTTATCTATGTCAAAATTTCCCAGTAACTGAGTGGCTTCTTTGTTGTAATCTGCGATGAACCAGAACTCTGGAAATCACGGAATATAAGAAATGTATTGTTTTGCAATGTATTAAGGTGCTCATTTTCAAAGCACATAAACTTAGTTACGTGGCAGTGTATTTTCAAAGCACTTATGATCAAAAGTAAATGCGGACGCTAGAGGCCACTAGCGCCCACATTTACACAGCGCACTTGATCAGAGGGGTGTCTGGCAGGGAATACCACAGAGCTCATTTAAATTATATTTTAAATGAGCTTTGCGGTATTCCGCTGTGTGATCAGAGCGCTGATCATAGGGGCCGGATAGTGCCTTAACCCTATGCCAGCTCTGATCTGGCGTTAGGGTTAAGGCTCTTCCTCCCCTCCCCCCCCCTCCATGCTAGGCAGACCTCCAGCCCACCCCCCCACCCCCAAATTAGGAAAGCCCTACCAGCGCATTCCAGGATACTTCGTCCTCCATCACACGGGGGGGGGGAGGGGGGGGTTGGTTTGTAGCCCACTAGGCCACTACAGATTATTTTTGGTGTTGGGGGAGGGTTATGGGTGCTGGAGATCACCGCATCTCCAGTTCCCCGTCTTCTTGTCTGGGGAAGTCAGGGGGAGCTGGAGGTCCACAGGATCTCCAGTCTCCCGTGTCACTATTCAGGGGAGTTGTGTGGGCTTGGGGAGGGGGCACTAGGCCACCAGGGCCTCAGCAATTGGGGGGTCCAGGGTTCCCAAGGACCTCCATCTCTGGTGTTTGACAGGTCCGGGCTTTTGACAACTTAGACCTGTCAAACAATTGTGGGAAGATTGTGTCTGAGCACATGTCCAAGCAAATCCTGCCACACTTTTCCCCCGATGATCAATGCTAATAATGCACCTAAATTAGCATGTTAGTGTTGATCATTGGGGAGTTAATTCCCTGCGCTATTCTGGCACTATTTTTAGGGCACTGTTTCAAAACAGCGTGGGGAATTGATAATCAGCCTGTTAGACCTACAAAGGTATTACATAGAGGCATATTTTCAAAGCACTTAGCCTTCCAAAGTTCCATAGCGTAATCTATAACTTTGTAAGTCTATGTGCTTTGAAAATGAGTCTCCAATTGCATTAGTCTACAAATACTTGGGACGGGATTTTGGATTTAGTCAATGCCTGTTTTAATAGCAGATCAAAGTGAGCTACGTTCAGGTACAGTAGATATTTTTCAGAGGGCTTTCAATCTAAATTTGTACAAGAGGTAATGGATGCTTAAGTGACTTCCACAAGATCAAAAGGAGCAGTGGTGGGATTTGAGCTCTGGCTTCCCTGTTCGTGTAGAAATGGCATTCATGCAGCATACTTAGGGTATCAGGATTTTGTATTAAAATACTGCTTTGTCAATGAATATTTTGTGGCTTCTGTACTAAGCTTTTGTCCCTTAGGTACAAATTGGGAGAAATTATTAGTATACTAGTAAAAAAAAGGCCCGTTCCTGACACAAATGAAACGGGTGCTAGCAAGGCTTTCCTCGGAGTATGTATGTTTGAGAGAGTGTGTGTGAGAGTGTGTGTGTGTGAGCATGAGTGTGTGTGCCAGGGCCCCTCCCTCCCTCCCAGTTCCAGGGTCGTCCCCCTCCCTCCCTCTGAGTTCCAGGGTCGTCGTCCCCCTCCCTCCCTGCCTCCGAGTTTCAGGGTCCCCTCCCTCCCCTGCATTATGCTCTCTCCCCTGCATTCATCCATATGCAGGCAACGTCCTCTGTGCCCTGCCCCCTCCATCCATCCATGTGCAGCATCTCTCCCCTGCCCCCTCCACCTCCCTCCGAGTTCCAGTGTCCCCTCCCATTTCCAGGGTCCCATGGAACTGGGAGGGAGGGGGGGACAGAGAACGTTGGAGGAGTGACGTCAGCAGGTGGTTACAATCCCACTGACACACATTGGAACGTTGGAGGAGTGATGTCAGCAGGTGGTTATGATCCCAGTGAGACACATTGGAATGTTGGAGGAGCAAATTATTATATTAGATAGGCCGTCTTGTGTGGAGTGGAGGACTAGCCTAGTGGTTAGTGCAGTGGACTTTAAACCTGGGGAACTGAGTTCGATTCCCACTGCAGCTCCTTGTGACTCTGGGCAAGTCACCTAACCGTTGGCCCTGGTACAAAATAAGTACCTGAATATATGTAAACTGCTTTGAATGTAGTTGCAAAAACCTCAGAAAGGCAGTATATCAAGTTCCATTTCCCTTTCTATCTTATTTTCAAAACTTGTTTATTTATGGATCTTTTTACTAAGGTGCGCTAATGGACTTAGCACACACTAATGATTAATGTGCGCTAAATGCTAAGAATCCCATAGGTATAAAACAGGCTTCTTAGTATTTAGTGCATTCTAAATCGGTTGGCGCACCTTGGTAAAAATTCATTGGTGAATAAAGCACAATTGAAAAGCATGTTTTTTCTACTGTAGGTCATTTGTTTCATTCATTCGCAGAAGTGTACATCTGGGAATGCAGAAGTGACTAGCAGGAGATCTGATCATTCGCACAAATGATCTTCAAAATATACTTTGATCAGATTTCCTGGTCGCTAGATGGGAGTTGTTCTACTGTAGAATGGAATATATCTCCACTGAATGAAAATAAAGCATATACCCAACAATGCAGCTGCTGTGTATATTTTTTTAAGGAAAAAAGGCCTCAAAGAGCTCCTAGATGCAGAACATCGCACAGAGCTGAAGCGGATCTAAAACAAATCCTCTGTTCACAGCAGCTGCATTGTTGGGTATATGCTTCATTTTCATTCAGTGGAGATATATTCTTTTTAATTCATTATCTTACGATTTCATATTTCCACACCCAATATATTTAGTGGATTCTATTGTAGAATGGAGACAAAGACCTGCCTTAATAAAGAGTTTTTTGAAATGGTAGATTAAACACTACAATAAGTTTACCTCCTGGAGGCTCTAACTATGAGGATAGGTATTTTAAAGTACACCTAGCATAAAGCACCATTTTGCATGCAAGTTAATAGAATAATTGCATTTATATGCACATTTGATGCCATAAGTGTTAGTATTCTGTAAACTTGTCACGTATGCCACTTAGCATGTAATCACAAATGGGCCATACCCATGGGCAGAGCGTGTGTGTGTCATGGGTGTTCCACCTAGCAATGCATACAGCTTATAGCATGCTATCAGTTGTGCACATTGCAAGGCACACACAGGTGCACCACAGGCAATTTCAGTACACCCAATCAGATTAATGCTAGTATTCTATCAAGGTTGGATACGCCCTAACAAATATAGAATTGGCACCGAGCCTGCCCTTTTGTAGCACGCTTATTTAGGTGCCACTGTATAGAATTGCCCTTATCTGTGATGGAGCAGTTTGTTTTTTTTATTCCTTTTCTCCACTAGATAATACTAGATGCTTTGTAGTTCCCTACATTGAAATAATGTTTCTTATTCCTCTAGTTAATCTTGTTAGGAAGTACGACTGAGGCATCAATAAACATTATGTGGGTATCGGTTTCTTACTAAAACTTGCACACCTAGCTATATGGATCTGTACACAAAAACTTAGAGACTGAAAAAAAATCCTAACCTTGGAGCATGCATTCATTGTTCATTGGGTTTCATTTTACAGCTTTTTTTTTTTTTACCTGGATATAATGATCCTTTGTAGTTCACAGTTTGAAGCTTTTTTTTTTTTTTGTTCTACATACAGCACAAGTACCATTAAGACTGTCCTTAAATGATCAGTGTAGTAGAGTTCAGGGCATTAATCTGACTTTAGATTTGAAAGATCTCATTCACAAATGAAAACATAAATATACAGATGATATGATACAATGGAAATTTTCAGTTAGGCATTTTCTACATGGTGGTCATGGTGTTCATCTTGATATTTAACACACTGAGAACTTTATGGCAATGTATATCCTAGATTCAAAAGTTTGGAGAAATATGAAGAGAAGCCCAACCTTATGACACTTGGACAGAGTTGTTAGTGTTCAGGCCCTGAAGGCTTCATACTTTGTGTTCTTGCGAGACAGCATGCCTTCAAACCATGTAATGCTAGTTGGTAAGGTCTTTTTGCATAGATCAAGATGATCCAAAACTCATGCTCTATTTATTTTATTTTTTTATTTTGATGGCATTCATTGTTTCCCATGGATCGCCTCATGTGACCGCATGTCATGTTTTTCTCTGCAGATGACCCCCATGTACAATACTCTGCAGTGAGCAGCTTTGTGTTCCTTCGTTTCTTTGCAGTAGCAGTAGTGTCACCTCATAGTTTTCATTTACGACCTCATCATCCAGTAAGTGGAGTAATAAGCCTTGTAATAGATTAAGAAAGTTTTTTTTGCTGCAGATCATTCAATGAGGGGAAGTGGGACAATTGCCAGAAAGCCTCTGTGACATTTTCTTCAGAATATCTAGCTTTGCAAGAGTCTGCCTCCTCATTTTAGCTCTCCTAGCAACTGACATTTGCAAAAACAGTGTAGTGTTAAATGTAACATTTTTGTATAAAGAATATACCATAAATGGAGTTTTTAACCAATATGTGTACAATTTAATGAACCTATTTTTTATGGGGGGGGGGGGGGGGGGGGAGAAACATGAGATGTGACGTGGACATCCCTAAATAGACCGGAGTTTTGCTCTGTCTAGAAGTTGATCCTTGACTTTTCCATTAGTGATCCCAAAAATATATCCCAAAACTTTTATCAAGACAACACCGTGAAGTATAGTTTATTTTAAAGTAAAATAATTTCAGACCTTCTTTTACCTTATACAGTGGAAATTTCTTTTTTATAACATTGAAATTATTTTGGTTCAACATATTCTGTGAAAATTGGTTAAACAAATATTGGCTTTTGGGCTCTTCAAATTTTCTGCTTGATTTTGTATTATAAAGTTCCTGATTTGTAACAGCTTGTGACCATTTATGACCATGAGAATTTCCAGTCTAAATATATTCACTGAAGGGTGATAGCATTTTCTGTTTTGTCTCTATTCATCTGTATCACATAAGTTACAAACATTGTTCATAGGAAGAATTCTCAGTGTGCTCCTTCCTACCAGGGTGCTTTATATTGCTCTTTCCCCCTCAGTGTTTGCACTGGTCTTCTGGCAAGCATAAATGAAATCCTTCTGCAGCAGGCTGTATTCTGCAATGTATAGCCCAGTAAATGCAGCTGAAGTTTGCATCTTCGCAATTATGTGGTGAGTCTATCTCAAGGAAGACTACATCAGAGCTTGAAAGCGACTATACAACTGCAGTCCAGGGCCTGAAGTCTGACTGCTGCTTCTTACAAAACCTGGGTTTCCTGCACTTGAAATACTAGAAGTTGGCTATCTTTCTCATCTTGTGCTGCTCTAATTAATAAAATAATTGTCTTAAGAACAGGAAGAAATGTGTGTGCAGCCCCAGGCTGTCTGTGTGAATTGCACATATAATGGCTAACATTTAGTTTAGGTAAATGAGCTCATTATTCTCTCATAGAGGAGAAATCAAAGGGGAAAAAAGAGCCCTAGGCATCATTGTCCCTCAAAATGCCTGGTCAATATGGTAGACCTAGAAGGAGAGATTTGGAGACTGAAGAGCAATTCTAGATGCAGAAAGCAGGAGCAATTGGATATGAGACCATAAAGAGAGTTTGCGTGATACTGAAAAGAATTTGGAGCCCCTGTATTTGTTGACTGGCTCAGTGAGCAATTCAAAAGGTTCTGGGTTTAAAGGGTCCTTAGTGAAAGAGTGTAAGGGCTAAGATTCATAGTGCTCAAAGAGCCATCACAGCCTCTGATTCTCTCCAGACAAAGATCTCCGTATCCTCAGAGTAGTTGCTGTCTGATTCAAATAGAAATCTGGAATGTCTTGATTATTGGTAGAATTGGTAAGAGCACTGCTAACTGAGTTTGGCCTGCAGTTAGAACAGATGGTTCAAATAATGGCCCAGAGTACATTTTAATTTAGCTTCCATTGTATTTTCATATATCCTTTATTACCAGCTTACCAATACTCTGAGGCCATCTTCAGTGTCTGCTACATTATCTGAAAGGTCCAGGGTCACACACAACTCTCCATGTTATAAGTATGCATACTTGAGGCCTTTTTTGATGTCATTGTGGGATAGGGGCTAACTTCTGCACATTGGTGATCTGAGAAAATATATTCTGTCTCTGCTATATGGCCACTGCCCAGTCAGTGAGCTATTAACTCTATTGCTCAATCGGCTATTTGGCAGTACAGTTTGGAGTGAGAGATTATGCTCAGGAAGAATTAGGGTTCTTCTCTAGGAGCACATCTAGAAATATCTCGTCAGCCGAGCAAATTGGTAACCCTTTACCTGAGGAGCTTACTTTTCTACTTTTTAATGCACAGCGAGGACTCCGTGAATGACTAGTCTGCTTTCAACTTACCCAACTATGTAACGCAAGCCCTCATTTGTAGCTGCGTAGTTCTAAGTATTGTATCCTGCCTCTGATACTTTTCTTGATAATCTAAACTTTTATTTCAGCATTGTATGGTTGACTTTTACCTAAGTATAAGTAGATCAATCCCATAATAAATCTATCACCTGTCAATTATACCCTTCCACCTGCTCTTAAGCAGGATCTTGGGGGAGAGCCATCCCAGCCTATGGGAAGAACATTGTTTTAATATGGCCCAGGGCTGAAAGGTTGTTAGAGGTATAGTATCCTGCGAATGACTGGAAAGTACATCCCAATGTGGGGAGCTTTGTAGCTCAGCAGTGATTCTCTCCTTTCTATTTTATGGTAATAGAAATTATAGAGAAGGAATGGGTTCACCCAAACCACAGCAGAGCATTTCCAAAGTCTGCATGCTACTGCAGGAAAATGACCGGCAGAGTTTAGCTTGTGAAATAAATCATGCTGTATTAGGATCAAAAAAACTGGAAAGTTAACGTGGATAGCTGTGTGGAAACTGCACTGGAAAGTTTAATTAATCAGTGTTACAGGTTGTAGTGCCCTCAACATGTACGTCTTAGCTATCATGAAATGACTTTACCAGATGGAATGAGAAGGTTTAATGATAGGGGAAAGACAGGCATGGAAGAAAACTTAGTTGCTAAGTTCCTTGCGGACACAACCATTTGTGTGTGAGGACTCTGCTAGAAGAAGCCTAAGCCCTTTGAAAATGAACTTATTTGACTAGCATCTCTCAATACAGTTGTAAAATGTGTGACATAGCTTAAAAGTATTCAGCTGTCAGAAAAGAGAGTTTCAAGATCCTTTCATAAGAGACACTTTTCTGATGGACTAAAAGAGGTTTAATTTTAAACATTACATGAACTAAGTTTGTAGCTCCTGTTCCTTTGACAATCCGTGAAGTGGGGGAAGCAGGCAGGAGCCAAAAAGGCTCTTTTTTTTTTTTTTTTTTTTTTCAAGTAGCATCCCTAACACTTGTGGGAGACTTCATTGGTATTGAGCAGTTGGTAATGCTTCAGTAAGATACAAGTATGTAATAAGAAAGTACACACTTCCGCGCAACCTGAAAACGATTCACGAACAAACCAACTTCCGCAAATCACTGAAAACACATCTTTTTGATAAAATCTACGGAAAGAACCAAAACATATAACATCCACACTCACTGCTCCGTTATACATCAACACATCCACCTAATAATTCTCAATCCTGAAATCACACCACACTCATACCTCTAACCAAAGAAGATGTATACCATAGGCTATCCGTTGTTCATATGCTATATATTGTCCTCAGAATCTCTAGTTTTTCGTTGTTTTCCTTTCAATGTTTCTATATTCTTTCCATTCATATATTCCTTAACGATACTTTGATTTGATTGATTTGTTTTGTATAACTCTTCACAATGTAATCCATAACCGAATTGAAACAAAATGTAATTTCCATTATTCATAATGTATTGTAAGCCACTTTGAGCCCGCAAAAAGGTGGGAAAATGTGGTGGGATACAAATGCAATAAATAATAATAATAAATCTAAAGAACAAAGCTCTCGGATAGTTGTTCAAATATAGTTTTTAGGGCAAAGAGTTAGCTTTGGAATCCCAAAGGACATGGAGATGAGAGCCTGTCAGCTGTAAGAGCGACGATTCATGGAACAATAGCAGAGAGATTTTCAGTTGTCACTTCAAACTATTTTGTGGCACCAGAGAAGTTGGAGGGGGGGGGGAGGGCGCATGGGGTTGCAAGTGTTAAATCTTGAAAAGGCTTAACACTTTGGGCCCAATATTCAGAAAATGCTGTGCTCTTAAATTTGTGCCATATTTTCAGCCAAATTTAGACACACAACTTTTCAGCTGAAAATTCATCTTAATTCAGGAGCTTGTTATGCTCATAAATTTAAGACTGCTGTTCCTTTCCTAGATTTGAGCCTAGTGCTGAAAATCAGTGCTAAGCTCCTAACTTTTTTTCCCTGCCCTAAATCCACCCCAGTTGCCACCCACTTTTTATGCTCCTAAATTTAGAGTTTAGTGACATTTTTAGTAAAACTTTGTTCTTGGCCCTGTAAAATTTCCAAGATGCCAATTTATAAGCATAACTCTCAAAGTTAAGAGTATAATTCCTTTGAATATTGGGCCCTTTACAGAAGTTCTTTCATACAGAATCCCTCTTTCCTAATTCATGCCCAGATGATCAAAAGTCCCTCACTGTTCCAAACAGTGCTCTAAAAATAGCGCTGGAACAATGCTGGGCTTTACCTGCCCCTATGATCAGAGATAATAGCACACAAATTTATGCATTTTTATTATCTCTCAAAGTGCAGGAGGATTGTGCCTGAGCGTGCACTCTGGCACAGTCCTCCCACACTTGTTTGACAGGTCCAGGCTGTCAGAAGCCCAGACCTGTCTAACACGGGCTGGAAGTCTTGAGAACCACCAGACCCCCTGAAACAGCAAGGCCCTAGTGGCCTAATGTTCCCTTCGATCCCCCTCCAAGCCAGCACACAGGGGCTGGAGATCCAGCGGACCTCCAGTCCTCCTGACACCCCCCCCCCCCCACGACACAAGTGGATCTCCAACCCCCCCCCCCCCCCTCCAACCTAGTGGGCTAGCAGCCTTCTTTCCCCACTCCCACCATACCTTTGTTGAAGGAGGGAGTAGTACGCTTCCTCCTTTTCCAACACCACCTTGAAAATGGTGGTTCCCTGCCCAGTGCATCCCAGGGCAGGCAGTGCTGGAAGAAAAAGGGAGTGTACTACTCCCTCCTCCAACAAAGGTACGGGGGGGGGGCAGGGATGAGGGGTCGCTAGACCACTAGGTTGGGGGAGCTTGGTTTGCAGCCCACTGGGCCACCAGGGTTTTTTTTTGGAGGGGGGATTATGAGGAGCTAGAGATCCACCAGATCTCCAGCCCCCCCCCCCCCCCCCCCGGTGAACTTGTGTCGGGGGGGGGGACTGGAGCTCCACAGGACCTCCATCCCCCATCTGGGTGGGGGGGGGGGTGTCGTGGTTCCTGAGGGGGGGCTCTGCAAGGAGTTTATATTGGGGGGAATGTGGGGCCTGCTAGCATGCAAATGCATGCTGGACAGGGCTCGTATTCCTCCCTAATGGTTTGCAAACCCTAACGCCAGCTCTGAACTGGCATGGGGTTTGCCACGGACAGCATACCAATGTTTGGCGTGCTACCCACTGACCATAGGAGAGGAATGTTTAGCATGCATTTGCATGCTACTTGCGATCAGAGCCCGCAAGCCAATAGCCTCTAGCACCCACGTTTGCTTTAGATCATCGGCCCATCAGACAATCGGAAGACTTTTCTTCTCTCCTTGGGTCTTTAAGATACTTGTTTCCATATTACTATTGCTCATTGTCACCAAAGGAACCTCAAATTTATGCTTAGCTGGTTTTATATTTGATATAGCTTTGTTTGTCCTGATTTGCCTTCAATAATGTTCACAGAGGAGTTTGCTACCCTAGTAGGTAATGTTCTGGCAATGAGCATTTCTGATGTGCAAACAGATATCCTCCTTATCTTCAGATATTCTCTTCATTTAGGGGTCCTTTTACTAAGCTGTGGGGGGAAAAGGGCCCTGTTGTAGAAGTGGGGGATGTTTTTCCTGTGTACTAGTACCGTTTTTCCCGCAGCAGGTAAAAAGCCCCCCCCCCCCCCAAAAAAAATGGCCATGCAGCAAGAGTACGCTTACTGCGTGGCCATGCAGCGGGGAGCACTTACCACCACCCATTGAGGTGGCAGTAAGGGCTCCCGCTGTAACTGAACAGTGCCATTACCACCATATGAGTGCTGTGGTAAAAAAATTTTCAGCACTCTGGAAATGGCACGCTTGAGGTGGAACCACTGCTGGAGGCCATGTTGGGCTGGTGGTATGTCTAAATTAGGGGATTCCATATGAGGAAAAAAAACTTCTCTATAGTACAGTACTCGGCAAATCTCTTCTCTCCTCTCCCCCCCCCCCCCCACCCCCCCCCCCCCCCCACCACCACCAAGGCTTCTTTGATTGCCAGGGTTCTTAACCAGGGATCCATGATTGAATTTCAGGGAACCTGTTAACTGTGCACAAAAAACATTTTCTTCCTGTTCTGGATTTCTTGGAAAAATGAAGGCATGGTTATTTCTATTCAGATGACCTTTCCTTGCTAACATAGCAGACCTTGCAGAAAATGACCTCATTGGCTTGAGGACAAAATTATGTGACTTGAACTTTTAACCTGAAGAATCTTGGAGATTTCTTGTGTTCTTGACACAAATCTATCCTTATCTGGCAAACCCCCCCCCCCCCCCCCTGTTTAATAAATTGCACTAGCAGCTGCCTTGCTCTAATGCCAACACAACATTTTAAAGATTCTGCATAGTTTATTTGTAGTGTGTGTTTTGCTCGCAAGTACCCCATCATAATGCCGGAAGCGTCCTCTAGACCCAAAATCCCCTCTGCGTTATCCCTCAGGTATTGGCTTCCCCAGTTCCCTGTCCCTTCAACTGCAATTCTTTTCCTCTAACTCCCAGCAAGGCTCTAATTCTGTCTGTTCCCAAGGCCTTCCCTATCGCACAATATCCCCATCTTTCCCCAGGCACACAATACCCATTTTACTCCTCTCTCCAGCTTTCATTTCTTTCCCTCCCACCAATGGCACACCCTCAAGCTTGATCCTCACACACCAGTGGCACACTCAGCTTGCTCTGCCCTCCTTTCACACATTTGAACTGCCCCTTCCCCTACCCCCACCTGCACCAGTAATCCTCACACCTCTGTGCTACTTAACCCACTTGAGCTTGGTTTGCCCTTTACCTCCCTTGCACCCCTCAACCGCGATTTGAGCACAAAGAGGCGGTAGTGCATGGCTGCTACAGCCCTGCCCAGTCCTATCTTTAAAGGTGTGCGGCTGGTGATCTACTGGCCTCTGAGAGGGGAGGGGAAGATGTTCTTTTCTGCCCATTGTGCTGCTGCTATTCCCCCTGCCCGGCACCGCTGCTGTACTTTAGTCCATTGCTCAAATTTTTGCTGGCATAAAGTCTGTCTTAATGGCACTAGATTAAAGTTTGTTTTCCTGAATCAGTCCAATACATTTATTAGTGTGGCCTGTGTTTTGAAAGTACACATTTTAAAACTTAGAGGGGACATCAATCTGGGCTACCATTTCAGATGGGTTATTTTAGTGTTAACCCAAGTTATTTAGTAACTAGGTCTTATTGCATAAAATGGGACCTTTGCTAAAATAGTGTGAGTTTAGTGGTAAAGTAGCCCATGTTGATAACTTCTCCCCTTAGCCTGATATATAGGGATTAGTTTTTAAACCAACGTGAGTAGGTGCAAAGTTCATAGGTACTTTCAAAAGGGAATTGTACCTGAACCCACCTGCTTTTCCCACAGATTAAAAACAAAATAAAACACAAGTTAATCTCAACATATACTTAAATGCAAAGAAAGGATGAATAACTGACTAATTTTTAGATAGCCTATTTACTACTGCTTCTACTACTCCTCCTTATTTCTATAGAGCTACTAGACGTTTGCAGCGCTGTACACTGAACATGTAAGAGATGGTCCTTGCTCAACAGAGCTTACAATGTAATCGATACAGTCA
This sequence comes from Microcaecilia unicolor, assembly GCF_901765095.1. Lineage (NCBI taxonomy): Eukaryota > Metazoa > Chordata > Amphibia > Gymnophiona > Siphonopidae > Microcaecilia > Microcaecilia unicolor. The sequence goes on from NC_044040.1 coordinate 172,627,889, forward strand.
AGCAGGGCAAATAAGGAATAAGAGAATTACTTAAGGTGGGAATTATAAAATAGACACGGGTACTGAACAAGTGAATAGGAGTTAAAAGCAGCCTTAAAAAGGTGGGCTTTTAGCCTAGATGTGAGATGGCCAGAACTGGAACTCGATGTACTGATTCAGGAACTCTATTCCAGGCGTATGGTGCAGCAAGATAAAAGGAAGAGTCTGGAGTTTGCAGTGGAGGAGAAGGATACATAAGTACATAAGTAGTGCCATACTGGGAAAGACCAAAGGTCCATCTAGCCCAGCATCCTGTCACCGACAGTGGCCAATCCAGGTCAAGGGCACCTGGCACGCTCCCCAAACGTAAAAACATTCCAGACAAGTTGTACCTAAAAATGAGGAATTTTTCCAGTCCATTTAATAGCGGTCTATGGACTTGTCCTTTAGGAATCTATCTAACCCCTTTTTAAACTCCGTCAAGCTAACCGCCCGTACCACGTTCTCCGGCAATGAATTCCAGAGTCTAATTACACGTTGGGTGAAGAAAAATTTTCTCCGATTCGTTTTAAATTTACCACACTGTAGCTTCAACTCATGCCCTCTAGTCCTAGTATTTTTGGATAGCGTGAACAGTCGCTTCACATCCACCCGATCCATTCCACTCATTATTTTATACACTTCTATCATATCTCCCCTCAGCCGTCTCTTCTCCAAGCTGAAAAGCCCTAGCCTTCTCAGCCTCTCTTCATAGGAAAGTCGTCCCATCCCCACTATCATTTTCGTCGCCCTTCGCTGTACCTTTTCCAATTCTACTATATCTTTTTTGAGATACGGAGACCAGTACTGAACACAATACTCCAGGTGCGGTCGCACCATGGAGCGATACAACGGCATTATAACATCCGCACACCTGGACTCCATACCCTTCTTAATAACACCCAACATTCTATTCGCTTTCCTAGCCGCAGCAGCACACTGAGCAGAAGGTTTCAGCGTATCATCGACGACACCCAGATCCCTTTCTTGATCCGTAACTCCTAACGCGGAACCTTGCAAGACGTAGCTATAATTCGGGTTCCTCTTACCCACATGCATCACTTTGCACTTGTCAACATTGAACTTCATCTGCCACTTGCACGCCCATTCTCCCAGTCTCGCAAGGTCCTCCTGTAATCGTTCACATTCCTCCTGCGACTTGACGACCCTGAATAATTTTGTGTCATCGGCGAATTTAATTACCTCACTAGTTATTCCCATCTCTAGGTCATTTATAAATACATTAAAAAGCAACGGACCCAGCACAGACCCCTGCGGGACCCCACTAACTACCCTCCTCCACTGAGAATACTGGCCACGCAATCCTACTCTCTGCTTCCTATCTTTCAACCAGTTCTTAATCCATAATAATACCCTACCTCCGATTCCATGACTCTGCAATTTCTTCAGGAGTCTTTCGTGCGGCACTTTGTCAAACGCCTTCTGAAAATCCAGATATACAATATCAACCGGCTCCCCATTGTCCACATGTTTGCTTACCCCCTCAAAAAAATGCATTAGATTGGTGAGGCAAGACTTCCCTTCACTAAATCCGTGCTGACTTTGTCTCATCAGTCCATGTTTTTGTATATGCTCTGCAATTTTATTCTTAATAATAGCCTCCACCATCTTGCCCGGCACCGACGTCAGACTCACCGGTCTATAATTTCCCGGATCTCCTCTGGAACCCTTCTTAAAAATCGGAGTAACATTGGCTACCCTCCAGTCTTCCGGTATTACACTCGATTTTAGGGACAGATTGCATATTTCTAACAGTAGCTCCGCAAGTTCATTTTTTAGTTCTATTAATACTCTGGGATGAATACCATCAGGTCCCGGTGATTTACTACTCTTCAGCTTGCTGAACTGACCCATTACATCCTCCAAGGTTACAGAGAATTTGTTTAGTTTCTCCGATTCCCCCGCTTCAAATATTCTTTCCGGCACCGGTGTCCCCCCCAAATCCTCCTCGGTGAAGACCGAAGCAAAGAATTCGTTTAATTTCTCCGCTACGGCTTTGTCCTCCTTGATCGCCCCTTTAACACCATTTTCGTCCAGCGGCCCAACCGACTCTTTGGCCGGTTTCCTGCTTTTAATGTATCTAAAAAAGTTTTTACTATGTATTTTTGCTTCCAACGCTAATTTCTTCTCAAAGTCCTTTTTTGCCCTCCTTATCTCCGCTTTGCATTTGGCTTGGCATTCCTTATGATCTATCCTGTTACTTTCAGTTGGTTCTCTTCTCCACTTTCTGAAGGATTGTTTTTTGGCTCTAATGATTTCCTTTATCTTACTGTTTAGCCACGCCGGCTGACGTTTAGTCTTTTTTCCCTTTTTTCTAATACGTGGAATATATTTGTCCTGAACCTCCAGGATGGCGTTTTTAAACAGCATCCACGCCTGATGCAAGTTTTTTACTCTGCGAGCTGCTCCTTTCAGTCTTTTTTTCACCATTTTTCTCATTACCTGATAAATGGAGTTCCCAGGGAGGAGTGTAGGGAGAGATAAGAGTAGAGAGGTACTGAGGAGCTGCAGAGGGAATTGCACTTGTAAGTCAGTAAGAAAAGTCTTAATTATATGCAGAAATGGGTAGGGAGCCACTGAAGTGACTTGAGGAGAGGGCTAATATGAGCATAAGCGACACTGGCAGAATTATAAATTGTGCAGCAGAAGTTTGAATAGATTGAAGGGGGGAGAGATGGCTTAGTGGGAGGCCTGTGAGAATCAAGTTGCAGTAGTCTAAATAGCTATTTATGCAGGTAAAAATTTTGAAAAATTGCACTTGCCACATTTAATTTATATTAATGTTAGAGCTATATTCACTGCATGTATTTATTGGGATTTATTAACTGCCTTTATGAAGAGATTCACCCAAGGCAGTTATGCTAATGTTGCTATGGCTGACATTCTGGACTTTGCAATACTTTTATATTAGCTGCATTTAACATGTATGTGGCTGATAGTCTCTGCTGAAGTTCCTTGCAACTTTCTTTAGGTATGTGTTTGCTCCAGCTGAAGCATCTATTGAGTATGCCTTCGGGGGGGGGGGGGGGGGGGGTGGATGCTTTCTTCTCTGAGGATATTGAATTAATGTTTTTAGACACATCTAGAATGTTCAGTTTTTCTTCTTGGGTTTGATGAATTTCCATTTCTTTTTTTTTTTTTTTAGAAGTTGTGCCTGTAGACAGAGGTGCAGGACAGGTTTTCTGGTTATAGCTTGTTTGTTTTTTGTAATATTTGAACTGCTTTACATAAATTTTATGAAACACATTACTCTGTTTTTAGTTTGGTAATTGAAAATGAGTAGGGTTCATACATAGTATTTTATGTAGTAATTGAGTAACCATGAGATTATAGGACTAGAACCAGATTTCATTTGTTGATCAAGGGCTGAAAAGTATATGCACATCTTGATCTAAAGGTAGAAAGCTTTGTGAAGGTAGCCTGTGTGAGGGGGGGAAAGGCTATATATATTTTAATTTATACCAATCCTTCTTTTAGGATAATCAAACAACTAGAACATTAACTCTCATCTCAAAAACCATCCAGACTTTGGGCTGCTGGGGAAGTTTGTCCAAAAGCAAGCTTGTAAGTGGACTTTTACGTAGCCTCTTGTATGGAAATGTTGTACTTATATTTCTATACTTACATCCTCGATTATTCTTTCAGTCAAGCTTCAAAGAGGCATTCATGTGCGAGTTTTTCAAAACTTTTCAGGAAGAAATGTACACAGTTGCTGTTAAAAAGGTAGGAATTATGTACTTTTATTTGTAGGCTGGTTAGTTGCCAATATGCAGTCATTATCTATCATTTACTAAAGAGCAAATGTTCATTTTATTCCACAGATATTTATCTTTGAAAAACTTTAGTCCAACATAGCCACATCAGTTTCTTCTTGGCTTTGTTGAGAGGTTGTTGTAGTTCCTTCTAGTTTATAGCAAAATATGTAAGGATTTTCATCACAGGAAGTTGAGGTAGGCAACTGAGACCATGGCCCGACCCAAGTTTTTGCCCCATATAGCATTGGCAATTAGGGCCTTGGAGCGGCAGGGGCAGTGGTTGGTTGTTTGCATCCCTGAACCAAAAGGTGGTTCCACTACCCCTGATTTTTATGATGGTCCACCACAGTTGTGAAGCCAGACCTGACATTTTCGGTGGGGCAAAAGCTAATATGGTTGGCCACTATGTATATAGCTATGAGTAGTGTTGCTTGGGATACTACAAAATAATGCCTTAGAATGCACTTCATGATGGATTTCTAAGTAGCGTGCCCAACAGCTGCCCTGCAGCAACATAAACCACATACGCACTTGCCTTTGAGGATGACATTCTAGTTCACCTTACTAGCCATCGGACTTCTTTGCAAGCATTATTGGAGATATTTGATGAATATGGGGACTAGGCAGGATTCAAGCTGAACCTTGCTAAATCAGTGGCACTACCCTCGCAAGTGTGCCAGTTATGGGGCAATAGTTTTCCCCTACACTGGGCTGACACTTTTTTTTTTTTTTTTAAGGTATCTTGGGATTAACCTAGCTATGGACGTAACAACTTTATATTCTCTCAATGTTCCCAAATTGTTGACACTGACTAGGGGCTGTCTGGAGGGGAGGCTAGACCTGCCTATTAACTTAATTGGAAGGATAAATCTGGTTTAAATGGTTATACTACCAAGATGGATCTATTTCCTTCAGACACTCCCCTTATTTTTGTTGAAAGGATGTGCGTAAATTTCATCAGATATTATCGAAATTCTGTTGGGCAGGGAAGAAGCCAAAATTGCCCCTTCGACTTGTGGAAGGTTGGAGTCGAGGAGGATTGGGTTTACTAAATTTGAACTATATAAGTGTGCTTCTCCGAGGACAAGCAGGCTGCTTGTTCTCACTGATGGGTGACGTCCACGGCAGCCCCTCCAATCGGAAACTTCACTAGGAAAGGCCTTTGCTAGTCCTCGCGCGCCCATGCGCACCGCGCATGCGCGGCCGTCTTCCCGCCTGAACCGGCTCGTGTTCGTCAGTCTTCTTTTGTCCGCGCTCGGTATGGTTGTGTTTCGCCGTTCGTGCCCCGGAAAGTTGACCTCGCGCGTCGTTTTCGACTCGTTTCTTTGAGAAAGTTTAGAAAGTGTTTCGGAAAGACCTCTTTTGGTTTTTCCCTTCCTGTATTTCGAGCTTTTCGCCCCGGTAAGTTTTCTTTCGTCGTCGGGGTAGGCCTTACTTAGGCCTCGGTCGAAATTTTCTTCTCTCTATTTTTCTGGTGCCAATTTTCGCCATTTCGAGTTTTGATCTCGCCGGCGTGATTTTTCCGCCCATGACATCGAAGCCTTCCAGCGGCTTCAAGAAGTGCACCCAGTGCGCCCGGGTAATCTCGCTCACTGACAGGCACGCGTCTTCAGTGTCTGGGGGCTGGGCACCGCCCTCAGGCCTGTAGTCTGTGTTCCCTTTTACAAAAGCGGACTCAGGTAGCGAGGTTAGCTCAGTGGAACATTTTGTTCTCGGGCTCTTCGTTGGCATCGGCACCGGGGGTATCGAGTGCATCGACGTCTTCAGCGTCCAGACCTTCATCCTCGGCCGCCAGTGCATCGAGTGTATCGAGGCATAGACCTTCTGCATCGGCGCTGAGACATCGGACGACTGTATCGACGTCGGTGGTACCGGGACCTCGTCTGCTGATGTCGTCGGACGGTGGTGCTTCGTCTGGAGTGCAGATGAGGGCTGTCCATTCCCCTGCTGGTGGCGGTGAGCCTTCGGGTGGGTCTCCCCCTACCCTGAGGGCTCCTGCGGTACAGCCCCCCCGAGATCGACCCTCTTCGGTCTCGGCCCCGAGGAAGAGACGGCTGGATTCTACGTCCTCCTCGTCGGTGCCGGGAAGCGCCGGTGACGTGCTTCGCTCCAAAAAATCGAAGAAGCATCGACACCGGTCTCCTTCCCGGGTCGGCACCGAGAGCTCTGGGTCGCCGAGGGAGTCGGCACTCAGCAGGCATCAGCACCGAGAGGACCGCTCACCCTCTGTTCAGGAGGTGTCGATGCGCTCCACTCTGGACAGCCCGGAACAGCCTCCACGCCCGGAACAGGTTCTGACGTCGACGCCTGCATCGACTTCCATGCCTTTTTCTGCAGCCGCTCTGAACGAGAGCCTCCGGGCCGTTCTCCCAGAGATTCTGGGAGAGCTGTTGCGCCCTACCCCTCCGGTACCGGCGGTGCTTGCGCCACCGGTACCGTCGAGCGTGGCACCGGCTGGTCCATCGCCCGGGGTGAGGTCTCCGGCGGTGCCGCGTGCGGTACCGACTGCGGCCGCCTCCCAGGAAGGCTCCCCGACTACGTCGGCGGAGGGAGCTTCGCCGATGCGGGCGAGGGAGTCTACCTCTCGACGCCCCATCGTGGACGTGGCTCCACGGAGTCGAGCCGGGCACGGTTGCAGACACAGGTTCGTGAACTTGTGTCTGACACCGATGGTGAGGCCTCGTGGGAAGAAGAGGAAGACATCAGATATTTCTCTGACGAGGAGTCTGAGGGTCTTCCTTCTGATCCCACTCCCTCTCCTGAAAGGCAGCTTTCTCCTCCCGAGAGTCTGTCTTTCGCTTCCTTTGTTCGGGAGATGTCTACGGCCATCCCCTTCCCGGTGGTTGTGGAGGACGAGCCCAGGGCTGAAATGTTTGAGCTCCTGGACTATCCTTCTCCACCTAAGGAAGCGTCCACAGTACCCATGCATCATGTCCTCAAAAAGACATTGCTGGCGAACTGGACCAAGCCTCTAACTAATCCCCACATTCCCAAGAAGATCGAGTCCCAGTACCGGATCCATGGGGACCCAGAGCTGATGCGCACCCAGTTGCCTCATGACTCTGGAGTTGTGGATTTGGCTCTAAAGAAGGCTAAGAGTTCTAGAGAGCATGCTTCGGCGCCCCCGGACAAAGACTCTAGAACCTTAGACTCCTTTGGGAGGAAGGCCTACCATTCCTCTATGCTCGTGGCCAAAATTCAGTCCTACCAGCTCTACACGAGCATACACATGCGGAACAATGTGCGGCAGTTGGCGGGCTTGGTGGATGCGCTCCCCCCTGAGCAAGCCAAGCCTTTTCAGGAGGTGGTCAGGCAGCTGAAGGCATGCAGAAAATTCCTGGCCAGAGGGGTGTATGACACCTTTTATGTTGCGTCCAGGGCCGCTGCTCAAGGTGTGGTGATGCGCAGGCTGTCATGGCTGCGTGCCTCCGACCTGGAGAATAGACTCCAGCAGCGGATTGCGGACTCGCCTTGCCGTGCGGATAACATTTTTGGAGAGAAGGTCGAACAGGTGGTAGAGCAGCTCCACCAGCGGGATACCACATTCGACAAGTTCTCCCGCCGGCAGCCTTCAGCATCTACCTCTACAGGTAGAAGATTTTTCGGGGGAAGGAAGACTGTTCCCTACTCTTCTGGCAAGCGTAGGTACAATCCTCCTTCTCGACAGCCTGCGGCCCAGGCTAAGCCCCAGCGCGCTCGCTCTCGTCAGCAGCGTGCGCCTCAGCAAGGCCCATCGGCTCTCCAGCAAAAGCAAGGGACGAGCTTTTGACTGGCTCCAGCAGAGCATAGCCGACATCCAAGTGTCAGTGCCGGGCGACCTGCCAGTCGGAGGGAGGTTGAAAGCTTTTCACCAAAGGTGGCCTCTCATAACCTCCGATCAGTGGGTTCTCCAAATAGTCCGGCAAGGATACACCCTCAATTTGGCCTCAAAACCTCCAAATTGTCCACCAGGAGCTAAGTCTTACAGCTTCCAGCACAAGCAGGTACTTGCAGAGGAACTCTCCGCCCTTCTCAGCGCCAATGCGGTCGAGCCCGTGCCATCCGGGCAGGAAGGGCTGGGATTCTATTCCAGGTACTTCCTTGTGGAAAAGAAAACAGGGGGGATGCGTCCCATCCTAGACCTAAGGGCCCTGAACAAATATCTCGTAAAAGAAAAGTTCAGGATGCTTTCCCTGGGCACCCTCCTTCCCATGATTCAGGAAAACGATTGGCTATGCTCTCTGGACTTGAAGGACGCCTACACGCACATCCCGATACTGCCAGCTCACAGACAGTATCTGCGATTTCAGCTGGGCACACGTCACTTCCAGTACTGTGTGCTACCCTTTGGGCTCGCCTCTGCGCCCAGGGTGTTCACAAAGTGCTTGGCTGTAGTAGCAGCGGCACTTCGCAGACTGGGGGTACACGTGTTCCCATATCTCGACGATTGGCTGGTGAAGAACACATCCGAGGCAGGAGCCCTGCAGTCCATGCAGATGACTATTCGCCTCCTGGAGCTACTGGGGTTTGTGATAAATTATCCAAAGTCCCATCTTCTCCCAGTGCAGAAACTCGAATTATTAGGAGCTCTGCTGGATTCTCGGACTGCTCGCGCCTATCTCCCAGAGGCGAGAGCCAACAACTTGTTGTCCCTCATCTCGCGGGTGCGAGCGTCCCAGCAGATCACAGCTCGGCAGATGTTGAGATTGCTGGGCCACATGGCCTCCACAGTTCATGTGACTCCCATGGCCCGCCTCCACATGAGATCTGCTCAATGGACCCTAGCTTCCCAGTGGTTTCAGGCTGCTGGGGATCTAGAAGACGTGATCCACCTGTCCACGAGTTTTCTCAAATCCCTGTATTGGTGGACGATTTGGTCCAATTTGACTCTGGGACGTCCTTTCCAAATTCCTCAGCCACAAAAAGTGCTGACCACGGATGCGTCTCTCCTGGGGTGGGGAGCTCATGTCGATGGGCTTCACACCCAAGGAAGCTGATCCCTCCAGGAACGCGATCTGCAGATCAATCTTCTGGAGTTAGCAGCGATCTGGAACGCTCTGAAGGCTTTCAGAGATCGGCTGTCCCACCAAATTATCCAAATTCAGACAGACAACCAGGTTGCCATGTATTACGTTAACAAGCAGGGGGGCACCGGATCTCGCCCCCTGTGTCAGGAAGCCGTCAGCATGTGGCTCTGGGCTCGCTGTCACAGCATGGTGCTCCAAGCCACATATCTGGCAGGCGTAAACAACAGTCTGGCCGACAGGTTGAGCAGGATTATGCAACCTCACGAGTGGTCGCTCAATTCCCGTGTAGTGCGACAGATCTTCCAGGTGTGGGGCACCCCCTTGGTAGATCTCTTCGCATCTCGAGCCAACCACAAAGTCCCTCAGTTCTGTTCCAGGCTTCAGGCCTACGGCAGACTGGCATCGGATGCCTTCCTCCTGGACTGGGGGGAGGGTCTGCTGTATGCTTATCCTCCCATACCTCTGGTGGGGAAGACTTTGTTGAAACTCAAGCAAGACCGAGGCACCATGATTCTGATTGCTCCTTTTTGGCCGCGTCAGATCTGGTTCCCTCTTCTTCTGTAGTTGTCCTTCGAAGAACCGTGGAGATTGGAGTGTTTTCCGACCCTCATCACACAGGACGAAGGGGCGCTTCTGCATCCCAACCTCCGGTCCCTGGCTCTCGCGGCCTGGATGTTGAGAGCGTAGACTTTGCCTCTTTGGGTCTGTCAGAGGGTGTCTCCCGCATCTTGCTTGCTTCCAGGATAGATTCCACTAAGAGGAGCTACTTCTTTCTATGGAGGAGGTTTGCCGTCTGGTGTGACAGCAAGGCCCTAAATCCTCGCTCTTGTCCTACACAGACCCTGCTTGAATACCTTCTGCACTTGTCTGAGTCTGGTCTCAAGACCAACTCCGTAAGGGTTCACCTTAGTGCAATCAGTGCATACCATTACCGTGTGGAAGGTAAGCCGATCTCAGGACAGCCTTTAGTTGTTCGCTTCATGAGAGGTTTGCTTTTGTCAAAGCCCCCTGTCAAGCCTCCGACAGTGTCATGGGATCTCAATGTCGTTCTCACCCAGCTGATGAAACCTCCTTTTGAGCCACTGAATTCCTGCCATCTGAAGTACTTGACCTGGAAGGTCATTTTCTTGGTGGCAGTTACTTCAGCTCGTAGAGTCAGTGAGCTTCAGGCCCTGGTAGCCCAGGCCCCTTACACCAAATTTCATCATAACAGAGTAGTCCTCCGACACAACCTTTGGCAAGAACTTAGGGTGAGTGCGGAGTTCCATCTGAACCAGTCAGTTGTCTTGCCAACATTCTTTCCCCGTCCTCATTCCTGCCCTGCTGAACGTCAGCTGCACACATTGGACTGCAAGAGAGCATTGGCCTTCTATTTGGAGCGGACACAGCCCAACAGAAAGTCCGCCCAATTGTTTGTTTCTTTTGATCCCAACAGGAGGGGAGTGGTTGTAGGAAAACGCACCATATCCAATTGGCTAGCAGATTGCATTTCCTTCACTTACGCCCAGGCTGGGCTGGCTCTTGAGGGTCATGTAACGGCTCATAATGTTAGAGCCATGGCAGCGTCGGTAGCCCACTTGAAGTCAGCTACTATTGAAGAGATTTGCAAAGCTGCGACGTGGTCATCTGTCCACACATTCACATCTCATTACTGCCTGCAGCAGGATACCCGACACGACAGTCGGTTCGGGCAGTCAGTGCTTCAGAACCTGTTCGGGCTTTAGGATCCAACTCCACCCCCCGAGGGCCCTGTTTGTTCTGTTCCAGGCTGCACTCTCAGTTAGTTGGTAAATTTTTTAGGTCAATCTCAGTTATGTCCTTGCCGTTGCGAGGCCCAATTGACCATGGTTGTTGTTTTGAGTGAGCCTGGGGGCTAGGGATACCCCATCAGTGAGAACAAGCAGCCTGCTTGTCCTCGGAGAAAGCGAATGCTACATACCTGTAGAAGGTATTCTCCGAGGACAGCAGGCTGATTGTTCTCACAAACCCGCCCGCCTCCCCTTTGGAGTTGTGTCTTCCCTTGCTTTGTCTTGCTACATATGGGACTGACGAACACGAGCCAGTTCGGGCGGGAAGACGGCCGCGCATGGGCACGCGAGGACTAGCAAAGGCCTTTGCTAGTGAAGTTTCCGATTGGAGGGGCTGCCGTGGACGTCACCCATCAGTGAGAACAATCAGCCTGCTGTTCTCGGAGAATACCTTCTACAGGTATGTAGCATTCGCTTTGTTGCGTCACCTTAGAGACTGGACACTTACTAAATCTCACTTTACACCTTTGGAATTAGAGCGGGCTCAATATGCCCTTTATAGTGTGTATTCTGTACTACATATTCTTAAATCTCAACTTCCGCCCAGATTGAGGAAAAGTTTACTTCTTTACTCACCGCGGGATATCTGGAGACCCCTCATTTGAGGTCTGGGAGGGAGTGCACTGGTAACTGATTGGTTTCCATTGAAGGATAATTTGGGTTTTCCTCTGGGTATGGAAAATAAGACCTTCCAGGACCGGGAATGGGTAGGATGGGCCTCATTAGAGCAGCTTTTTAAATGTTGAGAGTCACATTCTTCCCCTTGATGAATTTCAACAGGTTGGTTGGGCACATAGATACGCTTATTATCAGTTGCAAAACTATGTGGCTTCTCTGGATACAGCTCATCTTAGGCTCAAAATGGGTTAGTGGATTAGGGAGTTTTTGAGAGGTATTTGGCCAGTAGTGCAGGTTACTTTCCCTCAGGGCTTAAGCTGAAAGGGAAAACAGTCACTTCTGCAACAGCTTTAAAGCAGAGGACAGACACCACCTGCTGACCAAACAAAAGAAATATATGTCATAAAAAAATGCAAATCACAGGCGTGAAAATCCCGTTAAAGTAAGTTAGAATTTGGTGCTAATGTACAATTCCAAAGCTGTATAACAGCACCTAGCAAATTAATTGATAGCTTATATCTTATTCTGCAGAGTTGAGACACTATGCTCACTAAAGAGTGAGGTTGCCATCTTCTGCTGTTGAATATATCAATAATGCTGTCATAGTCCAATGAATCACACAGTTCTCTCACAAATAATAAAAGTGACAGATTATGGAGGTGGCTGGTGAGCATCAAGGCTCTTGATGCTGGTTTGATCCTACTTACAGTTGATAAGAGTTGTTCCACAGGTCAGGTTGATATTGGCAGAGTGATAAGTACTCTTAAAAAGGCATTGACATTTGGGAAAATGTTCACATTGCAGTTGTCTAGTAATTCAATTAACGGTGGAAAATTTGTACCTTCTACTTTCATTTTAGATGCTGAACAAACACTGTTAATTCAGCTTCTTCTAAGGTGATGCCATATAAAGTGCATGGGGTCTGTAGACTTTCTTTGGCCAAAGGCCTCAGATGTTGGCATACAGACAGCAGAAGCATTCCATAAGCATAATCTTGAAAGCAATTATTCAATTCAGTTATTTGGCAGTCAATAATCTCATTTCACAAATGTCTCAAATCTTCATTGTTTTGCTCACAGGATGATTTATCCAAAGTGTGTGGGGGGGGGGGGGCCCCCAATGCATCACCAAACTTTGCAGGTAGCTTAGTTTTTTGAGAGGAAGAAACATCCCACTTTTCAGTATATTTTTCCATGAGATCCTCTGTTAAGAACTTTATCAAGGTCATTTGATGTGTTCTCCTTAAACTGAACAAAAGTTTTTTTTTTTTTTCCTTTTAGACGCTATATTAGATTAATGCAATGTGTAACAAAGTGGCACTCTAGTCCTTTAGTGGCAAAATCACTACTTTCAAGTAATGTCCCAAATGTAACTGCCAGACGTAAGAATTTTTTTGTCTGTATTTGATGTAGAAGAAATTGGAAATCTAGTTTTCTATCCAGCAGCATTTGAAAATTCAGCAAGCACTTCAAGAATAACATCAAAAAGCATCAATACTTGTTTCACAGAGCCAGATTCTGAGCTCCGCCTTATGTCTGTTCAAGGCACTTTCTGTTAGGATGCAGTTGTTGTTTCTGTAATTCCAAAAAACGAGCATGCCTATTTGTACCTGTCATAAAACTATACAAGGAGTTCAGAATTTCAAAAAAGAAAAAAAAATGCTAACAGAGCTACATGCTTTAGATGCTTTGCAGAGATCCAGATTGATGCAATGAACATTACAGTGCACATAAACAGCCTGCCGAAATGCAAGTTTCAAAATCACATGAACACCACCTTTGTTTCCAGACATCACAGATGTTCCATCAAAACTGAAACCACAGCAATTCAAGCACATTTATGATTTGTTTTTTCAGAAATCCCATTTGCTGTCATGTCTGCAGTATCAACAAATCCAACTGTCCTTTTCTTTATTATCCCCTGTCTAAGTATTTGATGCATACTGCAAGAAACTCACTTTTGGAGAGAGCTTTGCATTCTTCACCTAGACTTGCATAGTATGTATTATTGGTTTTACGTCTTTCGGATTTGATTTTGCGTTACAGTAGTGAAGTGGCAGATTCCAACAGTTCATTCTGAATATCTGGGCTCATTAGAGTTGCATTCTTTAGCAGTTTTTCAAGGCGACTTTGGATACTGTTGTATTTGCTTAGTTTGAACATTTCCAAAAAGTTTCTTTTATTTAAGGCTTCTTCGGTCTGGGTGTCTGCATAATGGAGTTTCTTGCTTAGCACAGAATATCACAGTATCAAGCGCTACTTTGATGTGTTCATGATTCCTTTCAACAATAAGAGTTCATGGTTTCATTGATTGAAAATGTTTCCCCGACCTCCTGGAAAGTGACTTTGTAGTATTCAGAATCTTCAGATTTTCCTAGTGCAAGAGAGTGCGCTTTGCTGGATTCATGTTTTGAGCAGCTCTGATTCATGTGCTTCCAGTCTCCTAAAGCCAGTTTTGGTGACAGTTTCTTTAGTCCAGGTATCAGAAAAATGTCTGCACACTTTGCAGAACACTATATCCTGGCTTGCACTATATTCCAGCCAGTGAAATTTATCGTACCAGTGAGATGAAAAACTTCAAGACTTGCAACTAATACAAACTGGGAAAGCCTGTAACTTTGGTTGTTTTGGTGATTTGTCAGTGTTGGATAAATCTGAAGGTAGTTCCATTGGTTGCACGCCAGGTCTACTGATCTGTAGGCATAAAGTTGAACTTGTTGAGGGAACAGCATCCTCTAGACATGTTTTTGCATCTATCTGCATCCTTGACGTGCTCCTCTAGATGTGGTTTTTTGAAATATCTTAATAAAGAACTTTGTTTTGCCATGGAGGTAGACTAAGGAACACGGTCAGGAACTATATTTATCTTGGGAACAGTGCTTGGAATTTTCTCTCCTGGATGCTAAAATCATAATGAACGTCAATAAGTTTTGAGATAAAGATCTTCTGAGTTTACTTCCAAAAATGTAGGTAACAGAAGCATAATAGAGTGGCCCTTTTACTTCAACTTAGCATCCCCATCCCTACAATCTGGATTGCTGATTCTCAACTCTTCTTCTTTTGGGACATACTCAACAGATTATGTTCGTGTAAGCAACACACTGAAGTCTTGTGGCAGAACAAAAAAAAAAAAGCCTACAAATTTATTTCAGTAGAGAGAAAAAAAGGACATGAGGGAATCTACTTTCATTTGAATAATGGTTAATTTACACAAGTTAATAAACCTACGTTTTTCAGAAATATTAATCTTTTGTCTACTCTTCAGCACATCAAAAACTGCATGAAGCATGCTCCAGATTTCTCACCAATGAAATACGACAAATGATACTGTCAACACTGAGATTTTTTTCCCCGCCTACTGTGGAATCTGTAACATATAGGGGGCCCTATTTACTAAGCTGCTCTAGAGGCACGTTAGTGCTTTTAGCATGGGCTAACTTTGAAGACACCCACAATATTCCTATGGGTACCTACACAGCGTGCTCTAATTTTGTGCATGCGCTAAAAATGCTAGCGCACCTTAGTAAACAGAGCCCATAGAACATAACTAGAATATTTCCTCTTATAGCTTTCTATGGGGAAAATGTATTCAGCTTCTGGTAGTTCCTCAGTAGTAGCAACACAAAATCTCTTCACTTCCAGATACTTTGTGAAGTAACACTAAATCCTGCAAAGAAGATTCGTAGAGCCTATGTTGCAAACCTTAACATCAATTTTGAACATGAATACCAATAACAGTACCTTTAAAAAGGCAGCTATGAATATACACAACAGCAATACGCATCCCATTGGAAAAGCCAGACAAGTCACCTGCTCTGTCACATGCAGAACACAGACCAACCCTCATGAATTACAGACTAAAGGACCAAAAATTAGTAATTGACCTGTAGCCAAGTATCAGCCCTTGCCTGCCCTACTTTATCCCTCCATCCATGCTAACTGGTAAGCGGTAATGACCTACGCGCATCAAATGCCGCTTGGCGCACGCCCAATACACGCGCCTGAAATAAATTTTCGGACATGCGTATCGGACGCGCGCCACAAATGAAATTACCGCAAGAGCCATGCGGTAGCCGGGCGGTAACTCCATTTTGGCCCATGTTGGGTGCGCATAGACATGCAGCTTAGTAAAAGGGCCTCTTTATGCCTATTCTGCATCAGGGACAAAGATGGTAGCACCCTCATCCTGCCCCAGACACATCTTTTTGATGCAATTCCCACCCCTCCCCAATTTTATCCTGTTTATTGCTTAATTTTAATAGTGCCCTCTTAATGCTGAAGAGATATTAAACAAGGATTTTAATGTCTGTGCTTATGAATTGTCTTTAAATTAATACATTACTTTAGACTGCTTTTGCTGGAAAGGCATTATGAAGCTTTATAAATTAATGTTGTTGTTATAAGCAATAAACTAGATTATTGTAAGAAGCATATGATCAGCATTATTCTTTTTATGAAGTCCATTCACATAACTTCATATTCTTTTTGCCTTTTAGTTTTTAGAAGAAATTTCATCTACTGAAAGTAAAGAACCTAGTGGTATGAGTGAACCTGTCCTCCTAAAAGAAGGGTATGAATTTATTTTTAAGTACTGTTAAACAGGTGTTAAAATACATAATCCAATGTGGGCAACATTTTTTCTTAAATAGCCTGAAACAAACTCACTGCCATTTTAGAAGTACATGTTTTATTTGATTTTAATGTAGAATATTTAGCATTAAATAAAGGTATCATCTTTTTATTTATTAATATTTATTCCTCCCCTCCTTTTTTTTTAAGGAATTCACTAAGGGTGGTGTATTTGACTAACTTAATTTCTTGATTACCATGTGCAAAAGATGCATTACCAGGAAATGTAAATGAATGCCAATAATAGCTGGAAAGAGAGAGGAGGGAGGCTTCATGTGTTAGTGATGCGAAGGTGACCATAAACTTATGGTTCTTGGTATGTTATGAAACTTAGGTCTCTGAGTACTATCTTTTTCTCAGTTCTGAAGTATCTGATTGTTATGAGTCTTGGAGGTCATACCATTCCTGGATTTTTATGAATTTCTCTTAAAAGTATCCTGGGTATAGCCATTCATGCAGTGGTTGGGTCCCAAAAAGAGTATTCCCATGGAATTGTCATAACTATTTGTTGGTGTGTTCTTAGATCTGTTTGGATTGATTCTTGTCTAACAATTGGCCCTGTCCCTCCAATTTCGCATCTCGTAACATTTTCTGTACTAAAGAATGTATCCTATACTAATAAGAAAGCCCATCAGAAATGAGGGATAAAACGCAATGAACATGTGTAACTTTGCTCCTGGTCTTATACCCACCCCCCTAATAACATCACACACTCTAACAAGCCATCCCACCAATATCCATAACCTCTGAAGACTTCCATAACTCAGCCTATAAAGCCTCTATGGTACCCCTAATCATCTCTGTCTTCATAAGTATTGCCATACTGGGAAAGAACAAAGGTCCATCAAGCCCAGCATCCTGTTTCCAACATTGGCCAA
Organism: Microcaecilia unicolor; assembly: GCF_901765095.1. Lineage (NCBI taxonomy): Eukaryota > Metazoa > Chordata > Amphibia > Gymnophiona > Siphonopidae > Microcaecilia > Microcaecilia unicolor. Next base: position 172,644,621 of record NC_044040.1, read on the forward strand.
GCCAGGTCACAAATACCTGGCAAGATCCCAAAAAGTACAAAACATTTTACACTACTTATCCCAGAAATAGTGGATTTTCCCCAAGTCCATTTAATAACGGTCTATGGACTTTTCCTTTAGGAAGCCGTCCAAACCTTTTTTTAAACTCCGCTAAGCTAACTGTCTTTACCACATTCTCTGGCAACAAATTCCAGCCTTTGATTACACGTTGAGTGAAGAAAAATTTTCTCCGATTCGTTTTAAATTTATTACACTGTAGCTTCATCGCATGCCCACTAGTCCTAGTATTTTTGGAAAGCGTAAACAGACGCTTCACATTTACCCGTTCACCAGCAGTTTAGAAGTCCCCTCACTCCCCAGTGAAACCTGCATTGAGCGTCAGCTACCCAGTATTCCCCTTCTTTCCCAGAACTCGCTCCCACAGGACCCCGGCCTCAGAGTCTTAAATACATGTGTATTCAGAATTTTATGTTAGTAGTACCACATTTGATTTACCTTAGTATCATTAATCACTTTGTTTGCTTTGAAAGGCAGTATAGTAAGCAAATAAAAATGGGACCCATGCAATGGAACAGGTGTGGGAGAGCATAGAATGTTGGTTGGACAGGGTAGAGTAGAGCTGTGCTGTGGGAGAGTGTATAAGAGTATAAATAGCATTTGTATCTGCCTTAATACTGCAAAAACACTTTTCCTTAACCACTTATTTGCTTTTGTATGTAAACTAATCAAAAAATTGCCCATAGATGACTTTGGGTTTGACTGAGCACTCTTCCCCCCCCCCCCCCCCCCCTATTTTCAACAGTGAAATGCTTAAAAGAGCTCAGGGAAGGAATCGAATTGGGAAAAAGAATTTCAAGAAACGATGGTTCTGTTTAACCAGCAGGGAACTCGCCTATCACAAACACCCAGGTACATGCAATTTTAATTTTATCTCTTTTTATGCTCTCCTAATTTTATGACTCTGGGATGTGGTATCACTTGCTGTGCCCTCTTTGACCTTGGCATTAGCAGTCTCTAAGGAGAAACTGGACAGGATGATTCACAAGATTACTTGGCAGCTTGAAGTAATTCAGTTTCAATGGCATCAATGTCTAAACTGAAGGTCATTCAGCTAATCCTTGACTTCTCTCCCATGCCTGTGGTACATAGGTGGTTGGTGTCTCAGCTATTTAGTGGGTAGAGCTAGGTAGGGCCGGCACAACCCAGTAAGCGTGGCAGGGGGGGAGGCGCAGACCTTTGGAGGGTGCCAAAACAAAACATGGAGCACTTCCCTGCTGCCTCCACCGCAGGTCCTTCTTCTACTGCCTCGTCCCGGAGTGCTGCTCTGCCGAATACCGCTGCCGCCACCATAGGTCCTTCTCCTGCCTCATCCCGCTTCTTCCTGATGTGTCTTGTACTTCCTGTGAGGCTGTTTGCCACAGGAGGGGACAATGCAGGAAGGTTCTGTAGGAGCAGTCATTCAGTTAACGCGTTAATGCTCCAGTATGTAAGTACATCGTTTAATCGTTTCCATTGCATTTCTACTGCAAGACTCGGCTACTTTTTTGGAGTGGTGGAAGCAATCTCTGACTATTCTGAGGAGATTCATTTTGAACTGTCTTTTCAACATGTGAAAGCCATATTCATGTAGTTCCTGTACATGTAGATGGTTTATAAATTTTGTCATCTTAATTGGAAAAGCTTTTTAAAGTTATTTTTTGAATTATTATTTCTTCCATCATCTTTATCAGCTGATTGGGGAGTAATGGAAGACCGCTTATTTAAAAGAGGTGAATTTTAAGCTTTCTTTTTTTCTCCTTATGAAGGCTGAACCTGTTTAACTCTTTACACATGTATGTAGATGGATTTAATGATCTTAAGTTAATAAGATTATGTGGTTATTTTTAAAGTTTTTTTTTTAAATCTGAGTGCTTCCATCATTTTCAGCTTATAGAGGTGAATTTTGAATTTTATGTTTTGAAGGTATGAATGCTTTCACATGTTTGGATGTTTGGACATTTATAGCTCAGCTGGAGGAAGTGTGTTAATTTTTTTTTCCGCCTGTAAGTGCTTACATCATTTTCAGGTGAACAGGGAGCAGTGCAAAGAATCTCAGCCTATTCTAAAGACATAAATCTTGGATTCATTCTTTTGAAGTTATGAGTGCTGTCCTTGTGTAGCTCTTTACATGTTTAGATGGTTTATATGTTCTCAGCTCAGTTGGAGGAGACTCTTTTTAGAAGCTGATTTTTTTTTTTATATTTATTAATATAGGTGCTTCCATGGTCACCTTCAGGAGAATGGGAAGTGGTGGAAGCAATGCCAACCTATTCTGAAGAGATTCACCCTCCTTTTTACTAAGCCGCATTAACAGCTGCCGTGCACTAATACCGACACTGTGCATTCATTTTGATTGGTCTGTTGGCATTGCCCATGGCAGCCGCTAGCGCGGCTTAGTAAACGGGGGGGGGGGGGGGGTCAGGGGTCAGTTTGATCTTTGTATGTTCAACTTATGTGGCTCTTTAAACGTTTACAGGGTCTGTATAGCTTGTCAGATCAATCTGAGCAGTGTGTTTTTTTTTGTTTTGGGTTTGTTTTTAAGTATTTGTGAATTATTAGTTCTTCCATCGTCTTTTCCAGCTGATCGGGGAGTAGTGGAAGTAATTTCAGATTATTCAGAAGAGGTCAATTTTGTGCTGTATATTTTCCATTTCTGAAGGTTGAATCCGTTTAGTTCAAGTCAATAAAATGATGTGGGGTTTCCTTAAGTTTTTGTTGTTTTGTTTTTTAAATATGAATGCTTCCATCCTCTTTTTCATGATAATGTCGAGTGGTGCAAGAAATCTCAGCTTATTCTGAAAAGGTTCAGGGCCCTATTTTACTAAGCTGCGCTGTAGGCACACACACCTTTTAGCACGCACTAAAAATTGGCACACGCTAACATTAGAAACACCCATAGGAACATAATGGGTGTTTCTATCGTAGCGCGTGCTAAAAGTTAGCGCGCCTACACCGCAGCTTAGTAAACAGGGCCTTCAGTATGAACTTTGTATTTTCCAGTTATGAAGTCCGTACCCATATAAGATTTTTAAATGTGTAGGTGGATTAAATGATCTCGGGTCAATAGGAGGATGTACTTTGTGAAAGTTGCTTTTCATGTCCGCTAGTTCTACCGCCTTTCCATCTCCGGAAAATGTTGGTTTGCGGATTAATACCTTTCAAATATTTGAATGCCTGTATCATATCACCCCTGTTTCTCCTTTCCTCCAGGGTATACATGTTCAGGTCAGCAAGTCTCTCATACGTCTTGTAACGCAAATCCCATACCATTCTCGTAGCTTTTCTTTGCACCGCTTCAATTCTTTTACATCCTTAGCAAGATAGTAAAGATAGTAAACAAGGAACAAAGGCCTGTGGCTCTCCAGGTGCCGCTACTGCTTCCTTGCTAGTCCTAGAAGTTTGCATCATAGGAGGTAGGACCGGCAGAGGATGCAGTAGTGATACTTGGAGAGTTGTGGTCCTGCATACTTTCACTTCTTGTTTGATGGTGTGGCCCCAGCAGAGGTGGAAACAGGATGAAGAAAGCCAAAAGGCGCTATACAGCAGCAGTGGCGTAGAAGTGTGGGAGAGAGGGGCAATGCAATATTAGGAAGACACTGATCCGGTGGACAAGAAAGGTTTCAGTTGGGGCTGTGGAAACTAAGAGTGGGACTTGGGGGTGACGAACTTAAGGTGTCAAAAACAGGTAGAAAAGTGATAGCAAAAGCCTGAAGTATACTTGGGTACATAGGGAGAGAAATGGCCAGCAAGTAAAAGAAAGCAATAGTGCCTCTTTATAAGTCTCTGAGACCCCATTTATAGTATTGTGTACAATTCTGGAGAGATGCCTTTAAGATATAAACAGGGTGGAATTGGTACGGAGGACAGATACTCAAAAAAGATATAGTAGAATTGGAAAAGGTACAGCGAAGGGCGACGAAAATGATAGTGGGGATGGGACGACTTTCCTATGAAGAGAGGCTGAGAAGGCTAGGGCTTTTCAGCTTGGAGAAGAGACGGCTGAGGGGAGATATGATAGAAGTGTATAAAATAATGAGTGGAATGGATCGGGTGGATGTGAAGCGACTGTTCACGCTATCCAAAAATACTAGGACTAGAGGGCATGAGTTGAAGCTACAGTGTGGTAAATTTAAAACGAATCGGAGAAAATTTTTCTTCACCCAACGTGTAATTAGACTCTGGAATTCGTTGCCGGAGAACGTGGTACGGGCGGTTAGCTTGACGGAGTTTAAAAAGGGGTTAGATAGATTCCTAAAGGACAAGTCCATAGACCGCTATTAAATGGACTTGGAAAAATTCCGCATTTTTAGGTATAACTTGTCTGGAATGTTTTTACGTTTAGGGAGCGTGCCAGGTGCCCTTGACCTGGATTGGCCACTGTCGGTGACAGGATGCTGGGCTAGATGGACCTTTGGTCTTTCCCAGTATGGCACTACTTATGTACTTATGTACTTATGTAAAGCATATAAGGACAGACTTCTCTTCCACCTTTCTTCCAAAGTATATATATTAAGATTTTTGATAGAGACATTTAAATGCCTCTTGTGCAGTAGTGCCATGGAGGTAATTGAAATGAAGAGGCATAGGATGAAGGTGAAAATATTTTTGATTTTATAAACATTAAAAGCTCATCTGTTAGCATTGACAATACACCCAATAAAGGCCTGCATGTCTACAAAACTGTTGCTAAAGCAAAATTGGTTGACACCTCTTCCCACTTTCATAAATATTATTAACCATTGCAGATGATATTTTACAAACAGTGTTTTGAATTCTGCAGTCATTCAAGAGCCAATAAGAATCTCTCCAATGAACACCTTCCAGTCGATCTATCTATTTAGACTTTCAGGTTCTAAAGCATTCAATTTAAATATCCGCTTTTGTTCTTGCACTGCGTCTTGCACTGGTGTTCTCCGTGTATGCTTTGTGGTATCTGATCCAAAACACTAGATTGCAGCGTGGAAAAGTTGTGCCATCTTTCCATACAATGAGGTGCTAGTGGGGCTTCTAACTTCTCTTTCCTCAGGCAGTACTTGTGTTCAGCTAAACATGATCTCAATTGTCTGGTAGTCATAAGTATATAAGTAATGCCACACTGGGAAAAGACCAAGGGTCCATCGAGCCCAGCATCCTGCCTACAACAGCGGCCAATCCAGGCCAAGGGCACCTGGCAAGCTTCCAAAACGTACAAACATTCTATACATGTTATTCCTGGAATAACGCCTCTGGAGGAAATCTCGTACTCATTCAGACTTCCTTCACTATAAATTCATGCTATCCTCCTTCCACTCCTCCCTATTCCTTGCAAAACAGGACTATTACACCCAATTGACCAATTCTCTCAGCTCCAACCCTTGTCGTCTCTTCGCCACCCTTAACTCTCTCCTCAAGGTGCCCCCCGCTCCCACTCCCCCCTCACTCTCTCCTCAATCACTGGCTGATTACTTCCACGACAAAGTGCAAAAGATCAACCTTGAATTCACTACCAAGCCATCACCCCCCACCCCCCCTCTTCACCCATTAACCCTCAACCAACCAACCCAGGCCACCGTCTCCTCCTTTCCTGAGATCACCGAGGATGAAACCTCCCGCCTTCTTTCCTCCTCGAAATGCACCACCTGTTCCTCTGATCCCATCCCCACCAACCTACTTAACACTATCGCCCATACTGTCAACCCCTCCATCTGTCGCATCCTTAACCTCTCTCTCTCCACTGCAACTCCCTGACACCTTCAAGCACGCCGTAGTCACACCTCTCCTCAAAAAACCATCACTCGACCCTACCTGCCCCTCCAACTATCGCCCCATCTCTCTCCTACCCTTCCTCTCCAAAATACTTGAGTGCGCCATTCACAGCCACTATCTTGATTTTCTCTCCTCTCATGCCATCCTCGACCCACTCCAGTCCGGTTTCCGCCCTCTCCACTCGACAGAAACAGCACTCTCTAAAGTCTGCAATGACCTGCTCCAGGCCAAATCCAGAGGCCACTACTCCATCCTCATCCTCCTCGATCTTTCTGCCGCTTTTGACACTGTCAATCACGATTTACTTCTCGCCATATTGGCCTCATTTGGGTTCCAGGGCTCTGTCCTCTCCTGGTTCTCCTCCTATCTCTCCCACCGCACATTCAGGGTGCACTCCCATGGATCTTCCTCCACTCCCATCCCGCTATCTGTTGGAGTTCCCCAGGGATCTGTTCTTGGACCCCTTCTCTTCTCTATCTACACTTCTTTCCTAGGCTCACTGATCTCATCTCATGGCTTCCAGTATCATCTTTACGCTGATGACACCCAGCTCTATCTCTCCACACCAGACATCACCGCAGAGACCCAGGCCAAGGTATCGGCCTGCCTATCCGACATTGCTGCCTGGATGTCCAACCGCCACCTGAAGCTGAACATGTCCAAGACCGAGCTCCTCGTCTTTCCACCTAAGCCCACTTCTCCTCTTCCCCCACTCTCTATCTCAGTTGATGGCACCCTCATCCTCCCCGTCTCATCTGCCCGCAACCTCGGGGTCATCTTCGACTCCTCACTCTCCTTCTCTGCGCATATCCAGCAGACTGCCAAAACCTGTCGCTTCTTCCTTTTCAACATCGACAAAATTCGCCCTTTCCTCTCTGAGCACACCACCCGAACTCTCATCCACGCTCTCATTACCTCTCGTCTCGACTACTGCAACTTGCTCCTCACTGGCCTCCCACTCAGCCATCTATCCCCCCTTCAATCCATTCAGAACTCTGCCGCACGTCTCATATTCCGCCAGAACCGATATACTCATATCACCCCTCTCCTCAAGTCGCTTCACTGGCTTCCAATCAGATACCGCATCCAATTCAAGCTTCTCCTCCTTACTTACAAATGCACTCACTCTGCTGCTCCACCCTACCTCTCTACCCTCATCTCCCCCTACGTTCCTGCCCGTAACCTCTGCTCACATGACAAATCCCTCCTCTCAGTACCCTTCTCCACCATTGCCAACTCCAGGCTCCGCTCGTTTTGCCTTGCCTCACCCTATGCCTGGAACAGTCTTCCTGAATCCCTACGCCAAGCCCCCTCCCTACCCATCTTCAAATCCTTGCTTAAAGCTCACCTCTTCAATGCTGCGTTCGGAACCTAACCTTTCGAACATATAGGTTGCCCCAATCTGTCTGACCTATCTGATTAACTGTACATTGTCTTTTTAGATTGTAAGCTCTTCGAGCAGGGACTGTCCTTCCATGTTAAATTGTACAGCGCTGTGTAACCCTAGTAGCGCTTTAGAAATGTTAAGTAGTAGTAGTAGAATTGTGGATTTTTCCCAAGTCCATTTAGTAGTGGACTTGTCCTTTAGGAAATCGTCTAACCCCTTTTTAAACTCTGTCAAGCTAACCGCCTTCACCACGTTCTCCGGCAATGAATTCCAGAGTTTAATTATGCGTTGGGTGAAGAAAGATTTTCTCCGATTTGTTTTAAATTTACTACACTGTAGTTTCATCGCATGACCCCTAGTCCTAGTATTTTTGGAAAGCGTGAACAGACGCTTCACATCCACCTGTTCCACTCCACTCATTATTTTATACCTATCATGTCTCCCCTCAGCCGTCTCTTCTCCAAGCTGAAAAGCCCTAGCCTCCTTAGTCTTTCTTCATAGAGAAGTCGTCCCATCCCTGCTATCATTTTAGTCGCCCTTCGCTGCACCTTTTCCAATTCTGCTATATCTTTCTTGAGATTCGGCGACCAGAATTGAACACAATACTCAAGTTGCGGTCGCACCATGGAGCGATATAACGGCATTATTACATCCTCACACCTGTTTTCCATACCTTTCCTAATAATACCCAACATTCTATTCTCTTTCCTAGCCACAGCAGCACACTGAGCAGAAGGTTTCAGTGTATTATAGACGACGACGACACCCAGATCCCTTTCTTGGTCCATAATTCCTAACGTGGAACCTTGCATGACGTAGCTATAATTCGGGTTCTTTTTTCCCACATGCATCACCTTACACTTGCTCACATTAAACGTCATCTGCCATTTAGCCGCCCAGTCTCCCAGTCCTGTAATTTTTCACAATCCTGTCGCGAGTTAACGACTTTGAATAACTTTGTGTCATCAGCAAATTTAATTACCTCGCTAGTTACTCCCATCTCTAAATCATTTATAAATATATTAAAAAGCAGCGGTCCGAGCACAGACCCCTGAGGAACCCCACTAACTACCCTTCTGTATTGTGAATACTGCCCATTTAACCCCACTCTGTTTCTTATCCTTCAACCAGTTTTTAATCCACAATAGGACATTTCCTCCTATCCCATGACCCTCCAATTTCCTCTGTAGCCTTTCGTAAGGTACCTTGTCAAACGACTTTTGAAAATCCAGATACACAATATCAACCGACTCCCCTTTGTCCACATGTTTGTTTACTCCTTCAAAGAACTGAAGTAAATTGGTCAAGCAAGATTTCCCCACACAAAAGCCGTGCTGACTTGGTCTCAGTAATCCATGTCCTTGGATGTGCTCTGTAATTTTGTTTTTAATAATAGCCTCTACCATTTTCCCCGGCACCGACGTCAGACTCACCGGTCTATAATTTCCCAGATCTCCCCTGGAACCTTTTTCAAAAAATCGGCGTTACATTGGCCACCCTCCAATCTTCCGGTACTACGCTCTATTTTAAGGATAAATTGCATATCACTAGCAGTAGCTCCGCAAGCTCATTTTTCAGTTCTGTCAGTACTCTAGGATGAATACCATCTGGTCCAGGAGATTTGCTACTCTTCAGTTTGCTGAACTGCCCCATTATGTCCTCCAGGTTTACCGTCTTTCCTACATATACTTTATTGAATGAGCAAAAACATATATGTAAACAACAAAAGTAGAGCTGCAAGTAGTTTTTAATGGTATATAGGTTTATCAACTTTAGTTTATTGTATGTTTAAGTTGAGATATACTGCCTATCTAAGGAAATCTAGGTAGCTTACAATAAAAATATAAAGTACATACATTTTTTTAAAACTGTGATGTGGAGATGGGTTACTCTAATACCGCAACTGAATCTCAATAAGATGTTTGAGTATTCTGCATCATAGGTGAGCCATAATTAAAAGGGGATCTGAGCTAGGGAAAAATAGCCTTGCTCTTCAGGAGATTTAGTTTGAGACAATTAGAATCAAGCCATTTGGCTACCAGTTCGAGTTTAGGTGAAATAGTGGGCATCATATTTATAGTATTGCAATCCAGTGCAAATAGGAGCTGAATATCATGTACAGTGGGGGAAATAAGTATTTGATCCCTTGCTGATTTTGTAAGTTTGCCCACTGACAAAGACATGAGCAGCCCATAATTGAAGGGTAGGTTATTGGTAACAGTGAGAGATAGCACATCACAAATTAAATCCGGAAAATCACATTGTGGAAAGTATATGAATTTATTTGCATTCTGCAGAGGGAAATAAGTATTTGATCCCCCACCAACCAGTAAGAGATCTGGCCCCTACAGACCAGGTAGATGCTCCAAATCAACTCGTTACCTGCATGACAGACAGCTGTCGGCAATGGTCACCTGTATGAAAGACACCTGTCCACAGACTCAGTGAATCAGTCAGACTCTAACCTCTACAAAATGGCCAAGAGCAAGGAGCTGTCTAAGGATGTCAGGGACAAGATCATACACCTGCACAAGGCTGGAATGGGCTACAAAACCATCAGTAAGACGCTGGGCGAGAAGGAGACAACTGTTGGTGCCATAGTAAGAAAATGGAAGAAGTACAAAATGACTGTCAATCGACAAAGATCTGGGGCTCCACGCAAAATCTCACCTCGTGGGGTATCCTTGATCATGAGGAAGGTTAGAAATCAGCCTACAACTACAAGGGGGGAACTTGTCAATGATCTCAAGGCAGCTGGGACCACTGTCACCACGAAAACCATTGGTAACACATTACGACATAACGGATTGCAATCCTGCAGTGCCCGCAAGGTCCCCCTGCTCCGGAAGGCACATGTGACGGCCCGTCTGAAGTTTGCCAGTGAACACCTGGATGATGCCGAGAGTGATTGGGAGAAGGTGCTGTGGTCAGATGAGACAAAAATTGAGCTCTTTGGCATGAACTCAACTCGCCGTGTTTGGAGGAAGAGAAATGCTGCCTATGACCCAAAGAACACCGTCCCCACTGTCAAGCATGGAGGTGGAAATGTTATGTTTTGGGGGTGTTTCTCTGCTAAGGGCACAGGACTACTTCACCGCATCAATGGGAGAATGGATGGGGCCATGTACCGTACAATTCTGAGTGACAACCTCCTTCCCTCCGCCAGGGCCTTAAAAATGGGTCGTGGCTGGGTCTTCCAGCACGACAATGACCCAAAACATACAGCCAAGGCAACAAAGGAGTGGCTCAGGAAGAAGCACATTAGGGTCATGGAGTGGCCTAGCCAGTCACCAGACCTTAATCCCATTGAAAACTTATGGAGGGAGCTGAAGCTGCGAGTTGCCAAGCGACAGCCCAGAACTCTTAATGATTTAGAGATGATCTGCAAAGAGGAGTGGACCAAAATTCCTCCTGACATGTGTGCAAACCTCATCATCAACTACAGAAGACGTCTGACCGCTGTGCTTGCCAACAAGGGTTTTGCCACCAAGTATTAGGTCTTGTTTGCCAGAGGGATTAAATACTTATTTCCCTCTGCAGAATGCAAATAAATTCATATACTTTCCACAATGTGATTTTCCGGATTTAATTTGTGATGTGCTATCTCTCACTGTTACCAATAACCTACCCTTCAATTATGGGCTGCTCATGTCTTTGTCAGTGGGCAAACTTACAAAATCAGCAAGGGATCAAATACTTATTTCCCCCACTGTACATATATGTTAAAATGTAATATCCAGTGACTGAAGCAACAAAGCAAGTGGAGTTAAAAAAAAATATATGTGTGTGTACATATGTATGTGTGTATGTATGTATATATATATGTATGTATAAAAAAAGAATAGAACCAAGGATAGAAAAGTGTATTCATATGTTGGGACATGTGGTACCATATGCAGAAAAATGGTTGATCTACCCTAAGTCCAAATGTTAACCCTTTCACTGATTGATTTCAGTAAAGCTGGTTTGAGTTTTTGGTAAGAATTTTGTATGTGAATAGTGTACTCTGAAGAGCTGACTGAAAAGCCATGGTTGTTATGCTTTTTCAAAATAAGTTAAAAAAAAAAAAAAAAAAAAAGGGTGTGGTTTGAGCTGATGTTCAGAGCTTCATGACTTTCATATGCCCACAAGTGACAGCATAATAAAGCATGAGAAAAAAAAACTCCATTTAACCTGTCTAATCATAATCTCTAATTTCTTTATACAGAAAAGGAGCCAGTGTACAGTATTTCAATCAAAAACATCCTTGCTGTTGAAAGACTTGATGAGAGCTCTTTCAATAGGAAAAATGTAAGTCACACTGAAAGCAGTTTTATCTTTCTTTCATTGTTCAGAAGAAGAAGAATAGAACTGTATTCATATGTTTAAATAAGTATCTTATATACACTGAGGGAATTGCTTAATCTTGTGCCTTTTATATTAGAAGTGTAGCCCTTCTCTATGGGAAGTTTCATTTTCTTCCTAGTTTGGTTTAGTCTTTTGGTATTTCTGCTACAGTCCTTATTTATGTGGGCTTTAGGGTTTTACTTTTAGATTATGCTTTAATGAATATTTTATCGTATATTTTTTCCTTTAATTTACTTACCAAAGAAGTCAGACTTCACGACCTGTAGTTCCCAACCTTTTTACTCTTTTGTGGAGAGAACCACTCCCGACTGTAGAGAAGCATTGAAAAGATCAACTGGCGGAACCACTAGAACGTCCCTAAGTTCTTTTCAGTACTCTCGGATGTATGCCGTCTGGCCCCATCAATTTGTCCACCTTTAGTTTAGCCAGCTCCTAACAAACACAGTCCTCTGATGTTCAGGGACTATCACCCCTCCGTTCCTATTTATATTGGTGGGAGGCGGAGCTGGTGGTTTGAAGGCGGGGATAGTGCTGGGCAGACTTATACGGTCTGTGCCAGGGTTGGTGGTTGGGAGGCGGGGAAAATACTGGGCAGACTTGTACGTTCTGTGCCCTGAAGAGGACAGGTACAAATCAAGGTAGGGTATACACAAAAAGTAGCACAATTGTAATATAGTACCTTTTTTCTTGTATTTCTTATATGGCAATATTTTTGTTTGCATTTTAACTTGTCTTTTCAAGCATTCTCATAAATACTTTGTCATAAATACCTTTGGTTTTCTTTAATGCAGATGTTATGAAATGGTTAGTGAATTTGAAATCTGGAACCCCATCAGTATCATTTACTTAGTTGTTTATGATATGGTATTTTGAAGTCATTCTGAATCTTCATATTTAGAAGGATATCTGTAAAACAAGTGCACAAGCAACAAATTGCATTTTGCTATCTCACACCAGGAAGATGGCTTTGTTCAGCATATTATTGTCACAGGCAGGATAAAATCATACTTACCGATAGGAGCACAATTCTCATGGCCATATTACTTCTATATGGTACTTTCCATTAGAGTACAAAAGATGATGATATCTATATGAACTGTATGGTCTCATTCATGCCATGTATTCATTTTATTCCCTTCAAAGATATTTCAACCTATAAAGACTTAACACACTATTTTCAACAAGTTTAGGTTCCATCAACACTCCTGAGTTTTCCTTTAAATTTTTAAAAGCAATAAGGCAGTCATTTATTAAGTCAGGGTCTCTGGTGTCAACCATAATTCTGTGCCCTGGAAAGGGCCTATAAATGTCACTCTTTCCCATCTGAAGCCAGGGGCTTAACCAGTTCTGGATGTGGTGGCTGTCCTGTGGTGCATTTACACCTCTTGCCCCCTAGCTAATTCACTCTTCCTATGCTGCGTTGGTGGCAGAAAAAGGACCTTGAGGCATGAGAGATTTGCATACATTGCTTCCCTGGTATACAAATCTATTTCATGCATATGCATTAAGGATATCCTGAACACCTGATTGGCTGGGTGTACCCTGAGGACTGGATTGAGAAGCAGTAGTCTAGTTGACACTCCTCCTTTTTCTCTCCCCGGACCAAGACACAAAAAGCCCTGGTAGCCTAGTGGACCCCTCCCCCCCCTTCCACTGCCTCCCCAGACCCACCTCAAAGAGTGCAAAGTCAAGACCAATGGTCACTTATTTCTCCCTCCTGGCATTTCCATTATTCAAACTTGGATGCACACTAGGGGCCAGTCTACCGACTGACTACTAGCAGTGCATCAGGATGCACAGCTAGTACTCTGGCACTGCCATTGTGAATGATGATGGCACCAGAGTCAAGGGCAAGTGGGCATCACTTCTGCCTTTTCACTCTTTGGGGTGGGTGTTGAGGGCCTTGGGTCTCCACTAGACTACTGGGAATTTATTTTCTATGTCAGGGGCAGAGAGGGAGGGAATGGGGGGCATGTACTAGACTACTGGGGCTTTTTGTGTGTTGAAGGAAGGGAAGGGCTTATTGTGGGGGAGGGAAGGAGGAGAAGTCCATTAGACTATGAGTTAATTTTGGAATGTGAAGGAAAAGGAATGCAGATCCAGTGCTTTCTCTCTCTTTCTCTCTCTTGTCAGTGTGTGTGAGCCAGTCCCCCCCACCCCCCCATTCACTACCAGGAAAGGGGACATTTTAGCAGTGAGTGCAGATTACTTTGGTGGCATGCACTGTTTTGTCTGATTCTTCAGTGCAGCAGTAATTTGCATGCTCATGTTAGAAGCCATACACTTGGTGCATGTCTTCTTGTATAACCCCCGAATCAGTGGAAGCAGGTTCTAACCAGAGCCTTTGTTTTCCTTCTGTCATCATTGCTATCTGGGTTCTAGGCATGTTAGGTAGTAGAATATTGTAGGCGGTGTTAGTTGTATAGTATTCCTTACAACATATTCCTTGACTGAGATGACTGGACCATTCCAATTGACCAGTGATAACTGAATTTCAGCTTACATTTTTAATATCCCTATGTTTCTTTTTCACTTCACCATATCAAATTGTTCAGTAATTATTTTTACATTTTAATGAGGTTAGTGGAATGAGAGCTACTCTGCATCTTAATATAGACTTACTACTCTTATTGTTTTTACCTATTCTTTTTTTTACTTCGCATATTTATTTGGTTTGTTAGACCATTTTGGCAGGCTTTATGGCCGGGCTAGTACAGGTAATGATTTATCACCACTAGCATGGTGCACCTGGTTTCTGTTGTTCAGGGTGTGAATTTACAAATTGTTACTAGTTTGTTGTCTTCGCTCACCAGAAGAATGGTGCAGGCCACAGATATAACCCCATCACTATGTTTTGTTTGAATTGATCTGAGAGCTGTAGTACTGATGAAATGAAATCCTTTTTCTGCACAGATGTTTCAGGTGATACACACTGAGAAACCTCTTTATGTTCAAGCAAATAATTGTGTGGAGGCGAGTGAATGGATAGAAATCCTCAGCAGGGTAAGCCGGTGTAATCACCGAAGACTGAGTGTTTATCATCCCTCTGCTTATCTGAATGGGAACTGGCTTTGCTGCAAGGGCAACTCTGAGAACACACTAGGCTGCACTCAATGTACTGCGTAAGTAGATTAAGTAAAGAATGTCATGTTACTTGAAATGAAAATACAGATGTCTTTACAGTCCGTTTTTATTTACCTTTTTTTTTTTTTTATAACAATAATACTATTGTTACTGGATTTCTCAGCAATCTGGAAAGGGATGGTGAATAAAACTGAAAATACTATAATGCCTTTGTATCGATCCATGGTGTGTCCACAGCTTGAGTATTGCGTTCAGTTCTGATCACCGTATCTCAAAAAAGATTTAGCAGAATTAGAAAATGTTCAAAGAAGAGCAACTAAAATGATAAAAAGAGAATGGAACTCCTCTCATATGTGGAAAGGCTAAAGAGGTTAGGGCTCTTCATTTTGGAAAAGAGATGGCAGAGAGGAGATGTGATTGAGGTCTACAAAATTCTGAGTAAATCGATTTTTTTTTATTTATTTATTTTTTTTTAATGCTCGTTCCAAAAGTACAGAGACTAGGGGACACTGTCGCGTCCCGCGCTCCTACCTGCTCTTCCGCCGCGGGGGGCAGGAGCCAGCGTCCTCCGCGGCGCGAGATGGCGGCCCGGAGGCTCCAGCGTGGGGGCGGGCGCTGCCGCGGAAATGGTGGGTCGGGCCGAGACCGGCGATGGCGACCACCGGTCTCTCGCCGGGTGTGGAGGCGAGGTTCGCGCCGCCCAAGATGGTGGCGCTAGTATGCTAGGGTCGGTGTCTCCCTCGCTCCAGAGCCGGGGGCCCTGGAGCTCCGCCTACACAGCGCCGGATTGGAGGGCCGAGGCAGTGGCTCCACCTTGGAGATCGGGCAGAGCCAATCCGAAGGGCTCTGCTGATGCCCGGGGCCGGATTGGTGGTTCTCTCCCTCGAGGGTGGGGCGGCTAATGGGGCTCGATATTTAAAGGCGGAATCTATGCTGATACGTTGCTTCAGGTTCTGTTCCCGAAGCCCGCTCCATGGTTCCGTGTTGTTACTTCCTGGTCCTGTCCAGAGACTTGCCTTGAACCTGACTGCTGCTTGCTAGTGCCTACACCTCCCGACTCCAGCCTGGTCAGTCCGAAAACCCCGCGGTTCCAGCAGTCCCACTGACCGCCTGCAGCTGGGGGGCTCAACCTCTGGTGAACGGCGGTCGCCTCGGGTGAAGATTCGGGGTTGCTCGGCTGTCCTTTGAGGTCCTTCGGACCTTACGGGACCTAAGGGCTCACTGACATTGTGGACAAGACAGACACTCAAGGAAGTTACATGGAAATACTTTTAAAACAAATAGGAGGATATATTTTTTCACTCAATGAATAGTTAAGCTCTGGAACTGTTCGCCGGAGGAGGTGGTAACAGCAGTTAGCATATCTGGGTTTAAAAAAGGTTTGGACAAATTCCTGGAGGAAAGGTCCATAGTCTGCTATTGAGACAGACGTGGGAAGCAACTTCTTACAATGGGATTTGTAGTATGGAGTGTTGCCATGATTTGAGTTTCTGCCAGGTACTTGTGACCTGGCTTGGCCACTATTTAGAAAACAGAATACTGGGCTAGATGGACCATTGGTCTGATCCAGTATGGCTACTCTTATGTTCTATGGGTGGTTCATTACATGGTACAAATCCAACTTCTCAGACAACAAACAGTTCTGTTCAGTAACAGCACTGAACTGCAGGGTGCCACAGGGATCCATCCCTTTATCGTTTTAGTCGCTCTTCTTTGAACCTTTTCTAATTCTACTATATCTTTTTTGAGATACAACAACCAGAACTGAATGCAATGCTCAAGGTGAGGTTGCACCATGGAGCAATGCGGACACATTATAGTATTTTCGGTCTTATTCACTATCCCTTTCCTAATAATTCCTAGCATCCTGTTTGGTTTTTTGGCCACCGCTGCACATTGAGCAGAAGGATTCAGCATATTATCTAAAGCGTCGCCTAGATCTTTTTCTTGGCTACTGACTCCCAAAGTGGTCCCTAGCATCAGGTAACTATGATTCGGACTATTCTTTCCAACGTTCATCACCTTGCATTTGTCCACATTAAATTTCTTCTGTCATTTGGATGCCCTGTCTTCCAATTTCCTAAGGTCTTCCTGTAATATTTCATAGTCCGCACATGTTTTAACAACCTTGAATAGTTTTGTGTTATCTGCAAATTAATCACCTCACTCGTTATTCCGATTTCCATATTATTTATAAATATGTCGAACAGCACCGGTCCCAGTACTGATCTCTGCGGCACACCATTGAGAGAAACGACCATTTAACCCTCCCTATTTTTTCTTTCCAGAAACCAATTCCTAATCCACACCAGCCCATTGCCTCCTATCCCATGACTCTATATTTTCTCATGAGGAACTTCTGAAAATCTAGGTACTCGGCATCAAGTAGCTCACCTTTATCCACATATTTATTCATGCCTTCAAAGAAATGAAGCAAATTGGCGAGTCAAGATTTCCCTCGGCTGAGCCCATGCTGACTCTGTCCCATTAAACCATTTTTGTCTACGTGTTGTGTAATTTTATTTTTAATCATAGTTTCTGCTATTTTGCCCGGCACTGACACCAGGCTTACCAGTTTGTAATTTCCTAGATCACCCTTTGAACCCTTTTTAAAAATCAGTTTCACATTGGCCACCCTCCGATCTTCAGGTACTATGGACGATTTTAACAACAGGTTATATATTACTAACAGCAGATCAGTAATTTCATGCTTGAGTTCTTTGGATGTATGCTATCGGGTCCAGGTGATTTACTACTCTTTAATTTGTGTATTTGGCTCAGTACGTCTTCCAGGTTCACAGAGATGCCCTTCCTTTCCTGTGCATAATCACCCTTGAAGACAGTTTTCACTACCTGAATTCAAAATGCCATTTTGGAAATATGAGCTCCCCCCCCTCCCCCCCCCAAAAAAGAAGGTGGTCAGGAATCTTGGAATACTGCTAGATACCAACAACAATGGTCCATGCTGTGATAACATCGTGATTGGATTACTGTAATGCCCTGTACATTGGTTAAACCAAAAGGTTTGCAGCAACTCCAACTAATTCAGAATGTTGAGGCATGATGGAGGGCTGCAGGTGACATGATCACATTGTACCTTCCTGTAAAAACTACATTGGCTAACAGTAGTACCTTACAGGGCCAAATTTAACGCTCTTATCTTTGATTTTCAAGGTCCTCAGACAAAATGGGTCAGAGTACTTAATATGTTGGAGGTCTCAAAAGTGTGTAGAAGGCTAATGTCCTATCAAGGGCCAAAATCAAAAGAAATTGCATGATGTGATTGAACCCTGCTAGCAAGCCACCTCTAAAACTCACTCCCAGAAAGGTTCTGCTGAACTCAAGACTACCTCTATATCAGGAAGCAGGTGATAGCCTGGCTCTTTTCCCATGTGGTGTAGGAGAGGTAACAAGTTTGGTTACTAAGTTTGATGACCTAATTAAGATCGTGGACTCCATTAAAATTCACCTTAACCAGTTAGGTCAGGCCAGTACAGGGTGATACAAGATCATTGCAAGAACTTAAAATGACTGCAATAAAAGACAACATGATGCTTCATAGAAAAATAAAACAGATGGAGAACGTTAATCGCCGCTTGAATCTTTGTTTGCTTAATTTCCCTAGGTCTCCTGGGGTTATGCCGCTAGATCTTTTAAAGAGATTTTTGGTAGAAAATTTTAATTTTCTTCGGATGCGATGCCTCCTATTAACAAGATAGGTTATTTACCTTCTAAAGCTCCTGGAGGATAAAGGTGAAGATAAGGGAGAAGATTAAAAAAGCTGAAATTGACTTATCTATTGATGTGAATAATATTTCAGTGATTTTGGAACAGTCTATATCTGAAGCTAGAGAGAGGACTACGTTGCTAGTATCTTGTCTTTGAGTAGGATGTGAAAACGGTTTTAAGACTTTTTCAAGCAGTCTAAAGCTCCATTTGGCGGACAGAAGATTTGGATTTATCCTGATGTTTCAAAGACTAAGCAGGAACGAAGAAAGAAGTTTGAGACAAATTTTATAAATTGGAACGTCCTTCTTACTGGCATATCCCTGCAATTGCATGATCAACTTTGGAGGCTCTAAATATACCTTTTATGCTCCAGAGCAGCTTAAGGCTTTTCTTGACATGAAAAAATTAGTTTGATTGTTGTTGGATGTAATAGTAATTTCCATATCATCAAGCTGATCAATCCATAGACTGGTGGGTTGTGTCCATCTACCAGCAGGTGGAGATAGAGAGCAAACTTTTGCCTCCCTATATGTGGTCATGTGCTGCCGGAAACTCCTCAGTATGTTCTCTATCTCAGCAGGTGGTGGTCACACACAGCAGCAGCTCTGGCTAGGCCTCCAAGCCTAATTCTTAGGTTTTGTTGAGTGCCTGGGGTTGAGGGCTCTTTTGAGCAAGTGCAAACCTGGTGGTGCCAGGTCCCTCCTTTTCTCCCCCCTCCCGCTGGCTCCGTTAAAAAAAAAAAAAAAATTTTGAACGTCCTTAAAGGCGTTTATTTCGACGTTTATTTAAACGTTTATTGCAGCTACTCACTGGGACACCAGGTCGTTACAGCTCGGAGCGGACAGCAGGTAATTTTTACCTTTTTATAGCGGGCAGGGGGTTCCCCGATTCTTCTCCTCGTGGCATATGGCGTCGGAGGGCGAGGGCGCAAAGAGTCGCTCCCCGGATCGCTTGAGCGCTTCTAGAGGGGATGCGGGGGTCTTAAAGCCTGATTCGCCCTTGTTGGGTGACAGTTTCGTGACCGATGAATGTCCCGGTCCTTCCTCCAGCGTGGCAGTTTTTCCCGCCATAAACGCCCATCCCCCGCTCCTCGCCTCCGCCATCTTGGCAGGCCACGCGGCTCGGACGGCTTCTTCTTGGGCCGCCCTTGAGGTTGGAGACATTAATGCCATGAACGCCCTTAATTTGGGCGACGGCACAAAAGCGGCTAAAATTAAGCGCCGTTCTTCCCGCGCGGCTCCTTCGCGGAGTGTCGCGCCGGACGCCATTTTGGATGCGCAGCATGTCTCTCCCCCGCTCTTGCGAGCGCCGGTTGAGGGTGCGTCTAGGGCTGTAGCCCAGGCTGCGGAAGTGCACAGTCTGGGGGTTTTTTCCCCCGAGTTTGTTTTGCTGCTGCATCAGGCCTTCCTTATGCAAAACGCTGCCCCTGCTCCCTCGTCTGGAAAAGAGGTTGAGGTTCCCAGAGGTAAACGCCCTCGGGTTGATTCTCAGGCCTTGGAGGACTTTGTCTCCTCCGATGTAGATGAGGGCAGCGTATCTGAGTTCTCCCAACGGTCCTTTGCGGATTCCTTGGAGGAGACGGATCCCCGCTCGGATGGAGCGGATGACCCCTCTGCAGCGCGGCTTTTTAGCTCAGAGGATTTGCCCAACCTGTTGATACAGGCCATGGACACTTTGAAGATTTCCTCTCCGGAGGACGTCTCTCCCTCAGCCCCTGTTGGCTCTTCCATTATGCTGGGGACGAAGCGCCCGCCTAGAACCTTCCACGTGCATGATGCCATGCACACCTTAATTTCGGCTCAATGGGATGTCCCGGAAGCGAGCCTTAAAGTGGCTAGGGCTATGTCCCGCCTCTATCCTTTGACTGAAAGTGAACGTGAGGCCTATCTGTGGCCTACCGTGGATTCTTTAATCACTGCGGTGACTAAGAAAACGGCGTTGCCGGTGGAAGGTGGCACGGCCCTAAAGGACGCCCAAGACAGAAGATTGGAGGCGGCCTTAAGGTCGTCCTTTGAGGCGGCTGCTTTAAGTTTGCAGGCCTCAGTTTGCGGCTCCTATGTGGCCAGGGCGTGCCTGACGATGGTGCAGCGGGCTTCCCCCTCGGATCATTCCTTGAGGGCTGATTGGCCGGCCCTGGAATCGGGCTTAGCCTATTTGGCAGACTTGCTGTATGATGTCTTGAGAGCCTCAGCTAAGGGCATGGCTCAGACAGTCTCTGCGCGGCGGTGGCTTTGGCTGAAACATTGGTCTGCTGACCACGCCTCTAAATCCCGCCTGGCTAGATTGCCTTTTAAAGGCAAGCTGCTCTTTGGGGTCGAGCTGGACAAAATCGTGAGCGATCTCGGCATGTCTAAGGGCAAGAAGTTACCAGAGGTCAGGGCTCGGGCTAGTACTCGCCCCGGTACCTCCAGAGGACGGTTTCAGGAAGCCCGTTGGTACCGCCCGGGCAGGTCGGGCTCCTCTGCCCCCTCTTCCTTCAAGAGGAACTTCTCCCCCAAGCAGCATTCCTTTCGCAGAGACTGCCGTCCCGGAGGTGCTCCCTCCGGTCCTCCCTCCGGTCCTCCCCCAGGGTCGCGTACCCAATGACGGGGCCTTGGTCCACGCCCCAGTGCAGATTGGAGGACGGCTGTCCTCGTTTCTGGGCGAGTGGACCACAATAACTTCAGACGCTTGGGTGCTGGAAGTCATCAGAGACGGCTACAAGCTAGAGTTCTGCCGACCCTTAAGAGACGGGTTTGTACTCTCTCCCTGCAAGTCTCCGGTCAAAGCTGTGGCAGTGCAGCAGACCTTGGACAACCTGATCCGCCTGGGTGCGGTCGTTCCGGTGCCAGAAAATCAGCTTGGCAAGGGGCGTTACTCCATTTACTTTGTGGTACCAAAGAAAGGAGGTTCTGTACGGCCTATCCTCGACCTCAAAGGGGTCAATCGGGCCTTGAAAGTTCGGCACTTTCGCATGGAGACTCTCCGCTCTGTTATAGCGGCAGTGAAGGCAGGGGAGTACCTGGCATCCTTGGACATCAAGGAAGCTTACTTGCATATTCCCATCTGGCCTCCTCATCAACGCTTTCTGCGTTTTGCAGTCCTGGGCCGACACTTCCAGTTCAGAGCCCTCCCGTTCGGGTTGGCTACTGCTCCGCGGACCTTTTCCAAAGTAATGGTGGTCATCGCGGCCTTCCTGCGAAAGGAAGGAGTACAAGTCCATCCTTATCTGGACGACTGGTTGATCCGAGCCCCCTCTTATGCAGAGTGCGGCAAAGCTGTGGACCGGGTAGTTGCTCTTTTGAGCTCCCTGGGATGGATCATCAACTGGGAGAAAAGCCAGCTGCGCCCGACTCAGTCCCTGGAGTATCTGGGAGTTCGATTCGACACCCAAGTGGGCAGAGTGTTCCTGCCAGACAATCGGATTGTCAAGCTTCAGGCTCAGGTGGACCAGTTCCTAGTAGCCTCTCCTCTTCGGGCTTGGGACTATGTGCAGATGTTGGGCTCTATGACGGCCACGATGGAAGTAGTGCCCTGGGCCAGGGCTCATATGAGACCACTACAAAAATCTCTGCTGCAGCGCTGGACTCCGATGTCGGAGGATTATGCTGTGCGCCTTCCCTTGGACCAAGCAGTGCGCAAGGCGCTGAGCTGGTGGATGCAGACAGACAAGTTGTCTGCGGGAATGCCTCTGGTGACCCCGGAGTGGATTGTCATCACGACGGACGCCTCTTTGTCGGGCTGGGGAGCCCACTGCTTGGGAAGGACAGCGCAGGGGCTCTGGTCTCCTGCAGAGGCAAAGTGGTCTATCAACCTCCTGGAACTCAGAGCCATTCGGTTGGCGCTTTTGGAGTTCATCCCGGTACTGGTGTTGAAGCCTGTACGGGTCCTGTCGGACAATGCCACGGCTGTGGCCTATGTCAACCGCCAGGGAGGTACCAAGAGCGCCCCTCTAGCCAAGGAGGCTATGAATCTTTGCCAGTGGGCGGAAGCGAACCTGGAGCAGCTTTCAGCGGCCCACATTGCCGGAGTAATGAATGTCAAGGCGGACTTTCTCAGTCGCCATACCTTGGAGCCCGGAGAGTGGCAGCTATCTGCTCAGGCGTTCTTGGACATCACGAAGCGCTGGGGCCAGCCGAGCCTAGATCTGATGGCGTCATCGGCCAATTGCCAAGTGCCGCGCTTCTTCAGCAGAGGACGGGACCCTCAATCCCTGGGAGTAGATGCTCTTCTCCAACAGTGGCCGACACAAGAGCTCCTCTATGTGTTCCCGCCCTGGCCCATGTTGGGCAGGGTGCTAGACCGGGTGGCAAAGCATCCCGGCAGGGTAATCCTGGTGGGTCCGGATTGGCCCAGACGTCCCTGGTATGCGGACTTGATCAGGCTCTCAGTCGACGATCCTCTGCGGCTGCCAGTGGAGCAGGGCCTGTTACATCAGGGTCCTGTGGTGATGGAGGATCCCTCCCCCTTTGGTCTTACGGCCTGGCTATTGAGCGGCAGCGTCTGAGGAAGAAGGGCTTCTCAGACAAGGTCATCGCCACTATGCTGAGAGCGAGGAAGCGCTCTACTTCTACTGCTTACGCCAGGGTTTGGCGTATCTTTGCAGCGTGGTGTGAAGCAGGCTCACTTTCTCCCTTCACTGCTCCAATTGCTTCAGTGTTGGCGTTCCTGCAAGAAGGTCTGGACAAAGGCCTGTCGCTCAGTTCCCTTAAAGTCCAGGTAGCGGCTCTGGCTTGCTTCAGGGGCCGCCTGAAGGGTGCTTCCCTGGCTTCACAGCCAGATGTGGTGCGCTTTCTCAAGGGAGTTAATCACCTGCGCCCTCCTCTGCACTCAGTGGTGCCTGCGTGGAATCTCAACCTGGTGCTAAGAGCATTGCAGAAGCCGCCTTTTGAACCCTTGTCGAGGGCATCGCTGAAAGACCTGACGTTGAAAGCAGTCTTTTTGGTGGCTATCACTTCAGCCAGAAGAGTTTCCGAGCTCCAGGCGCTCTCATGTCGAGAGCCTTTTCTGCAGTTCACTGAGGCAGGAGTGACTATTCGCACAGTGCCTTCCTTCCTGCCCAAGATTGTTTCTCGCTTCCATGTGAATCAGCAGCTCTGTCTCCCTTCCTTTCGTAGGGAGGTCTACCCAGAGGAGTACTCTGCTCTTAATATCTGGATGTGAGACGAATCATCATCAGATACTTGGAAGTGACCAATGATTTCCGGAAATCGGATCATCTGTTTGTCCTGTTTGCAGGTCCTCGTAAGGGTCTGCAGGCTGCTAAGCCTACAGTGGCAAGATGGGTCAAGGACGCCATTGCAGCGGCTTATGTGGCCGCGGGGAAGGTGCCGCCTATCCAGCTGAAGGCTCACTCCACGAGGGCTCAGGCGGCCTCGATGGCAGAGGCCGGATCCGTCTCCTTGGAAGAGATATGCAAGGCGGCAACTTGGGCTTCGGCTCATACATTCTCCAAGCATTACCGTTTGACTGTGGCTGCACGGGCGGAGGCCCGGTTTGGAGCTTCAGTGTTGAGGTCAGGGATTTCTATGTCCCGCCCTTGGTGAGTACTGCTTCGGTACATCCCACCAGTCTATGGATTGATCAGCTTGATGATATGGAAGGTAAAATTATGTATAATCATACCTGATAATTTTCTTTCCATTAATCATAGCTGATCAATCCATAGCCCCTCCCAGATATCTGTACTGTTTTTATTCTGGTTGCATTTCAGGTTCAAGTTTCTTCAGAAAGACTTCGTGTTCAAGTTTTTTTCACTTGGATTCTTCAAGAGTTGAGACGAGTTTGTGTTACAGTGAGCTGCTGCATTCCTCTCCCCTCCGTTTTACGGGGCTGGATTGAGATTTAAATTCTGCCGGCACTCCCTCCCGCTTCGTGCGGCTGTAGGGCAGCTTTGTACCCCTCCCGCTTCAGCGGTGTTCGGGTCAGTCAGCTCCTCCCGCGGTTGCAGGATAAGCCAGATCCCCCCGCATCGGCGGGTGTGGTGTCCCTCCCCCGCTCCGCGGGGATGAGCTGGACGGATTCCCCTCCCCCACTTGTGTGGGGATGAGCTGGGTTACTTCCCCTCCCCCGTTTCGGCGGTGGTGAGCTGGGCAGAGTGTCCCTTTGTAGGTGTAATTCTCTAAGTGCTGAGTCCTGCGGATGGAGCTTTGATATCGACATACTGAGGAGTTTCCGGCAGCACATGACCACATATAGGGAGGCAAAAGTTTGCTCTCTATCTCCACCTGCTGGTAGATGGACACAACCCACCAGTCTATGGATTGATCAGCTATGATTAATGGAAAGAAAATTATCAGGTATGATTATACATAATTTTACCATTGAGTGGGTGCTCATATTAAACCTTACTTTAAAAGATTATGCCTTATTTTCTCTCCTAAATTGCTATTTTCGCTCCCCCTTTTTAATATTGAGGTCTAGGAAAGATTAATGATGTTTCCTTTAGGGAGTGAATTCCCTGTTATTCCCTGGATTCTTTTTTTTAACTTTCTGTGTTTCTGTAGCAATGGTTGTTGTCTTGTCTTGTGATTATATTTGAAACTGCAATTAAAATACTTGTGGTGACTGATTATCCTCCCCCTCCACACCTGGACTAGCTTACTGCACACCTTGTAACTTAGACTAGTTCCTCATATCTCTTTCAGCTGTACATATACAGTGGGGGAAATAAGTATTTGATCCCTTGCTGATTTTGTAAGTTTGCCCACTGACAAAGACATGAGCAGCCCATAATTGAAGGGTAGGTTATTGGTAACAGTGAGAGATAGCACATCACAAATTAAATCCGGAAAATCACATTGTGGAAAGTATATGAATTTATTTGCATTCTGCAGAGGGAAATAAGTATTTGATCCCTCTGGCAAACAAGACCTAATACTTGGTGGCAAAACCCTTGTTGGCAAGCACAGCGGTCAGACGTCTTCTGTAGTTGATGATGAGGTTTGCACACATGTCAGGAGGAATTTTGGTCCACTCCTCTTTGCAGATCATCTCTAAATCATTAAGAGTTCTGGGCTGTCGCTTGGCAACTCGCAGCTTCAGCTCCCTCCATAAGTTTTCAATGGGATTAAGGTCTGGTGACTGGCTAGGCCACTCCATGACCCTAATGTGCTTCTTCCTGAGCCACTCCTTTGTTGCCTTGGCTGTATGTTTTGGGTCATTGTCGTGCTGGAAGACCCAGCCACGACCCATTTTTAAGGCCCTGGCGGAGGGAAGGAGGTTGTCACTCAGAATTGTACGGTACATGGCCCCATCCATTCTCCCATTGATGCGGTGAAGTAGTCCTGTGCCCTTAGCAGAGAAACACCCCCAAAACATAACATTTCCACCTCCATGCTTGACAGTGGGGACGGTGTTCTTTGGGTCATAGGCAGCATTTCTCTTCCTCCAAACACGGCGAGTTGAGTTCATGCCAAAGAGCTCAATTTTTGTCTCATCTGACCACAGCACCTTCTCCCAATCACTCTCGGCATCATCCAGGTGTTCACTGGCAAACTTCAGACGGGCCGTCACATGTGCCTTCCGGAGCAGGGGGACCTTGCGGGCACTGCAGGATTGCAATCCGTTATGTCGTAATGTGTTACCAATGGTTTTCGTGGTGACAGTGGTCCCAGCTGCCTTGAGATCATTGACAAGTTCCCCCCTTGTAGTTGTAGGCTGATTTCTAACCTTCCTCATGATCAAGGATACCCCACGAGGTGAGATTTTGCGTGGAGCCCCAGATCTTTGTCGATTGACAGTCATTTTGTACTTCTTCCATTTTCTTACTATGGCACCAACAGTTGTCTCCTTCTCGCCCAGCGTCTTACTGATGGTTTTGTAGCCCATTCCAGCCTTGTGCAGGTGTATGATCTTGTCCCTGACATCCTTAGACAGCTCCTTGCTCTTGGCCATTTTGTAGAGGTTAGAGTCTGACTGATTCACTGAGTCTGTGGACAGGTGTCTTTCATACAGGTGACCATTGCCGACAGCTGTCTGTCATGCAGGTAACGAGTTGATTTGGAGCATCTACCTGGTCTGTAGGGGCCAGATCTCTTACTGGTTGGTGGGGGATCAAATACTTATTTCCCTCTGCAGAATGCAAATAAATTCATATACTTTCCACAATGTGATTTTCCGGATTTAATTTGTGATGTGCTATCTCTCACTGTTACCAATAACCTACCCTTCAATTATGGGCTGCTCATGTCTTTGTCAGTGGGCAAACTTACAAAATCAGCAAGGGATCAAATACTTATTTCCCCCACTGTAATTTGCCTTCAGTTTGTCCTGTCTGTATATCTCAACTGCACTTGCTGTCTTGTCTGTCTATTAAGATGATTCATTGTATTGTATGAAAATTACCTTCATATCTGTTTGAATGTTCTAATGTGTGCCTAGTAAGGTGTTTCATTAGTACTGTGGTGACATCATGAGTATCATATGTATGTGTTATGAATGTTATTCTATGCTGCCTATTAATAGTATTCATTTTTTATTACATTTATCATATTTCTGTTATTGTTTCAGCACTTGTTAAAATATTTATATTTCTGATACTGTTTTATATTAGTCCTATTACAGAATTCAGTTTGCCATCTCTAAGTGTACCTCATTGATTGTTTTCATGCTTAGTTTTGTTCATTTTGCTATTGATTATATGGCTAGCAAAATTGTAAGCTTTGTCAAGCTGTTGTACACCACCGTGAGTGAATCTCTTCAATAAGGTGGTTAATAAATCTTAATCAAAATATCTAGATTATCATCAGTTAAAACAAAGGAGAAGACAAGGGAGAGAGCTGAGGAAAAGGAAGGGAATTGAAGTAATGAAGGGTGACAGGGAGGGCATTAAGATCAGTGAGAATGAAACCAGGAAACTGATGGGGAAAAAATTCCCAAAGCTGCTTTTCTGTTTGGGACAGTAGATAACGTGAACGTGGGAGACTTGTATTGTGACGGTTAAAGATACCAAGAAAAATAATGACATAGATTTGTCCAAATAGATTACTAGTAAACAGTTGCTTACATGAGGAACAGATAAGTGACCTGGCATAATAAAGGATGTAAGAGAGAAGTCAGTACATATTGTTCAAATGTCTTAGAAGAAAACTATTTAGGAATTGTATCTATCCTTTTTTTTTTTGTTCAGAAAATTAATTTATTGTGGAAAGTAGTTATTATCGTAGGTCTGCCTAAGTTACAGAAGGAATATGTATTTAATGCAACAAAACTATTGCTGGCTTTCCTCAAGCAGGGCTGGCTCAACCATTAGACAAGACTATTCTGTCCAGTGTTCTCTCTAAGCTGTGCATGTGTGCTCATGCACACGGGTCAGAAAAAGCAACTGTAAGCACAATGTTTACTGGCTCTCTTTATGGTGAACACATGATATATCACACATATTGCATCAAGGCTGAAAACTTGCACACCTGGGCCAGCAGAAAATTAGAGAGAACATTAGATCTGGCAGCCACATACTCAACCACCAGCACATATATTTGAATCTGCAATTTTGTAGGATGCTTGTGTGATGATCATGATTGAATTTAATTATCAAAATCTTTGGGATTGGAGGGTATGGCGCTGCTGCAAACTAGGGCGCCCACCACCCTTGCAAAAGTGAGTTGCTGTGATAAGACCAGATTGTAATTTAGCCTTATCAACTGACCCAGCTTATAACATCAAAGGGCTATTCTGCCTACTGTCACTGTACTTGCCTTCCTGAAGGTCTGCTGTTTCCCTTGCTAGACCATAACTCTTGCAGTATGTCATTAAGATGACTTCAGTACAGTGTTCCTAACTTGTTCTTGGTGATGCAGAAGTTTTATTCTGATCATCTGGTTTAAAAGCAGCTTGGTTATGGCTATTATTTCCAGTATTTACTTCTGAAATTGGTGTATTTTTTGTTTTATTATAGTGGAGCTCCAGCTGATATTCAGCTAGATATTGATGGAGATCGAGAATCGGAGAAAATCTATTTCCTCTTTAGCATGAGTATGCCTAAGCTACAAAAGATGGAAGGTAAAACACATTTTCTCACTATCACCCCCATCTGTCCCACTTTGTTCTGAATATGTGGCACTTTAGAACCATTTCCACAGGGTTGTCACAGCACTTCAGTCTTCTATTCATGTCGACATGGAGTAGGACTGGGGATACTGGGAAGACAACATTCATGGCCCCTAGAGAAAGAGGGGATTGAAATCGGTCATCACACGAGGGTATAGCCTAGTGTGTAACTCAGTTCTGGATGGATCCCTGGTCCATGGCTCCCCCCCCTCCTCCCAGCAAGGTTTATCACTGTAAGGACTGAACTTGGTTGTTGCAAATGAAGGCTTATGGTGCCAAGTTCCCAGCCCTGCTTCTGATTTGAGCTGGAGGGAATAGCTAGGTCAAAAAAAAAAAAAGCGTAGCCCACTGATAAGAGTGCTCTAGAAACCTTTTTTGCACATCATAATCTGATGCGTGTTATCTCAATGGCACTGGTAATACTATGCATTCTGAGCTGTGTATACTACAGAGTGCATGTTCATAGCCCCTGAAGGGGATGGTATTGATCATAATGATGCAACACCTAGTAGCAGGATTTAGAGCTTACAGTTAATGGGGCTCCCTCATGTGTGCCCTGGTCGAGGACTGTTGATTGCCCTGGTCGAGGACTGTTGATGCAATATCTTGACTTAAATAAGTGGGAAGGGAACCTGGGGGGGGGGGGGGGAGTACATACTGGGCAGGAAGTATAGATGGGGTAATGGATGAATGCAGTCAGCCATGAAGAAGAGTACACCTTTGGCTTACATGTGTTGAATGTTATGGAATGGTGGAAGTCAAGCTGGATATTAGTTATTTTTAAACTTTAATTATTGATGTATTGGAAAATGTATGAGAAACCTTTTTATTAGTTCTTGATTCAGTAAAATATAAGAAAAAATATGGGGGTGGAAAGAAATCAGTGGAAACTATTCATGGGTTGTCATAAAATGAATACTCACACACTATATCTGAGCCCTGGATCAAACTGAAATTTTGACTTTAGATGAAATGAATTCTTCTTTCCACCATGGTTGGAACCTTTTCCAGTCATAAATCTCCCACCTTGGTTTTCCCTAGTTTTTCATGGTACAGTCATCTCTGTGCCTGGGGAATGGTTATCATGGCTCCATGTATGCTGAAACAGTGGTAGATCTTGCTCGCTCTGGTAATTCACACTGTAGTGAGAGTTATATGATTTTGTTCATGTTCTTAATTGTATTCCTGCCTAGTGTTTATAATTCAGTTATAGCAAACTGGCATCTGAGTCTGTCATAAGAACATAAGAGTAGCCATACAGAGTCAGACCAGTGGTCCATCAAGCCCAATATCCTATTTCCAACAGTAACCAAGCTAGGTCACAAGTACCTGGCAGAAACCCAAATAGTATTTTATTGGCAGGGACTGGGACATTTGTCAGGACAGAAAGGACACAAAATTGAAAAAAATTCAGAAAAGTCCTAGCTCCATCTACAAGAAACTGGAATGGAAGTTACTTTTCATGTTGACAATGATTTGAAGCACACAACCAAAACTACAGAGGAGCAACAAAGGAATATAAAGATAAATATTAGGGCTGTACATCGATCAAAGCTTTTAATCGCATTGTTGCCCGCCTTCCATCTCCCTTCCTCCTTTCCCTTCCCCTCCCCTCCACTCCCTGTGCACCATCTCCGTCTTTCCCTTATCCCTCGCCTCCCTGGGCACCATCTCATACTCTCCCGTCCATGGGCACCATCTCCTCCCCTACCCTCCCCTCCATGGGCACCATCTCCTCCCCTCCATGGGCACCATCTCTTCCCTTCCCTCCATTCATGATCACCATTGTTTCCCTTTCCTTTCCTTCCATCCCCTATTTCCAGCATCCTTCCCTGCCCCCCCCCCCCCCCCCATCTCTCTCTTTCCTCTTTCTCCTGCCCACCCCTCCCTGGTTCACATCTTTCTCTCTGTCTTCTATTTTCTGCTTCCTCTTTCTCCCATGGCCTCTGCCCTCGCCATGATCCGCATCTTTCTCTTTGTCTTTTCTTTCTCCCATGGCCACTGCCCCTGCATCTTTCTGTTCCATGCCTCCCCCACCCCCGCCGTCTTTTTTTCTGCTTCCTTTTTCTTCTGTGGACTCTGCCGTGGTCGCATCTTTCTGTCTTCAGCACCTCTTCTTGTCTCTCCCAGCATAGCATTCTAGCGGCCCCTCTGTCCTCTGTGGCTCCTTCTCCCTGTTCCTCACCACTGCAGGATGCACTGAAAACAGTGCTGCTTCTCATCCGGCCTGAAGCATGTATCTGTAACAGGAAATTCTGAGGTGGAACTTCCTGTTACAGAGAGGAGATGCGGGCAGAATGAGAAGCAGCACTATTTTCACTGTAGCAGTGAGGCGAAGGGAGCCGCTTGAGTGCTGTGCTGAGAGAGGTAAGAAGAGGTGCCGGATAGTGGGGGAGGGGCGGTAGCATTAACACATTAAAATTTTTTTTTAACAAGTTATCCATTTAACACATTAATCGTGTTATTAACTTATTAAATGGACAGCCCTAGTAAATATCCTTGAGTGATGCAAATTTCAGTTCAATGGAAAGTCTGTGGCATGACTTGAAGATTGCTGTCCATCAGTGATCCCCCAGGAACATGACACAGCTTGAACAGTTTTATGAAAAGAACAGCCTAATATTAACAAATTTAGGTGTGTAAAGTTGATAAAGACTTAACTCAGATTCACAGCTGCCAGTGGCGCTTCTGCAAAGTTTTGACTCAAGGATGCCTAGGGAAGGGAGGGGGAGGAACTTACCCAGTTATTGCGTTTCAGGTTTTTTTAGGGGGTGTATATACTCTGTTCCCCAATAAAACTGCTTTCCCCTGGAAGGTGTGGCATGTGTGTTGATGAGTGGGGAAAAAAATCAGTTCATTTTAATTCTTGTAAATCTGAATGTTTTTCCGTATTTGTGTGTCAACACAAGGGGATATAAACTTTCTATAGCCATTGTCAGACAGGCTACAAGCTCTGTAATTAAGTAGAGGTAGTAGAAATGCAGGTGTTCATAGCTTGGTTTAGCAGCCAGCCAAGAGGAACTAGGAGGCAGGATGTCCAAGTAACTGTCAACATTATTAGATATTTAGATTATTAGAGAGCTGTATGCAGTGGTGTGCTGGTACATTTTTAACAGGCTCTCTCCCCAGTCCACCTCGGCGCCCCCCCCAAAATTGCAGAGCTGGCTATAGCCGGGGGGGGGGGGGGGGGGGGGCAATGCATTACTCTCTCCAGGAAAAAAATTTAAATGATCCCAGGTTCCAATCTAATTCACGTTTAATGTGGGATACAATGCCATAAATAAGTAAATAAATATAAACTTTTAATGTTGAGCACCTGATTCTCAAAGTGAACATATTCCAAACACTATAATGAAAATAAAATGATTTTTTTTCTACCTTTGTTGTCTGGTGACTGTTTTTCTGATCATGCTGGCCCAGTATCCGATTCTGCTGCTATCTGTCCTCTTAACTCCATTTCCAGGGCTTCCTTTCCATTTCTTTCTTTCCTCCTTTCTTCTTCATTTCTGGTCCTAAGCTTCTGCCTATTTTCTTCATCCATGTGCAGTTTTTCTCCTCTCTTCCTTTTCCCTCATCTCATCTCCTTCCTCACTCTTCTCTCCCCTCCATCCATGTCCAGCATTTCTTCTCTCTCCCCTGCCCTGCATGCACCCAGATGTCTAGCAATGACCCTTCTCTCCCCTGCATGCACCCATGTCCAACAGTGATCCTCCTTTCCCCTGCCCTGCATGCACCCATGTCCAGCAGTGTACCCTCCTCTCCCCTGCCCTGCATGCACCCATGTCCAGCAGTGTACCCTCCTCTCCCCTGCCTTGCATGCACCCATGTCCAGCAGTGACCCTCCTCTCCCCTGCATGCACCCATGTCCAACAGTGATCCTCCTTTCCCCTGCCCTGCATGCACCCATGTCCAGCAGTGTACCCTCATCTCCCCTGCCCTGCATGCACCCAGATGTCCAGCAGTGACCCTCCTCTCCCCTGCATGCACCCATGTCCAACATTGATCCTCCTTTCCCCTGCCCTGCATGCACCCATGTCCAGCAGTGTACCCTCCTCTCCTCTGCCCTGCATGCACCCATGTCCAGCAGTGTACCCTCCTCTCCCCTGCCCTGCATGCACCCATGTCCAGCAATGACCCTCCACTCCCCTGCCCTGCATGCACCCATACCCAGCGACCCTCCTCTGCCCTGCATGCACCCAGATGTCCAGCAGTGACCCTCCTCTGCCCTGCATGCACCCATGTCCAACAGTGATCCTCCTTTCCCCTGCCCTGCATGCACCCATGTCCAGCAGTGTACCCTCCTCTCCCCTGCCCTGCATGCACTGCACCCATACCCAGGGACCCCCTCCATCCACCCATGCCCAGCAGCGACTCCCTTTTCCCCCCTGCCACCCCCTCCCGAGTTGTTTCGTGAATTCTTCTCCTCCCACCCTCCCTCCCGATCCGGTCCCTCACCGCCCGCTTGTTTTTTGAATTCTTCGGGGCAGGCAGTCTTGCCTGCCCGCTTCCAGCGCCGACTGTCCTCCTTTGCTGACTCGCGCTTCAAAATGGCCGCCGAGACCGCCTCTGGAAGTCTCGGCGGCCATTTTTAAAGGGTGAATAGACAAGGGAGGACAGTCAGCGCTGGAAGCGGGCAGGCAAGACTGCCTGCCCCAAAAAATTCACGAAACAAGCGGGCGGTGAGGCGGATCCGGAGGGAGAGAGGAGGAAGGGAGGAGAGCCAGAGCCGGCTCGCTATTTTCAACAACCGGCTCGCAAGCCGGAAGAAAATTTAACAACCGGCTCGTGCGAGCCGGCTCCAGCACACCACTGGCTGTATGGCTAGATGTGGGAAAGTTGGGTGGAGAGAACCAAGTGGGGATCTTGTATGCTCTTCTGATTAAGTTGATGGAGTGAAAAGAGGAAGCACATCACATAGCTGGAACCTGGGATGCATCCATAATAACCATCCAGCCGGCCCAATTATTCTGTCCTTGTCTTTCTATTATTTATTGATGCTTACTATACTGCCTACATTAACTGGCAGACCTAGGCAGTATAAAGTTTAAAAAATTATAAATAAGAAATGCAAGAAAGGAATTCCAATGTACACACACAGAAATACAGACAGTAAGGAGGCTAGTGTTTGGCAGGGGGAGGTTGAGTAAGCCACAGGGAGGGAAAAAGGATACTAACCCATCAGGAATAGGCACTGCACCCCTATACCGATAACCGTTCTTCAGATCAGAAATGAGCAAATGTTGTTATGGAATTGTCAGTGGGATAGTTGTTGCATTTTTGGGTGTGGGATCATCTTGGATAAGAACTCAGCAAGGGTTTCCTGCAGTTTGATATTGTGTTGGGATTACTGTCATATTGTATGTTGCTGGTTTGTGTTGACATTACCCTGAAGCTTGTGTTGTTTGCATGTAAGTGACAAAAAAAAAGAACAAATGATGACAAATATCAGAATACATAAGTGAAACACAAAAGCATTCCAATGACAGTCTCACAGGAGAGACTGCATTTCTACTGTGTTATATCCTGAATAGTGACATAATAACGTAGTAGATGACGGCAGATAAAGACCTGTCCAGTCTGTCCAACAAGATAAACTGTCTGCTGTTTTTCCTCCACACACTGCTGAGCAGCAAGTCAGTTTGTCTTCTGTACAAATGCATTATGTCCAAACTACAAGACAAGTCAAATTAGAAACATTTAAACCTCCAATTAATTAGTGTAATAGTAGCAGTAGTATAGACAATACATTACATTTAGGGCAGGGGGTGGGGGGAAATTAGTGTGGCTACCAGTAGGGTGGGTTATTTTAACACAGGGCCCCATTTTATGGAATGATACCCTGCGCTAAAATAGCATAAGTATCCCATCTTAACAGTAGCCCATATTGATAATTTCCCCCCTTAGTCTTTTCTAAGAACTTGAGATATCTGTGTTTTTGATCTGAGATATTTAGAAGCTTTGTATTCATTCTTTCTATGAAATAAAGCAATGTTGTTTTGTTTTTTTAAACTAAACTCTATAGAGGCCTGTGGGAGTATAGCAGTCTACCAAGGACCACAGAAAGAATCGGATGATTGTTTTCATTTCACAATTGAAGATTCTGTGGAAACGTTCAAAACGCTCCAACAAATAAAAAGCATTGTACAGAAGCTGAGTGAGCCCCATGAAAAGCACAGAACCAAAAGATCTACTAGTGCAAAATATGGCAGTGAGTAAGTAAACAAGTATGGATGTCTTTATATTTTAGGAAGCTTGTAGCTTTACAGAGTTAATTGAGGATCAATGTATATAGATTAAATGAATAGTACTGTGGCTCAAAATGTATTTATTCATTCATTCATTGCCCGCCTATTAACCAGACAGAAGAAATATCCAGATAGCTTTTGTGGTGCAAACCTGCATGCAGTAGCACCCCATGCTAAGTAAACAAAATGATTAACTCTGCTTACTTTGGCATTCAAATGCAGCATTGCCTATTTTGAACTGTACGTAGATGAGTTAAGTGGTAAGGTGGGGGACCAGTGAATGAATCTACACTATGTTTAGCATGATATAGTAATGTAGAATTTGAATTTTGCATACAGTGAAGGTAGTAAGTATGCCTCTAAATCTCTTATCCATATTCATTAGGGATATATTGAAAATCCAGCCTATCTTCGGCCCAGAAGATCTTTTCTAAGTGAAATCACAGTGTTGCTAAATAAGCCTTCCACTCACATGAAATCATTCTTGTTTTATATTTGTAGCAAAATTGTTTACTAATGATGTCTTTCCTGTAGTGCTATCATTTTCAGTTCCTTTTAATTTAGAATTTCAATTTCTAGCTTGTTTTTTTGAGGCTTAAATTTAAAAATGAATCGGTAAAGTAAAACTGACAAAAAAAACAAACAAACCCTACAGTAGGAGTGAGTTGCAGAACTAACCCATTTGAAGAAGTTGCCCTGATGTGTTTTCTGCCTGTTAGCACATGGGAAACAGATGTGGACATGAAGCACTCTGGGAGATATCTGTTTGCAGTGCTGACCTTGCTTGGCTCGTAGATCCACATGCATCGTTTTCTGTTTGCAGCAGATTTTCAAGTTATCGTTTGGTTATTAATATTTGTAGAAAACTGAAACCCAACTAAAAACTGGGAGATGTGAGACTTTGAGGCGAGGTGCATATTTAAATGAAAGCGATCGGAGGGGAGGATAGAATAGATGGGTAGTTAACCATTGTTAAAAATAAAATTTCAAGCTGAAGTATGTATAACAGAGTTATGTGAAACATTTACAGTGTCAATCAGCAGTAAAGAAGATTTAAACTTAAATGAAAGCAATCTTTGATTTCAAACCCTGAAGATAATGACCTGATCTGCAATTCTGCTTGATCTTTATTGTGATTTTTACTATTTTCCAGGGAAAATCCAATTGTGGGGAAAGGATCCTAACAGGAACAAACTGGAAAGACTGGTTAATTTTCTTTGTATCTATAAACTCTGTCCAAAATATTTAAAAATGAGCACTAAGCTGGAAGGACTGTTAATATGTTAATATTTTTGCTCTTGCAAAGCTTGTGTGTGATACATGGATAGAAGTCTAGAAGCATCTGTTTCTCTTCAGGTACAGACATGTTCATTTACTGTTTCTTGCTCTTAAGTAAGGACCTTGCATAGAAATAAGATTTCTAAGAGAAAGTGGCTTTGCCAGGTTATCCTTATGTAATATGTGGAGGATATTGGTCACTGGGTGAACTTGGAGCATCAGTAAATTTTTTTGCCAGATGTCTGCAGAAATTAGTGTTGCCTATAAAAGAGGTACAGATGCCATTGTTTAGTTCTTATTTAATTAAATTGACTGAAGTAGGAGAAATCAGGGAATCTACAATTTCCTCTTATATTGTATGTCTTGTTTACATTGTAGTTGCAAGGCAGGATGCCATTATTTTGTTCTGTTTTAAATGTTCAGGTACTGATTTGTTACTGTGTGGTTTAGATCATACAGGTTCATGTTTACCATATTTTAAGAACAAAATTTTCTTCCAGCCAAATCAGAAGAAAAATGTTTAGAAAATGATGAACTTTCCATCTTCCTAATTTTTAGCAGGAATATAAGTTCAAGCACAAAAACTGGGATTGGTTGACCTGTAATTACAAATGTATTAAATACATTCAGAATGAGGAGAATGAGCACTTTAGTGATCTGGGCTATCCCAGACTATATTTTCAGATACCTGGTATCTAGTTTGTTTGTTTTTTTTCCTTTATGATCAGTTTCATGATCAGTACTGTTATTTTAAGCAATTCTTTGGTAAATATCTTTGATGCTGTGTCTTTATTAAAATTTGTGACTGGCTGCATTGGATGTGGAATGTTCAAATCATATTCTCTTCTGGGAACATAGATTGAATTAGAAGATCTCTGGGGATGAACAAGAGAAACAATCAGCTTTTTTAATATTGACTACATTTTGCATTATCAGTGTTAAACATTATGGTACTGTCTGGAACAGGATAATGTATATATATGCTTTTGTTTTCCACAGTAAATGTAAATCATTCCTTGCCAGTTCAGTGTCCCTCTGCTAGATATTTAGTTCTTGGGTTTGAAGCATTTTTAAATCTGGGTTTTCATTTTTAAGTAAAAGTAAGTTGTTAGGAAAAGTGGCGACTTAAAGCATCTATTGCTCATTTAACTGTGCACTGGTTATACAGTGCATGTGCATTTTTTGGGCCAGTGTTTGCCTTTGGGATGGCTCTACCCTCTCTAGTTTATACATGAAATGAGATGCTCATTCATAGTGCCAGTAATGTTGCAGTGATAGGTAAAAATCATTTGATTGGATTTTTTTGTTCTATACTGTTCTGAGCATTGGGCTGCATATAGTTCCACAATTATCTCAGCTGATGACCAGTGTTTCATCCTGAATTCAGAGCCCTACAAAGGTTAGGGAGTGACAGTTATTGGTGACACTGTTGCAGTCACTTCCTTAACCACTGATGGGCTGATGATCAGAAGCAAACACGGGCACTACAGGCCAATAGCGCCATACTAGTGCTTGTGTTTGCGCCCACCCAATGATCAGAGCTGGTGAGCGCACGTAATAACATGTTTGCTGACCCTGGACTCTAATGGCATGCAAATGCATGCAAATAAGGGTCTCCCTAATTCATCCCCCTCATGTTCAGCGAGCAACACACCAAACAAGGGCACTGCTACTGCTGCAAACCTTGCAAGAGTTCCAGGCCCCCCGCCCCCAAAGCACAAAAATCCTGGTAGTCCACTGGGACTGCTATCAATAAGCTCCCCTACTCCCGGCAGCCTACCTCGTGGTAGTGGGAGGAGGGAGGGACTAGCACTCCCTCCCTCCTCTTCGGGCGCCTTCCCAAAATGATGGCATCTCAGCCTGTCCTGTGCATCCTGGGATACACTGGATGGGATGTAACCCAAGCCCCGCCCAGCACATCCCAGCATGCACGGGGTGGGACTTTGCCATTTTGGGAAGGCGCCCAAAGAGGAGGGAGGGAGTGCTAGTCCCGCCCTCCTACCATGACCATGAGGTAGGCTGTCAGGGGTCTGATGGGTAGCGGTCTCACTAGACCATAAGGGCGTTTTTGTTCAGTGGGGGTGGGTGGGAGGGGTGAAGCTAGTGGTCCCACTGGACCACCAGGGTTTTTGTGCTTTGGGGGGGGTGGGGGTTGGAGGTCCACTAGACCTCCAGATCGTGTGTTGTTTTTTTGTGTGTGTGTGTGTGGGGGGGGGGGGGGTTGACAGATCTGGGAGAAAATCCCAGACCTGTCAGACCTCTTGTGCTGTTTGACAGATCCGGGCTTTTGACAGCCCGGACCTGTCAGACTTCTGTGGGAGGATTGTACCTTGGGTGCATGCCTAGGCACTGTCCTCCTGCAGAAGTACCCCTATGATCAGAGCTAATAGCGCACATAAATTTGCATGCTTTTAGCTTTGAAAGTAGGGGCGTTATAGCCCTGCTCTGTTTTTAGAGCGCTATTTGGAACAGTGTGGGGCTTCTGATTATTGGCCCATGAATTAACCAGTCTGCCATCTCATTATCACTACTCCACTCCATCTCATTTTCCAGTAAAGCAATAAGGCTCACAACAGAATTCTTTTGTTGTGAATATTGCCATGCTGACACTTGATGGCATCTATAACAAAACAGTATCCAATGTTTTCTAACTGTCTCTTTAAAAGGAATTTGTAAAGTAGTTTAGAAAGCTACAAGGTTTTACTCTTTAATGTTCTTAATATAATTTTAACTTATATTTTTTTTCTTAATATTTGACAGTAAATTGAGGTATTGTTTAGAATGGTTTGCTTGATACTTACCTTTAATGGCTTCAAGTGAAAGCCTCTTATGGTTCTAACAAAAGGGATTTTCTTTGTACATTGGTAGAGCGAGAACCAGTCTTCAGAAAATAAAGCTAGTTAATGGTGTTGTGTGTGTATCAGGTTTTGTACAGCCTGTTCTTGCAACTTGATAGCAGCTTGTGATAATGAAAGCATGCGTTCTGCAAAAGTGCACTTTAAATCCATTTTAATGGTACGAAAGGAATAGCTAGAGTTCACATGCTGGTAGCTACATTATGTAAAACAATGCAGGGTTACTGCACAATATATGATCATGAACTATAAGACGTCTTTCACTTTGTGCCTAAACATTGAAAGCATTTTACCATGAATACCTGTACTGATTATTTCATTGGCAAGTATATTCAAATGTTCAGCATCAAAAGTGTGCAATGCCATGTCATTTTCATTTGTGTAACTATGGTGAGTTGAAGATGTATTTTTGTTATTTAAATTTTATTTTCTTATCAAGAATATTAAAACTTTTGTAACTGTTGCTTGAAAATATCTCAGAAATAAAGTACAAAGATCTTAATCTTTAATTGATTGTCTGAGGTTAGATTTCTTTGAATCATTTGCAAGTCTGTGATATGCTACTTCATACAGGCCAACAAACATTGCCTCATATTGGAAATCCACATTTGGCTTAATGGTACTTTAGTGGTTCTTTTCAGAGTTATACCCAATATTTGTCCTTGAAGACTCAGTTTTTGATTTCTTTTGTGTTTTCTGGTTTTATCCTTTTTAAGCTTCGCTTTTAATAGAATTACATTCCATAAACAGGAAAAGAAAATGGTAACCACCAGTCAGCCCATGTCAAGGGAAAATAGCGTGTTCTCTTAGGCTTCTGCAGCTGGGGTCATGATTGTTGCGATTGTTTGGATCTTGCCGCATCCAAGTATGTAAAACCAATGTTTCAGCCATCATGCTGTGGCTTTCTTCACCCTGCTACTTCACCCTGAGGAAAGCCACGGCACAATGGCAGAAACATGATAGAGGTCTATAAAATACTGAGTGGAGTGGAACAGGTAGATGTGAATCACTTGTTTATTCTTTCCAAAAATACAAGGACTAAGGGGCACACAATAAAGCTACTAAGTAGTAAATTTAAAATAAATTTGAGAAAATATTTCTTCCTCAATGTGTAATTTAACTCTGGAATTTGTTGCCAGATGGTAAAAGCAGTTGGTTTCAGAAAAGGTTTGGACAAGTTCCTAAAATGTCTATAACATGAGCTTACATACAAAACCAATCACTGCTCAGCACTGATTCAGTTCTAGCATTAACAAACAGATAGCTAGATGTGACCTCAGTGGTGACTCGTTTCACATAAGCTATTTTGTCATTGGTCGATATGCCTCAATTCACTCTCTATATGTTATATTTAAGTACATTGTTGCACTTAGCAGGAAGAGTGCCAACGTAGCCATAAGGACCAGCCTATGAAGCAGCACTAGTGAAACATGGCCCATGTTGGCCGAGAGTCCTGGTGTGGTGGTGAAAACTACTTGTATTAAGTGCAACAATATAATTAAATATGTAGAGTGAATTGAGATAATTTGGAAAAAGAAAATGTGGACGCTAAATATAGAGGCATACCGATCGATGACGAAATAAGTCATGTGAAACAAGTCACCACTGAGGTCAGATATAGCTGTTTGTTAATGCTACAATTGAATCGGCACACAGCACAGTGATTGGTTTTGTATATAAGCTTCTGCAGTAGATGTGACACTTGAAAGTTTGATTTATAAGATAAGCTTGACAAAATCCACTGCTTATTCATGGGATAAGCAGCATAAAATCTGTTTTACTCTTTTGGGATCTTGCCAGATACTTGTATCCCGTTTCCAACTGCAGCCAATCCAGGTCACGAGGCTTAATAGATTTTGTTTGTCCTAGTATGGTGATGCTTATGTACTTAAGTATTTATGTACTTGGGAAGCAGCAAGAACTGGACAACCGTTACAGTTGTCATAAAACATGCCAGCAAACAGAGATTTATCCACCCAAGAGAACTAATAAATGATGACGCCAAGCTGTAGTCTTAAAAAAGAAAACTTGCAGTGTATGATCTGTGTTCACTGTTCAGCAGGGGCATAGCTAGGTGGGGCCACAGGGGCATGGGCCCCCACAGATTTAGTCCTCGCCCCCTCTACTTTTGACCCCGCCGCCAGGTACCTTTGCTGGCGGGGGTCCCAATCTCTGCCACCTGAAGTGTTCTTCAGCGCCAGTCTCCGGCACGTTCGCTGATCTGTTTCTGTGAGTCCTGACATCCTGCGTGCACAAGTGTAGGACGTCAGGAGTCGAGACTCACAGAAACAGATCAGCGAACGTGCTGGAGACTGGCGCTGAAGAAAACCAGCTGGCGGGAGTTTGGACCCCCTCCAGCAAAGGTATCTGGCGGCGGCGGGAGGGCGGGTCGCCAGCGGGCTAAACTATGCCCCCACCTCGGGCTCTGGACCCCCCCTCCTGCCGAGGTCTGACTACACACCCCTGCTGTTCAGGTTTCTGGTTAGTGCTCTGTTGACACATTTAGTGACAAATCAGCTTGTTGAACCTATTCTTGCAACTGTTTCAGGGATACTTTTCTTTGAACTGTTCTCCCAGGATGGCATGTCAATAGTTAAGAGTCCATATTTATTTATTTATTTATTACATTTGTACCCCGCACTTTCCCACACAATGCGGGCTCAATGTGGCTTACATAGTAATTTGCAATACAAAGTTATAGAATAGAAATTTCAAAAACAGTAGTGAAACAATGTAAAGTTGGGCTTGGTAGTGTATGATAAGTTGAGCTTGATAATATATGACTAGGAAAAGAGAGGTTAGACAGTATGATTTGGGAGAAAAGGGGTAAGGAGGGATAGAAGTAAGGAGAGATGGAGAAGAGAAAGATGGGAGGTCGGTATCTAAGTCAGAACAGAATTGGGAGTGGAAGTTGGTAAGATTATGTTGGGTCATTAGGGTAGGCTTGTTTAAAGAGATGAGCTCCTTTTATGAGAGATTCTCTATTTACCCTTTATTGCTAGTAGAAAGCAACAGAGATCGCTGCTTGCCATGCTTGGGAGAGGCTCATATCTAAAGCCCATCAGTGTGTTACAGATATGTAGATTATTCTTGCTCTGTTAGAAAAGTGTTCAACATGAGGACAGTGAAATCTTACCAGGTTTTCAGGCAGCCAATGTCAAACAAACTAGTGATACAATATTGAAAAAATATACCAGGCTACTATGCATTATTATCAAAGACTGGCAAAGCATTTGTGACTAAAATATTTTTATTTATTTAAAATTTTCTAATCTGCCGGAGGAAGTGACGTCATCGGACCGCATGGTGGCTTAGCCGCTTAGCTCTCTCCCCCAACTCTGTTATTTAGCGAAAATAAGTGAATTAACGGGAAAAAAAAACTGAAAAAAGGGGTGAATCTGCCTTCTGATCGGCTGAAGAGATGAGTAAAGCTGCTTCCAATCGAAAAAAGGAGGTGGATAAGGCGGAGAAAAGCATGGCGAACAGGGCCGCCAAACCGCACGAATCACCCGAGCGTGCGTCCATGTCGGACTCGGACTCAGCGCTGTCTATGTCGGATGCGCGAGCTCCCCCCCCCCCCCCCCACTGCGAAAAGGCATGTCTAGTGAGCTCCGAAAATTTTTATCAACTATACAGACAGAGATTAAACAAACTAAGGTTGAAATCCTAGAGCGGATGGACACACTGAGCTCAGACTTACGAGAACTTGGCGGCAGGGTGGAGGAGGCAGAGCTGAAATTGGATGAGCAAGCGGAGTCCTTAAACAGACATGCCAACAAACTGCAGGAGCTCGAACAAAAAAATGAACAGCTGGAATACAAACTTGACGATCTTGAGAACAGGGGACGGAGAAACAATCTCCGTTTCAGAGGTGTCCCTGAAGGAGGCGACTCCGAAAACGTGGCGGAGATTGTACATTCGCTGTGCTCTAAATTGTTGGATTTTGAGGCGGGGGCCGCAAGTTGTGAGCTGGATAGAGCACATAGAGCTTTGGGAGCGTGCAAGGAACAGCAGGCACGGGATATTATTGTGCGCTTTCACAAATATGATATTAAAGAGAGAATCCTGGTGGCTGCCGGATGGGCAAAGAGTCTGGACTATAACGGTACTCCAGTTTAGGTTTACCAGGATCTATCGCAATACACTTTACAATTGAGGAGACAGCTGAGACCTGTGTTGGAGATCCTGAACAAGAATCAAATCCAATACAGATGGGGATTTCCCTTTTCTCTGAACTTCAGTTTGAAAGGCAATAAACACAGGATGCAGACCTTGCAGGAAGCGTGGGAGGTTCTTCGTGCTGCAGAATTGGTAACCGCTAAGAGACCCCCCGGAGCGGTGGCTCCCTCCACGAGAGCGAATTTGCAGAGATGGCAGAGAGTTCCGGGTTCCACAAAGCGAGGCAGTCAGAAGCGTTGACTTGGACTAAATATGTTGGACTGTGACGCTGGGACATTGTGCTCAGGGAACTGAAGAGTGGAGAGAACTCCTCTTTGGAGAATGTTTCCTTGGGCTGGTAAATATACCAAAATCGCTATATAGACTGTAATTAAAGGTGTGCTGTAAAGGGTTAGCTACTAAACTACAACATATGGTCTGCCTGTTCAGCTCTGCTGGGAGGTAGACTCGCTGTGGAAGTAAATTGGATGTATCAGGGGCTTGATAGGGAAATGAGATGCTGTTTGAAGGTTTGATGTTGGTTGAGTTAATGCTGTTAAATATAGAGCTTGGGTGGGGGGGGGGGGGGGTGGAATAATGGCGGGGCATGGTGTGGACGGTGGGAAG
Source organism: Microcaecilia unicolor (assembly GCF_901765095.1). Lineage (NCBI taxonomy): Eukaryota > Metazoa > Chordata > Amphibia > Gymnophiona > Siphonopidae > Microcaecilia > Microcaecilia unicolor. Next base: position 172,688,144 of record NC_044040.1, read on the forward strand.
CTTCCTCAGATCCCCAATGGAGGAGGTAGTCCTTCTATTGGTGCAAATGGTTGGGAAGGGGTGGGGGCTTTGTAAAGGGGGGGGATGGGGGGTGGGGGGGCAGGGTAGGATGGGGGGGGAGAAGAGCATGGTGGACACATCAAAGGGTAACACTAGCTGGCAAAGCACAGAACTGTCCTGGAGAGAGAGAGCTGGGAAAATCCAGTGTGTCACTATATGATGGGTACAGACTTAAAGATTTTATCCTATAATGTAAAGGGGCTGAATATGCCTCAGAAACGGCAGAAATTGTATGCAGAGTTGAGACAGCATAGGCCCCATGTGGTTCTTTTACAGGAAACTCATGTGAGGAATAGACATGAAAGGCTACTCTCACACTCGGACTATCCGGTGGCATACTTTGCTTCTGCAGAGGGATCAAAAAAGGGAGGGGTAGCGATATTAATACACAGCACAGTAGGGGCACAGGTGGTCAAAGTTAAGAAGGACTCGGGTGGACGCTATATCTTCCTACATATTAAAGTTAACCAAGTTGATCTAACAATTGCATTCATCTACGCTCCAAATTCGGGACAGGCAAACTTCCTTGCGAAATTGAAGACCTCTTTGGCCACATTTGTACAGGGCTCCTTGGTCCTTGGAGGGGACTTCAATGCTGTAATGAATCCGGCTCTTGACCGTTCTGGAGCCACAAGCAGTGAGGGACAGAAAGACTCTCTGGCGCTTAGATCCCTGGCACAGTCACTTGGGACAGTGGACTTATGGAGGGTAAATAAAGGGTAAGGGACTACACATTCTTTTCTCCAGTGCATCACTCGTACTCCCGTATAGATTATCTCTTCCTAGATGTAGCTTTAGTGGAATGGGATCCTGAGGCGGGGATAGGTAGTGTGACTTTTTCGGACCATGCCCCAGTATGGGCTACGCTACCTAATATAAGGGCTGAGAAAAAGGAAAAGAGGTGGACTTTGAATACGGGCCTTTTACAGGAGGAAACTGTAGTGGCAGGTTATAGAGCAATGTTGAAGGAATACCTTGAATTTAACTTAGAGTCGGTGTCTTCTCTAGGTACAGTGTGGGATGCCATGAAGGCGGTGTCCAGGGGCTACTTTCTGCAATTGGCCAGTAAAAAATCTAAAGCCCGTAAAGCACAAATAGCGAACTGCACAGAAAGAATTCGTATATTAGAAGCACAACATAAAGCTAGTGAGTCGCCCCGGGTCTTGAGACAGTTAAGTGACCAAAGACTGTTGTTGGATTCCATATACTCTGAGCACCTTACCATGATTCAAGCTAAGACTAAGTTGAGCTCGTATGAATCTGCAAATAAGGTGGGATGACTCCTAGCCATTCGGATGAGTAGGCAAAAAGTTGAGCGCACTATACTAAAGATACGAGATGTTGATGGGACTGTTTTGGGTAAATCTGAACAAATCCGCACGAGATTTGGGGACTTTTATAAAACCTTGTATACCCCGGAAACTAATCCATCCGTGGAGTTAATAGATCAATATTTGGGAGACAGTGAGATGGCTTCCTTGAGCCACCAACAACAAGAAGCGTTAGATGAACCGGTCACCCCTCGAGAAATACAGGAGGCTATTAGAAGCTTACCGTCTAGTAAGTCACCTGGTCTGGATGGCTTACCAAATGAGTTTTATAAGCAATTTGCCCCTGAGTTAGCCCCCCTATTGGCAGATGTGTTTAATCAGGTGGGGAAGGGGGGTGGTTCCCTGCCTGGATCCATGCTGGAGGCTTGGATAGCCGTTTTACCCAAGCCAGGAAAAGACCACTTGGAGTGTGGATCTTATAGACCTATATCTGTATTAAATGCAGATGTAAAAATCTTGGCTAAGGTGCTGGCAAATCGTCTGGCCCAAATTCTCCCGACGCTCATCCATCCAGATCAGGTGGGTTTTGTGCTTCACCGCAAAGCCAAGGATAACATCAGGAGGGTGGTAGATATCATGCAACTGGCTAAAAGAAATCGGAAACCGCTTTGTCTTTTGAGCCTGGACGCGGAAAAAGCTTTTGACCGGGTTCACTGGTCATTCATGTATAGGGTTTTGGAGTCCATGGGGTTTGGACTACAGTTTAAAAGATGGATTCAGGCCTTCTATGAGACTCCAAGGGCCTGTGTTCGGGTTAATGGAGGTAATTCAGAACTCTTCACATTGTATAGGGGGACTAGGCAGGGTTGTCCTCTGTCACCGTTACTGTTCGCCATGGTGATGGAGCCGTTCGCAGCTCAGATACGACTTGATCCCAACATAACGGGGGTGCAAGTTGGGGACAGAGTTCATAAACTGGCTCTTTTTGCAGATGATGTTTTACTGATGGTGACTCATCCCCGGTCTACATTCCTGCATCTTGAGCGAATGATAACAGAATATTCTGCAGTATCTGGATTCCAGGTTAATATAGCAAAATCTGAGGCGCTGAATGTGACATTAGCAGAGGAAGTGGTGGAGTCCTCAAAAGGAATATCCCCCTTTCGGTGGGCACGTACACACATTAAATACTTGGGGGTAAATTTGACCAGGGACCTTACGGAACTCTTTAACGCAAACTATAAGGGACTAGGTAGGATTATCGGGGAAGATCTGGAGAGATGGGGAGACATGGCATTTTCATGGTTTGGCAGAATAGCTATTCTTAAAATGAACATCTTACCTCGCTTGCTGTACCTTTTCCAGGTGCTGCCTGTGATGATGCCCAGACGATTTTTAGCTAACTTACAAGATAAAATGGTGCGGTTCGTCTGGGCAGGAAAGCGCCCTCGGCTTGCGAGGTCCTTGTTATACAAGGATAGGAAGAGAGGTGGGCTGGGTGTCCCTAACCTTGTTTGGTATTATAGAGCAGCGCAGGGGAAGGCGGCATTCGAATGGTATCAAGATTACCCGGATCGTCAGTGGGTTCACATAGAGCAAAGCTCATTGGGGGAGACTCCATTGGGTGCGTTAATGTGGTTGCTGCGACCCTTTCGTAAATTGGGGGAGGGAACATGCCCCTCGGTGGCTATAACCCTTCACTACTGGGATAATCTGTTCCCTCAGAGGCAGTATATTCTGACTAGGCATACTCCTATAGCATTTAATCCTATGTTCTTACCGGGCACTACCAAGGGGGTGTTCACCAAATGGCACGAGGTAGGGGTGAGAACTTGGGGCCAGCTCTTTGACAACGATTCTCTGTTAACTTTTGGGGCGCTGAGGGATAGTTACCCTGGAGTTGGAGGGGAATTTGCTTACTGTCAATTGGCACACCTCCTGCAGACTAAGGCGGTGCGTGAGGTGGTGCAACGTAAGAAATTGGATCTAGAAGAGATCTGTGAGAAGCTAGGCTCCTCTCGTGGCCTGATCAGTCACCTCTATCGAAACATAAGTCACCAGTCGGTTTGTAGTGGGATCCATAGGGGGAGGTGGGAGAAGGAACTAGGAAGGACGTTGGGAGAAGATGTGTGGGAAAGATTAGAAAGAGGGGCTGTGGGGGTGTCTGTCCATACTCCTCTGCAGGAGAATGCAGTTAAGGTGCTAAATAGGTGGTATCTTGCGCCTGCAGAGGATATTTCCGAACTGTTCGGATAGATGCTGGAGGAAGTGTGGTCACAAGGGCACCATGGGGCATATTTGGTGGGACTGTGTCAGGGTTCTAGCATTCTGGAGGGCGGTCCACTTCAGGCTTCGGAATTGGTTGGGGTGCACGATTCCTTGGGTTCCTGAGGTTTTCTTGTTCTCTGCCCGGATAGTACGCCTAGCGCCACATCAGCAGAAACTGGCGAACCATGTAGTTGCCACAGCAAGAGTGGTAGTGGCATCCAGCTGGAGACGTGAGGGAGTGCCAACGGTAGCTAAGTGGCTGTATAAACTGAGATATGTGAGAGAGATGGAGAGATTACTTTCTGAACGTAAACACCATATGGGGAAGTGGCACTTAGTATGGAATCAAATTCCGGACGGTGTTCTGTGAGACCTTACTGGTTATTGAAGTGAGTGTACCGAAAACATTTCGGTTATTGTATCCACCATGGGATGGGCTGGGAGGGGGAGAACTAAAAAACTTAAAATTTGAAAAAACCCGAAGTTCTGTATTGTTATTGAAGAAAAGGCGAAACTGTAGAGTGTTATATGGATAGGAGGATTTCCTGAAGATCAGTTAAGTAGGGGAACATTGTTTTTTGTTTGACAATTTTGTGTATCATCCTTTTTACTGACTTTTGCATGTTATGATTATACAGTTTCGTTGCACAATAAAGACTTCTTGCAAATAAAAAAAAAATTTTTCTAATCTGCCTACAGCTAAGCAGAGTACATAGAAACATCTATAATAAAATCAGCAGACAAGCAAATTGTCAATCAGGCCAACTAACAAACTGCTCATAATCAGCCTATACTAGGGGTTCTCAAACCAGTCTTCGGGACACAGCTAGCCAATCAGATTTTTAGGATACCCACAATGAATATGCATGAGGTAGATTTCAATGCCCCACCTCCATAGTATGCAAATTTATCTCATACATATTCATTCTGGGTATCTTGTAAACCCGACTGGCTAGGTGTGACCCAAGGACTGGGTTGAGAACCCCTGATCTACACATGAACCCCATGCTTTATCAAAAAAAGTGTGATTTTAGACGTTTCATAAACTGCTCCACACTCCTAGATAACCTCTGTATTACAGGCCCAGCAATTGAAAACACCGCTGCTGCATATTTTACACCCATCAATTTATCATTTGAAAGTAACATAGTAGTTTCAAATCATAAGACCATGGCCAGTTGATAAACAGTAATCACTTGCTTAAAATACCATGAAACAGAGGATGACTATAAAGTCTGATGCATAAATCTCACAGTCTTCTATTGCATACGAGAAGCAATTGGCAACCAATGCAAATATTTCAGCACCGATGAAACATGCTCAAACCTCGGTACCCCTACTAACAATCTGGCTCCTGCATTCTGTATAATCTGTAACACTTGCATCCTAGACTTAGCAATTCACAGATAAAGCGTGTTACAAAAATCTATTCTAGAAAGCACCAGGCTCTGAAGCACTGATGTAAAGTCACACAGAGATAACATAGGTTTCAATCTAGCCAACAAATGCAACTGAAAAAAAATGCAAATTTCACTACGTTCAAAATTTTGCTCTTGAATAGACAAGTACATCGGTTCTTCTGCAAATAGAGAATTTCTAATTCTTTCATTGAAGGCCAATTGAATTAAATCTTTTGATGTGTCCCTCAGCTTCATTCATCCTATCCCTTGCATCTATAGTTACCACCTATCTTGAACTGCATACTTGAAGGATTTTTTAGAAGAATATCAATCTTACCTTTCATTATCTGTGTTTTTGTAGAGCAGCACCAGATGGCATGGGGTTGAATCCTGCTTAGATTCTGGGCTTTTGTTAAATAGGGCGGGGGATATTAAAGTAAAGGGTCATGGATTGAAATATCTCTGTTATGAGATAGAAGTAAAGGACAGTCCTTTAGCCTTTTGGTATAGGTCAAGAACTAGCTCAATTAGAGACCGACCAAAACTGCTTTTTTCAGTTGTGGTTGAAACTGAAGTTTCCACCAAAATTGTCTGAAAGGTTTCGGTTGAACTCGAAACTGCAGCTGAAACTCACCACCTGGTTTCCACCAAAACCTCATATTAGGTTGTGTGAATGTGAACCAGTGAGGGCTGCTGGAGATTGTCAGAGCTTGCAGTCTGTATCTCTCTCTGCTAAACCCACAGTATCAAAGCCAGAATATAATAATGTTACTGCCAAGCGAAATAGCCTCCACACAAATGGACTGTAACTAATGAAAAACTAAAAATTGTGGTGCTTTTACAGTGGCCAACTTTGATCTACACTCAGAGTGACAGCTGACATCATAACTCCACTGAGAGGCTAATTCCTTAGGAGCTTATCATCCCAAATTTACAGACTTAAATTCCTGCTAACACTTTGAAAATCATTTTTTGGAACACTATTTACCATATAAACTATTGTGTAAGATCATAACTGCATTACTTGCAATTGCACTACAACAAGTAGAATATAAAGACTAGCCCTCCACCAGGACTGCCTTAAAGTCCCTGGTGTTCTAGTGGTGTAGACAGGCCAGGAGCGATGCCCAACTTGTGGCAGCCATTTTGAGAGCAGTGCCAGAATGGGCAGGATTAAGTGTGGACTGCTCCTGTACCAACTACACCCCTAAAGAACCAGGGATTGTACGATAGGCTCAGTAGGCCTGCTGGGGGTAGGGGTCCAGGAGAAGGGGCATCTGTTCAGAGGGGAGGGAGGGAGACATACAGGCCAAAGCACAAATTTTCAGCTTCCACCGAAAGTACATTTGTCAGAACCAAAAACATGACCGAAAATTAAAATAACCTTTTAGCTGAAGCCAAAACTGAACTGGGCAGAAAAAGGATTTTCGGCTAGTTTTGGCACCATAACCGAATTTTGGTCGACTTCTAAGCTGAATACAAGTGGGTTAATGTCCAACCATTTGACCCCATTGGAGACATGATGCTATGATGACTTTATGTGTATACCTGACCTTGATTTGTATCTGCTATTTTCAGGGCACAGACCGTAGAAGTCTGCCCAGCACTAGCCCCGCCTCCCAACCACTAGCCCCGCCTCCTACCACCAACTTCTAAGCTGAATACGAATGGGTTAATGCCCAACCATTTGACCCCATTGGAGACATGCTATGATGACTATAGCTGTTCAATACATTTTAATTTCAAACATTTATTATTATAAGTACATAGCATACAAACAGTCAAAGCGTTTCTACATCAAGATGAAATAAACAGCCCTCAACCTTTCCAAGACCCCACTTTCCCCCACCGCATTACATAATCCACAATAGATCCAAATCGGACACTGTTTAATCAACTAACCAGTTAAAACTTTTGATAACCATCACATTTTTAATCACTGTCCTGGACCAAGCCACCCCAGAGCATCCAATCTTCTCCTGAAGCCCCACTGAAGAGCACCCTCTCTCTCAAGATTCTCTTCCTAACCATCCCATCTACTCTTAACCCACTAGGTTGTTCTTCCTTGCCTTCCCCCCCCCCCCCAATACCCACCCCCAAACTACACCTTTATGTACTTCTGTACTTTTTCTGGGGTTTCCACCCATACCACTATAGAATAGTAGTTGCCAGGTCCTGTAGAGTCTGAGGTGTGACATACATGGCTGCTGGAACATTACTGCGCAGCCATATATATGCACATTGGAGCCGACTCTGTGGGTGCTTGAGCACCCCCAATATTGAGAAAATTATTTGTATGTGTCCAGGGAGGGGTCATTTCCATTGGGCTTAGCACCCCCAATAATTTTGAAAAGTTGGCTCCTATGTTATCTAAAAGAGAACAATGGTGAGATTTCTATTAAAATAAGCCCAAAACCCCTTTGTAGTTGCAAACAAAAAATGGTACCACCCACAATTTGCTCCAATTGAGATGAAAGAGAGAGGTTACCAAGCTAAAAATATAAAAATGCTGTCGTATGACACAAGCTGGCTTAAGAGATTGGTTCAGATCTATCTGTTGGAGCATATGGCAGAGGTGCTCTCAGCGGTGGTAGGGAAAAACACTGCTGCTATTATGGCAGTCTCTATGTGAATCAATGCATGGTGCTGAAAGCACACCTCAGAGGAGGGATCTGCAAGGGTGACCTGGGCTGTGTCATTTTGCTGTCTGGAAAAAAAAAAAGACATTTCAGGATTAAAAGGAAAAAAAAATAACTTGATTTTATAACTGGATGCTCGTGTGAGGTATCCAGAAAGGTGCCTATTTTATAACGGCAACGAAGGTGCCTATGTGCTTTTAGAAATTAGGTTCCCAGACCTAGCCTTAACCTTTCTCAATTATCTGCTTTAGGGATCTCTGGTACTGTACTTAATTGTTTTTTTTTCCCCTCATCAAATCACACTTTTAAGGTCATTACTCAGGAATCTATTTCAGAAACTCAGTTAATGCACTGTGGTATTCCACAGGGCTCAATATTGTTCCCCATCCTTTTCAATCTATTTTCAGTTCAATCAAAAGGAATATCTATATAATCTTATGCAGATAATATTCTTTTGATTTATCCACAAACTATTCTCTTCATCTATTGGCCTTCTTCAAGAATTTTGTGAAATCTATAGCAGAATGGCTTTTTCTACACAGATTAGTCCTAAGTAAAGAAAACAAATGTGGCATGTTGGTTTACTGAATCATTCTCTCAAACCCACCATTTCTTTGAACCTTTTTGGAAATTCAAGGCATTCCAGTAGAAAGCTTTAATTATTTAGGAATCATTTTACATTCCAATTTCTCCTTTATCCCTCAGGTCTCTAATTTATGCAGAACAAGTTTTTCTATTTTCTGTCAATTGTGCTCCATCAGACATCTATTTTACCATGATGACTTTCATGCTCTTATTCTTTCTCTTTTCATATCAAGCTTAAGACCCTGTTTACTAAGACGCGTTAACGTTTTTAATGCGCCTACAATTAGCGCGAACGTTAGTCGTTTAAGTGCCTATAGGGATATTGTAGGCACATACATGGTTAAAGCGTTAGACGCCAGTGCGCCTATAATGCTGCTTAGTAAACAGGGCCCTTAGACTTGTAATATGTTTATACTGACCTTGCACATTCAACTGTGAAAAAAATTCATACATTACAAAATGTGGCTGCTTTGGTCATGTTACTCATTCACATTAAAAAAAACCATCACCGGGTGCCCGTAGAACAGAGAATTGTTTATAAGGTATTGCTCCTCACTTTCAAGGTGTTTAGAACAGCTTATTTATCATCACTTTCAATTCCCTACTCCCCTGGGTTGAGTCTTGCATCCTCTTAATCACCAGCGCTTGGTACTCTTAGGTCCTTAGGTTGCACAATTAGAAATAACTAGACGCAGTGCTCTTTATTTATCTCCCGTAACTTGGAATAACCTTCCTTTTCAAAAATGTTAAATCTGCAATTAAGACTTGGTATTCTATCAAGCATATAACAATGGTTAGGACCTGGGTCCCCTTCTAAGGCTACTGTACTCTATTCTTATTTTTTTTAACTTGTCAGTTTCTTTTTTGAGTATGTATGGTTTTCTGTGTTATTTTATAATATGGAGTTGTTTTCAATGCTTTTATTAGATTGTACATCGCTCAGTTCTATGAGTCAATATGAACAATATAGTAAACTTTTATTAAACTATAAACTACACATGCATTTTATAAAATGCATATACACATCACAATCCATTCTACCCAACTACATCCCTGGGAATACCTACACACAGATAACATTAAGTAGGGACATATTTTCTATATGTTTATATCTTATACACATATGAGTATCTCTGGTAGAATTTGACTAAAGCCACCAGAGGCAAAAAATGATGTTTTAATGAATTCTGTTAGAAGAATTTGTAATGTAACAGTCCAACCCCCATCCTTTTATGTGAAAATATTAAAAACAAATTACAGCTATTTAAACATATAACTTGCAAACTGCTTATGGACCCATGAAATGGAAAATCAACTATTCTAAAATTTTAGATCCGCTATTTTAGTCACCTTTTCCCAGAGACAGTCACATATATGATTGATCAGATAATTAAAAAAAACCTTATTTTTCTGCAAGTGAAACAGGCTTTACCTGTGGAAAAAGCTTCGTAAAATTAGCCCCAGAAGGCTAACAGAAACAGAGCTTGAAAATGGGAAAACAAGTTCTGAGAAAGAAGGGAGTAGAACGTCAGCTTTCCCATTTATCCTTGACATGAGGAAGTCCTTGGAAGTCAGCTGTCTGATAATGCAGGCAGTGTAAAAGGTGCAGCACAAGGCCAGTCAGTATGATGAGTGGCCAAAAAAGCATCTGATTGGCTATATGTAGTGTTCATGTGTTATTTATTGAGGGTAGTATCTAGTAGTAGTAGTAGAAAGCAGATCTCTGCATTTTTTAATTTGGGGTGCAACATAATGGCTCTAAGAGTGTTCTTGTTATTAACACTCTTGCTGGAATGCAACCATCCATCTGAGGGAAGTACCATAAAGCAAGAACCGCCAAGTTCAGAAAAGGTAAGACTGACATTTCTCACTGTTGTCTTTTGTTTATTGGTTAAAATGTTTAAAGTAAAAGAAACCCGTATCTACAGTGTAGTTAGAGGCAGAGAGAAAACTCCACCTCCAGAATCTTTTGAATTAAGTTTGCTTGGAACATAAAGCTTTTAGTAATAATTTGCTTCCATGGGATCACTTATATACACTGTCAGCTAGCACATCTGCTTATTTCCGATCTGACGAAGAAGGGCAACCTTCGAAAGCTAATCAAGAAATGTATTGTTATGTCCAATAAAAAAGGTATCATCTTATTTTCTTTTCCATGTTTTATTTTGTTTGATTTCTATTGATAACCTTAAGAGTGGACTAACACGGCTACCACACTCCTCTACTTCCATGGGATGAAATTCTGTGATTGTATCATTCAAGACCTGTGCACAATGCGTGCCATGAAGCCTATAAAATCTTTAAAGTGAAGTTAAAAATATAAAGGCAAAAATGATAAGCTGAAGTCAAGAATTTCATAGAATTTCATGTCATTGGTTTTAATTATAAGTAATAAAATAGTCCAAATTGCTCCCTGGTGCAATTATAGAGTTTATAAAGAGAAGACAATATGTAACGGACCTACAATATGAAAACAAATATTTAATGAAATAATAAAAGCATGGAATGGTTTAGGAAATATTTTGATTTGATTGCTACTGGTTACATAGTTGGTTGCCAGATGTTTACTAGACTCAGGGCATCTTTTACTAAGGCGTGCTCACATTTTTAGTACGTGCTAAAATTGTGGACGCGCTAAACGTTAGAGACGCCCATAGGAATGCATTGGCGTTTCTAACGTTTAGCGCGCCTGCAATTTTAGTGCACGCTAAAACCGTGAGCGCGCCTTAGTAAAAGACCCTCTCAATTAGCAAGGCACTGAGAATGGACTAAAATTTTCACATTTAACATAAAAATAGTTACTAATGATTGATTCTATTGTGTTTTAACAGATATATGCAGCACTGAACAGGTATATGTAACAGTCAGCAGCTCCCCACCCCAACAGAAAAGAAGCCTTAGGTTAAAAACAAGGGCTTGATTAGGAAGAGCCAGAAGCTTGTCAAATAATAGAGAAAATCCACAGAACAAATAATAAAACAGCACCATGGTTTTAAATGTTTTGTTTGAAAGCTGTTGTATTCAGTGAGCAGTAAGAAATGGGCACTCAAGCACTGTAATGCTTAGTGAGTGAACATGCATAGCAGAGCCAGTGCTAGATTGACATTAGAGAAACCCCCACTTCCCAGTTTTACTGCTGGTCCTAACCTCCTTTGCTGGTAGCAACTGCTCCAGCACATCTCCCTTGATCTCCTTTCTGCATAGCAACCACTTCTCTCCCCCTTCGCCCAGCACCATTACATTTCCAGCCTCTTCTTTTCTCCCTCCCACATGATGTAGAAAGGTATAGAGAGGACGGCATGGCATGTGAAAAGCTGGTACAGAAGCAAAGTTTGAATCCGTTTTCTACCATTGCCTGCACTACTTTAAGCCTGGTGCAGTGTTAATATTGTTGTTTCTCTTTTGACAGCTATATTTGTGCTGCCAGGTTATCCACCTTAGAGGGCTGTGTCCGTGGAGCATGTGTCTGAAGTATTAGAGAGACCACTCAGCACTTTTTGTGTTAAGAAATTAACACTATAATCACCATCATATGACTGGAGTAAATCCGTCCTCTCTCTTTTTGTTACATAGTAGTAGTTTGGTGCTTGTAGTTGATTGCAGTAGTGCTGCCACAGTTGGAGCTCAGCACCTGATGTCACTGTGAAAATGTGTTAGGGTTAGGGTTGTTGCTGCAGGAATGTAACTCCTGATATGGTGCTACAGTGGAATTAAAAGGAGGTTCCCACTATCACAGTACTGTAGTGAAAATATCCAAACAGCAGTGACATTTGAGAGACAGCTCCCTATGTAAGTGATTATTTTCTTCATCATAAATCCATATTTTTCAAATTAATCTGCAGCCCCCAGCCCACCTCCCCCCCCCCCTTTTCTGTATCTCTGCGGCCAGTCTTAGCCTATAACATCTGTATTATTTTCAACACCTCTGTTTCTTCTGTACATACCATAGCAGTATAAAACCATGTTGCTGCCTCTGCTATCGTTTCCAAAATCCAACAGTTCCTTCCGAGCACACCTAGAGAACATTCATTCAGTCCTTTGTTGCCCTCTGTTTAGACTGTTGCAACTTAATTCTCACAGGACACACATAATATCATCTCTTGCTACTTCACTTTATTCAAAAGTCTTCTGTGTGGTTTACTACACCTCCTTGTGACTCTGGGCAAGTCACTTAACCCTCCATTGTCCCAGGTACAAATAAGTACCTGTATATAATATGTAAACCGCTTTGAATGTAGTTGGAAAAACCACAGAAAGGCGGTATATAAGTCCCATTCCCTTTCCCTATACCTCCTGCCATCATTGCTACAACCACCATGCAAACCCTCTACCTAAGTCAGTGTATTGGCTCCTGACCAACTCCCACATCTAGTTCAAACTTAGTGTGCTCCATACAAGTGTCTTCACTCAGCAGTTCCCATTACCTTTACACCCTCATCTTGCTCATATTCCACTTCCTGAGTTCTTTTTGGATAAGTTGCTTTTATATCGCTAAACCCTCAACTTTGCACATTTTTTCTGGAATGACCTTTCTGAATCTGTTTGTTTGGTTCCCTCCCTAGCCATGTTCAAAACCCACTTTTTAATGCCAATTTCAATTTCCAACCTGCTTTTTCCATCACTCCTAGCTTCTATAATTGCCACAGTTTGCATGTCTTGGCCTGATGGGTGCCTCCTGGGATTGCTATTCACAGCCTTCCATAACTGTTTCAGTGTTCCCATGTAATTAACATTCCTATTACAGATTCAACTATAGAGTCCCTTACACTGCCAGTGTGACCTAGCCATTAATAATTTGGAGAGAAGGAAGAAGTGAGATGGGAAATGCTGGCCTAATGCCCTGGGATCCATGTTTCTTCCTTATTGTATCTCTATCCTCAGCTTGCTTCTGTTCGCACTGTTTGACTAGTCTGTAAACTCTATCGAGGAGGGACAGTCTTCTCTGTGCACCTGTAAAGCTATGTTCTGTAGTAATAGTGTGTAGTAGTAGTGTTGGCACACCTACAGGCATATTTTCAAAGCACTTTGGGAGGCTAAGTTCCATAGGTTTCTATGGAACTTTGGGAGGCTAAGTGCTTTGAAAATATGCCTCTCTAGTCTTCAGTTTCCTGAACCTACTGTCACCACAGACTAATATCTAGCCATCCTCCCTTGCCCTTTGCAGCACCCTCTGTATCTATACCAAGCACACTGCAATTATGTCACTGTTTTTGTTGCTACCAGCTTTCGTTCCCAGCTAGACTATCACATGGGTTCACTACCTATTTCCTCACACTTCCTGAATTTCCTTTCTTCCAACTTCAGTAAAAGTTTGTGTACCAGTGTAATGAGTGAAGTCAGTAACTATGTCATCTTGTGAACCTCATGTAATGAGATGCCTTTGAAATCAGAGGATTATAACATAATGAAATATATTTCCCCTAATCAGGGTTTCAGAGAGGGCAGGTGTAACCAGGACAGTTTCCCTGAGGCTCAATGGTTGTAAAAGGCTGGTAAATTTAAAAGGAAGGTAAATTTAAATAGCGCTGGGAATCGGGAGCGGAGGAGGCTGACCGGGGCCCCCTTAAGCTGCCTCGGTCGCCTCCCCTTAAGATCGTCCCTGTCTGTAACACAAACAGTGAAGGAAAACACAGCAAAGCACGAAATCAAATTGCTCTCTCTGTAACAGTAAAGGACTCAGAGGGGGGAGGGGGGAGGGGAGAGAGGGCAGAAGTCCTCACTATCTCTGTAACACAAACACAGCACAGCAAGAAACTTAACACTGAAGGACTCGACTCCGAGGGGGAGGGGACAGACAGCACAGGGGAAGGGAGAGAGGGCAGAGGGCAGGGACACACACACTCCCACATGCACACAGAAGAAAACCTTGCTAGCCCCCGTTTCATTTGCATCAGAAACGGGGCTTTTTTTACTAGTAATGAAATATATTTCCCCTAATCAGGGTTTCAGAGAGGGCAGTTGTAACCAGGACAGTTTCCCTGAGGCCAAATGATTGTAAAAGGCTGGCAGGTCATAAAGACATCAGTATATTTGGCAAGTTTTGGTTTCCAAATGTTTAATTGCTCCAGGGTTCAAAACAGTTCTTGATAGTTCAGACCCTATATAAAACTGACTAGGCATCAGTCTTTAGACCTGCATGTTATATGATTAACTTTTTTCTCTGTACTTATATACAGAGCATGTGTGCACCTTTGGAGACAAGCAAATCCACAAATATCTTGCACCTGGGAATTGGGATCAACCTTACTGCTCTGCTTTTGGAACTCCATTGGCCTAACCTGACAAGGTAAAACGTTAAAATAGTTTAATCTGTGTTGTCACTTGGTTTCCAGTATATAAACTACATGATTTGACAGTGTATACAGATAGAAAACTATTTGCGTTTTGTGAAGTTTTTAATACAGAACTTCAATGATTTGAGGGTGAAAAGGGTGACTTTTTGAAAATAACTTTTCTCCAGATTTCACCACCAGTAGTGACTGCATTAAAGGATCCCAGGAATTATGTGGGTTTAGAGCTTTTTACTGAGCTCTAGAAGTACTAATCAACATACACATTGCTGAGCAACTGTGATGAGCGTTTGGGTATGATAAGTTCCTGCTCTAAAGAACTTACAGTCTAAGGGGCCATTTACTGATGGTGCTGGTATTTTTATTATAGGGCTCATATGCAGTAGGCCCGGAGGCAAATAATGCCCATCTATAGCATTAATAAATGACTCCCTGATAACCTGATATAACTAGAGTGATGCCCCAAAGTTTCAGTAGTGGGATTTGAACCCTGGCTTTCCTGTGTCTGTCCATTCTTCTAACCACTTCCAATTATAGCTCATTTTCAGTGTCTTATTTTGTAGTATGCAAAGAAAGGTTTGTCCGATGTTCCTCCTTTCTACAATTAGGGGGTCAGTTCATTACCCTTGAAATTTAGGTCTTCACTAAATACCGTAGCTGCATATCAGGTTTTTCCAAATGTTAAATGGTCAGGAAAAAAAGGCAATATTTTGCCACTCTTCTTACTGTTATGAAACACTCAGTTATTTGGATGGGCTCTAAAAATAGCTGGAAGGTGCATCAAGTGTACTCTTTAGTTCTGCCTCCAGAGGGTTATTGGCCCAACTGGGTATGTAGTTTCATTTCACTTTCCCCAGGCCTCTACTCTAAATAGATTTACTGCTGTATATGGCAACCTCAGTAGCAGCCTATCTTCCATTATTTCCTTGGGAGGGAAATTATTTTCTCTTTCTTCTATGGAAAATCATGAAATCTGACTCTGCCATTCCTCAAGGACCAGCTGAAGGAAAGTCAGTGGATAGTTTCCAGAGAGAGCTGAGCTGTTGGCCAATTTTGGATCTCATTGAGGATATGACTATGAGCACAAGATGCCTGCATGTTTTTTATTTCCGGCATCTCAACTAGTATATTGCATTGCTACCCTTTAAATGGGCCATGCCTGTGCTACTGAGCTATAACTGACAGTCGTCATGTATTCTTTGGTGAAACAGCAGACTTTTATTTAAAAGGGGCAAGATAAAATGAGGGACAGCAGTAGTTACTTGTGTGGTCAAGAAGTGTGTTCGTTGGTGTGTGTTTACATATAACTACCTATATGCATGTAGCATGCACCCCTGCTCACAGCAGTGACAGCAAGAGGCATGCAGTGCGAACGTATAATAGCTGTGTTGTGGAACTCCCATATCATTCAAAAAGGTGGTAAATAAATCTAAATAAATACCTCCCATTGCCTCAGGTACCCACTTACACTGTAAGCTCTTTGGGGAAGGGGTATGTTATACCTGAAAAAATATCACCACTGTATAACACTGTATGTCTAATAATGCTATATAAACAAATAGTGTTATTACTTCAACTTAAGATATGTTCAAAAACCAATCCACTGTCATGGTCACCTATACCCAGACTCATAAGGCACACATCATTTCTATAGGTTGAACTTTAGTGGGACAGAATAGGAGAAAGCTCTTACCTATCCTGACACTATGAAATAGAATTTTGGAAATAAATATTGATGTTTATCTTAACGTTCCTGTGAAAATATTGTTAATGTTGTATGTTTCCCCATAGTTCTTTATCATCCTTTGATTTTCGTACCTATGATTCAGAGGGAATTATTTTTCATGGTGAAATTGATGGGCCTGGGAGCTGGTTTCTTTAAGCTTTACGACAGAGACAGTTGGAGATTCAGATGAGCAATGAACATGGACAAATGATGATATCCCAGTTGGGACCCAACATTAGCGATGGAAAATGGCGAAGGGTAAGTAAAAACATCTCTCTGGCTTTTCTCCCATTGTCTCTATGAAGAAAATGCTTACTGCATTTGGTCCTGTAATTGGTATTTCTTTTTCTACTTTAGAGTAAAAAAATTATTTTATTGATCCAGGGCTGAATTTAAGATTGCAGTACTTTTAGGTAGAAGACCAGGGGAGGAGGGGCCCTCAAAGATTAAGCTGTGTTTTTGTGATAGGAATTAGCTATTTGGCTTATACCTATCTACTTTAGTATTATGTTTATAGGCAGCAGAAGGGGAAGGCCACTGGGGCAATGCCCTGACCAAGATTTTGCATAGCGCAGCATCAGTAGCTAGAGAGTTTGGAGATTGGACTGGATATTAGTAGGTGATACATCAAATTTATTAAATATAACATTTAATTGGATTTAGCTCACACCTTTTTCAGTAGTAGCTCAAGGTGAATTACATTCAGGTGCACTAGGTATTTCCCTGTCACCAGAGGGCTTACAATCTAATTTTGTATTGAGGCAGTGAAGGGTTGCAGAAGGTCACAAGGAGCTACAGTGGAATTTGAACTGGGCTTCCCTGGTTATCAATCCAATGCTCTAAAAACTGCATCCTAGCCGAATGAGTATTGCTCATTTGGAGGCAGGTTGTCTAAGGCTAATATTAGAGCCAGACAGCGGCATTGTTTAATCTGTCGCAAAATGATGTGAATCTGCTAATTTGGGTCTTAATGTAAGATATGAACGGCAAGCTTCATTCTATAATTAGATTCGTATCTGATTTCCCATCAGTGTTAAAATTACAGCAACCAAGATCCTTTTAAGGTGTGTTCACACCATTTTGCGGTAGCACACAGCAGTGCTGTAGCCAGGCAGCCAGTTTTGGGTGGGCCTGAGCCCAAAGTGGGTGAGCACTAAATTTTCTGTGCTCCCACCGTACTCCAACCTCAAAATATAAATACTTTAGCTAATGAGGATCCCCAAGCTCTGTCAGCTGAAGATTTCCTCCAAAGGTGGACAGAACTCCCTTGAACCAAGCTTGGCAGGCAGCAGCAACATACCTGAGCCACAAATTCCAGCACCCCATGCATGCTTAGTTGTCAACTACATGGCTTGGTAGAAGTTTTGGCTGCCTTTTGGAGGAGGTCCTCAGCTGGCGATGCTTAGAGATCCCCCACTAGCTACAGTAAGGATCAGAGTTGGTACTGGACATGTGAGGGCCCATGTCAGCAAATAAAGGAGGAGGGCCCCGATCCCCTCTTCCCTGTTTCCCCTCCGATCTCCCACTTGCCATTACTGTGACACTGACAGAGGCTCACCAAATATAGAACAACAGATCACAAATTAGAAATAAAACTATGTACACAACAATTGAACCTAAAAGCAATCTATGAACTGACCAAGTTCCGCAAACTACTGAAGACCCATCTCTTTGACAAGATATACCACAAAGATCAACATATGTAAAATTCTCCACATATATCCAGAAATGTCTTATAATGTCTTCTGCTATACCACTATCATGTATTCCATTACCATGCAACCCAAAATCCTTCTGTAACACCAAATATATATTCTCTTCTTATTTCCAGTATCCATGATGTATTGTAAGCCACATTGAGCCTGCAAAGAGGTATTTCTAACAATAGCTCTGCAAGCTCATTTTTCAGTTCACTCCTCATGCTCTCCTCTGCAAAATGATGTGAATCTGCTAATTTGGGTCTTAATGTAAGATATGAACGGCAAGCTTCATTCTATAATTGATACAATGTTAGATTCGTATCTGATTTCCCATCAGTGTTAAAATTACAGCAACCAAGATCCTTTTAAGGTGTGTTCACACCATTTTGCGGTAGCACACAGCAGTGCCATAGCCAGGCAGCCAGTTTTGGTTGGGCCTGAGCCCAAAGTGGGTGAGCACTAAATTTTCTGTGTTCCCACCGTACTCCAACATAAATACTTTAGCTAATGAGGATCCCCAAGCTCTGTCAGCTGAAGATTTCCTCCAAAGGTGGACAGAACTCCCTTGAACCAAGCTTGGCAGGCAGCAGCAACATACCTGAGCCACAAATCCCAGCACCCCATGCATGCTTAGTTGTCAGTGGCTCAAGGATGCTTCCAACTGCATGGCTTGGTAGAAGTTTTGGCTGCCTTTTGGAGGAGGTCCTCAGCTGGCGATGCTTAGAGATCCCCCACTAGCTACAGTAAGGGTCAGAATTGGTACTGGACATATGAGGGCCCAGGTCAGAAAATAAAGGCGGAGGGGCTCCGATCCCCTCTTCCCTGCTTCCCCTCCGATCTCCCACTTGCCATTACTGTGACACTGACAAGAGGCTCACCAAATATAGAACAAGGGATCACAAATAAAACTATGTACACAACAATTGAACTGGAAACCCCAAGAAGTTAAACCTGGCATGTACTGCTACACTGAAGAGGAAAAAAAACAGAAATGCATTTCCTTTTCTACTGAACACAATGCAAAGATATCTGCTACAAACATTTAATTTCACATATTCCATTTAAATCATTCAAAATAAAATGCCTTTTGTTTTTTAATCTTTGAACATTATGTTGGTTCTAGTTTCTCTCTTCTGCTTTTCATTCCCGCTTCTGCTAATTCTCCTTCAAGTGGCTGCTGTCCATTTGTGTTTTCTCCTCTCTCATTCCATTCCCTCCATACACCTGCCTCTGACATTTTCCTCTGTTTGTCTCTGTCCACTCAAATTTCACCCTTTCTTACCCTTCTCCTTTTTACTTTTCAGCTACCTATCAAATTTCCATATCCTTCTCATGCTCACTAGCTTTCCCATTCCCCATCTCACTCCTTCCTCAGCCTTCCTTTCCTTTTTATCTTTAATCTAATCTCCATTACCATATTTCTATACCCTGTAATCACTATCATTCTCTTATTAGTTTCCTTCCCACCGACCTCTTTCCCCCTCTTGGCCTATCCCACATGGTTCCACCACTCCTAGCATCTTTTTTTTTGTTACATTTGTACCCCGCGCTTTCCCACTCATGGCAGGCTCAATGCGGCTTACATGGGGCAATGGAGGGTTAAGTGACTTGCCCAGAGCCACAAGGAGCTGCCTGTGCCTGAAGTGGGAATCAAACTCAGTTCCTCAGTTCCCCAAGACCAAAGTCCACCACCCTAACCACTAGGCCACTCCTTCTACCCTTTTAGCCCAGTATCTGCTTCGTCTTTCACCCACCCCACC
Source organism: Microcaecilia unicolor (assembly GCF_901765095.1). Taxonomy (NCBI): domain Eukaryota; kingdom Metazoa; phylum Chordata; class Amphibia; order Gymnophiona; family Siphonopidae; genus Microcaecilia; species Microcaecilia unicolor. Next base: position 172,707,843 of record NC_044040.1, read on the forward strand.
CTCATAGTCTGACATCTCCCTGTCCTCGCCTCCTGCTCCCTCCCCTGTGGTCTAGCATTCCTCCCTCTCTCTCTCTACCTCTCCCTCCCCCACCCTGGTTGTCCAGCACTTCTCTGGATCTTCCCCCATCCATCTTAAGCATCTCTTGAAAGGGTTGCCAGCAGCAGTTCCGAAATGCTGCCTGCCACTGTCCCAGAACCTCCCCTCTGCCTTGTTCCACCCAGGCAGAAACAGGAAGCTGTGTCAGAGGGAGTAGGATGCAGCAGAGGAGAGAAGCACTGGGTCAGCGAGAGGCAGCGTGTGGGAATCGCTGCTGCTTCTGGTGACCTTTTCAAGAGACGTTTAAAGCAAGGAGGGAGATATAGGACCACAGGAGCTTTCTATGCTGGCGCTGTCAAAGGTGTACCGCTGCTGTGTGGACCTGAGTCCACTTCTGGGTATGCCTCTGACACACAGAGGTAGCCAATCACATCATTCCCTCACTTTTGGCCTGGGAAAAGGAGAGCAGAAAAGCACATTATTTTGTAGCTGCTGTGGAGTTGTCTGAACCATAGGTTTCAGCTCCTCAGCCAAAAGTCACTTTAAGCTCTGAGCACTCCTGTGATTGGCTTCTGCAACTCCCTGCTAGCCTGAGTGTCATTTCCAAGAACACTCCACAGCTCAGAGTCTGTCTTGCTGTTTCACTTCAACCTAGCTGGTTTTCCATTTCCAGACTGGGCAGCACAGCTCTCTGATTGTATCCGGGCTTGCGCTCTGTACATGTTGCTCCTTCTCTGAGTTCCATTTCTGATTTCAAACACAAAATCTCTAGGCTCCACTTCCACTGAGGAGAGGAATGAGGAGGCTCTTATGTCCCACTGCTTCCTCCCCCCCCCCCCCCCCCACACACACTCCTCCACAGCTTTCTGCTCTTTCAGGTGGAGCTCATTGATCTTTCTGTACATGTACTTTTCCTTTAACCCTAGCATTGCTATTCGCCCTGTTAAACAAGTAGCCCAACATCCACAGGGAAAATTATTTGCCTTGAATTTCAGCTCTTATATTGCACATAAGTATTGCCATACTGGGAAAGACCAAAGGTCCATCAAGCCCAGCATCCTGTTTCCAACAGTGGCCAATCCAGATCACAAATACCTGGCAAGATCCCCAAAAAGTACAAAACATTTTATACTGCTTATCCCAGGAATAGTGGATTTTCAACAAAGTCCATTTAATAACGGTCTATGGATTTCTCCTTTAGGAAGCCGGCCAAACCTTTTTTTAAACTCCGCTAAGCTAACCACCTTTATCACATTCTCTGGCAACGAATCCCAGAGTTTAATTATACTTTGAGTGAAGAAACATTTTCTCCGATTCGTTTTAAATTTACTACATTGTAGCTTCATCAAATGCCCCCTAGTCCTAGCATTTTTAGAAAGAGTGAACAGACGCTTTACATCTACCCGTTCAACTCCACTCATTATTTTATAGACCTCTATCATATCTCCTCTCAACCACCTTTTCTTCAAGCTGAAGACCCTAGCCGCTTTAGCGTTTCCTCATAGGGAAGTTGTCCCATCCCCTTTATCATTTTCGTCACCCTTCTCTGCACCTTTTCTAATTCCACTATATCTTTTTGAGATACTGCGACCAGAATTGAACACAATATTCGAGGTGCGGTCGCACCATGGAGCAAAACAAAGGCATTATAACATCCTTATTTTTGTTTTCCATTCCTTTCCTAATAATACCTAACACTCTGTTTGCTTTCTTAGCCGCAGCAGCACACTGAGCAGAAGGTTTCAACGCATCATCAACGACACCTAGATCCCTTTCTTGGTCCGTGACTCCTAATGTGGAACCTTGCATGACGTAGCTATAATTCGGGTTCCTCTTTCCCACATGCATCACTTTGCACTTGCTCACATTAAACGTCATCAGCCATTTAGATGCCCAGTATCCCAGTCTCGTAAGGTCCTCTTGTAATTTTTCACAATCCTCCCGCGATTTAACGACTTTGAATAACTTTGTGTCATCAGCAAATTTAATTACACTAGTTACTCCCATCTCTAGGTCATTTATAAATATGTTAAAAAGCAGCGGTCTGAGCACAGACCCCTGGAGAACCCCACTAACAACTACCCTTCTTCATTGAGAATAATGACCATTTAACCCTACTCTCTGTTTTCTATCTTTTAACCAGCTTTTAATCCACAATAGAACACTACCTCCTATCCCATGACTCTCCAATTTCCTCTGGAGTGTTTCATAAGGTACTTTCTCAAACGCCTTCTGAAAATCCAGATACATAATATCAACCGGCTCACCTTTATCCACATGTTTGTTCACCCCTTCAAAGAAATGTAGTAGATTGGTGAGGCAAGATTTCCCTTCACTAAATCCATGTTAACTTTGTCTCATTAATCCATGCTTTTGAATATGCTCTGTAATTTTGTTCTTAATAATAGTCTCTACCATTTTGTCCGGCACCGACATCAGACTCACCGGTCTATAATTTCCTGGATCTCCTCTGGAATATTTTTAAAAAGTCAGTGTTACATTGGCCACCCTCCAGTCTTCCGGTACCACATTCGATTTTAAGGATAAACTACATATTTCAAACAATAGCTCTGCAAGGAGAAGAGCATGAGGAGTGAGATTTTTTTTTTTTGCCTGTTTGCAGCCAGTCACTGTTACTGTCAGGGCAGCTGCTTCTGTCAGTAACAGCTCACCTGTACCTCCAATGTTATTGTGCCTCTTCATTGTGGGTTTGGGACTGCATTGGGGAAGGCCTCCCTCCTTCCAGGAGGTAAACAGACCTTTCTACTTGTTTACATTATAAACTTTGCTAAATAAGTTTTCACCTGGTGAAATATTAATTAAGCCCTCTGATAGTGTATCCAGTTTTTTTTGTTTCACAAGAGCAGCATGATTAGTTTTCATGTATTTTATAGGGAAATTACATTAATTAGAGCTTGGGTAGAGAATGACATCCATCTGAATAGATCTGTCTTACTTCTGGGTTCTTCTAGTAATACTGTCAGTGAGTTTTGACTATTTTTTTTCTTCTACACATCTGGACAAAGTTATGGCTAAAGCTAAGTATACTTCATGAGCTCTGGAATCTCATCCATCATGGGTTGTAGATGAGAGGGTAGGCCTTGACCCTTTTTTCTGCTTCAGATTATAACCACCTGGTTAGTTAAGGACTCTTTTCCTGTATTGTTGAAAGGAGCGCCGATCTATCCACGGATTTAAAAAAAAAAGTTAAATCTGATCCTGAAGATTTTGCTAGTTAGTGTCCTTTAATTTACTGTTAATCAAAATTATGGATCAAGCGGTCGTTGTACATTTAAGTGAACATGTAGAGGACGCTAATATCTTGAACCTCGGCAAGTAGGCTAAAAACACATAGTACAGATGTAGTTCATGTTTTATTTCTAAAATGTAAAGACCATCCCATTGACTCAAAAGATGGAAAAATGCTTTCCCCAAGTGTTGATGCTAATATGAGCACTACCTTTGACACAGCTGATCATGTCATTCTCCACTTTGATATAGCAGGTCTAGTTCTTTCATGGTGTAGGTCTTTCCTTTAGCTACACTGTTCGCTTCTGATCTAAATAGTTTTTGATCATCATATACTGTGACTTTGGGCGTACCACAATCTTTATTTAATTGTTATTTGAAACCCTCAGTTGATCTTTTATGCTGACAAATATCCAGCAGATCCTACCAAGAATTCAACAGAGTGAGAGTAGAATTGTCTGACTTTAGTTGTCTTCAAATAAACTGTTGTTGAACCCTTGGACAACTGGAGTGCTTTGTCAGAAGCCACCAGGGCTGGATTTGCTCAACTGAAATTGAGGGAATAATTACACAAGTGATGGGTTGATATGAATCCTCGGTGTTAACTTGGATAATTCTTTGATTCTGGGAAAACTTATTTATATGTCTGAAACTGCTTTTCAGGTCCTACAGTCTGCATCAAGGTAGTCCTCTTTACTCTACTGATCTTGCTATTGTGGTTCAGTTTATAATCTCTCACCTGGATGAAATGTGTAACATCTATATAGGTCTTCTTACAAATTCCATTCACCAACTTCAATTGGTGACGACATCTGCCAGAGTGGCTTCTGAGGCTAGTCATTTTGATCATATAACTCCAGTGGCGTAGCAAGGGCGGGGCGGTCCGCCCCGGGTGTTACCTCAAGGGGGGTGCTCCCAAAGTCCTTTTCTTCCTGCCAGCTCCCGCACCCTACTACCTTTACAAAAGAAATCTCGGAAGCCGAGGCGCAGCGCCTCGTGTCTGCATGTAAAAGCAGTGTGGATTGTCTCTTCGGGCCTTCCCTCACTGTCTGTCCCGCACTCCGCTGACGCAACTTCCTATTTCCGCAAGGGCGGGATAGACAGAGTGAGGGAAGGCCCGAAGAGACGATCCATACTGCTTTTACATGCAGACACGAGGCGCTGCGCATCGACTTCCGAGATTTCCTTGTAAAGGTAGGGTGCGGGAGCTGGCAGGAAGAGGACTTTGGACGGAGCTGAGGGTAGGCACTGGGTTGGGGGGGAGACTCAGATGGGAGAAGGGGCGTGGCGCCTCACAACAGTTAAAATGCACTGGGGGGGTCATCGTGCTGCACCCGGGGGGGGGGGGGTGCAACGGCGAACCGCCCCTGGTGGCTGCCACCCTTGCTACGCCACTGTATAACTCTTATGTTGATAGCATTACATTGGGTTTATGGCATGTTTATTTCAATAATTAGTTACTGACATTCAAAGACACAACAATCAACCAAAAGGAACAACCTCCGGATATGAATACCGCCGACTAAAAAAAGGAAAACAACAACGACAACAAATCCAATCATCGAAGAAACAGACAACTAATAAAAATAAACACATCGAACCCGCCCACGGAACCATACCATTCAATCCAACTAGGATACATCAATGCAAGATCAGCAGTAAGCAACTCAGTAGATATACGAGACTGGATTACCACGGATAACTTAGACCTTCTATTTATTACAGAAACCTGATTCCACAGCCCTACAGACCCCGCCATTTTAGAAACATGCCCACCAGAATACAAAATAACCCACTGGACAAGAAATGGAAAAAAAAGAGGCGGCGGAATAGCTATTATCTACAAACCCGAATTCACCATCACTATCACGGGCGAATCTACCTCGACTCAACTTGAAATTGCATCAACAAGAATCAATCATCCAAACCTAATAGGACACCTTAACACAATCCTATTCTACAGACCACCAGGAAAATGGCAAGACTCCCAAGCACAACTCATGGATTTCGTCTCGAACTCCTGCATATCAGCCTCAAACATCCTCATACTAGGAGACATCAACCTACACCTAGAAGATGACACTTCATCAAGCACACGAGAATGCAAAGAATTCCTAAAACTTTGGGATCTGCAAGTAACTAACACACGAAAAAGGACACACACTTGATATCATAACAAACAAATTTGAACCGGATTCAACCATCACACTCACTGACACAAGATGGACACCTACACTATGGTCAGACCACCATAAAGCAAATGTCTCTCTCTGCTGGCGAAAAACACACACTAACACAATCAATAAACATGAGCGAACAACATACACAACGAGAGGAAAAATAGACCCCACAATATTCTGGCAAAAGATCTACCAGAACGAATGGCCAACAAACGCTGACAACATCCAATTCCTCCAAGAATGGGACGATCTATGTACAACAACATTAGACAAAATCGCCCCAATCCAAACCAGAACATCACGCAGGAAGAAAACAAATCCATGGTTCACCGAAGAGCTGAAAAAACTTAAAACACAAGTCAGAAAACTAGAACGAGAATGGAACAAAAAAAAAAACGAACAAACACTGAACGCGTGGAAACTACTTCGGAGAAAATACAAATACACCATAAAACAGACAAAAAGACTACATTACAAAACAATAATAGGACCAAACTACAAAGACACACATAAACTCTTCAACCTTGTGAACAAACTGTTAGACACCACACCAGTTACAAACAACGGCAAAGATGTACCAGATGTGGACAACCTTGCGAAATACTTCAAGGAGAAAATTATACAACTACGACTCAAAATACCTGCCAGCCCTATTGAGTACGCCACAATTTTAGACTGTCTAGACCCAGAAGAAGGAACATACCCTGCAGACAGAACTTGGACCGAATTCGAAATACTATCTGAAGACCTCATATCTGAAACTCTCAAAAGATATGCAAAATCCAACTGCTAACTAGACACGTGCCCGAACAACCTCATGAAATCTGCTCCTAACAATTTATAACAGACCTAACGAGCCACATAAACTTCATGCTACAAAATGGACTTTTCCCAAAAGAAAAAGGAAAAATCTTACCCCAATCCCTAAAGACACAAAGAAAAGCACAAGTGAAATAACCAACTACAGGCCAGTAGCATCCATACCTTTAATAACCAAAATAACAGAAGGAATGGTAACCAAACAACTCACAAACTATCTAAACAAACACTCAATACTACATGACGCCCAATCAGGATTCCGGTCGAATCATAGCACAGAAACAGTATTAGTCACCCTTATGACCAAATTCAAACAGACAATTGCAACTGGCAACAATATACTCCTCCTTCAATTTGACATGTCAAGTGCCTTTGACATGGTTGACCACGGAATCCTATTACACATACTCGAATACTTTGGCATTGGAGGTAATGTCCTGAATTGGTTCGAAGGGTTCCTAACCCAACGTTCATATCAAGTCACATCAAATTCGACCACATCTAAGGCATGGATACCTGAATGTGGAGTACCACAAGGATCACCTCTCTCACCAACCATTTTTAACTTAATGATGATCCCTTTGGCAAAACTCCTATCAAACCATAACCTTAACCCATATATCTATGCTGATGATGTGACAATATACATCCCCTTCAAACAGGACATAAACGAAATCCTCAATGAAATTGATCAAAGCCTACACATCATGAACACATGGGCGGATGCATTTCGACTAAAATTAAATGCAGAAAAAACTCAATGCCTGATTCTCACATCTCAATACAACACAAAAGAATTCACAACCATAAACACTCCAAACCTGAACCTTCAAGTCTCAAACACTAAAAATCCTTGGAATCACCATCGACCGCCACCTAACGCTTGAAACTCATGCTAACAACACAACAAAAAAGATGTTTTACAGCATGTGGAAACTAAAAAGGATAAGACCGTACTTCCCAAGATCCGTCTTTCGCAGCCTAGTGCAATCCCTTGTGCTCAGCCATTTGGATTATTGCAACTCACTATACGCAGGCTGCAAAGAACAAACACTGAGGAAACTTCAAACAGCCCAGAATACGGCAGCCAGACTCATCTTTGGAAAGCCAAAATATGAAAGTGCAAAACCATTAAGAGAAAAACTGCACTGGCTTCCACTCAAGGAACGCGTCACTTTTAAAGTATGCACATTAGTCCACAAAATCATTCACGGTGAAGCCCCATCCTACATGTCTGAGTTGATAGACTTACCACCCAGAAATGCCAAAAGATCATCCCGAACCTTCCTTAACCTCCACTTCCCCAATAGCAAAGGCATGAAATACAAAACATTACACACGTCAACCTTTTCTCACATGCGCACGCAGTATTGGAATAAACTGCCGCGCAACCTAAGAACAACCAACGAGCAAGCTTCCTTCCGCAGATTATTGAAGACTCATCTTTTCGAACAAGTCTATGGATAGAAACAAAACACATAAAGTCCACACTTTACTGTTCACTAATGCATCGTACATTCACCTCGGAACTCCATTCCCTGTATTATCACATCACTCATACCTTTTTTCACAGAAAGTTATATACCATATGACTTCATGCCTTTCTATCGCCTCTAAGTTCCCATTGTTTCCTTCCAAAGTTGCAATGCCTATGTTCCAGTATTACATCCCTTAACGACACCCCAATTGTTGCGCATAACCCTGCGTAATATTATCCACAACTATCTGTAACAATTGTATTTCCAATATTCAACTCATATTGTAAGCCACACTGAACCCGCAAAAAGGTGGGAAAATGTGGGATACAAATGCAATAAACAAATAAATAAAATGGCCAGGTTTTTTATTTATTTTTTTATTATATCAATTTTTATTGATAACACTTAAACACAATACATCAAGTAATTCGAACAATACATAAGAGATATCAAGCTTATAAGTTTTCCTCCCTCTTCCCCCAACTCCCCCCCCCCCCCCTCTCTATCCCCACCCTCAACTCTTTCCTCTACCGGTTCTATTAACAGTTCAATATCCTGCTTCTTGCAACAGGTGTCAGAGTGTCCCAAAATGGAAGCCAGACTTTACAGAACTGGTCTCCTTTTTTCGAGGCCAAGTCTCCCACTTTTTTCTTTTCCAGCATGCAGCATTGCATCATGGCTCCTCGCCATTGCGGTGTTCCAGGTGGTTCTGATTGTAGCCACAATTGTAGTATGGTACGTTTGCCCATCAAGACTACTCTTTTCAAGAACGCTTTAAATCCCTCTGGTGACTTGCCACGGACCCTATAGACATCAAATAGCTGTCCTGGCATTGGTTGCCAGTGTATGTTCCACATTTGCGATACTTGTTGTCCCAGTTTTATCCAGAAGGGGGATCACTTTTGTGCAATACCAAAACATATGCCCTAGAGAGGCTCCCACAGTTCCACATTTTGAGCAGTCGTCTGTTGTTCTCAGGGTCGCCTTATAAGCCCTGTGTGGTGATATATATAGCCTCATGATAAATTTGTAGTGCATTTCCTGCCAAGTCACATTCTCTGTCACCCGATACACACCCATTAAGCACAATTTGATCTGTTCTGGGTCCGGTTTCCACCGCAGCTCCTGGTGCCATTGTTGTGACACTTGCGTGTAGTCCAGTGTCCCCTGTAAGTCTCTTAGATGATGGTGGAAGTACTTAAGCGGTACTTTTAACTGTGCTTCCAGGCCCAGCATCTCAATCATGGATTCCCATACTTGCTGAGTGAGAGCCGATGCAGGCAATGTTCGTATGTAATGTTTGAGCTGCATATATTGAAAATAGTCTTTCTGTCCAAGTCCAAATTCTGTGCACAGGGCCTGGAATGTTTTAATGGTCCCTGTTTCAGACACCACCTGAAATAAATATTTAATACCACAAATCTCCCATTTCCTAAACAAAGCCGATTTCCCCCCCTCTGGGAATGCCAAGTTACCTTTAATGGGTAGTAGTGGGGACACTACACTGTTCCATTTGTTTTTCTTACTCAACCATTTCCATGTTTTCCGCAAAGGGTTCAAAAGAAATCTATATGGGCCCAGGGTTGGGAGTTCTTCTGATGGGGCATGTAGCCAATAAGCAAAACTCATTGGGGCCATCAGTGAGGTTTCCACTCTAGTGCAGGAGAAAAACTCCCTCGAGCGGAACCAGTCTGATAAATGCCTCAAATTACAGGCGATTGGTATAAGCTTTAAGTCAAGTAGCCCCAGCCCCCCTTTTAGACAAGGTCTTATAAGTTTGTTTAATCCAATGCGTGCACGTTTTCCTTGCCACAAGAACGTTGTAAGGGTTTTGTGTAGCCACCTCTCCTCTTTATATCCCAATATAGCAGGGATCATCTGGAAAATGTATGTCCATTTGGGAAAAATAAACATGTTATACATGGTGATTCTTCCCCTCAAAGACAGAGGTAGGCCCTGCCATCCCTGCAAAGCTTCTTTTGTATGCCTCTTCAAGGGGTCCATATTCTCTTTGTACAAATTTGTTAAATCCCTCGGTACATAGACCCCTAGGTATTTGAGTGTGCCCACGGCCCATTGAAAGGGGAAAGGGCCCTCCCACTCCTTTTGCACTGTTTCCTGTACTGGAAGGGCCAGTGATTTTTGTAAATTTAATTGTAATCCTGAGTAGAACCCAAATTCGTCTATGACTTCTAATAGGCGTTGGACTGAGGTCTTCGGTTGAGTAAGGGTAAGGAGCATATCGTCAGCGAAAGCCAGTGTTTTTATTAATGTCCCGTGTAGTGTGACTCCCTGTATGTCCGGGTCTAGTAGCATTGTGCGTAAGAGTGGTTCTAAAATATAAGAGGAACAGTAGAGGGGATAATGGGCATCCCTGCCTGGTGCCGCGCTCTACTTTAAAGGGTTTAGATCTGGTGCCATTTATTAGTATTTGGGCTGTGGTATTTTTGTATAGTGTTTTTGTGGCATCTAAAAACCAGCCATCCAAGCCCGTGTGCTCAAGTACCTGAAACATGTAATCCCAGTTAACTTTATCAAATGCTTTGGCTGCATCTAGGCTAACTAATAGGAGAGGATCTCCCGTAGCCTGCCCATACGCCACTGCTAAGAGGACTTTCCGTACCTGTTGAACCGCCTGATGGCCCTTAACAAACCCTACCTGGTGTTCTCCGATCAACATTGGCATCAGGTTTTTTATTTTAGATTTATTCATGGACTGGTTTCCCCCTACACAGACTCTTAGATCTGTAGACTCAGGCCTTCTGACTGCATCAGCACTGAAGAGGCGCCCATTTGGTACAAAACTCTTTTTCTGCTATTTGCCTTCTCTTTGGATTGTTATGCCTTTAGAAGTACATAGGACTATTGGGATCTGGATATCTGAGCAAGCTTTTTGTATGGATCTGTATTTTTCTAGCTGTTTGCTGATATATTTTGTATTACATGGATTTTTATTTATGTGACTTTCATTTTTGTTTAACTTTTATTATGCTTTTTGTTTATTTATGTTTTAATTTGTTGAGTATGTCAGCGAATAGCCAAAGAAGCACATGGAGCCTTCAAGAGTGGGGGGAATCACAACTATACTTTTAATCATACCCAACACAGTCCGTGTGGGTGAAACCGTCTACATCGGGGGTCTAGGCAAATGAACATAGATAATAAACAATTTACATAAAAATTATAGATTACAGCCAGAAGATAATTTAAAATAATACAAAATATAAATGAATAATGAAATTAAAAAATATAGAGGAATAAATGTGAACATACAAACCAATTAAAAATACTAAACATAAATTATGGATTATGAACGAATGGTTTACAGCAAAATTATCAATTTCAACCTTAAAATAATTTAAAATGACATGATTTAGGGCTGTCGAGAAAAATATACATAAATGTTAAATGAATATACTGACCAATAAAAAATGATAAAATAATTTACATAAACTGAGGAATAAAAAAGCAAGTGGAAGCTGCATGTAGCTCATAACCTAGTGGTGGTATCTGGGTCCTAAAGTTATCAACCATCCAGTGGAAAGATATAATCTTGTCTTGAGGAAGACAAATTTGCTTGAAACTGAAGTGACACACAGTCTTAAAAAATGTGAAGTGGATATATAAAAATACTTGTGTAAGAAGGTTGCTTGAAAAATGGTGGTACAAATGTGCAGTGCTTAATGTTGTACCACTATTAGACATTTTTTATAGTGTGTAATAAATTAGTAGCAAGTATTAAAGGAAAGGTGCTTTTCCTCCAGTTTTTGGTTGCCTTCAGAATTTAACACATTAGGCCAGCCGTTCCCAACCTAGTTCTCGCGGCACACCTAGTCCCATCAGGTTCTCAGAATATCCACAATGAATATGCGTAAACAGATTTACATACACTGCCTCAATTGTGTGCAAATCTAACTCATGAATATTCATTGTGGATATCCTGAAAACCCTATGGGACTAGGTGTGCCCAGAGGACTGGGTTGGGAATGGCTGCATTAGGCATTCAGGTCTGTACTGAATATGGCAGTATTTGATCAGTCACTGAGCCACAAGATATGCCCATGAACAATGTAATAAAGAAATTGATTTTCTCACCATTCTGTGCTGTTTAGGTGTCTATTGACAGAAATGAAGCCATTATTGAAATAAGATTGGATGGTATACTACTCATAAATCTTTACCAGCGCACTCAGCAGATAGCTCAAAATAATACATGGCTCACCATTGCTCTTGGAGGTTTGATACCAAATTCCACCGTCCAGCTTCTGAGTCCGGTAAGTTTGAATGTGTCTTATACAATGCTTCCTGTCTACCGAATGCTATAAAAACAACGCATGACTTGAGAACCTTCCGGAAGTTATTGAAGACGCATCTGTTCGAAGAGACTTACAATAAAAATCCTCCTTAATGACTTGATTCCATTCTACATCTAAACCAACTAATACTGATTCCTTCTAATTTGATTATGTTAATCACATTATCACTATTGGTCATTATATCTTACCTGTTTTATTTTGTGTTATGTAAATAATTCCACTGACCTATCTACCTAATTTCTTACACAGTAATATGTTAAATTAGACCATACCTCTTACTCTGATTATGATTATACCTTTTGCAACATAGTGTAAGCCACATTGAGCCTGCAAATAGGTGGGAAAATGTGGGGTACAAATGCAGCAAATAAATAAATACATTGTCACATTATAATTAAAAGCAATTCTGCATAGAAAACCAAATCCACCCATCAATGGGACATAGAAATATTAGAAATCGAAAGCTATAAACATGAATTCACAATTAACCAACCCAAATCCCCCCCCCCCCCCCCCCGAGGAGTAGATCCTCCAGTGGAATTTCACAGTACTTTTCTGCTGTATAAACATTTCTAAGAGTGTCTAATAGTTGTGGCACCACCTTCGCATCAGGCAGTCAAGTGACCATGCGATGCTCACGCCCACCAGCCACCCAGCTATCGACATGCCTAATGATCCAGTCACCAACTACAACAGCTGTCCTAACCCTTCCCTCCTGGGCAGAAGCTCCTGGAGGACAATCCTCAGTGCGAGAGGATATTGCATCCCTTGGTGGGCAGGTCCTGGCTACAGGATTACTTCCTAGTTCACCAGGGTGATGTTCTTCTTCTAGGAGACCTCCCTCCTCCAAGGCTGCCAGACTGGAAGTGGGACTTCTCTACAATGTCCCTGTAGGTCTTTTCTATGTACCTCTCTCTTTCTCAGCTCCTCCAAGTCTGCTACTCTAGACTCAAGAGAATGGACTTGTTCTCTGAGAGTTAGGAGCTCTTTGCATCGAGCACACACATATAACCTCTCTCCAACTGGGAGAGAATCATATATGCGACACTCAATGCAAAAGACTAGATAGCACCACTCTTGCTGCTGGACTGCTGTTTGCAACTTAGAATTACTGTGTTTGTTTAAACTTCTTAAGATACTAAGGATATTAGATTAATATCCTCAAAACCCCACTACTACTATGTTTACTACAACTTGTAACATTCTCCTTCAAGACTTTGTAATTCTATTTACTATGTAAGCCGCATTGAACCTGCTATATGTGGGAAAGTGCGGGGTACAAATGTAATTAATAATAATAATTAATAATAATATGAAGAACCTTAAGATTTTATGATACATTGTGTGATTTATGATATATTGTGTGATTTATTTGGTGTTTGCTTCTCAGAAAGTAATTAAATGTAATTAAAACTAATAAAAATGCCCCTCTTGTTATCCTAATTAGAATAATTGACTATTAGTTAAGACTATAAATGAAGCTATGTGCTGGGGTGGGTGGGATTTGGGGAGGGTGGATGTTAATGCTGTATGCTATGTTTCTAGAAACTATGGGGAAAAGGGTAGGGAGACTAGTTAATAAAATTTGCTTGTAAGTACATAGTATAGATTGCTAGAGATAAACTGTTTTTTTCCACAATGATAGCAATCCTAGGTAACGAAATATATCTGTTTTCAGCTGCAGTTTGCTTTGGATGGATGCATACGCAACTGGTCTTGGGTTGAAACCGAGGTTCACGCTTTGAACAATGCAATGGAGATTAATGAGCATAGACGCTGTTTTGAACATGAGAAGGAAGGATCTTATTTTCCTGGGAGTGGCTATGCTCAGTTTCAAGTACCTGGTAAGTACACATTTCTTTCTAGAAATCATGCTACTTAAGCTTATTGCCACAAAACGTTCTGAAGCTAGCGATTGCTCATTCGTTCCTGGTAAAATTGTTGGAGTTGCAATTCATTACGCAGAAGATATCTGCTATTTATTTCAAGGAAACCAAAAATATAGTTATTTGATATGCAAACAAAAAAATAAATGTACAACTCATAACAAAGAAAATGCATTAGATTTCAGAAATAAACATCTTAAGGAAAAAAGAACAAGTGGAGATAGCAAGTCCATCATGGCTCATGTAATTTCTCTATATGTGTGAATGCTGATTTTCGTTTCTTTGTTGTGTCTGATCTACAGGGAAGAAAAGTAGGGCAATCTGAATGGCATGGTTCCCACACATTTTGTTGGTTTAGAAAAAAAATAAAATGAAACCAAGTATGATAATATATCTAAATATTAGATGTCAATGTCAATAGATTTTTTAAAATGCATTTTATATTTAAACCACATGGTGCCACAGGTATTGTTGTGTTTCTCAACTACTAGGAGGCCATACGCATAGCAACCAATATGAAACTGCATAGTTCAATCATTAGGTGTCAACATAATATAAGAGCAATCTTTCCAAAATGATTGAGGGTACTAATCCAAATGGAAATTAGCCTTCCTTTGACACAGTCAAGGAGTTTTCTCAATATTGAGAGTCTGACACCTATGATCATACATAGCAATCATTTAGGAAAGTATATAATTTAGTTACTAAGTTTCAAACTAGAATTTAAAACAAAGAAAATTAAATACGTACCAGAATCATTTTCATCCAGCCCAACAGGATAAGGGTGTTGTAGTAGGAGAGGGGATGCATAGTAGGGAAAGTGCATGCCTAATGGAATAATTTCCAATATCTCTGTGTGTGCATTTGTGTCTGTATATGTCTGTGATATGTGTCACCCAAGGGAGTGGCAAGAACCATGCCCCAAAAAATAGCTTGCCATCCCAGTTAGGGTTACCATATTTTGTCCTCTCAAAAAGAGGACACATGCCCACATCCCCACCCCTTTCACATCCTCGCCCTGCCCCCTGTCACGCCCCCTCCATGCTAGTCATCAAATTTAAATTTGAATAATATTTCAAATTCTTATATTATACTTTGAAAAATGAAAGAGCAATCCCAAATTAATTTACAATTTATAACTTTCATAGAATGGACGCTCAATAAAAACTTTCCTTTCCCTACTTCTAGCATTAACTCTGCTACCTAGCAATATACTGCCCTGCCTGTCTCCTGACTTATCCTCTATGCTCTATCAATTTAAGTGTTTTTTATGAAAATCACACAATCAGTACAGGATCAGCAGCTATTCATTGATACCCAAGCATATGAGCCCAATCAGTGTACAGTGGAGTCTTCTTTGGGTATCCATGAATGGCTGCTGATCCTGGCTTTTATCCAGGGGTTGAACATGGCGGGGAAATATATATGCTGGAGTATTTCCCCATATTCAACCCCTCTTCCACCATTCCCAGCCATTCTCTCCCTCAATCCCAGACTCCACAAAAGTCTCCCAATTACTCACCTTAGTGACACACAACATCTAATCTCCCGTTATAGGACCCCTGGGTTCTCTCCATCCCCTCAGGAGGGTCCCAAAGTACCATTCTCTAGACCCAAGTCTGCCCAGCAGTGTTTGCACCAAAATAAGAAGAAGTTGGGGACAATCCCCCTACCTGAGCAGAAGTTCCTGCAGGCATTTCCCCCTCTGCTTTTGCAGGATTCGAAATAAATGGGGAGAGAAGCTGAATGGGAGAAGGGACAAAAGGGCAGAAGCTGAGATTTGCTGATGGAAGTTTTAATCTGTAAATTAAGAGCAGAAAAAGAGTAGTTACTTACCTGTAACAGGTGTTCTCCGAAGACAGCAGGCTGCATATTCTCACAAGTGGGTGACGCCACGTCGGCCCCGGAGGATTTTAAAGCAAAATCTCAAAATCTCTTTACGGCGTTCCGTCGCGCGAGCGATCGTACTGCGCATGTGCGCACACCTATTCCCGCTCGCCGAGCGGACACGCCCCTCAGTTATATCCAAAAGATGGAGGAGACAACTCCAAAAGGGGAAGGTGGGAGGGTTTGTGAGAATATGCAGCCTGCTGTCTTCGGAGAACACCTGTTACAGGTAAGTAACTACTCTTTCTCCAAAGACAAGCAGGCTGATATTCTCACAAGTGGGGTATCCCAAGCTTTCAGGCTTACACAACAAACAGTGGTCAATAGAGTCTCGCAACGGCGAGGCCAGAATAAACATTGACCTGAAATATCTAAATGAGTGTAGCCTGGAACAGAACAAACATGGGCTTAGGAGGGTTGGAGTTGGATTCTAAACCCCAAAGAAGTTCTGCAGCCCCGACTGCCCAAAAACCGACTGACGCGTCGGCTATTCTGCTGAAGGCAGTAGTGAGATGTGAATGTGTGGACTGATGACCACGCCACAGCTTTGTAGATCCCTTCAATAGTGACTGATTTTAGATTAGTCACCGATTCAGCCATGGCTCTAATTTTGTGAGCCGTGACATGGCCTTTTAGAGTCAGTCCAGCTTGGACAAAAATGAAGGAGATGCAATCTGCCAGTTAAGAAGAAATGATGCGGTTTCCGACAGCAACTGGCATTAAAAGAAATAAACAACTGGGCGGACCTTCCGAGGGAGCTCGTCTGCTCCACGCAAAAAGTGCGCAGCTTGCTTTCGCCAGGGCTTGTAAGAAGAGGGAGAAAGCATGTTGGCAAGACAGTTGACTGGATCAGATGGTACTCTGATACCAGCGCCAGTAAGAACCTTGGCTGCATGCGGAGAACTACTCTGTTAAGATGAGAAGTAAGGTAAGGAGCTTGAGCTACTAGAGTCTGAAGCTCACCGACCTTTCGAGTTGAAGGAACAGCCACCAAGGAAAATGACCTTCCAGGTCCAGATGACAGGAATCCAGTGGCCCGAATTGAGCTTGCAGCAGCTGGATGAAAATGACATTGAGACCCCAAGATACTGAATAAGGATTGATAGGGACTCTGACCGAAGCATAAGAGCCAACTGTAAAAATTATTGGGGGTGCTAAGCCCAACAGAAATAATCCCCCTTAGACACATACAAGGAATTCTCTCAATACTGTGGGAGAAGTAAACGTCATGAAGTGGACAGCTAAAGGCTGACCTTTACACGTTGATGATAAGCTCTTATTGCACGAAGATGAATACTGACCGAGTTGGTCTTGAGACCAGATTCAGACAGGTGTAGAAAGAACTCAAGCAAGGTCTGTAAGAGACTAGAGGCAGGATCTAGGGCCTCGCTGTCACACCAGACGGCAAACCTCTTCCATGAAAAGAATAACACCTCTTTGTGAAATCTTTTTCTGGAAGCAGGCAAGAGTCGGGAGACACTCTTCTGGAAAAGTCAACGAAACCTACACTCTCAACATCCAGACCGTGTGAGCCATAGATTGGAGGTTGGGATGTAGAAGTGCCCCCTCGTTCTGTGTAATGAGAGCTGGAAAACATTCCAACTCCAGAAGAAGAGGGAATCGTATCTGACGTAGCTAGAAAGGAGCAATCAGAATCATGGCTCCACAATCTTGCCTGAGAATCAGCAAAGTCTTTTCCACCAGATGTATGGTAGGATACGCATACAGAAAACTTGTCCTCCAAAGAAGGAGAAAGGCATCCGAAGGTAGTCTGCCGTGAACCTGCAGCCTGGAACAGAACTGAGGGACTTTGTGATTGAACTAAGTTGCTCAGCCTGTCGGCCAGACTGCTGTTTACGCCAATTAGAAAAATGGCTTGGAGAAAACAAGCCGCGTTGGCGAGCCCACCGCTACATCTGCATGGTATCTTGACTCAGAGGACAAGATCCAGTACTCCTTTGTTATCGAGTACATCACAACCCGATTGTGTGGTTGATTAAAATAATTAGGTTGGATAGCCAGGAGGGATGCAACCTTCGTCAGCAGCTTTGACTGAGTAAGGTGGACTGGACACCTCAGAATCAAAATGGAGAGAATTAACCACCTCTGAGGGGAATTCCAAAGACTGGCGAACAGTTGGGTTACATCCTCTAGATGTGCAAAAGTGTCAAGGGAGTGACGTGAACTGTGGAAGCCATGTGTCTAGAAGTCTCAATATTACTGTGCTGTAATCTGTTGAGACGGGCAATCAACGTGTTAAGGGAACACTTGCACTCCCAGTCCATGAAGATACGCTGCAACAACAGCTAGGCACTAGGAAAAACATACTCTGGACGCAAAGTGAGTAGAAGAATCTTGTAAGTCCAGAGAGCATAACCATTCGTCTTCCTGAAGAATGGGAAGAAGGATGCCCAGGGAAATAATCCTGAACGAAATCTGTTGAGGCCCCTTATGTCTATGATGGGACGGAACCCACAAGGAAGGACCTGGGATAGAAACTCAATCCTTCTTACCCTTGTGGAACAGGCTCGACTGCATTGGTACTGAGAAAGGCAGAGAGTTCCTCTGCAAGTACTCACTGTTGATGGAAGCTAAAGGATTAAACTTCCAATGAACAATGTGGAGGGTTTGATTCTAGATTGAGAATGTATCCTAACCGGACTATTTGAAAAAACCCCCCGGTTGGAGGATATAGAAGTCACCTGTGGTGGAGAAAATTTGAACTTCCCCCCGACAGGCAGATTGGCCGGTACGGACATTTGTTGTTTTTTATATACAGTGGCTATGCTGAATTGGAGCCACTCCAAAACCCCTCTCTGGTTCCTGTGGAATAGCTGTAGGAGCCTGATTAGGTGCACGCCGCTGACTAGAACGAGCGTGCTGATCTCTTTAAAGAAGTTCCGAGATGAGGAAGTGTATGCACAGCATATCAGCAATTTTCTGCTGAGTCTCCTCCTCCAGGTGAGAGGCACACAGTCATGAGAGTCTGCGCATCACCATACCTAGAGCAAAAATCTAGGTGTTACAATACAAGTGATGAAAACGCCATTGGACAGGAACTTGCGACACTTGGAAAAAAGATGTAGCCTACTCCGGTGGGAATACTCATAAAGATCTGGCAGGACTTGGTCTTGGACGCGATCATGCCAGCCTGGTACGCCATTCTCCAAAGGAGGCTAAGGAAGTATGCTCTGGCCTCGGGGGCGCCGAAGCAAGTTCTTAGAACTGCTATCAGTTCTAAATTGAAGATGGTAGTCCAGGACCTCGAGCATCTGGGCTGATTGACAATCTCCATTGTAATGTGTCAAGACAAATAGAGGAGCTAGAGGATTCTCAGCGGAGAAACCCCCATGACCTTCATGTTCATCAGATGAACCATCATTGAACTGAGCCAACTACTCAAACAGAGCAGCTCAGATGCAAACATTGACCAGTATAGAGCAACTGTCATACATACAATTCTACAGAACAGCTATGGAAAAATATGTTCTCCTATAGCAAAATGGCTGTTCTTAACATGCATTTCTGGGCCTGGAAGCCAAGGTATGGAGGCGCGGTAAGTTCTACGAGCGAACACCCATACCAGAGGTAGCATCGGTGAAGGAGACCAGTTGAAAAGCTAGATGCCGCGGGAGGCGGTAGCATCCATGGCATCCAATGGTACCCATGGTCTCGAAGCCAAGGACAACATCTGGCAATGCAAGGGAATCGAAACCAGACTGCCAGATGACTTCCATAACAGAGATGTGACCGATGATACTGATAGTACTCATGGCACCGACGGTGCCGATGATACACATGGTACCGATGACCCCCGGTACCCATGGAACCCATGGTACTTGGTACCGACCTAGTACCGAAGGGACCCTTGACATGTGGTACCGATGGTACCCATGATATTCGGCACCAACAGCACCGACGGTACCTATGGTACACATGGTATCGACGGTGCTCAAGACACCTGGTACCAATGGCAGCCATGGCACCGATGGTACCTGGTCATGATATTTGGTATCGACGATACTCATGTACCGACGGTATGCATGATACCTATCCATGGTTCCGACGATACCCGACACCGATGGTACTCGTGATACTCGGTACCGATGGGCGATGATACCTGTGATCGATGGTGCCCATGATACCTGGTGCCGACGGTGCCCATGCACCGAAGACACTCGGCACCGATGGTACCCATGGTACCGATGATACTCGGTGCCGACGGAATCCATGGTACCGATGGTACCGGCACCGACGGGACCCATGGCACCGACCATGGTACCAATGTTCCCGGTACCGATACTCCTCGGTACCGACGCACCGGTGACATTCGGCACCGACGGCACCCATGGTACCGATGATACTCGGTACCGACGGTACCCACGACACCCGGTACCGATGATACTCGGTACCGACGGTATACTCGGCACCGACGGTACCCATGACACCCGGTACCGATGATACTCGGTACCGACGGTACCCATGACACCCGGTACCGATGATACTCGGTACCGACGGTACCGATGATGCCCGGTACCGACGGCACCCATGGTACCGATGATACTCGGTACCGACGGCACACATGGTACCGATGATACTCGGTACCGACGGTACCCATGACACCCGGTACCGATGATACTCGGTACCGACGGTACCGATGATGCCCGGTACCGATGCGGTGTATCGACGTCCAATGCCAGGATACCTCCATAATAGAGGGAGCAACGCTCTCGGCACCGACTGATGTCTGAAGCCCAAATACCTCCATAACAGAGGGAGCAAAGCTCTGGGCACCGATGGTACCGACACCCGCTGATGCGCCCGAATGACCTGCCAAGCAGGAGGCGCCGAGGCAGGTGGAGACCTACTTGATGCATAACTATACCCAGCGTGCATCGGTCTCTGTTGGACTCCCTGGCAAGTAGCATAAGTCTCGTCTTTGAGACACTACTTGCGCTTCACAGGGAGATGATCCGGTCCTTTGGGCATCCCTGGCAGAGTAGAATACGTCTCGGTACTTTGAGACACTACTTGCGCTTCACAGGGAGATGATCCGGTCCTTTGGGCATCCCTGGCAGAGTAGAATACGTCTCGGTACTTTGAGACACTACTTGCGCTTCACAGGGAGATGATCCGGCCCAAGACACTTCCGCCGATGCGTCCGAATGACCTGCAGAGCAGGAGACGCCGAGACGGGTGGAGACTCACTTCAAAGGTTACACCACTGATATTGTGTCACCAGGCTGCCCATTCAGTGGCTGACCAGGGATGTACCTGCTTATGTGACATACACCTTCACCACTTGTGAGGCTTAAAGACAGTAGTGTGCTGAAGCAGGCTCTCACAGCTCTCGAGAGCAATTTGTTTAAGTTTTAATAAATGGATCAAAAAATGTGGGCTTGTTTTATTTGCTGGCTAGAGAGAGCCCACAGATAACAATATACCAGCACTTTCAAGAAAAAAGAAAAAGAGAAGCCTATAAGCTTCGTTGAGGCACAGCCCCTTGTGACTCTGGCAATTACTTAAATTTTTTCTTGCCTCAGGTACAAAAAATACCTGTATATATAAGCCACAATGAGCCTGCCATAAAATGAAAAAATAAAAAAGAGATTTACTCCGAAGACCTGAAGAAAACACGAAGCCCTAACGAACTCCGTGTCTCCTCAGACGCGGAAAAAGAAAAACTGAGGGGCGTGTCCGCTCGGCGAGCGGGAATAGGTGTGCGCACATGCGCAGTACGATCGCTCGCGCGACGGAACGCCGTAAAGAGATTTTGAGATTTTGCTTTAAAATCCTCCGGGGCCGACGTGGCGTCACCCACTTGTGAGAATATCAGCCTGCTTGTCTTTGGAGAAAGAAAAGACTCTGCTCGATCTCTTCGTTTGCACAGACTGATGACATCAGAATGGAAGGGGCGGAGCTTTTGTGCTAAAATAGAGAATCTTGTCTTCTTGGCCCTACCTCTTTTAGTGCTGATTGGTCAGAATGGTTCCAAGGGCTGGATTAGTAGTACAAGGGTCTGCCCTCTGATAAGGATAGGGAGAGAGCTAAGAGAGGGAGATTGGGGTTGGGCTGCTATGGAAATGGGCGGGAGAATGGCTGCTGAGCTTTTCTCAAGGAGGTTTGATTGAGAAGAGGTGGCATGACGTCAAAACCTTGAAGCCACTGTTTCCCCTTACCCGCTCGTCGTTCTGCGATCTGCGTACACTCAAATCAAGGCAAACAAACCTATGATCTGCATCTGCTGCACCTGCGTCGTCGTTCTTTGTTGGTAGTATTTTTCTTTGTATTTAAACACGCTTACATTTTCAAACATGCTAGCTTGTACAGTATATGGATATACCAGCCTGCCCGTTTGTCCAGAAATCCGGACAAACGGGCAGATTGGCAAAAACCGCCCGGTTGCCCGGACATGCCCTCAAAAAGAGGACATGTCCGGGTAAACCCGGACGTATGGTAACCCTAATCCCAGTATAAGTCATTGGATCAAGCCTGAATCACCTGAACCCCTTCTTAATCTGACCAGGTTAATTTTAGCCTTTTTCTACCCTCCTGATCATCCTCGCCATGTTCCCCACACTAGCAGCAGGAGAAGCATTTAATCAGATGTCCTTTCCTACTTCCACAGGGCCAGCATCTCTTAGATTGTCCCTTTGGCAGCAGGAGATGATGTTGAATTCCTGTAGTAAGGTTACCATATTTCTGGTTTGCAAATCTGGGATGGTGGGGCAGGACAGGGACTCTCCCGATACAACTTTTCATCATAAAAATTATAATTAATGAAAATGAATATATCTTAAACGTACATTCTTTAAGTTCCTTAATAGAAAATATTTAGGGTTGAGTACCAAAGTATTAGACTGGATATGTCCCACATAAGAGAATCATGTAATGAACAAGCCAAATCAACTGACAAAATCCAGCTGTTCAACATGTAAACTTTACCTGGCAGTTCTATGACTTAGGCACTGACATTTATACATGTAGTATGTGAGTAAATGTTTAGATACTAGCATAAGCATACGGATGTGCGCAAATACAAATGTACGTGCCAGCATAATGCCTATGCACTATTCTAGAAACATCTGCCAGTCTCCAATAGTGCATATTTGTGAGGGGACATAGAAGTAGGTGGAGTCTTAGTAGGGCATAGTTACACGCATATGTGTGGAACTTAGATGCCTGCACTTATACCAGCTCTGTGGCTGATGAAAGTGCTCACACCTAAGTTACTGGTACGTATCTCACCTATTACTTAAGTATACATCAGTATCTATACGGGAAAGGTGCTACATTCCTTTGTATAATAGGTTCCTTACAAATGCAACAACAGTACCTATTTCAAGATGCTTGGTTATAGGATTGCCCCTCCCAAATGGTTAATATATTCAGGTTGTGAAACTTTGAAGCGGGGTCCCAAGATATTTTATGCCAAACTGGCTTTGTTTTATTGTTCAACATCTTTCTCCCTCTCTGGACTCATCTGCTCCTTTTGTTTTTTTCTCTCTGGTGTCTTCCTTTTTATTTGTTTCAGCTCTCTTTTTCTTGTGCCTTCACCATTGGATATTTTAATACTTTTTCTTCTCTGTATGTTTCTACCCCTTTCTCCTGTCCAATTTTTCTATCCTGAGCTCCTTCCATTCCTCTTCCCATGAATTCTCATCCTCTTCCATTATTTTATTCACATTTTCTCCATCTTTTTCATGGGTTTACTTCTTCCTTTTCATTCTCTCTCCCTCCCAACACACTGTCACTTTCCCCTTCCAGTCCTGCATTTCTATCTTTTGTTCGACTCCCCTCCCTCCTCTCCCCTTCTGGTCCAGCCTCTCCACTCCCCCCTCTCCCACTACTTGTCTTTTCTTTACCTTCTTATTTTTCCTAGTAATATTGTAGTTCCTTTCAACTTTTCATGTTTTATTATGTACTGCTGTGCCATTGCCCACAAAAAGCAGTATATTTAAAAATAATATTATTATTATTAGCATTTGTATAGCGCTACCAGACGCACACTGCGCTGGACACCTGACACAGAAACAGTCCCTGCTGAATAGAGTTTACAATCTAAAAATACAGACAGACAAGATAATTAAGGGTGAGGGAATAACCCTAAACTCTTCCAGTCCAGCATCTCTGCTGTGTTCTCTTTTCAAAGTGCAAAAGGGGGGAGGGGAAGCTACTGGAGAGGAGAGAGGCGGGGAAGAAGATGCTGGATTAAAGTGGGCCTCTTACCCATGGGCCCCCTTTTAAGCTGAGCCCTAGGCAGATGCCCTTTTCGACAATAGATAAAAGTAGCCTTGCTTTTACCTACCCCACACATCAGCTCCCTTTTAGTCCAGTGAACATTCAGGAAGTGTGTTGCAAGGTAGTGGCTATGAAATGTCCGCACAAACCCCAGCAGGCTGAATGTCAGGGCAGCAGCACTGAAAGGGCAGCAGCTTCAGCGGCAGGAAGCACAAGGCCAAAAAGGCTTCCTCACAAGTAGCACCACTCTATTTCTTCAGAGCTGTGCTCCTTCCCTGCATCACAGCTGCAAGTGGTGCTTAGCATGATATTCACTTCTGGTGTCCTCCGGGAAAGAAGATTATTCAATATTGGGGGGGGGGGGGGGGGGGGGGGGACAGGGGAGAGAGAGGATGCTTCATGGTGGGGGGGAGACAGGGGATAGAGAAGCTATGGGGGGTTGTCAAAGAGATGAGTGAGAGGAGGATAGTGAATGCAGGGGGTAGAAATTTTATAATGGGAAATGGATGAAAGACAGAAGGAAATAGGAGGCAGTGGGGGGGAGGGGAATGAGAGTTAAGAGGTAAGAGAAGAAAATGGAAAGTTTAATAGGTGAAAATTAAAAAGGAGATGGGAGAACATGAGGATGACATCTGAGTGGAGAGAGGCAGAAAAGAAAGAAAGCAAGCAAGGAAACTACTAAAAGATTGATATTTCAGACAGATGTAGAGGGAATGGAAAAGACAGGAGGAGATAGAAAAAAATTAGAAATGGACAGCAGAAGTTGGAGAAGACAGGAAAGTAAAAGGGGGCACCAACGGGATTGAAAAATAAAATGCCCAGATAATAAAGGTAGGAAAAAATGTTTTATTTTGAATTTATTAACTGGAATATGTTAGCTTTTGTATAATAACTTCTATTGAGAAATGTCCTTGTTCTGATCTGCAGCTGTTTGGGGGAGGTAGGATTTTTGTAGCTGCAGAGCATTTTTAATTCATAAGAATTGCTCTACTGTGTCAGTCCAAAGATCTTTAAGGGTCATGGATGCCGTGCGTCACACGTGAGTGCACTGTCTGTGAGGTGTGTCCTGACTCAAAGGTTGAGAACCACTGTCCTAGTCCCTATACAGAAAACAGGAAGTTGCTTCAGAGTAGGCAGAACGTGCCGAAGAAGAGCCCCGATGCCGGCAGAAGGTTGATTAATCACTGGTGCCCAAGTACTACTGAGGGCTGCGGGAATGGGAGAGAACGGAGTTGGAAGGAAGAGATGCTGGACTTGGGAGGGGCGGGAGGAGGATAAACTTAATTATGCAGAATTACTTTGTATAATCCATATTTTACATGGGAACTTTTGCAGTTTTCTTAATAAATGAAGATGATCCAAAAGATGCTACCCCGTGGGGTTTGAGAGTAGAAGTCTCCTTTCGTCCTGTCTTGGCCACTGGAGTTCTGTTTGCTGTACAAGGACAGAATACCATGGCATTTTCATTTGCTATGGACAGCCATAAAAAGGTAAATGCTTCACAAATGTTGTTCGATTTAACAAAAATGGCAGTTCACAAAGCCATTAATTTAAATATTCATGGACAATTACATTTATTTATTTACTTACAAACGTATAAAAACTGCAATTGTAAATAACCTATTTTCCAGCACAACAAAAATATATTGTAGCTTCCCCTTGTGGGAATCTCTGGGTCTGGGGTTCACCTGACAGGAGTCCCCTTAGGCAGGTTTCATTGTTCCCTTATTTGACCTGGAAGTAGTCCCATTCAGGCAAGCTCCATTGGTCTCTGAAAGCTTGGTGCCTGGTACCTGCACTTTAAGAGGAAAGGTCTTGGTGGGATTTTTCTTCCCTCCCTTCTCCCCAGAAAAAAACAAGTGTGACTGAACAAGGCTGGCTGGCTGGCTGCATTTACAAATTGTATTAACTTACTCAACTATACCTTACAGCAAGTAGGAACAGTATACTTAACCAGAAGTATTAAACTCCTTGAAGCATAACCATTCAAATAATATCAAGAATCTCAACATATATAAACTGGAAGACAGGAAGGTGAGAGGGGATATGATAGAGATGTCTAAATACCTCTGTGGCGTTAATATACAGGAGGTAAGCCTTTTTCAAATGAAGGAAAACTCTGGAATGAGAGGGCATAGGATGAAGTTAAGAAGAAATAGGCTTAGGAAGAATCTAATAAAATACTATTTCACAGAAAGGGTGGTGGATGAGTGGAATGGCTTCCCATTGGAGGTCGTGGAGACAAAGACTATCAGAATTTAAGAAAGCGTGGGATAGGCTCGTGGGATCCCTTAGGAAAAGGAGGAGCTAGTGGTTTTTGAGGAAGGACAGACTGGATGGGTCATTTGGCCCTTATCTGCCATCATGATTCTATGTAAGAATCTCTTATCCATTCCTCTAAGCACCAGATAACCATTTGGACAGTGAAGTTAGTAACCCAATATAGTATTCCCTCTGCCCCCTTACTAGGTATCCTCACTAGTCTCCTTCCACTGTACCCCAAGTCTGCTACATAGGCAGAAATGCAACTGGAGTGGTGACTTCATGAAGTACCTGGTCAGTCTTTGATGTTTGGTCTTGTGTAACTTCACTGCTCTGCTCTCCGGTCCCACAGCTCTACTTTTGTGGTTAACTCTTACCTCTGGTTAGCTTTGCCTCTCCTAGGGCTGTGGCTTTACCACCAGGCAGGAATGCAACTGGATTGGTGGCTGCTGGAAGTCCCAGGTGAGTCTGTAGTGCTTGTCCTTATCTCTTGCTCTGCTGTTAGTTCTACTTCTGCTTAGCTTTGCCTTTGCTTGGGCTATGGCTCTACTGCTGGACTCTCCTCCCATGGGGTCATTGCTCTGCAAAATGTAGCCGGACCTTCCTATTTCAGAGATGGGTTTCCATTGCCATGGGTTGCATTCCTACTAGGTTCAGTGCTCAGTTACTTCAGCTTTTTATGAATTAAGCTCTCAGGAATTTCAGCTGTAGTTAACTTCTTCAGGCTGGAGAGACCTTCATAGCCAAAATTTCAGGAACCAACAGGAAAGTAGAAAAACAAGTATACAAAGTTGACTTTATCAATTGTATTCTATTCATTTTGAATCTGTAACCCAATTGTGCACTCCTATCTTTTTTTTTTTGCTTTGGTTGAGAGTCTGCGTTCCCTATGGAATACAGTCCTGCAGCCTTCTCACTTAATATACATTCTACTAAGTAGTATTCACTATTGGCTTAGACTGATATTATTACTTGAGTGTAAATAATAAATACATGGTATTTAGCATTGAAAGTCAGCAATTGTAAACTAGTTAAACATTTCATTATGATTTATTGTATGTCAAATAATAAACTACTTGAACTTGCATATCCTATCCTCTGCAAATCCCTCTAGTCTGAGTAAAGGCTTTTGCCTAGTTATCCACTGAGGAATCACATCATACTGCAGAAGTTTTGAAACTCCTATTTTGTGACCTTGGCCCTCCTGTTTATCTGCGGTATATTCCAGCAAAATAATCCCTTCCTTTATCTTTGGGGAAGGGGGCTGTCACTTTTATCCAGTGAACTGGTGGATTCAATTTAGAAGCTAAGTAGAGATTGAAATCCTTTAGTCCCCAAGATATAACAAGTTTCTAAATGTTCACTAGTTGAATTACAGGGCTAAAACCCTAGTTCTCAATGATTCTGTAGATTCAGAATTTCTTCTTATTTTAACACTTTCACTCTAAAAAGCTCAATCTACACAATCATAATGGACTTGGAAACAAATAGGAAATTATGAAAAAATCGGTACAAATCAAATGCAGTCAGGCATGAAATTTTCAGGTATTGAGGCTTTATCAGTCAAGCACACTGAGCCATACATAGTTTTTTTTTCTGGCAAATTACAATCTATTCTTCCATTTATATATTTACTAGTAAAAAAGGCCCGTTTCTGACACATATGAAACGGGCGCTAGCAAGGTTTTCCTTGGAGGGTGTATGTTTGAGAGAGTGTGAGAGAGAGTGAATGTGTGTGTGTGTGTGTGAGAGAGAGAGAGAGAGAGTGTGAGTCTGGGTGCGAGTGTGTCTGTGAGAATGAGTGTGTGCAAGTGTGTATGTGAGACACTGTGAGAGAGAGAGTGTGTTTCACACAGATAGTGTGTGCGAGAGAGAGAGAGAGTGTGTATGAGACACAGACTCTCTGTGAGACTGAGTGTATAAGACCAAAAGAGTTTGTGAGTGACTGTGTGACACATAGAGAGTGAATGTGATACAGTGTGAGACACAGAGTGTGTGAGAGACAGTGTGTGAGAGTAAGAGAAAGAAAGAAAGAAAGACATTGACTGTGAGAGAGAGAGTGTGTGTGTGACAGAGATACCTCCCCCCCTCTGTGGTGCCAGCCTCCCCTCCCTCCCTCTCTCTGGTGTCATCCCCCCCCCCCCCCCTCTCTCTCTCTGGTGTCTGAGCGTTACTGTGCAAGATGCTGAGCTCTGGCTTTGCTTCAAGGAACTGACCAATCCTATTTAATAGAATGCACCTCCAACATTCTGAAGCCGAGAAACCTTGTGTGGTTGGTCACTTCTGCTTGTGAGGAACCCGGAAGTACGTGATGTCAATTCAGGAGATGGATACAGAGAGCAGGAATGCCTCAGCCATGCAGTCAGCTTCAGAATGTTGGAGGTGCATTTTATTATATAGGAGGATGATCTGAAAAAGCGAATGCTACATACCTGTAGAAGGTATTCTCCGAGAACAGCAGACTGATTGTTCTCACTGATGGGTGACGTCCACGGCAGCCCCTCCAATCGGAAACTTCACTAGCAAAGGCCTTTGCTAGTCCTCGCGCGCCCATGCGCACCGCGCATGCGCGGCCGTCTTCCCGCCTGAACCGGCTCGTGTTCGTCAGTCCCATATGTAGCAAGACAAAACAAGGGAAGACACAACTCCAAAGGGGAGGCGGGCGGGTTTGTGAGAACAATCAGCCTGCTGTCCTCGGAGAATACCTTCTACAGGTATGTAGCATTCGCTTTCTCCAAGGACAAGCAGGCTGCTTGTTCTCACTGATGGGGTATCCCTAGCCCCCAGGCTCACTCAAAACAACAAACATGGTCAATTGGGCCTCGCAACGGCGAGGACATAACTGAGATTGACCTAACAATTAAACAGCTAACTGAGTGTAGCCTGGAACAGAATAAACATGGGCCTAGGGGATTCTAAACCCCGAACAGATTCTGAAGCACTGACTGCCCGAACTGACTGTTGCGTCGGGTATCCTGCTGCAGGCAGTAATGAGATGTGAATGTGTGGACAGATGACCACGTCGCAGCTTTGCAGATCTCTTCAATAGTGGCTGACTTCAAGTGGGCCACTGACGCAGCCATGGCTCTGACATTGTGAGCCGTGACATGACCCTCAAGAGCCAGCCCAGCCTGGGCGTAAGTGAAGGAAATGCAATCTGCTAGCCAATTGGATATGGTGCATTTCCCCACAGCCACTCCCCTCCTGTTGGGAACAAAAGAAACAAACAATTGGGCGGGACTGTCTGTTGGGCTGTGTCCGCTCCAGATAGAAGGCCAATGCTCTTTTGCAGTCCAACGTGTGCAGCTCACGTTCAGCAGGGCAGGAATGAGGACGGGCCCAAAGAGGCAAAGTCTACGCTTTCAACATCCAGGCCGTGAGAGCCAGAGACCGAGGCTGGGATGCAGAAGCGCCCCTTCGTCCTGTGTGATGAGGGTCGGAAAACACTCCAATCTCCACGGTTCTTCGGAGGACAACTCCAGAAGAAGAGGGAACCAGATCTGATGCGGCCAAAAAGGAGCAATCAGAATCATGGTGCCCCGGTCTTGCTTGAGTTTCAACAAAGTCTTCCCCACCAGAGGTATGGGAGGATAAGCATACAGCAGACCTTCCCCCCAGTCCAGGAGGAAGGCATCCGATGCCAGTCGACCGTGGGCCTGAAGTCTGGAACAGAACTGAGGGACCTTGTGGTTGGCTCGAGATGCGAAGAGATCTACCAAGGGGGTGCCCCACACTTGGAAGATCTGGCGCACCACTCTGGAGTTGAGCGACCACTCGTGAGGTTGCATAATCCTGCTCAACCTGTCGGCCAGACTGTTGTTTACGCCTACCAGATATGTGGCTTGGAGCACCATGCCATGATGGCGAGCCCAGAGCCACATGCTGACGGCTTCCTGACACAGGGGGCGAGATCCGGTGCACCCCTGCTTGTTGATGTAATACATGGCAACCTGGTTGTCTGTCTGAATTTGGATAATTTGGTGGGACAGCCGATCTCTGAAAGCCTTCAGAGCGTTCCAGACCACTCGTAACTCCAGAAGATTGATCTGCAGATCGCGTTCCTGGAGGGACTAGCTTCCCTGGGTGTGAAGCCCATCGACATGAGCTCCCCACCCCAGGAGAGACGCATCCGTAGTCAGCACTTTTTGTGGCTGAGGAATTTGGAAAGGACGTCCCAGAGTCAAATTGGACCAAATTTTCCACCAATACAGGGATTTGAGAAAACTCGTGGACAGGTGGATCACGTCTTCTAGATCCCCAGCAGCTTGAAACCACTGGGAAGCTAGGGTCCATTGAGCAGATCGCATGTGAAGGCGGGCCATGGGAGTCACATGAACTGTGGAGGCCATGTGGCCCAGCAATCTCAACATCTGCCGAGCTGTGATCTGCTGGGACGCTCACACCCGCGAGATGAGGGACAACAAGTTGTTGGCTCTCGTCTCTGGGAGATAGGCCCAAGCCGTCCGAGAATCCAGCAGAGCTCCTATGAATTCGAGTCTCTGTACTGGGAGAAGGTGGGACTTTGGATAATTTATCACAAACCCCAGTAGCTCCTGGAGGCGAATAGTCATCTGCATGGACTGTAGAGCTCCTGCCTCGGATGTGTTCTTCACCAGCCAATCGTCGAGATAGGGGAACACGTGTACTCCCAGCCTGCGAAGCTCCGCTGCTACTACAGCCAAGCACTTCGTGAACACTCTGGGCGCAGAGGCGAGCCCAAAGGGTAGCACACAGTACTGGAAGTGACGTGTGCCCAGCTGAAATCGGAGATACTGTCTGTGAGCTGGCAGTATCGGGATGTGCATGTAGGCGTCCTTTAAGTCCAGAGAGCATAGCCAATCGTTTTCCTGAATCATGGGAAGAAGGGTGCCCAGGGAAAGCATCCTGAACTTTTCCTTGACCAGATATTTGTTCAGGGCCCTTAGGTCTAGGATGGGACGCATCCCCCCTGTTTTCATTTCCACAAGGAAGTACCTGGAATAGAATCCCAGCCCTTCTTGCCCGGATGGCACGGGCTCAACCGCATTGGCGCTGAGAAGGGCGGAGAGTTCCTCTGCAAGTACCTGCTTGTGCTGGAAGCTGTAAGACTGAGCTCCCGGTGGACAATTTGGAGGTTTGGAGGTCAAATTGAGGGTGTATCCTTGCCGGACTATTTGAAGAACCCACTGATCGGAGGTTATGAGAGGCCACCTTTGGTGAAAAACTTTCAACCTCCCTCCGACCGGCAGATCGCCCGGCACTGACACGTTGATGTCGGCTATGCTCTGCTGGAGCCAGTCAAAAGCTCGCCCCTTGCTTTTGCTGGGGAGCCGAGGGGCCTTGCTGAGGCGCACGCTGCTGACGAGAGCGAGTGCGCTGGGGCTTAGCCTGGGCCGCAGGCTGTCGAGAAGGAGGATTGTACCTACGCTTACCAGAAGAGTAGGGAACAGTCTTCCTTCCCCCATAAAAATGTTTACCTGTGGAGGTAGAAGCTGAAGGCTGGCGGCGGGAGAACTTGTCGAAAGCGGTATCCCGCTGGTGGAGCTGCTCTACCACCTGTTCGACCTTCTCTCCAAAAATATTGTCCGCACGGCAAGGCGAGTCCGCAATCCGCTGCTGGATCCTATTCTCCTGGTCGGAGGCACGCAGCCATGAGAGTCTGCGCATCACCACACCTTGAGCAGCGGCCCTGGACGCAACATCAAAGGTATCATATACCCCTCTGGCCATAAATTTTCTGCACGCCTTCAGCTGCCTGACCACCTCCTGAAAAGGCTTGGCTTGCTCAGGAGGGAGCTTGTCCACCAAGCCCGCCAACTGCCGCACATTGTTCCGCATGTGTATGCTCGTGTAGAGCTGGTAAGACTGAATTTTGGCCACGAGCATAGAGGAATGGTAGGCCTTCCTCCCAAAGGAGTCTAAGGTTCTAGAGTCTTTGCCCGGGGGCGCCGAAGCATGCTCTCTAGAACTCTTAGCCTTCTTTAGGGCCAAATCCACAACTCCAGAGTCATGAGGCAACTGAGTGCGCATCAGCTCTGGGTCCCCATGGATCCGGTACTGGGACTCGATCTTCTTGGGAATGTGGGGATTACTTAGAGGCTTGGTCCAGTTCGCCAGCAATGTCTTTTTTAGGACATGATGCATGGGTACTGTGGACGCTTCCTTAGGTGGAGAAGGATAGTCCAGGAGCTCAAACATTTCAGCCCTGGGCTCGTCCTCCACAACCACCGGGAAGGGGATGGCCGTAGACATCTCCTGGACAAAGGCCGCAAAAGACAGACTCTCGGGAGGAGAAAGCTGCCTTTCAGGGGAGGGAGTGGGATCAGAAGGAAGGCCATCAGACTCCTCGTCAGAGAAATACCTGATGTCCTCCTCCTCCTCCCACGAGGCCTCACCATCGGTATCAGACACAAGTTCATGAACCTGTGTGTGAAGCCGTGCCCGGCTTGACTCCGTGGAAACACGGCCACGGTGTGAGCGTCGAGAGGTAGACTCCCTCGCCAGCATCGGCGAAGCTCCCTCCGCCGATGTCATCGGGGAGCCTTCCTGGGAGGCGACCGCAGTCGGTACCGCAAGCGGCACCGATGTCGGAGACCTCACCCCGGGCAAGGGGCCAGCCGGCGCCTCACTCGACGGTACCGGTGGCGCAAGCACCCCCAGTACCGGAGGGGAAGGGCGCAACAGCTCTCCCAGGATCTCTGGGAGAACGGCCCGGAGACTCTCGTGCAGGGCGGCTGTGGAGAAAGACATGG
The DNA here is from genome assembly GCF_901765095.1 of Microcaecilia unicolor. Classification (NCBI taxonomy): domain Eukaryota; kingdom Metazoa; phylum Chordata; class Amphibia; order Gymnophiona; family Siphonopidae; genus Microcaecilia; species Microcaecilia unicolor. Next base: position 172,740,931 of record NC_044040.1, read on the forward strand.
AAGCCGATGCAGGCGTCGGAGTCAGAGTCTGTTCCGGGCGTGGAGGCTGTTCCGGGCTGTCCAAGGTGGAGCGCATCGACACCTCCTGAACAGAGGGTGAGCGGTCCTCCCGGTGCCGATGCCTACTGGGTGCCGACTCCCTCGGCGACCCAGAGCTCTCGGTACCGACGCGGGAAGGAGACCGGTGTCGATGCTTCTTTGACTTTTTCAAACGAAGCATGTCACCGGAACTTCCCGGTACTGACGAGGAGGACGTAGAATCCAACCGTCGCTTCCTCGGGGCCGAGGCCGAAGAAGATCAGTCTCAGGGGGGCTGTACTGCAGGAGCCCTCAGGGTAGGGGGAGACCCACCCGAAGGCTCACCGCCACCAGCAGGGGAATGGACAGCCCTCACCTGCACTCCAGTCGAAGCACCACCGTCCGACGACATCAGCACTAGTGGAGGTCCCGGTACCGCCGACGCAGCCTTCCGATGTCTCGGTACCGACGATGCAGAGGGTCGATGCCTCGATGCAATCGATACAGTCGCCGCCGAGGTCGGAGGTCTTGACGCTGTCGACGTCGATGCATTCGATACTCCCGGTGCTGTTGCCGACAAAGAGCCCGAGAACAACACGTTCCACTGGGCCAATCTCGCTACCTGAGTCCTTTTTTGTAAAAGGGCGCAAAGACTACAGGCCTGCGGGCGGTGCCCAGCCCCCAGACACTGAAGACACGACGCGTGCCTATCAGTGAGCGAGATTACCCGGGCGCACTGGGTGCACTTCTGGAAGCCGCTGGGAGACTTTGATGACATGGGCGGAAAAATCACGCCGGTGAAATCAAAACTCGTAATTGCGGTAAGGCACCAAAAAGAGGGGGAGAAAAAACTTGACCAGAGGCCTCAAAAGTGCCTACCCCGAAAACGAAAGAAAACTTAACGGGGCAAAAAACTGGAAATACGGGAAGGGGAAAAAGACCAAAAGGCCTTTCTCCGAAATGCCTTTTTTTTTTTTAAGAAGCGAAAAGTCAAAAAGACGCGCGAGGGTCAACTTAAGGGGCGCGAATGGCGCAAACACGACCGTACCGAGCGCGGACAAAAGAAGACTGACGAACACGAGCCGGTTCGGGCGGGAAGACGGCCGCGCGTGCGCGGTGCGCATGGGCGCGCGAGGACTACCAAAGGCCTTTGCTAGTGAAGTTTCCGATTGGAGGAGCTGCCGTGGACGTTACCCATCAGTGAGAACAAGCAGCCTACTTGTCCTCGGAGAATACAGAGTTTAAAATTGCTGTTTCTACCAGGTAGAATAATTTTTAAAGCTGTTCTAGTGATATTTAATGTAGATTTCATGATATTCATATGTACAGATGGGAAGGTTTCAAATAAATTAAAATTTTGTGCATTAAGAAACCAAACACAAAACCCTTTTGTCCTTTACCCCTAGTAAAAAAGGCCCTTTTCTGACACAAATGAAACGGGCGCTAGCAAGGTTTTCCTTGGAGTGTGTATGTTTGGGTAAGTATGTGTGAGATTGACTGTGTGTGAGAGAGAGTGAATGTGTGTGTGTGTGTGTTTCTTTTTTTTTTGTGTTTGTTGCTTGTGTGGAAGGTTGGTTTTTCCTTTTTTGTGTGTGTTGGGGGGGGGGGGGGGGGGTAGCTCCTGTAAGCACTTGGGAACCTGCCTGCCAAGTCGTTAATATGCCTGTGTTCTGGTGAGCTGTGTTTGCAAATTTGAACTGCATGTGTATTTGTCAGCATTCCTTGTTCTGTGGAAGGCTGCGTTTTGATGTGTTTTTTTGGGGGGGAGGGGTGGGGTGGGGGGGGGGGGTGGGGAGGAAGTTCCTTTAAGCACTTGGGTACCTGCCTGTGAAGTCGTTAATGTGTGTTGTGGATAGCTGTGTTTGCTTGTGGTTGGGGGGGAGTGTCTTTTGAAGGTCCTGTAAGCACTTGGGAACCTGCCTGCTTGCTGTTTTTATCTCCATTTGTATTTGTCTGGTTTTCTGGTTGTGTGGAAGTCTGCGTTTAGATTTTGGGTGGGTTAGTGGGGGCGAAGGGGTGCAGACGTTGAGTCAGTGGTTAGTTTTGTGTGGGTGGTCGTTTGTTAGTGTGGCTGCACATACCTGGAGCAGGAGCATGGGCATTCAAATAGTTTTGTCCTTCCAGCGACGTTCCTCGTTTCTCTGTGCTGCACAGAAAGTGACTCGTTGTGCTGCTGAGTCTCCTTGGAAGAAAAAAAACAACATCTGTGTGGTTGGTTTTGAGTGTATGGGAATGACGGCTGTGTTGGGGAGTGGAAACAGAGATTAACCAATGGGCTTCCTTGCTCGTGTGTAGTAATCGTCGTGCACCATGGCCGGAGTCGGAGAGGAGAGGGAGGGCGGTGGAACGGTGAGCGAGCGGCTGCGGGAGGGTGGGTGAGGGGGACTGTGGGTGGGGGAACGGGGTCCAGCGCCGATTTTGGTTGGTTTTGAGTGTATGGGAATGACGGCTGCATTGGGCAGTGGAAACAGAGATTACCAAATGACAATCCGATTTGTTGAGTGTCATTGCTCCACCCTCAACGTCATCACGTTGTGACGCAGGGGCGGGGCAGACACTCATGCGATCTAGCAACTACAAATTTAGAACGTTGGAGGTGCCTTTTATATAGAGAGATGATATTTGTACCCCGCATTATCCCAAACACGTTTGAGTTCAATGTAGCTTACATCAAACTTTTAAAGCAAATTACAATAAGAGAACTATAATGACAATTTAAAAAAATAGGTAAAAACATCCAAGCAGTAGGATGATTCATTTTGAAATAACAACAGTGGTGAGGAATTCATTAAATAAGAATGCTTTCAACAATAACAAGTAGTCAATAACATACCTGAGTGACTTTGATAGGGAATTCCATTTCCTAGTAGCTTGGTATGTGAAGTTTGCATCATGAATAGATCTGTAATGAAAATGTTTACAATATGGAAAATGGAGGAGAAGATAGCCTCTTGACATAGGATGAGCATTACATAAAGGTAATCCTAACAAGTATTAATACCCAGGTAAAAGACCAAATAAAATTTGATAAACAAGTACGCATAGTTTAAAGGTAACTCTTACATTTATTGGAAGCCAATGCAGTTTAATTAAGAGGAGCTGACTTGGTGATCGAGGGGCTTTAATATGAGACAAGCCTCTGTATTCTGAGCTGGTTGACGTTTGTTGATAAGAGAGACTTTTAGGACTGAGTAAACAGCATTACAGTAATTAAATTTGGATACCACTAAAGAGCGAAAAAAGCAAGTTTGAAAAGACTGAGTTCTTTCTTTTCTGTCTCTACAGAGAATTAAAAACATTAGAAATTGCAACAGAAACCTGAGGTTCAAATGATAGGTATTGGTCGATAGTTATTCCCAAGATTTTCATGGTGGTAGAAAAAGGGTAGGGCACATTATCAATAGTGAAGTTTTTTTGTATCTCAATATAAAATCTATATCCATTTTCAGGCTTTCACAATCACTTTGTTTGATAAACAATTTTCCAAGCATTTTCCTGATGACTTCTGTGTGGGCAACTGGCAGTCTGCAAAGCTGAAGTTACTGAATTCTCATCTTACACTGAACACACCAACAATAAAAGCAACTTGGAACATTCATCTTAATGACTTCAAGGCATTGAAAAGTGTCTGGAACAAATCTACCACAACCTTTTATATTGGGGGAATTCCAGGTGACTTCACTATTACTCAATTTGTGCATCTTCAGAGTCCTTAGTTTAATTTGGAGAACGTTTTTATATTGTAGAAAATCAGATCAGGAAATGTGTAAATTTTAAAGCTGAAAGGGTGATAATACCAGAACATTTCTTACTCTGCTCCTATAAAAATTGCTTATTGAGCAATAAAGGTTGAGTCTCAAACCAAAATGGGCGTTTCATGGGCGTTCTGAAATTTACGCATGTAGTTATAGAATATGACCCAGTGCACATAAATCTATGTGCCGGGATTTACGCCACATTTCCGTTGGTGTAAATGGATGCGCATAGTTTTAGGCGCTGAGATATCAACTAAGCGTGTTCTATAATCGGCACCTAAATCTAGGCACAGACTATAGAATACGCTTAGTTAGCACTGAGTTTTAGCTCTGAACGTTTAGGCACCATATATAGAATCTAGTCCTTCCTAAGTGCTTCTTTGATGGCTGCAAATTTTAACAAGGCACCTGTAACAGCAAATGCTGGAAATGCCCCTGATAGTTGCCATGTTAAAATTGCAGCTATAGGAAGAAAGTAGAGCAGGACAATGGCAAATCCACAAGAAGCCAAAAGGGGGATCCAAAACAAGGAAGTTTATTGATCAAGCACTACAACTGAACAGACCTGACTCAGAGCTGTATTTTGGCAAAGGTCACCTGCTTCAGGGTTCACAGAATCTTAAGAAGTGCTGTCAAATTGTTCAATGCTGTACTGTCAGAACAGCTCTATGTATAACTAGCCGTTAAGCCCGTTAAAACGGGCACGTATTGGAATGTTTTTTTTTCCCAAGGCCCCCCTCCCGTTGCAGCTGCAAGGCCCCCTGCCATCCTCCTTCCCTGCCAGCTCCAAGGCCCCCTCTGTCCCTCCCTCCCAGCTCCAAGGCTCCAGACCTCCCCCCTTCCCAGCTGCAAGACCCTCCCCCCCAGCTCCCAAGGCCCCCTTCCCTCCCAGTTCCAAGGCCCCCTGCTCTCCCTCACAACTGTAAGGGCCCCATTCCCTCACAACTGTAAGGGCCCCCCTGCCCTCCCTCCCAGTTCCAAGGCCCCGTGCCCCCCCCCCCCCGTGCCTTCTTCCCAGCCAGCTGGAAGGCCCCCTTCAGGTCCAGCCCTCCCAGCTCCAAGGCCCCCCCTCCTTCTGAGACCTCCCATGTAGCCGCCCCCACCCCGGAGTCGCCCCCGCCCCCCTTTCACCCGGCCCGGGCCCTCTCTTCGTTATTCAACTTACAGCAGCGCCAAAACAGCAGCAAGCAGCAGCTCCCGTTGGCCTTCCTTCACTGCCTGTGCCTCGCCCTCGTGTGACGTCACGTCGGCGAGGGCGGGGCACAGGCAGGGAAGGAAGGCCGACGGGAGCTGAAGCTGAGCTGCTTGCTGCTGTTTCGGCGCTGTTGTAAGTTGAATAACGAAGAGAGGGCCCGGGCCGGGTGAAGGGGGGGTGGTGGCGACTCCGGGGGGGGGGGGGGGAGCGGTAGCGGCGTCAGCGGTTCCCTCCCTCCCCTTCCGTGCAGTTTCCCTCTCTGTCCCGCCCCCTCCCCCCGTCATCACGTCTTGACGCAGGGGCGGGACAGAGAGGGAAGTCTCCACTGCGCATTTGCAGGTGAGTCGGTCACTTGCCATTTATAGGTTTGATTCCAAAACTTATCCACTTCAAAGCTGAAGAAAAGTTACTTTACTGAAGATACCAAGGCTTCAAAATGTGGGAAAATACAGATAAGTTTTGGAAATATACAGATTTTTATTTAATAATTTGTAATGTACTGATTTGGAATATGTCTGTTTTTTAAAATTGAAATCTGGTACCTTTATATTTTACACATCACTGTTCTCTTTCTCTGCATGCAACATCTAGCTTCTTGGGGGTTCAGTTTAATTTTTGTCTATGTATTTCTATTATTAGTTTGTGGTTACTTATATACTTGGTGAAGGTCTATCTGTGTTCTGTCTCTGTGAAACAGAACAGGTATTCTGTTAGCATTGAATGTCTATGTAGAATCGATCTGTACTAATCTGGCTTGTTTAGTTTTCTAGTAGGTATATTGATGTTCTAATGGCCATTGCAATATTTACTATGCTGCCTTTTCTTAGGCCTTTGTTGTGCGAGTCCTGGAACAGTGGCATACCAAGGTGGGGCGGTCCACCCCGGGTGCACGCCGCTGGGGGGTTACTTCCTGTTCCGGGGCAGAGGGAGCTGCAGCGAATGAGCGGTTAGCGAACTTGGAGCAGGCGCGTGCCGCAGCACCCCCCCCCAGCGGCGTGCACCCGGGGGGGTCATTTCGCCGGAGGGGGGTGTCATTTACCGGGGGGGGGGGGGGGCGCTGCACCCGGGGGGGGGGGCGCATCGGCGATCCGCCCCGGGTGCCATCAAGGCCAGGAACGCCACTGTCCTGGAAGTTAGTGCAGTCTTACCATGTCATAACACCACTATCTATAGGACCTGAGTGACATTTGTAGTGTTTCGTTTTACTTAAATGCCTGGGATTGGATTCTGGATTTGAATTTAGATCACACGTGTCTCAATAGTATCTCAGAGTGAGTTTTACATTCTGGTACAGTAGGTGTTTTCCTGTCCCTGGAGGGCTTACAATCTAACCCCCCTGTTTACTAAGCCGCTCGGCAGTGCCAACACAGCCCATTCAAAGTGAATGGGCTGTGTCGGCATTAGCGCAAGACAGCCGCTAGCATGGCAAGTTTATACCTGAGACAATGAAGGGTTTACGTGACTGTGCAATATCTCAAAAAGTGGAAGTAGGGTTTTAACCCTTTTGCTCTCCTGGTTCTCAGCCTGCTGCTCTAACAATTAGGTTCAGCTAATATCTACAATACATATTCCAAACGTGTTTGGTAACTCAATAGTAAATTAAAGGCCAGCAGATCTGAAGACTGCTAGCCATCTGGCAACATAAAAAAAAACTGATAGATAATATACTTGTTGTTTCAATTATCTACAAGACGTCTTTTACAGTAAGATAGTGACTGCGGAGGTAGGGTTGACTGGGAGCCAAGTATTAAAATATTTGTATTTGCAGTGCTCTGGAAGTACAACTCTGTTTAATATGCTGTATTATTTTAGAGACCATTATGATTTTTCAGTGGACGTGGAGGGGTGTGGGGTAGAAGTAGCTGGTGCATCTGCACCACACACACAGCGAAGGACTCCTTACCTGCTGTGTTTTAAAGTGCTCCCGTTATCCCTCTACTGCTGACTTAGGTATTGCCCTCACCACACTACAAATTAGAACTTGCCTTGCTTTAGGCCCCCTCCGCCCCACACCTACCTTATCCTTCCTAACTGTTGAGTCACCAGCTGATTATGTATCCCAGTCCTGAGTTCCACCTACTCTCTGATCTTCACCCCTAATTTAACATTGTAAAGGATCTGGACAACTGCCCCATCCGCTCCACCCCAGTACCTTAATCCACCATCTAGTCTGTTCCACTAGAGTACTTATATTAGGGGTCCCTTTGTTTTTTCAAGTAATAAGAATTTGATGAGGAACCTGTTCAAATCTTTCTAAATACTAACTTATTCTTTTTACCCATTCCACTACAGGATCATCTTATTTTACTGGGTGCCTGGAAATATTTTTACAAGGAAAACGAGTTGATCTGGACCTGGCAATGAACAAACACGGGCACATCAGAACTCACAGCTGCCCTATATAGTGAAAGAGAGGTCCTCTATGCATCGCTCTGCTTTCTGAAATTCATCACAAACCCTGTATGGCTTGTGTTAACTCTGTTGACTTATCCAAGTACATTTTCTCCAGTCCTGTATGTACTGTGGACTATAGATTAAATAAAATCTATATTAGTGATTTGGGGAAAAAAAGTCATTTGTCAAAGCACCAAAACATGCCAAAATGTGTATTCTGAGCAAGAAAATTGAGCCAGGGCCTAGTCTTCTGCTGCAATCTTGTCACAGTATATTCAAATACCAAGCATGAGAGATTCGAAATGTTACTGTTTAGAGACCAGCAGGCTTCTGTAATAAAATTTTTAAAAAAATGAGTTTAATAGAAATGTTCAAGAAGTTTTTTTTACTCCTTGGACTAACAAATGGTCTAGGTCTAGTAGAGCACAACTAGAATTTGCTTCGAAGAGAGCAAACCTGTGTGTCACTAATCATTCCTTGAATGCAGCCACATTCGGTTAATACAGGGGTTCTCAACCCAGTCCTGGGGACACACCTAGCCAATCAGATTTTAAGGATATCCACAATGAAAATGCATGAGATAAATTTGCATACCCTACTTCCATTCTATGCAAATCAATGTCGTACAATGTTCATTGTGGGTCTCCTGAAAACCTGGCCGGCTAGGTGTGTCCTGAGGACTGGGTTGAGAACCCCTGAGTTACTACTACTACTACTATTTATCATTTCTATAGCGCTACAAGGCATATGCAGTGCTGTACACCATACACAAAAAGACAGTCCCTGCTCAAAGAGCTTACAATCTAGATAAGACATGTAAACAGACAGAACAATTAAGTGTAAGGGAATAAATAGGTGAGGTTAAAGAACAGTGCAAGTGAGCAGAGGTTAGGAATCAAAAGCAGTGGTAAAGAGTGGTTTTAAGTTTGGACTTGAAACGGCCAAAAGACGGGGCTAGACGCACAGGTTCGGGAAGTCTATTCCAGGCGTGGTGCGCAGCAAGACAAAGGAACATTCTAGAATTAGCATTAGAGGAGAAGGGGACGGATAATATAGATTTATCTACAGAACGGAGTACCCGAGGGGGGGCATAGGGAGAGACGAGAGTAGAGAGGTATGGGGAGCAGCAGAGTGAATACACTTATAGGTCAATAAGAGAAGCTTGAACTGAATACGGAAATGGATAGGGAGCCAGTGAAGTGACTTAAGGAGGGGGCTAATGTTGAGCATAGCGACTTTGGCGGAAAATGAGTTGCGCAGCAGTTTTGGATGATTGAGAGGAGAGAGATGGCTAAGAGGGAGGCCGGTGAGAAGCAGGTTACAATAATCAAGACGAGAGGGTGATAAGAGTGTGGATAAGTGTCTGGTAGAGTGCTCAGAGGACGGATTTGCTAATGTAATGAGAAAGAACGACAGGTTTTGGCAATCTGTTGAATATGAGCAGAGAAGGAGAGAGAGGAGTCAAAGATGACCCCAAGGTTATGAGCTGATGAGACAGGGAGAATGAGGGTGCCATCCACAGAAATAGAGAAAGGGGAAGAGGAGAGTAGGCTTAGGGGGAAAGATGAGAAGCTCAGTTTTGGCCATGTTAAGTTTCAGATGACGTTGGGACATCCAGACCAGGTATGTCAGCAGGCAGGCTGAAACCTTGGACTGGATGTGGTTGAGATTTCAGGGGGTGGAGAGGTAAATTGGGAGTCGTCAGCATAGAGATGGTATTGAAAAGCCATGGATGATATCAGAGAGCCAAGGAAGAAGTGTATATGGATAACAGGAGAGGCCGAGAACAGAACCCTGAGGTACACCGATTGGTAGAGGGATAGAAGGTGGAAGAGGATCCACCAGAGTGTACCTAAATGCGAAGCACGAGGTAGGAGGAAACCAGGAAAGAACAAGCCCTGGAATCCAAATGAAGACAATGTATCAAGAAGTAGGCTGTGATCAACAGTGTCAAAAAGCTGCGATAGATCGAGAAGAATGAGGATAGAATAGAGTCCTTTGGATTTGGCCAGGAACAGGTCGTTGGAAACTTTTTGCAAGTGCAGTTTAAGTTGAATAAAGAGGGCAAAGCCAGATTGGAGTGGTCAAGGACAGCATGAGATGAGAATCAAGACAGCGGCGGTGAACGGCGTGTTCAAGTAACTTGGAAAGGAAGG